>NC_091285.1:325928834-326620530 GCF_032444005.1 Ranitomeya imitator | reverse complement strand
TGACTCAATTATGCTAAAAGCATCTAAGTATCTGTGCAATTGTATTCATGTTTAGAAACATGGTGAAAAGAATAATTAAAAAATGTCTGTTAATAAATTTTGTGATTGGGATATTGAAAGGAGATGTTTAGTGAAACTTTGATACTTAAATTGCATTTTTTTTTAGATATAGGTGTTTTTGTAAATCTAAAAAGAGATACTAACCCCTTAACATCCAATGACGGCCAGATTTATTGGGCACCTCCCCCCATTTTGTGCCGAATCTGGCGATGAGCCCACATCTTTTTTCAGCACATGATAGCTGATTTGATTAGCTGACATGTGCCCCTAACAGCCGTGGGTGGAATCGCGATCTACCCGCATATGTTAACATGTTAAATGCTGATATTAAACTTTGACAGCAGCATTTAACATGCACACACAGGATGCACGTCATTACCTCCTCCCATCGGCATCCATGTCATATGACGGTAGGTCGCTGATGGGTTGGCATGACAACCGGGGATCAGCAGGAGACCTCTGTGGTTGTCATAGCCGGATAGCTATGAGCACCGCCGAGTGGTCAGCATTGATAGCAAGTGACATATTCTGTTACATGCAGTCGATCTGATCATTGCCTGCATGTAGTAGAGCCGATCGGATTATGGCAGCTTCTAATCTCCCCTGGAGACTATTGAAGCATCCCAAAAGGAAAAAAAAATTGAAAGAATATTTACAAAATAAAAAATATATGAAAGTTCCTTTTCACCCCATTCAAAATAAAACAATAAAAAAATCAAAAATGTATATATTTATTTATTTAAATATCTATCAATTCTGTCATTTCCATAATTCCATGACTTTTTCTCCTTGTAGTTGCAATTTCAATGTTGAGGAGCTTTTATATACATACAGTACTGTATAAAGGTTTTAAGCATGAGTAGAAAAAATGCTTCACATAAGAGTGCATAACAGAATGCAAAGTGTATGGACAAAAGAGAAATCTAAATCAAATCAATATTTTTGTGACCACCCTTTGCCATCACAACAGTAACAAAGCTTCAAGTTTAAGGTACACTTGAACACATTTTTGTAAGGAATTCAGCAGGGATGTTGTTCCAAACATCTTGAACAACTACTCACAAACCTTCTGTGAATGTTGGCTTGTGTAAATCATTCTGTTTACTCATGCAATCCCTGACACTTGATGATGTTGACATGGGGCTGCTGTATAAACATCACAGGAGACATGGGGCTGAGGCATAGACATCACAGGAGATCCTGGAGCTGGGACATAGACATCACAGGAGAAATGGAGCTGAGGCATAGACATAATAGGAGACATCTATGTGCTCTACTGTGGTATGAGAGGGCATCGTACGCTAACTCCTCCCACAAAGTATGTCCTGACAATGACACTGGCCAGGGTGAGGATGTAATGTTTTATTACAAAAGCTGCATTGTTCAGTAGGGATCTCTGTGTGCATGTGCGCTCAGAGTAAGAAGAAATTAAAGGGCTGTCAACCATCCAGATGCTGACTCGAGCACTGCGGTCCCAGAGAATTTGCTGGGGGCCGGAGAAAAGTTCATCACGGGCCAAAAACAACCAGTGGGCCGGAGATTCCCCATTTCTGTGCTTCTGTATGATAAATAAGAATCTGCCTGCATTTTTCATTGAGAATACCAAGAAATGGGCATAGTTGAGGGCTGTAGATGCCATAATTGACCAAGGAAGCAATATAGTAACATAGTAACATAGTTAGCAAGGCTAAAATAAGACATTTGTCCATCCAGTTCAGCCTATATTCTGTCAGAATAAATCCCCAGATCTACGTCCTTCTAAAGAACCTAATAACTGTAAGATGCAATATTTCTACGCTCCAGGAAGACATCCAGGCCTCTCTTGAACCCCTCGACTGAGTTCGCCATCACGACCTCTTCAGGCAAGCAATTCCAGATTCTCACTGCCCTAACTGTAAAGAATCCTCTTCTATGTTTGTGGAAAAACCTTTTCTCCTCCAGACGCAAAGAATGCCCCCTTGTGACCATCATCTTCCTTGGTATAAACAGATCCTCGGAGAAATATTTGTATTGTCCCCTTATGTACTTATACATGGTTGTTTGATTGCCCCTCAGTTGTCTTTTATCTAGACTAAATAATCCTAATTTTGCTAATCTCACTGGGTATTGTAGTTCCCCCATCCCCTTTATAAATTTTGTTGCCCTTCTTTGTACTCTCTCTAGTTCCATTATATCCTTCCTGGGCACCGGTGCCCAAAACTGTACACAGTACTCCATGTGTGGTCTAATCAGAGATGTGTAAAGAGGCAGTATAATGCATGTGTATGCAGACCTCTTTTAATGCACCCCATGATTCTGTTTGCATTGGCAGCCCTGTCTGGCACTGGCTGCTCCAAGCAAGTTTATCATTTACTAGGATCCCCAAGTCCTTCTCAATGTCAGATTTACCCAGTGGTTTCCTGTTCAGTGTGTAATGGTGATACTGATTCCTTGTTCCCATGTGTATAATCTTACATGAATCATTGTTGAACCACATCTGCCACTTTTCGGCCCACGTTTCCAACTTATCCAGATCCATCTGTAGCAGAATACTATCTTCTCTTGTATTAACTGCTTTACATAGTTTTGTATCATCTGCAAATGTTGATATTTTGCTGTGTAAACCTTCTACCAGATCATTAATAAATATGTTGAAGAGAATAGGTACCAACACCGACCCCTGTAGTATCCCACTGGTCACAGCAACCCAGTTAGAGAATATACCATTTATAACCACCCTCTGCTTTCTATCTCTAAGCCAGTTACTTACCTATTTACACACATTTTCCCCCAGATTCAGCATTCTCATATTGTGTACCAACCTCTTGTGTTTCACGGTATCAAACGATTTGTACAAATCAAGATATACCATGTCCAATGACTCACTTGGTCCAGTCTATAGCTACCTCTTCATAAAAATGATTACTTTGGCTTGACAGGAGCAATTCCTCATGAACCCATGCTGATAAGAAGTTAAAGGGAACCTGTCACCCCGTATTTTAAAGATGAGATAAAAATGGCATTAACAAGGGCCAGAGCTGAGCTTTACAGTACTGTCTTCTGTGTGTTTATATTCCGCACCTATCTTGCCGAAATACCTTTTGAAAGTCGGCGTTTGGTGCTGTCACTCAGTCAGGTCTGGTCAGATGGGCGTTGATAAGTTGCGGTTCCTCCCCCCTGCTCCTCGGCGTGTATGACTTAAATGCGCTCTGTGAATCACACAGATCGCGCACTTTTTTCGCAGTTGCGCATTAAATGAGCCTCTTGCGCCTGCGCATTATGCTGTGCCCAACTGTGGGCATAGCGTACGTTACATCACTGCGCAGGCGCTTGTCGGCACTTTTACCTGTGTGCCCCGGAAGTGGTTATATGCGCATTTAATGTATAGCTGGATGCCGGTAAAACTTACGATCGCAGGTGGGGCTGAGAAACTGTTACCGGCATCCAGCTATACAGTATGCGCATATGACCACTTCCGGGGCACACAGGTAAAAGTGCCGACACGCGCATGCGCAGTAATGTCCATTATGATATGCCCACAGTTGGGAAAACCATAATACGCAGGCGCCAAATTATACGTTAGTGCGCAGGTGCTAAGCACAACGCTGACGGCGGGAATAACATTCGCAGGGAAACGCAAGAGGTGGGGGAGGAACCGCAACTTATCAACGCCCATCTGACCAGACCTGACTGAGTGACAGCACCAAACGCCGACTTTCAAAAGGTATTTCGGCAACATAGGTGCGGAATATAAACACACAGAAGACAGTACTGTAAAGCTCAGCTCTGGCCCTTGTTAATGCCATTTTTATCTCATCTTTAAAATACGGGGTGACAGGTTCCCTTTAAACAGTTATGCTCATTGAGATAATCCAGAATAATATCCCTCAGAAACTCTTTAAAAATTTTACCAACAATAGAGGTTAGACTTACTGGCCTATAATTTCCAGGTTCACTTTTAGAGCCCTTTTTGAATATTGGCACCACATTTGCTTTGCGCTAGTCCTGTGGAACAGATCCTGTCTCTATAGAGTCCCTAAATATAAGAAATAATGGGTTGTCTATTAAATTACTTAGTTCTCTTAGTACTCGTGGGTGTATGCCATCCGGACCCGGAGATTTATTTATTTTAATCTTATTTAGCCGGTTTTGCACCTCTTCTTGGGTTAGATTGATGACCCTTAATATAGGGTTTTCATTGTTTCTTGGGATTTCACCTAGCATTTTATTTTCTACCGTGAATACCGTGGAGAAGAAGGTGTTTAATATATTAGCTTTTTACTCATCATCTACAACCATTCTTTCCTCACAATTTTTTAAGGGGCCTACACTTTCACTTTTGATTCTTTTACTATTGATATAGTTGAAGAACAGTTTGGGATTAGTTTTACTCTCCTTAGCAATGTGCTTCTCTGTTTCCTTTTTGGCAGCTTTAATTCATTTTTTAGATAAAGTATTTTTCTCCCTATAGTTTTTAGAGCTTCAATGCTTTTATTTTACTGTTAATTGCCCCACTTACTTTGTTTAGCTACATTGGGTTTTTCCTATTTCTTGCCTTTTTATTCCCACAAGGTATAAACTGCTTACAGTACCTTTTTAGGATGTTAAGTAGATAAAAGACACATATTTTTTACTTTGTTTCAAAATCAGAAGATTTCCTGTAGTGCCATATGCTTACAACTAATGAGACCTACTGTATGGAGAAATCTGTGCAGAAGTGGTGTTAAAGAATTAATTTTGACCATAAGCTATACTTTCAGCATAAAAAATATCAAATAACTCAGCTATGCACAAAAATATAGTAAATGGGGTCAATATTGGCAAGTACTCTGGAGTCTGGACTGATGAGTCAAAAAGTGAAGCATTTTGCTTTAGCAGAAGGCAGTTTGTTCTCCAAAAAGCTGAACAGTGGTACTATGATAAGTATCTGCAGTAACAGTGAAGCATGGTGAAAGTTCCTTGCAAGTTTGGGGCTGCATTTCAACAAATGTGGATGGGACTTGGGTCAAGATAAATGGTATCTTCTATGCTGAGAAATGCAGACAGATGCTTCTCCCTTATGTGATACCATCACATATGCATCCCATTGCCTCCAAATTTATTCTGCAGCAGAATAAACTATTTACACATCTATTTTTGAAAGCATTACTTTGCAGCATTTTTTCCACATCTGCGTAAAACATTTGCACTGTACTATACATTATTAATATTATTATATTTATTATAATATATATTATACTGCCTCTGTACAAATCCCTAGTTAGACCGCACATGGAGTACTGTGTCCAGTTTTGGGCACCGGTGCTCAGGAAGGATATAATGGAACTAGAGAGAGTACAAAGGAGGGCAACAAAATTAATAAAGGGGATGGGAGAACTACAATACCCAGATAGATTAGCGAAATTAGGATTATTTAGTCTAGAAAAAAGACGACTGAGGGGCGATCTAATAACCATGTATAAGTATATAAGGGGACAATACAAATATCTTGCTGAGGATCTGTTTATACCAAGGAAGGTGACGGGCACAAGGGGGCATTCTTTGCGTCTGGAGGAGAGAAGGTTTTTCCACCAACATAGAAGAGGATTCTTTACTGTTAGGGCAGTGAGAATCTGGAATTGCTTGCCTGAGGAGGTGGTGATGGTGAACTCAGTCGAGGGGTTCAAGAGAGGCCTGGATGTCTTCCTGGAGCAGAACAATATTGTATCATACAATTATTAGGTTCTGTAGAAGGACGTAGATCTGGGTATTTATTATGATGGAATATAGGCTGAACTGGATGGACAAATGTCTTTTTTCGGCCTTACTAACTATGTTACTATGTTACTATGTATTATTATTATTATTTATTTGTAACGCACCATTAATTCCATGGTGCTGTACATGAGAAGGGGTTACATCAAAATACAAATATCACTTACAGTAAACAAACTAACAATGACAGACTGATACAGAAGGGAGAGGACCCTGCCCTTGCAGGCTTACATTCTACAGGATTATGGGGAAAGAGACAGTAGGTCGGGGATTGCAGTAGATCTGATTGTGTTGAGGTGGCCGTGTGATCATTACAGATTGTAAGCTTCTTTGAAGACATGGGTTTTCAGGTTCCGTTTGAAGGATCCAAATGTGGTGGATAACCGGATGTGTTGGGGCACAAAATTCCAGAGGATGGAGGATATTCGGGAGAAGACTTAGAGGCGATTGGGTGAGGAGCGAATAAACATATAGGACAGAAAGAGGTCTTGGGAGGACCGGAGATTACGTGAGAGAAGATATTGAGAAATTAGTACAGAAATATATGGAGGAGAAAGGTTATGGATGGCTTTGTAGGTCAGTGTTAGTAGTTTAAACTGAATACGCTGGGAAATTGGGAGCCAGTGATTGGATTTGCAAAGAAGGGAAGCAGGAGTGTGGCAAGGAGAGATATTAATTAGTTGGGCAGCAGAGTGAAGGATGGACTGGAGGGGGGGCGAGAGTGTTAGAGGGTAGCCCACAAAGGATGTTGCAGTAGTCGAGGCGAGAGATGATTAGGGCATGCACAAGCATTTTGGTAGAGTGAGGGTTGAGGAAAGGACGGATTCTGGAAATATTTTTGAGCTGGGGGCGACAGGAGGTGGCGAGAGCTTGGATGTGCGGTTTAAAGGACAGGGCACAGTCCAGGGTTACTCCGAGGCAGTGGATTACCTGGACGGGGGAAAGCATGAATTCATTTATTGTGATAGATAGATCAGGTAGGAAAGATGTGCGAGATTGAGGAAAGATAATTAGTTCACTTTTGTCCCTATTGAGTTTGAGGAAGCGAGAGGAGAAGGAGGATATGGCTGATAGACACTCTGGAGAGCAGAGAGGTGACATCTGGACCAGAGAGGTAGATCTGAGTGAGTGTCATCAGCTTTGAGTTGTCCCATGCAAGGGTATAGATTGAGAAGCAAAAAGGTCAAAGGACAGAGCCTTGAGGGACACTAACAGAGAGGGGGTGAAATTAAGAGGTAGTATGGGAGTAGGAAATGCTAAATGTGCGGTTGGTAAGGTATGAGGAGGAGATCCAGGATGGGACGAGGTCTTTGACACCAAAAGAAGAGAGGATCTGTAGTAGGAGGCAGTGGTCAACTGTGTCGAAGGCAGAGGACAGGTCTAGAAGGAGTAGTATAGAAAATTTTCTGTTATCTTTCACTGTAAGTAAGTCGTTCATAAGTTTTATCAGGGCAGTCCCAGTGGAATAATGGGGACAGAAGCCAGATTGTAGGTTGTCAAACAAGAGTTAGATGCAAGGAGAGAGGAAAGTTCAGCGTGGACATGCTGCTCAAGTAGTTTGGAAGCAAATGGGAGCAGGTGTGATTGTGGCATGTTTGAAAGCAGAGGGGAAGGTACCAGAAGTTGGTGATAGATTGAAGAGATGGGTTAGGGATGGGATTAGTGTAGTGGTGAGGTTGGGGAGAAGGTGGGATGGGATGGGGTCAAGTGCACAAGTGGTGAAGTGTGATTTGGGGAGAAGAAGAGCAAGCTGTCCTTCAGTGATTTGGGGGAGGAAAGTTATGGGGATAGGGCATTGGTCAGGCATAGAAAGGCTTTGTGGTCAGACAACAAAGACTTGCTTTGTTTGGTCTATCTTATTTTTGAAGTGTGTGGCAAAGTCCTCAGCAGAGATTAAGGAAGTCGGAGGGGGCAGTGGTGGTGGGTGGAGGAGGGAGTTAAAGGTGTTGAACAACTGTTTGGGGTTGAGGGATAAAGAAAATAGGAGGGATGTGAAATAGGCCTCTTTAGCAGAGGTGAAAGCTGATTTGAATGCAAGTGTTGCTTGTTTGAGTGCAGTGAAACCCTATACATGGTTGTATTATTCAGATTGAAGAATACATGGCCACTATGGGGGCCTGTAAGTTAAGGGGGCTCGGTATCCTTCCAATGGGCATTTCTATTTCAATGCTATCAGCATCCCAAAAGATGCAGATACAGTTGAACATATTGATCAATTTGCCACCATTCTTTATGTGATTTTAAGCTCTGAGACTGTGCAAAACCCCAGATTACATGATACACAAAACAGAGCAGTGCAGCAGGGTACCAGGGTAGATGTAAGTAGTAATTTTATTTTTTGTATTTTCATTTGCAAGTCATTTTTTAAGGTTACTGTTTGTTTTATCTAGTTTCAGGAGTGATTTTCATATTGCGCTATCGTATATTTGTCATGTAAAAAATCATAACAAGAAGAATAATTTCAGAACTTTTCCACCTTTAATGCCTAGTAATATATAATCTGTACAATTCAGTTGATAAACAAACACATCTTTTTGGGTGGAAAAAGAAAACAAATAACTAAAATAATGTACAGGGTGGGCCATTTGTACGGATGCACCTAAATAAAATGGGAATGGTTGGTGATATCAACTTCCTGTTTGTGGAACATTAGTATATGAGAGGGGGAAAACTTTTCAAGATGGCTGGTGATCATGGCAGCCATTTTAAAGTCGGCCATTTTGGATCCAATTTTATTTTCTCCAATGGGAAGAGGGTCATGTTACACATCAAACTTATTGAGAATTTCACACAAAAAATGGCTTGGTTTTATCGTAACTTTATTCTTTCATGAGTAATTTACAAATTTATGACCTCTTATAAAATGTGTTCAAACTGCTGCATGTTGTGATAGATTTGTCAATGCAACCATCTTCTCCCACTCTTGACACACTGATAGCAACACCGCAGAAGAAACACTAGCACAGGCTTCCAGTATCCGTTGTTTCAGATGCTCACATCTCGTATCTTCACAGCATAGACAATTGCCTTCAGATGACCCCAAAGATAAAAGTCTAAGTGAGTCAGATCGGGAGACCTTGATGGCCATTCAACTGGCCCACGATGACCATCATAATTAGGTGTTGCCCTCTTTATGCACTGAAGATGGCATGTTCCCTGAGTTTTTCCAGTACGATGGTGCACCACCACATTTTGGGTGTCAGGTCCGAGCATTCCTACATGAACAGTTTCCTGGAAAGTGGATTGGTCATCATGGGCCTGTTGAATGGCAACTAAGGTCTCCCGATCTGACCCCCTTTGACTTTTATCTTTGGGGTCATCCGAAGGCAATTGTTTATGCTGTGAAGATACAAGATGTGCAGCATCTGAAACAATGGATACTGGAAGCCTGTGCTAGCATTTCTTCTGTGGTGTTGCTATCAGTGTGTCAAGAGTGGGAGAAGAGGCTTGCATTGACAATCCAACACAATGGGCAGCACTTTGAACACATTTTATAAATGGTCATAAACTTATAAATAACTAACGAAAGAATAAAGTTACGTTAAAACCAAGCACACCATTGTTTTTCTTGTGAAATTCTCAATAAGTTTGATGTGTCACATGACCCTCTTCCCTTTAGAAAAAATAAAGTTGGATCCAAAATGGCCAACT
This sequence comes from Ranitomeya imitator, assembly GCF_032444005.1. Taxonomy (NCBI): domain Eukaryota; kingdom Metazoa; phylum Chordata; class Amphibia; order Anura; family Dendrobatidae; genus Ranitomeya; species Ranitomeya imitator. Next base: position 326,611,086 of record NC_091285.1, on the reverse strand, counting down.
TCAAAATGGCCACCATGGTAATCACCCATCTTGAAAAGTTTTCCCCTCCCATATACTAATGTGCCACAAACAGGAAGTTGATATCACCAACCATTCCCATTTTATTTAGATGTATCCATATAAATGGCCCACCCCATAGTTGCATGAATTATGAAAATAAATTATGCACACCACTAAATTAAAGCTTTACTTAAGTACCTTTTTGAATATTTTACAGAATTCAGACAGGCAGTAGTCTATGAGCATGGCACATCTAGAAATGGCAATCTTTTCTCACTCTTCCATGTAGTAGCGCTCCAAATCTGTCAGTATTGGAACTTTCATAATCAACCTCCACCATGATTCATAGTGTGTATGTTTTTCTATTTTTTATGATGCATAGTGATAGCTTTGCTCCAAACATTCCTTTTGGAATTATGATCAAAAAGTTCATCGTTGGTCTCATCAGTAATCCTACAGGGCAGTTCCCAGCATTTACAACAAACCGGGAGAGAAAGAAATGACAGACAAAAAAAAAAATCTGTGCTTTATTAAGATAAAAGAAAAACACGATTAATTTTATTTTATTACTGCCTGTCTCTGTCTCCAAACACAATGGACACAATGATTGCTTACTAATGGTTTTTTTTTCAAAATGATATACATTCTTGGTATGTTATATACGCACATTTCTTATTTTTTTCTGAAAATATACGTAAATCTATACATTTAAAAACCTTTGTTAGGTCTTATTACCTTATGGCTGTTTTACAGTAGTGACTATAGATTGCTATAAGCCCATTGAGTACTTCTGTATGTATCTGATTTAATCTATATATTTCTGTAGGTTCTTTTCTTGTTTTATGTTCAATTGTTTGCCTTACAATGGAAATGGTTACAACTAAAGTGTGCTGCCATAAAGCGTTTAAAAGTGATGTTTATCTTAATTTTGCATAATTGATGTATTTAAACTTTTTAATATGATTGAGGGTAAAATGCAGAGCCATGCATGCCATCAATATTATTGTTACACCGACTAAAAAATCAGTGCATTTCCATTTTTTAAATTTTTCCAGACCTTTTTCTTTTTCTGTTTATTTTCTTATTATATATTAAATTTAATAGTCCACATGACAGTATGGATATGATTTGATTTTTAAACAGTCACAAGATTAACAAGTTTGTGATATTCCTTTTATTACATAAGAAAGCCCCAAGGATGCCATCATCATTAAAATGGTTGACATTACACAGCAAAGACTTTGATTTATCCTGTGAACACTCATTCAGTCATATCTAGTGTTATGTTTGCTGTGGTTAACTTGATTTAATTATGAAACTAAATAATAAAAGAAAAAAATTCCATATCTCATACATATTTAAGTAATGACATGCCTTGTCATAATACATTGGGAAATTCCAAAACTACACCTGACAGTAAAGAATATATATGGAATTCTTGTGGGAAATGTAAATTTGAAAGGAAAACATAATTAAGGCTGGGTTCACATTGCGTTAGTGGGTGTCTGCTAACGGAATCTGTTACATGGTGAAATTGGCGCAATTAACGCTATGTAATGGATCCATTAGCGCACCCATTGACCGCAATGTGCTAACGGATCGCTAACGCATCGCTGACGTATGCCATTTTTGGCATGCGTCAGCGATGTCCCGCTATTTTCGGACGGACCTCGAACGCTGCTTGCAGCGTTTAGGGTCCGTTCTTCGCTAGCGCAGATCGGGCTTCTGCGCTAGCGGGATTGCCAAACACAATCCCTTTTTGGACATTGCGTTAGTGCATTCCGTTAGCGTATCCGCTAAACGCATTGCACTAACGCAATGTGAACCTACCCTTAGTTATTACTGTTTAGTAATGGTGTCAAGCTAAGTATTTCTTTATACGTTTTATATGCTCATTGCAATGATTTTCTTACTGTAGCCTTAATAAAACTGTTAAATGATTGAGTAGACATCAGAGCAAAACCTAAGTCCTAACCCAAGGACATAAACCTATGAAGCTATTACAGTGTAAGCTGTTAAATTCATTTTTTCTCCAGAAGGTTACTCACCCTAGTATACATTTTTTGGTTAACGGAGCCTGCAGGTATCTACAGGGGACATCATATTTTCGAAAGTAGCTGACCTGTCTGTCTTAAGGAATATGCCTGAGGTTAAGCTTTCATGTGTACAGGAATGTTTTGGAAAGATAGAAAAATGAAAAACTAGAAAAAAATAGGATGCTTTGGGTGCCAACTGTGCCACTGCTGTTTCAGTATTGATATACTATTCAGAATGCCATTTTTTTAAAGATTCACTTTTTAATGGTTATTTTTCTTCCTTAAATATACAATAGGAAGTAAGTTAAGAGTGTCACACCGCCTTTCAACTAGAAAAAATGAGATCACCATAGGTTACTCTGTGTATTGTTGTTTATTTTTAAAGATAGATAACTGATTTAATGGAATATAATTTTTATGAAACATTATATTTAATACTCACTTGTAATTTGTGTGCCATATACATGGATGATAGGACAGACTACTTTGTGATCTACGACTCATAGACTGATATTATTGCCCCATGCTGTATTTCTTGGCATAATTTAAATTTTATGTTTGAAATATAACATAATAAAAGTTGATTAAGTTGTCTATCTTTATAACTTGTTCTCTCGCAAGATACATGTTTATAGTGCTTCAAGCGCTGGTAAATCCAGAAAGTGGCATTAAATTAGTTAGAAAGAAGTGTATTACTAAGCTCAATAACATACATTAAGTAATTGAAGGATTTATGCTTGATATAATATAATATAACATAAACCTAATCTCTTTCCCTTCTAAAGTGCTTTAAGAAATACTTCCATAATAAACTTGAGGGACTATATAGCTGGTCAGAAGCACCTTAAAGGCCAACTATTATATCCTAGATGTCACCCATATGATGGAATCTTTACACCTTATTTGAAAAAATAGGTGTCATTATCTTAAAAGACTATGCTTCAAGTCTGGCATGGTATCTTAGTGATTACATAATTCTATAAATATAAGCATAAATTCGCCGCATTCCAAATTATTATGCAAATGCCATTTTCTCTGACTTTCCTAAATAGCCTATGCAATTGACTTAGTGTAATGCTTGTCATCCCGATAGTAACAATACTGTAATCAAAACTAAAAAAATGCACCATTCCAAATTATTATGCACAGCGGTTTTCAAACACTTTGTCGGCTGTAAAGAACTGAAAATGGTAATTTGTTAAATTTGCAGCATTTAGAGGTCACATTTACTAAAATCGAAAGCTTTTTCAATCAAAAACATCTTTTTCAACCCCTTAACCCCCAAGGGTGGATTGCACGTTAATGACCGGGCCAATTTTTACAATTCTGACCACTGTCCCTTTATAAGGTTATAACTCTGGAATGCTTCAACGAATCCTGATGATTCTGACACTCATTTCTCGTGACATATTGTACTTCATGAGAGTGGTAAAATTTATTTGATATTTCCTGCATTTATTTCTGAAAAAAACTGAAATTTGGCAAAAATTTAGGACATTTTTGCAATTTTCCAAATTTGAATTTTTATGCCCTTAAATCACAGAGATATGTCACACAAAATACTTAATAAGTAACACTTCCCACATGTCTACTTTCCATCAGCACAATTTTGGAACCAACATTTTTTTTGTTAGGGAGTTATAAGGGTTAAAATTGACCAGGAATTTCTCATTTTTACAACACCATTTTTTTTAGGGACCCCATCACATTTGAAGTCACTTTGAGGGGTCTATATGATAGAAAATGCCCAAGTGTGACACCATTCAAAAAACTGCACCATGTAAGGTGCTCAAAACCATATTCAAGAAGTTTATTAACCCTTCAGGTGTTTCACAGGAATTTTTGGAATGTTTTAAAAAAACGAACATTTAACTTTTTTTCCCAAAAAATATAATTCAGCTCCAATTTTCAAAATATTATCAAGGGTAACAGGAGAAATTGGATGTCAAGAGTTGTTATACAATTTGTCCTGAGTACGCAGATACCCCACATGTGTGGGTAAACCACTGTTTGGGCGCATGGCACAGCTCGGAAGGGAAGGAGCGCCTTTTTGAATTTTCAATGCAAAATTGACTGGAATTGAGATGGGACACCATGTTGCGTTTTCAGAGCCCCTGATGTGCCTAAACATTGAAACCCCCCACAAGTGACACCATTTTGGAAAGAAGACCCCCTAAGAAACTTATCTAGATGTGTTGTGAGAATGTTGAACCTCCAAGTGTTTCACTACAGTTTATAACGCAGAGCCATGAAAATAAAAATTATTCTTTTCTTCCACAAAAATTATATTTTTGCCCCCAGTTTTGTATTTTCCAAAGGGTAACGAGAGAAATTGGACCCCAAAAGTTGTTGTCCAATTTGTTCTAAGTACGCTGATACCCCATATGTGGGGGGAACCACCGTTTGGGTGCATGGCAGAGCTCGGAAGAGAAAGGAGCGCCGTTTGGAATGCAGACTTAGATGGATTGGTCTGCAGGCAACACGTTGCATTTGCAGAGCCCCGATGTAGCTAAACAGTAGAAACCCAAACAAGTGACCCCATATTGGAAACTAGACCCCAAGGAACTTATTTAGATGTGTTGTGAGAACTTTGAACTCCCAAGTGTTTCACTACAGTTTGTAAATCTTTTTTTCCCACAAAAATTATATATATTTGAGCCCCCAGTTTTTTTTATTTTCCCAAGGGTAACAGAAGAAATTGGACCCCAAAAGTTGTTGTCCAATTTTTCTGAGTATGCTGATACCTCATTTGTGGGGGGCTGAACCCGTGTTTGGGCACACGGGAGAGCTCGGAAGGGAAGCAGCACTGTTTTACTTTTTCAATGCAGAATTGGCTGGAATTGAGATCAGACGCCATGTCACATTTGGAGAGCCCTTGATGTGCCTAAACAGTGGAAACCCCAATTCTAACTAAAACCCTAACCCAAACACACCCCTAACCTTAATCCCATCCCTAACCATAACCCTAACCACACCACTAAAGCGAATATGCCCCTAACCCTAATCCCATCCACACCCCTAACCCCAACACACTCCTAACCCTAATCCCAACCCTAATCCAAACCATAAATGTAATCCAAACCCTAACTTTAGCCCCAACCCTAACCCCAACTTTAGCCCCAACCATAACCCTAACTTTAGCCCCAACCCTAACCGTAACTTTTGCCCAGCCTTAACCCTAACTTTAGCCCCAACCCTAACCTTAACTTTAGCCCCAACCCTAACCCTAACTTTAGCCCCAACCCTAGCCTTAACTTTAGCCCCAACCCTAACTGTAGCCCCAACCCTAACTGTAACCCTAACCCTAACTTTAGCCACAACCCTAACTTTAGCCCCAAACCTAACCCTTACTGTAGCCCCAACTCTAGCTGTAGCCCCACCATTAACTGTAGCCCTTACCCTAACTTTATTATTTTTCCCTAACTAAGGGGTGATGAAAGGGGGTTTGATTTACTTTTTGTTAGGAGTCGAGTTTCCTCTGCTGCACAGGGGGAATCTCGATCCTTGTCTGCTGCGGTCTCCCATTCTGCATCGGCTGCAGTGCAGCCTGCTCAGCAGAGACGTCGCTCCCAGCGTCTCACTGGGACTGATGCTGTGCATAGGGTTACTACTGCCTCTCCAGGCTCTGCTATGGTACCCTGCACTGATCTGCGGTGAGCAGGCTTTTCTGAATCTAAGCCCTGCTTTGCACACACTGAGCATGCCCAGGGCAGGATCTCTCAGTGGAGATCTAGGGTCACATGCTCAGGTACTGCAGCAACTTCCATTGGTCCTTCTCATGGAAGGTCCTGCAGGTGCTAGACTAAGTTCTGCTTTGCTCTGAGCATGCCCAGGGCAAGATCTCTCAGTGGAGATCTAGGGTCACATGCCCAGGTACTGCAGCAATTCCATTGGTCCTTCTTTGACATGTCCTTTACGTGCTGCAGCTATTTAAGGCTCGCATGGCCACACGGCCATGCGCTAATATCATATGTCTTGTGGCTTATGCCAGTGGATACTATACCACTTAGTTCAATGTGGTGTAAAGCTGTAGCATTGGGACTGTACACTCAGGCAGGCATCTAGCGTCAGTGGGGGCAATTAGCCTAGTTAGGGCATTAGCTCTGTGTACAGCGTGATTCTGTGAGGCAACAGAGTTCGTTACCAGTTCACACGGGGTGAAGCCTAACCCACGTGTGAGCTCAGAGTTCATCCGCCTTTACTTAGCAGCAGATATTTCTGCACGGTGGATCCCGGGCTGCGAACGCACCTAGTAGATAACTACTTATTACCCGGTGCGTTCCGCTAGCCCTAACAGTATATTAGCACCAGGATCTGGCTAAGTAATGGCAGATAAACAGCGATTGCAGGAGTACATCCAGCTGCTGGAGGGCCGGTTGGCGTCTCTTGAGCATGCAACCTCGGCAGTGGATGTTACCGCAATAGCTGTTCAGGCTGCTAGTGTGGCTGCAGCAGCCTTAAGCACTGCCACCTCTGTTCCGACCCTATCTCACCTCCCTTTGCCTGAGAGATACTCAGGGGACAGTAAGTCCTGTAGGGGTTTCGTGAGCCAGTGTGGTATACACCTCGAGCTTCTGGCTGCACGTTTTCCCACTGAGCGGGCAAAGGTGGGATTCATAATCTCTCTCTTGTCGGACAGAGCGTTGGAGTGGGCTACGCCGCTGTGAGAGCGCAACGATCATGTGGTGTGGAGTGTTCATCGGTTTCTGGACACTCTGAAACAGGTCTTTCTAGGACCTCAAGTCACCCATGATACAGCGCTCCAACTGCTGGCTTTAACTCAGGGTTCCACCATGGTCAGTCATTTTGCTGTTCACTTCCGGACTTTAGCGTCTGAGTTGGAATGGCCAGATAAAACCCTCATTCCCGTATTTTGGAGGGGGCTGGCTGACCATGTGAAGGACGCTTTGGCTACTAGGGAGATTTCCACCACACTGGAGGAGCTCATAGCTGTATCAACTCGCATAGACCTTCGTTTTCATGAGCGAAGGTTGGAGCGAGCCCAGTGTAGGCAAAGGTTTCGGCTGGCTCCCACCTTTGCCAGACCTTTGGAATCGTTCACAAAGTCTTGCCCGGGGGCACGGACTCTAGTGAAACCGGAGCCACAGTTCTCAGGCTCTCAGGAGGAACAATAAGCCGGGGCTCCTCCTCCTCCTCCTATGACACTACGGAGCGGGAGAGAGCGTCGGCACAAATATTCTTCTCCCCAGAGAGAAAATGGAGAGTAAAATGGAACCAGGAGAAGAACAGAGACCATCTAGCCTGGTGAGAATTCAGCCGCTGGGCCGTCTGAATATATACCAAGTTCTTGTGGTCAGTGAACACTTGGAAGGGAAAGCAAGCTCCCTCCAAGAGGTGTCTCCACTCTGAAAAAGCAAATTTCATGGCTAGCAACTCCCTGTCACCGATGGAATAATTCCTCTCCGCTGGTGTGATGGTCTTGGAGAAGAAGAAGCAAGGATGCTTCCGACCTTGAGCATCCTTTTGGAAAAGGACTGCTCCAGCACCAACGGATGAGGCATCCACCGCCAAGACAAATGGCTTATCTACATCGGGGCGATGTAGGATGGGAGCGCTAGCGAAGTGTGACTTAATCGAGAGAAAGGCCTTGTAGACCTCCTCTGACCACAACTTGGGATTTGCTCCCTTCTTGGTGAGGGCAACCAAGGGAGCTACCAAAGTTGAGAAGTGTGGGCTGAACTGACGATAGTAGTTAATGAATGGGGTTTCTGCCAGTCCATCACACCCTGTAGCTTGGCAGGATCCATAGCCAATCCCTGGGCAGAGATGATATAACTAAGGAAAGGCAAGGACTCCTCTTCAAGCACACACTTCTCCAACTTGGCGTAGAGGGAGTTTGCCCGTAAGAGGTCGAAGACTTTGCGAACATCTCTCCAATGGGAGTCAATATCTGGAGAGTAAATGAGAATATCATCCAGATAGACTACGACCGAGGTGGTGAGCATATCCCAGAAGATGTCGTTCACAAAGTCTTGGAAAACGGCTGGGGCATTACAGAGCCCGAAGGGCATCACAAGATATTCATAGCGCCCATCCCTGGTGTTAAAAGCCATCTTCCATTCATCCCCCTCACGGATGCGAATCAGGTTGTAGGCACCCCGCAGATCTAATTTTGTATATGCCCTTGCTCCCCGTAGCCTATCAAAAAGCTCAGATATCAGGGGTAATGGGTACTTGTTCTTAACGGTGATGGTGTTAAGACCCCTGTAGTCTATGCATGGACGTAAGTCTCCAGTCTTCTTCTGTACGAAGAAGAACCCAGCCCCTGCAGGTGACACTGACTTTCTAATGAATCCTCTTGCCAGATTCTCTTGAATGTACTGAGACATTGCCTCAGTCTCCGGGAGAGATAACGGATAGACTCTACCCCGGGGAGGCTCAGTACCAGGCAAGAGGTCAATAGGACAGTCATAGGGGCGGTGAGGCGGAAGAGTCTCCGCAGCCTTTTTGGAGAACACGTCTGCATAGGGCCAATAGTGCTTGGGGAGAGAGGAAAGATCTGCGGGTACCTGTGTTGTAGCAACGTGAACGCACTCCCTCTGACATCTACCCTCGCAGGATTTACTCCATCCCAAAATTCTCCCTGATGACCACTCTATATGAGGAGAATGATAACGTAGCCATGGTATCCCCAACAGGACCTCACCAATTCCCTCAGGAATGACTAATAGGGAGATAATCTCCTGATGTGATGGAGACACAGAAAGCATGATAGGAATGGTTTGGTGGGTAATCTGTGAGGGTAGAGTCGACCCATTTACCACTCGAATGGTTACTGGCTTGGTGAGCATCACCAGAGGTATTGCGTGACGCTGGGCTAAAGCGGATGACATAAAATTACCCTCCGCCCCAGAATCCACACATAGCTCTACCATAAAAGTGGATGGGCCTATGGTATTTGTCCCCTTGAAGGACAACTTTGAGGCAAACGTCTCCGTGTCTAGTGTACCTCCTCCTACTGCCACTAGATGCTGACGTTTCCGCGGCCGCTGAGGACACTTGGAGGCAAGATGTCCTGACTGCCGGCAAACATGACAGACCTTATGTGCATGAGCGAACTGGGACTTGGATCCCGCTCGTGTCACCTCTGTGGCCTCATGTGACTCGGACACCTGGACTGGAGATTCCAAAGGTCTGGCAAAGGTGGGAGCCAGCCAAAACCTTTGCCTACAATGGGCTCGCTCCAACCTTCGCTCGTGAAAACGAAGGTCTATGCGAGTTGATACAGCTATGAGCTCCTCCAGTGTGGCGGAAATCTCCCTAGTAGCCAAAGCGTCCTTCACATGGTCAGCCAGCCCCCTCCAAAATACAGGAATGAGGGTTTTATCTGGCCATTCCAACTCAGACGCTAAAGTCCGGAAGTGAACAGCAAAATGACTGACCATGGTGGAACCCTGAGTCAAAGCCAGCAGTTGGAGCGCTGTATCATGGGTGACTTAAGGTCCTAGAAAGACCTGTTTCAGAGTGTCCAGAAACGGATGAACACTCCGCACCACATGATCGTTGCGCTCTCACAGCGGCGTGGCCCACTCCAACGCTCTGTCCGACAAGAGAGAGATTATGAATCCCACCTTTGCCCGCTCAGTGGGAAAACGTGCAGCCAGAAGCTCGAGGTGTATACCACACTGGCTCACGAAATCCCTACAGGACTTACTGTCCCCTGAGTATCTCTCAGGCAAAGGGAGGTGAGATAGGGTCAGAACAGAGGTGGCAGTGCTTAAGGCTGCTGCAGCCACGCTAGCAGCCTGAACAGCTATTGTGGTAACATCCACTGCCGAGGTTGCACGCTCAAGAGACGCCAACCGGCCCTCCAGCAGCTGGATGTACTCCTGCAATCGCTGTTTATCTGCCATTACTTAGCCAGATCCTGGCGCTAATATATTGTTAGGGCTAGCGGAATGCACCGGGTAATAAGTAGTTAGCTACTAGGTGTGTTCACAGCCCGGGATCCACCGTGCAGAAATATCTGCTGCTAAGTAAAGGCGGATGAACTCTGAGCTCACACGTGGGTTAGGCTTCACCCCGTGTGAACTGGTAGCGAACTCTGTTGCCTCACAGAGTCACGCTGTACACAGAGCTAATGCCCTAACTAGGCTAATTGCCCCCACTGACGCTAGCTGCCTGCCTGAGTGTACAGTCCCAATGCTACAGCTTTACACCACATTGAACTAAGTGGTATAGTATCCACTGGCATAAGCCACAAGACATATGATATTAGCACATGGCCGTGTGGCCATGCGAGCCTTAAATAGCTGCAGCACGTAAAGGACCTGTCAAAGAAGGACCAATGGAATTGCTGCAGTACCTGGGAATGTGACCCTAGATCTCCACTGAGAGATCTTGCCCTGGGCATGCTCAGAGCAAAGCAGAACTTAGTCCTCGCACCTGCAGGACCTTCCATGAGAAGGACCAATGGAAGTTGCTGCAGTACCTGAGCATGTGACCCTAGATCTCCACTGAGAGATCCTGCCCTGGGCATGCTCAGTGTGTGCAAAGCAGGACTTAGATTCAGAAAAGCCTGCTCGCCGCATATCAGTGCAGGGTACCATAGCAGAGCCTGGAGAGGCAGTAGTAACCCTATGCACAGCATCAGTCCCAGTGAGACGCTGGGAGCGACGTCTCTGCTGAGCAGGCTGCACTGCAGCCGATGCAGAATGGGAGACCGCAGCAGACACGGATCGAGATTCCCTCTGTGCAGCAGAGGAAACTCGACTCCTAACAAAAAGTAAATCAAACCCCCCCTCATCACCCCTTAGTTAGGGAAAAATAATAATAAAGTTAGAGTAAGGGCTACAGTTAATGGTGGGGCTACAGCTAGAGTTGGGGCTACAGTAAGGGTTAGGTTTGGGGCTAAAGTTAGGGTTGTGGCTAAAGTTAGGGTTAGGGTTACAGTTAGGGTTGGGGCTACAGTTAGGGTTGGGGCTAAAGTTAAGGCTAGGGTTGGGGCTAAAGTTAGGGTTAGGGTTGGGGCTAAAGTTAAGGTTAGGGTTGGGGCTAAAGTTAGGGTTAGGGTTGGGGCTAAAGTTAGGGTTAGGGTTGGGGCTAAAGTTAGGGTTTGGATTACATTTATGGTTTGGATTAGGGTTGGGATTAGGGTTAGGAGTGTGTTGGGGTTAGGGGTGTGGATGGGATTAGGGTTAGGGGCATGTTCGCTTTAGGGGTGTGGTTAGGGTTATGGTTAACTAGTGGGACAGTTTTATAGGTGGGGTCATTACGGATGTGGCGATACTAAATATGTGTACTTTTATTGTTTGCTTGTTTTTTATTTAGATAAAGAAATGTATTTATTGGAACAATATTTTTTTTTCTTCATTTAGGATTTTTTTTTCTTACACATGAAAATATTTTTTTTTTACTTTATAACATTGCCCAAGGTGGGGACATCACTACATATTATCAGATCGCTGATCTGACACTTTGCAGTGCACTGTGTCAGATCAGCGATCTGGCAGGCGCTGCAGTAGGCTTGCCAGCGCCTGCTCTGAGCAGGCGCTGGCAAGCCACCTCCCTGAAGGACCCGGAAGGAGCCCCGAGGCCATTTTGGATCCGGGGCCTGCAGGGAGAAGGAGGTAGGAGACGCTCAGAGCAATGCAATCACATTGCGTTATTCTGAGGGTCTCAGGGAAGCACGTGCAGCGCCTCAGAGTCCTGGTTCGTTGCAGTCATGTTGTTCTTCCACCAGGGGGAGTGATGTTATGTCTGAAGGCAATGAAGGAGATCTGCTGTCCAGGTATCACAGTCACACACACACACACACTTTACACGCCAGTCCACCAGGGAGAGCTAAGGGTTCTATCTATTAGGCCACTCCTGACATAGGGGAAAACTGGAGGGTTGGTTATGAAGTTAGTCAGAGAGTCAGAGGGAGAACAAGAAGGAGGAGAGAAGAGCTCCTGGCCGGGGACCAATGAGGAAAGGTCTCCCGGTCGAGCTGGCTGGGGTGATCCCTGGTCAGATCCAGACTGAAGTCTGAGGAGGAGAGAAAGAAGGACACGGAGCTGCGCCTGCAACCCATGCGGCAGCATCCTAAGAAAGGACACGAAAGGAATTGTGTTGTAGTGAGTGAGAAAAGAAGTCATAGCAACAGGAGTGAAACATCAGTGGGATGCCAGCTGGAAGCAGGCTGCCTCCATCTGAATCGCAGATCCGGTGGCCAGAATACCGAAGGAGTAAAGAGCTCTATGCCGTTACTTCAGAGACTGGCAGAGCAGTTGATTCCAAGTTGGCTGTCTGACCTTTATACCTAAGAAGACACAGTGGCAACTTGTGGGGGTTGGGGCATCTCTAGGGTCCCTATAAACAAGCCTCAGGCCATCAGTCATACGGGTTTTGTACTATCCGTACCATCTGGGGGACAGAGAGAAGTAACAACAGTGAGGACCTTATGGTAGCTTATGCAAGTAGGGACCTACTACATTACTGTGCGCAAGGGGAAGGCTATTCAATTCTTCCTGGACAAGGGGACTCTAGATTTGCCTACCCTGTGTTCCCTACTCTGGACTGTGGATGCTGAACCTTCAGTAAAAGATAAAGAGACTGCAACCCTGTGTCTTCGTTATTCACTGAGCCTTGCACCATCCACCACCTACGCTCTGGGAAGCCCTGGGAACATACTTCACCTGTGGGAAGGTATACCATCTAGCTGCCATAACATCAAACCAGCGGACCCCTAAGCAGCGTCGGTCACCCTGACCGAATACCACAGGTGGCATCACGAACCTTATCCCTTTAAAGACCTTTCCCCAATTTACAACGGACATTCCCTAGGGCAAAGAACTGGGTCAGCCACCGTGACATCCCCACTGAGTACTGAGAACCGAAGGACCCGGCTCCGAGTACCCCACAGCCCTCAGGGGCGATCCACACTCAGGGAACCCCCTCCCTGCGCGATGATTCCCTATGCCGCTGGAATGCTGCGATCATGTTTGATAGCAGTGCTCCAGGGATTAATGTATCGGGAGCAGTCCATGACCAATCCTGGCACATAGTGCCGGATGTCAGCTGTAATAATCAGCTGACACCCGGCACAATCAGCCACACTCCCCCCGTGAGTGCAGCCAATCGACTATGACATACTATCCCGTCACTGGGAATTAAGTCCCAGGTCACCTCGACGGGATAGTATGTCATATGGGATTAAGGGGTTAAAGGCCAAGTTAAATGTTAACATAGAACCCCTTCTTTGATATCACCATCACAATTATTGCAATCATTGAACTTGTGAGTTTTAGCATAGTTTCTGCTTGAATTTCTTTGCAGAATGTCAGAATACCCTCCCAGAGCTGCTTTTTTGTTGTGAACTGCCTCCCACCCTCATAGATCTTTTGCTTAATCAAAGAGTCATAGAAAGGTATAGTTAGAAGGGACCTCTGGGGTCATCTGGTCCTGCTCAATTCAGGATTCACTATCTCATCTCAGACAGACGTCTGTCCAGCCTCTGTTTGAAGACTTCCATTGAAGCAGGACTCACCACCTCTCTTGGTAGCCTGTTCCACTTGTTGATCACCCTCACTGTCAAAAAGTTTTTTCTAATATCTAATCTGTATCTTCTCCCTTTCAGTTTCATCCCATTACGTCTAGTCTTTTTTTGTGCAAATGAGAATAAAGCTGATCCTTCTAAAGTGTGACAGCTCTTGAGACATTTGTAGACAGCTATTAAGTCTCCTCGCAGTCTTCTCTTTTGCAAGCGAAACATTCTTAAATCCTCTAATTGTTCCTCACAGGACATTGTATGCAGACAGGTCACCACTCTGGTCACTCTTCTCTGAACCTGCTCCTGTTTGTTCATGTCTTTTTTAAATGTGGTGCCCAGAACTCTACACAGTATTCCAAATGCTGTCTGACCAAAGAGGAGTAAAGGATGATAATTATTTTGTGCGATCCAGACTGTATGCTTCTGTTAAGGCAACCCACTATTGTATTTGCCTTTTTTGCTGCATCACACTGTTGACTCAAGTTCCGTTTGCTCTCTATTAGTATATCAATGTCTTTTTCACATATGCTGTTTTTTAGCCTTTTCCTCACATTCTGTGTATGCTTTTTTCATTTTTCTTTCCCAGATGTAGGACTTTGCATTTTCTGAATCATCCCTCTTCTCTAGTATTAACCATCTCTCCTAGCTTTGTGTAATCAGCTAATTTAAAAACAGAAAACGAATACACCAGCATTACACCAGAAAAGGGGGAATCCTTAGCAGCAGGAATCGGGACAGGTAGGTGCCAGAACCACTGTACCAAAATAAAACAAATAAGAAAAGAATATCGAAACCGCGCTTAAGGAAATAGAAATAATGAATAATAACAATAAATGTGCAAAGAGGAACTATGTGAAGCGAAAAATAAATATATATATATATATATATATATATATAAATATACATATACACATATATACCTGAAGGGTTAGAACAGGCGATTGATATGTAATGCACTGGCAGGCCCACGTAGAATGAATGGTAAACACTCTATAACAAATGGTATATAAAGAAATGATGATGAACCATACAGCACAAGTGATGTGAGGAAAGTATAAAGTAAACACTAACCTATTTTCACAATATCAGCAGAATGCGTATGGCCATAGATAGGATGATGTATCTCTGGGGATTCAGCGTGTGTCCTGTACTGAAATCAAGTGTCCTGCAGGCTGTTCCAATATGGTCTCAAGTGTGTACAGCCAAAGGCAGGCAGACGCTGGGCACAGAACGTTGGAGACTCAGCGGCAGGGGAGAGGCGGGCGTCTACAAACCAAGGTGGGGGAACGCTACGCAGAGCCAGAGAGAGCCCCGGTCGGCAGCGTCTTCTGGATGCGCGCGAGGAAAAAGATGTCCGACAGGGTTGTCTGGCGTGTGACGTCACAACTGAGCTACGGAGCAGTAAGAGGATCAGAAAGGCTACCGACGCGTTTCGAAGGAACAGCGTCCTTCTTCGTCAGGGACTTGATTTCAGTACAGGACACACGCTGAATCCCCAGAGATACATCATCCTATCTATGGCCATACGCATTCTGCTGATATTGTGAATATAGGTTAGTGTTTACTTTATACTTTCCTCACATCACTTGTGCTGTATGGTTCATCATCATTTCTTTATATACCATTTGTTATAGAGTGTTTACCATTCATTCTACGTGGGCCTGCCAGTGCATTACATATCAATCGCCTGTTCTAACCCTTCAGGTATATATGTGTACTAGCTATTGAACCCGTTCTACGCCCGGGTGGCGAGCATTTATATTGGTATATGGTCTCCATCATGTGCTGCTGCCATCCTGCGCCCGTTCTGTCATGTGCTGCTGCCATCCTGCGCCCGTTCTGTCATGTGCTGCTGCCATCCTGCGCCCGTTCTGTCATGTGCTGCTGCCATCCTGCGCCCGTTCTGTCATGTGCTGCTGCCATCCTGCGCCCGTTCTGTCATGTGCTGCTGCCATCCTGCGCCCGTTCTGTCATGTGCTGCTGCCATCCTGCGCCCGTTCTGTCATGCGCTGCTGCCATCCTGCGCCCGTTCTGTCATGTGCTGCTCCCATCCTGCGCCACTGTTGTAGTATATGCCCCCGTATGCTGCTGCCATATAAAAAAAAAAAATACCATACTCACCTATCGTCCGGCTCCACTGCAGGTGTGTCTTCAAGAAAATGGCGCCGGAAAGCGCGGACTGCGCAGGCGCCGATTCCGGCAGCAGGAATCGGCGCCTGCGCAGTCCGCGCTTTCCGGCGCCATTTTCTTGAACACACACTCCGGATCCTCTGCCTGTGACTGGAATCTGTCACAGCAGAGGAGCCGGAAGACGGAGCCGCACGCAGCGCTGGAACGGAGGACAGGTGAATATACTTACCCTCCCTCCTGGCGCGTCCACGGTCCCTGACTCTCCGGTGGAGATCGCGGTATGCGTTCAGTGCTTACGCATACCGCGATCTCCTGGGAGTGTCACTCTGTGGGGGCCAGACTGCGCCGGCGCTTGCGCCTGCGCAGTTTATAAAGGCTTCGGACAGAGTGACGCTCCCAGCGTTATATTATAGATATTTTTTCAACCATGGAGTACATCTTGGGATATGTCAGATTTATAAAAAAGTTTAAAGAGAGACGTGTATGTTGGGTCTAGGAAAGCAAAAGACTCTTGCTTATAACAAGAAATGATGTGAAGTAGAAAAACCAGAGAGAATAAAAAGCGAAATAGGGTCTTAGCTAGTTAAAAACATGGGGTGCACTGGGAGAGGTATGTTTTGTTGCAGCCAATCCACATGTAAAATACATGGATCAGCTGCTGCAGAACACTGGTCCAAAGACCGAGGATAATAGTGAAAACACGTGTATGTGTCCAAATCTGTGCTGCTGATGAAGATGGATGGTGGACTATATTCTTCAAAGCTTTATTTCAAACAGGTTAATAGTCAACACATTTCGAGGTCATACAAGACCCCTTCCTCAGAGAAAAACCTTACAAGTCTTTTTTTAACCTGAAATAATGCTTTGAAGATTATCACTGGCCATCTATCTTTATCAGCAGCACAGATTTGGACACATATACCCGGTTTCACGAAGATATGGAGTGAACTTACCACAAAAGTCAGTCTATGTGATGTTACCAGAAAGCAATGGCTCTATGCAGTTCTGAATAGCTGCCTGGAAAAAATAGTATTTATTCGGGTGACAGTTGTTCTTTATACTCTCATTTAAAGAGAATCTGTCTGGTCTGTAGGATCAACCCTTCTAAGCTATCTGTATGGACATATAGCTCATAGAAAGCTGAATAACATGATACATTGATATTTGCTATCTGATTTCTTATTCCAGAGAAATCCACGTTTTTCTTATATGTAAAGGATCTCTTCTATGCTATGGGGAGGATCTTGCCTAGAAGAAAACTCTGCCTTCAGAGACTATTTTAAATAGAAAGGGAGAGTTACCAGTGTGAGTCAATTAACTAACACAGAATAAGAGAAATAACTTGTCTTCTTACAAACACATATTTTGCAGCTCTCTAAGATCTGCTATATTGCAGCAATATTGCAACCCTATCTTCCTGTAAGATAGAAGCTGAAACTAGAGGAACCAGCAGGTGTGTCAGTTATAACCATACACAGCTCTGCAGTGAGATCAGGAAAAGAAAGAACTGCTATCACACACCACACTGGTACCCATGGTACATCACACTGCTAACCATTACACAGCACAGCTGCCCCCTTCATGTAAAACAAGCTCTGCTGGCAGAGTTATCTCCAGGCATCATCCTCCCCAGAGCCTGGAAGAGGCAAGTTATGTAAAGTTTTAAGCAGGTGCGAAAATGCAGTAACACAGGGATTGCAGAACAATGCTATGTAACAATATTATTCAATTCTTAACAAAAGGGTAAAGATGATCTCCTCGCAGGGTGTTAATAAACAGTAAACAGGGATCAAGGGGAGTAAATAGTTAATGCAACAGTCTGATATGATAGTTAAATGACACTTATTGTGGCCTTCTCTGGTCCTCATCCGAATAGTAGTAGCGGCAATGGCCAGTGTGGTGTCCTAAGATAAATTACAGCAACTCACGGTCCAACTTCTGGTGGCTACTGGTGGTCACCGGTTGTACCCATTGAGCCCCTAGTCCATAAATCTGTGCATCCGAAGTGGTGAACGCTGCAGGGGTCTCTGTCCAACATGCGTACTGGTGCTGCTGCTCATCTTTCAGCCATGGGAAATGCACCTTGAGGTCCTGCACTTGGCACCTGCTCTTTTGCATGAGCAGAGCCCTCGGTCTAGCTGGGCGTGCGGCGCTCTGCACACTCACTGTCTGACTGGAGCACTCTCTTAAGCTCTGCCAGGGCTTGACTCCAAGCTGACTGTGAAGCTGCGGAGCATGCTTCACACTTGCCTCTGCTCTTGCTGCTGGCGGGAAACTGAGAGCACTTTCCTGAACTTCCTGCTCACTGCCCGGCTTAGCCATGCCTCCTCCACCCCGGTCATGGGACCTGTCCAGTCCCTCATTCTTTCTCCCAGGCAACACTGAGTACAGCCTCGACAGTTCCAGACCTGACATGACGTAGGTACTTGCAGCCCGGTCTGCATCCTTACAAAGTGATAAGAGAATTTCTCAACAAGGCATCTGATATGAGGTACAAAGGTAGGGCTTTTTTAGCACTCTATTACCTGCCTATATTAATAATTTAGATAGGTCAAATATGGTGACTGATTCCCTATACAATCTTTAGGGATACCAGCCCATTTCATTTTATTGCCAGTGGTAAATACCAAACAGTTAACCTTACAAAATGAGGTTGCTAGTATAACCACAAGGATTTCTTTCTTCATTCTATTTAAGTTTTATAGACTTTATTTCTTTTACCACACAAAGCAAATTTTAGCAAAATTACTCATCAATAATAAACTTTGCGAAATGTGGGTCGTACCATCAAAACTTGATTGTTTGAGAGCAAGGCAATGACATTTCTTAGCTAAATGACATATCTCTTTGTGATATGACTTTGAAAGTGTCTGACTCAACAAATCTGTGCTTTACCTTGAGGCCATTGGAGGTTAGTAAATGTGTAACTAAGAATTTGATTGCCAGCCCAAGATGAGTGACATTCCTACACTAATGGACTAAGTTAACAAAACAAGAAAACATATATTATAACATGCATTGATTTATTGAGGTCATACATGAAAAAGACAAATGTAAGGAATTCACAAGGAAAACGATGTGTGTACTTGTTTGTAGGTGATGCATTGTGGTTGGTGGCTTGACCAATACAGGAGTCATTTTTGGGGTTTATATGTGTTTATAAATTATGTTTTTTTCTTGTTCTAGGTTTTTCCTGACAAGACCAAATTAATAAATTAAATACATAAAATGTGTTTTGTAGAGTGAGCCAGTTCTTAAATTTCCATCGGCTTTTCCATAGAGATAATGCATTTGAAGCAATACTTGTGGAAGGTAAATTGTGTAGACTTAGTAATATAGTAACATAGTAACATAGTTATTAAGGTTGAATGAAGACTCTAAGTCCATCTAGTTCAACCCATAGCCTAACCTAACATTCCCTAACATGTTGATCCAGAGGAAGGCAAATAAAAACCCATGTGGCAAACAGTAAGCTCCACATTGGAGAAAAAAATTCCTTACCGACTCCACATAAGGCAATCAGACTGGTTCCCTGGATCAACGCCCTATCAAGGAAACTAGTGTATATAACCTGTAACATTATACTTTTCAAGAAAGGCATCCAAGCCCCTCTTAAATTTTAGTTATGAATCACTCATTATAACATCATACGGCAGAAAGTTCCATAGTCTCACTGCTCTTACAGTAAAGAATCCGAGTTTGTGATTATGCTTAAACCTTCTTTCCTCCAGACGTAGAGGATTCCCCCTTGTCCCCATCTCAGGTCTACAAGTAAAAAGGTCATTAGAAAGGTCTCTGTACTGTCCGTTCATATATTTATACATTAAAATAAGATTTTTCCAAACTAAATAACCCCAAGTGTAATAACCTGTCTTGGTATTGCAGACCCCCCAGTCTTCTGATATCCTTGGTTGCTCTTCTCTGCACTCGCTCTAGTTCAGCTATGTATTTCTTATATACCGGAGACCAGAACTGTACACAATATTCTAAGTGTGGTCGAACTAGTGACTTGTATAGAGGTAAAATTATGTTCTCCTCATGAGCATCTATGCCTCTTTTAATGCATCCCATTATTTTATTTGCCTTTGTAGCAGCTGCCTGACACTGGCCACTAAATGTGAGTTTGTCGTCCACCCATACACCCAGGTCTTTTCATTGATGGTTTTCCTAGAGTTTTCCAAATAAGCACATAATTATGCATCTTATTTGCTCTACCCAAGTGCATGACCTTACATTTATCCCCATTAAAGCTTATTTGCCATTTATCAGCCCAAGCTTCTAGTTTACTTAAATCCTTCTGTAATATAATAATAATAATAATCTTTATTTATATAGCGCCAACATATTCCGCAGCGCTTTACAGTTTAACAGTTTCAAACACAAAAGTCATAAGTAACAACGTTAACAATAAAATAATTAAAGCAAAATAAGACGACCCTGCTCGTGAGAGCTTACAATCTACAATGAGGTGGGGGAGATACAAAGTACAGGTGTGTATTTACAATGATGTATTTACAATCATGGTCCAGCCATCTTCAGGGGTTGGGGAATAGATGGGGATAGTGAATGGGCTACACACACACAAACATAACATAACTTTGATTAGGGAACGTGATAGGCCGCTCTGAACAAATGTGTTTTGAGCGAGCGCCTAAAACTATGCAAATTATGGATGGTCCTAATATCTTGGGGTAGAGCATTCCAGAGGATTGGCGCAGCACGGGAGAAGTCTTGGAGTCGGGAGTGGGAGGTACGGATTAGTGCAGAGGTTAGCCGAAAGTCATTTGCAGAGCGCAGTGGTCTGTTAGGCTGATAGACAGAAATGAGGGAGGAGATGTAAGGGGGTGCCGCACTGTGGAGAGCTTTGTGGGTGAGAACAAGTACTTTGAATTGTATCCTGTAATGAATGGGCAGCCAGTGTAACGACTGGCGAAGAGCGGACGCGTCCGAGTAGCGATTAGCCAGATGGACGACCCTGGCTGCTGCATTAAGGATGGACTGGAGAGGGGAAAGTCGAGTGAGGGGGAGGCCAATTAATAGAGCGTTACAGTAGTCCAGGCGGGAGTGGATCAGGGCGACCGTGAGGGTTTTAGCTGTCTCCATGGTGAGAAAAGGGCGGATTCTAGAGATGTTCTTTAGGTGTAAGCGGCACGAGCGGGCAAGAGATTGTATATGGGAGGTGAAGGAGAGATCGGAGTCAAACATAACACCCAGACAGCGCGCCTGCTGCCGGGGTGTTATTATGGTGCCACCCACGGAGAGGGAAATGTCAGATTTAGGGAGGTTAGTAGATGGTGGGAGCAGAAGAAGTTCAGTTTTGGAGAGGTTGAGTTTCAGATAGAGAGCGGACATGATGTTGGAGACTGCGGACAGACAGTCAGTGGCATTCTGTAGTACAGCGGGGGTAAGGTCAGGGGATGACGTATATAGTTGTGTGTCGTCGGCATAAAGATGGTACTGAAAGCCAAATCTGCTGATGGTCTGTCCAATTGGGGCCGTGTAGAGAGAGAACAGAAGGGGGCCAAGGACTGAGCCCTGAGGTACCCCAACAGTGAGAGGAAGAGGAGATGAAGTGGAGCCAGAGAACAGAACACTGAAGGAGCGGTCGGAAAGATAGGAGGAGAACCAGGAGAGAGCAGTGTCCTTAATGCCTAGTGACTAGAGCCTAGAGAGCAGGAGAGGGTGGTCAACAGTGTCAAAAGCTGCAGAAAGGTCGAGAAGAATGAGCAGAGAGTGGTCACCATTACGTTTTGCTGTCAGAAGGTCATTGGTTACTTTGATGAGTGCAGTTTCTGTCGAATGTAGGGGGCGGAAACCGGACTGTGAAGGGTCTAGGAGGGAGTGAGTGGAGAGGTAACGGGTAAGGCGGGAGTATATCAGGCGCTCCAAGAGTTTAGAGATGAAGGGGAGATTGGAGACCGGTCTGTAGTTGTTTGTGCAGGATGGGTCGAGGGTGGGTTTCTTTAGTAATGGAGTAATGACAGAGTGTTTGAAGGAGGAGGGGAAAATGCCAGAGGAGAGGGAGAGATTAAAGATTGTAGTTAGGTGACTTGTGACAACTGGAGAGAGAGACTGGAGGAGATGTGAGGGAATGGGGTCGGTAGTGCATGTAGTCGGACGAGAAGAGGAGAGGAGCTTGGAGACTTCTTCTTCTGTGATGGGATCAAATGTGGAGAGTGAGCCAGGGGCAATGAGGGGAGGGATGGGAGTCACTGAACTTAGTTGTTGGGAGCGGATTTCCTGACGGATATTGTCTATTTTCTCTATAAAGTGGGAGGCCAGGTCACCAGCACAAATATCTGTGATAGGGTCTTGTGCTTTTGGCCTGAGGAGGGAGTGAAAGGTGTCAAAAAGTTTTTTGGGGTTGTTGGATAGTGAGGAGATCAGAGTGGTAAAGTAGGTCTGTTTAGCGAAGTGAAGGGCAAAGTTATAGGTCCTTAACATAAATTTGAAGTGTATGAAGTCTTCTGGTGTGCGTGTTTTCCTCCATAAGCGTTCAGCACACCTAGAGGATCGCTGGAGAAATCGGGTTTGCGATGTGAGCCAGGGCTGTTTTATTCTGTGTTTGGAGGTCCTGAGGGTGAGGGGAGCTACTTGGTCAAGGGTGCTTCTAAGAGTGTCATTGAAGTGATGTACCGCCAGATCAGGACAGGAAAAGGAAGAGATTGGGGACAATGATAAGCGTAGGGAGTCTGAAAGTGTAAGAGGGTTAATGGCTTGTAGATTGCTGACTGAATGGTGTGTAGGAGGGTGCTGGGGTGAGCGAGGATATGTGAGTGTGAAGGAGAGAATGTTGTGGTCAGAGAGGGGAAGCGGTGAGTTATCTATGTAGGAGATTGAGCAGAGCCGGGCAAAAACCAGGTCCAGGGTGTTACCGTCCTTGTGTGTCTCAGAGGTTGAGAGCTGTGAGAGGCCGAGAGAAGTGATTAGTGACAGAAGCTGGGATGCAGATGTGGAAGTGGGGCTGTTAATGGGGATGTTGAAGTCTCCCAGGATAAGGGTTGGTAGTTCTGAGGACATGAAGTGCGGCAGCCAGGCAGAGAAATGGTCCAGGAAGCGGGTGGGTGAGCCTGGGGGCCGGTATATGACCGCTACTCTGAGGGAGAGGGGGCGAAAGAGCCTGATGGTGTGGACCTCAAAAGAAGGGAATGAGAGTGATGGAACTGAGGGGATGACCTGGAAAGTGCATTGTGGGGACAGGAGTATGCC
Organism: Ranitomeya imitator; assembly: GCF_032444005.1. Lineage (NCBI taxonomy): Eukaryota > Metazoa > Chordata > Amphibia > Anura > Dendrobatidae > Ranitomeya > Ranitomeya imitator. The sequence continues at coordinate 326,588,217 of NC_091285.1, read as the reverse complement.
AACTCCACCACCAGGTCTGTTTGTTGGTCTCGGGGAATGGGAGAATTGTAAGCCACCATGGGTAATGGCAGCAGGAGAGACAGTGTCAGAATCCTGAATCCAGGTTTCCGTGAGGGCCAGCAGATTCAGAGAGTTTTTCAGAAAGTAATTGTGTAGGAAAGGAAGCTTGTTACATACAGACCGTGGATTCCAAAGGGCACAATTAAAAGAAGGAGGGGATGAAGGAGTGCAATTAATATTAGTAAGATTAGTAAGGTTTCGATGTGTGGTAGGGTAGGGGTTGAGGTTGGTGGATGATGGACCCGTGTTTGGGGAGATGTCTCCTGATATCAGCAGGAGTAGGAAGATAAAAAGCAAGTAGCTTTTGGGATTGTATGAAGTTTTTTTATGCAGTCTGTTTGGGTAAGATGGACTGAGGTTTTTCAGGAAGGTGAGAAGTGCATGGGAGCTGTACATGGGAGAGGGAAGGAGAGAGGAGCTGATGTATATGAGTCGTGATGGAGGGGGGATTGGGCGGTGAATGAGGATTGCAAGGGAGCATAGGAGGATAGGAATAATGCACATGGATAGAAGGGAGAACAGAGTGTGGGTTACCTGACTCCTGCCCTGACTAACTGCCATGGAATAACTGCGGTGTCACGACGCTTATCTTCTGTGACGCTTTGCTTATGGGACGCTAGCGTGCACCCCCACTTGCGTGCACCCCTAAGGAAGGTTCTAAATTTATAGCCCAGAAGAGATGGATTGTGGGAACTGGTTGAGGATAATTTGGCAGCTAGCTAGCACACCAGGGTTTGTTTTTTTTTTGTCTTTGAAAAGATGATCAAAGACACTCAGCCTGGTAAAATCTACTTTCACACCTTCCACCAGATAAGATCTACACTGATCCCAGTCATGGATAGTAAGTAATATAAAATTGACCTCCTCTGTATCGATTACCCTGCAGAGTTTAGTGTCATCTGCAAATATTGAAATACTACTCTGTATGCCCCTTACAAGGTCATTAATAAATATGCTAAAAAGAAGAGGGCCCAACACTGACTCCTGTGGTACTCCAGTGCTAACTGTGACCCAGTTCGAGTGTGCTCCATTAATTACCACCCTTTGTTTCCTATCCCTGAGCCAGCTCTTAACCCACTTACACATATTTTCCCCTATTCCTATTGTTCTCATTTTATGTATCAACATTTTTTGTGGCACCGTATCAAAAGCTTTTGAAAAGTCCATATACACCATGTACACTGCATGTCCTTGGTCCAGTCTGGCACTTACCTCTTCATAGAAACTGATCAGATTAGTCAGACATGAACGGTCCCTAGTAAAACCCATGTTGATATTGGGTCATGAGTAGTGTTGAGCATTCCGATACTGCAAGTATCGGGTATTGGCCGATATTTGCTGTATTGGAATTCCGATACCAAGTTCCGATATTTTTGTGATATCGGAAATCGGAGTCGGAAGTTCCTAGTCATCTTCGGCGTGTGCGGTGCATGTGGTTCCCAGGGTCTGGAGGAGAGGAATCTATCCTTCAGGCCCTGGGATCCATATTCATGTAAAAAATAGAGAATAAAAATAATAAATATTTATATACTCACCCCTCTGACGAACCCTGGCTGTCACCGCTGCGAGTGTCTGCCTCCATTCCTGAGAATGAAGAGAGTGAAGGACCTTCGATGATGTCGCGGTCATGTGAGCGGTCAGGTGACCGGTCACCTGACCGCGACATCATCGAAGGTCTTTCACTCTCTGCAATTCTCAGGAACGGAGGCAGACGCTTGCAGCGGTGACAGCCAGGGTCCTTCGGAGGGGTGAGTATATCCATATTTATTATTTTTATTCTTTATTTTTTACATTAATATGGATCCCAGGGCCTGAAGGAAAGTTTCCTCTTTTTCAGACCCTGGGAACCATCCAGGATACATTCCGATATTTGTGTCCCATTGACTTGCATTGGTATGGGGTATCGGTATCGGCGATATCCGATATTTTTTGGATATCGGCTGATACCATCCGATACCGATACTTTCAAATATCGGAAGGTATCGCTCAACACTAGTCATGAGGTTTTTCTTCTTCAGATACTCCAGAATAGCATCCCTTAGAATGCCCTCCAGGATTTTACCCACAGTAGAGGTTAAGCTTACTGGTCTATAATTTCCAAGTTCAGTTTTTGTCCCCTTTTTGAATATTGGCACCACATTTGCTATACACCAGTCCTGTGGTACAAACCTTGTTATTATGAAGTCTTTAAAGATTAAAAATAATGTTTTACCAATGACTGTACTTAGTTCCTGCAGTACTCGGGGGAGTATCCCATCTGCGCCTGTAGATTTGTCAATGTTAGTGATTTTTAGACGCCGCCATACTTCCTGCTGGGTTAAGCAGGTGACATTTAATGGGGAATTTTTGTTATCACTAATTATTTTGTCTGCTATGGGATTTTCTTGTGTAAATACTGTTGGAAAAAAGTCATTTAGCATATTGGCTTTTTCCTCATCCTCATCCACCATTTCACCCAGACTATTTTTAAGGGGGCCAACACTATGATGCTTTAGTTTCTTACTATTTATGTAGTTAAATAATAATTTGGGATTATTTTTACTCTCTGGCAATGAGTCTCTCTGTCTCAATCTTTGCTGCCTTTATTTGCTTTTTACAGAATTTATTTAATTTTCTATATTTATTTAATGCCTCATCACTACCTACTTGCTTTAATTCTCTAAATGCTTTCTTTTTGTCACTTATGGTATATATTGTGCACAGGTCCTATTCAAGGTGCTAACAAACGTCTCCCATTTTCTTTGTGTAATTAATGCCTCAGGATTAGGGTTGAGCGACCTTTACTTTTATAGGATCGGGTCGGGTTTCACGAAACCCGACTTTTTCAAAAGTCGGGTCGAGTGAAATCGGCCGATCTTATAAAAAAGTCGGGGTCGGCCGAAACCCGAAACCCAATGCAGTGCATTGGGTTTCCAATGGTTCCCAGGGTCTGAAGGAGCGGAAACTCTCCTTCAGGCCCTGGGATCCATATTTAAGTGTAAAATAAAGAATAAAAATAAAAAATATCGCAATACTTACCCTCTGACGCGCCCTGGTACTAACCGGGAACCTTCCTTTCTTCGAATCAGCGCTTTCAGGACCTTCGGTGACGTCGCGGTGACGTCGCGGCTTGCGATTGGTCGAGCGACCGCCCATGTGACCGCCGCGCGACCAATCAGAAGCCGTGACGTCACCGCGACGTCACCGAAGGTCCTGGAAGCGCTGATTCTTAGGAAGGAAGGCTGCCGGAAAGAAGCAGGGCGCGTCCGAGGGTGAGTATATACCTAATAGGAATATACTCACCCTCGGACGCGCCCTGCTTCTTTCCGGCAGCCTTCCTTCCTAAGAATCAGCGCTTCCAGGACCTTCGGTGACGTCGCGGTGACGTCACGGCTTCTGATTGGTCGCGCGGCGGTCACATGGGCGGTCGCACGACCAATCGCAAGCCGCGACGTCACCGCGACGTCACCGAAGGTCCTGAAAGCGCTGATTCGAAGAAAGGAAGGTTCCCGGTTAGTACCAGGGCTCGTCAGAGGGTAAGTATTGCGATATTTTTTATTTTTATTCTTTATTTTACACTTAAATCTGAATTCCGATACCAATTCCCGATATCTTAAACATATCGGGAATCGGTATCGGAATTCCGATTCCAGATTCAGAAGATCGCCGACTTCATGGCCGACCCCACACTGGGGTCGGGTCGGGTTTCATGAAACCCGACCTTGCCAAAAGTCGGCGACTTCTGAATATTACCGACCCGTTTCGCTCAACCCTACTCAGGATATCGTCCCAGTTAATTGCACCAAGATCCTCTCTCATCCATAGGAAATTTGCATTCCTGAAATTTAGTCTCCTTGCAACCTCTCTACTACACATCTTCTTAAAGGATACATGAAAACTTATTATTTTGTAATTACTATTACCTAAGTGACCCCCAACCCTTATATTTGATATGCGGTCTGGCCTGTTGGTTAATATTAGGTCTAGCAGTGCCCCTCTTCTTTTTGGATCCTGAACCAGTTGTGAAAGGTAATTGTCTCTCATAGTTGTCAAAAATCTATTACCTTTGCTGGAACTGCAGATTTCTGTTCCCCAATGTATTTCAGGGTAGTTGAAGTCCCCCATAATAATGAATTCTTCTTGAGCCGCAGCCCCATCTATTTTCTTTATGAGGATATTCTCTGTTGATTCCATTATTTTTGGGGACTTATAACAAACCCCTATCAGTAAGTTATTAATTTTCCCCCTCCCCTTTTCTCCACCAACAGGAACTCTTCATTTTCATTAGATTAACCTATATTATCATGCAGGATGGGTTTTAAGGATGATTGTACATACAGACACACACCTCCCCCTCGCTTATCTGCATGGTAATTTCTGAACAGACTATAGCCCTGCAACTTAACAGCCCAGTCATGGCTCTCATCCAGCCATGTCTCAGACATCCCCACCATGTCATAATTATGCTCCAACAACATTAGTTCTAATTCCTCCAATTTGTTGGTGAGGCTTCTGGCATCGGTATACATGCACTTTATGTATCTCTCTATACCTCTATTCTTTCTTAAATTATTAACTGTTTTAACCCCACCCCTACCCCCAATTTCATCACTTGTGCCAAGGTATCTATCTGCACTATCTTCCCCTGCCATAAAATGAATGTCCTACCCCCAAATCCCTAGTTTAAACACTCCTCCAACCTTCTAGCCATTTTCTCCCCCAGTACAGCTGCACCTTCCCCATTGAGGTGCAGCCCGTCCCTAGCGTAGAGCCTGTAGCCAACTGAGAAGTCGGCCCAGTTCTGCAGGAACCCAAACCCCTCTTTCCTACACCAATTTTTGAGACACTTATTAACCTCCTTAATCTCCCGTTGCCTCTCTGGCGTGGCACGTGGTACAGGCAGTATTTCAGAAAATACCACCTTGGAGGTCCTTGCTTTCAGCTTGCAGACTATTTCCCTGAAATCGTTTTTAAGTACCTTGCACCTTCCTCTAACTTTTTCATTGTGTCAATGTGCACCATGACCGCTGGGTCCTCACTAGCCTCTCCCAGTAATCTGTCAACCCGATCAGTGATGTGTTGTACTCGAGTGCCAGGTAGAAAGCACACCATTTGACTATCCCTGTCTTTGTGACAGATTGCCCTATCTGTTCCCCTAATAATTGAATGATGTCAATGGTACCAGTGATTCCCAGCCAGTCTCCCATGCTGATACTTGCCCAGCCTCAAACTGCTTAGCATCTGCGATCTGACGAGAGCAGGAACACTCAGCTTAGAGTCGCGTCATTGACATGGATAAATATGACCAAAGATTTCATCCATTTTCAACCTAACACAAAACACACAGGCCTATTTGTGGCACTTCCTAAACTGCAATGTAATCCTACAAATAATGGGAAGTAGATTATTAAAATAGTGTTCAACAGAGATACAGATGCAAAAATGTACTGCCTTATGCAGGTCAGTATCAAAAATTGGTTGCTTAGGGTCCTTAATACAATAAATCACTGTATCAAACTGATTCAAATATATGTATACAAGAGATTAAATATCTATAAGTATGCCTTTAAACGTATATTGTGATATTCAAATAGACCAACAGTAAATCCGTCTTTCCAAATACCAGATGAACAGAAAAAATGACGCTTTTCATACACAATGCTGTATAAGTGCTTAGTGCATGTTTTTAACGCGTGTTTTGCATTTGCTTCTTCCTGGGGGATGTGTCTTTTAAAGGTATCAATGCTGGGTTTATTTATAGCCCTGCTTTTACAGTGGTGGCAGCGGTATGATGATGGTGCTCTCATCGATGTAGAGATGTAGAGAGGTGTGGCGTCAGCGCAGGTCAGCGTCCCACGTCACTGGTCCACGTCTCCCATCCGACGCATGAGGATAGGGGGTGGAGTCCGCAGCTATAAGGACGCATCACCCTGGAGACACAATGCCCAGTTATTGGGAGAGAGCACTCACCGCAAGAGTAAACGCGCATGAAGGTTTGCTAAGGACACTGCGGAGTAGGAGTCTATGATTCCAGTGTGATGTGTGTATGTCAGGGATTGATATCGAAAATCTGCCTATGCATACATGCTCTATAGGTGCATTCAGCTGCATACTTACTAAAGATCTATTTCCTTATGTACGCATTGGATATGTCTTATAGTGATAAATTGCGCACTATAGGGGCATTATATTAAAAAGGTGTAACATAAATTAAATATTATTACTGAGCATGTAACATACAGAATATTTATAATTAAACTGCAAATTAGACTAGCAATAAGGCATGTTTTATCAAAACTGAGAAATAAATAAATAGATAAATAAAAGGATAGATGTGCACATGTTATTTATTCTATTCCCAACTACACAGTATAGTGCATATCCAGATGGCGGTATTATATGGCAACATAACGTGAGTAGGATGAACATGAGCATTCACTGCTGCTCACTTGCTGGACTATTACCACACCAGTCGTAGCTGTATGATACAGAAGGGATGTGGAAACCACAAAGAAACGGCCAAAAGGGAAAACTATAATCAATAAAACACTCCTTATTAGATACTCAATGTATAAAAATACTAGGACAAAGATGGAACAAAATGGGGAAATGATACAGGTCATAATACAAATGCTACCATGTAAACACAAAACGTTCAGGCCCGAAACTGGCTCCCTATTATAAATGTAAGATGTTGGTATGGGGAGTAAAAACCAATATATCAGAGTGGCTGATATGTATGTAGCACAAAACACTAAGTCTTTCTTGTCGCTATACCCTAGGACACACTGTTAGATTATATAAACCTCACCATGGGACAAACTACTGCACAAGTGTGTGTGAGAAACCAAAGAAAAAGGTTGCTTTAAATGTCCAGGGTAACCACCAGGATCCTAACTAGTGGAGCACTGGGCTAACTGTGCTTATCTATATATATAATTGCCTAAGGGTTTTTCCGTCTGTCTGTCTGTCTGTCTGTCTGTCTGTCCTGGAAATCCCGGCTCTCTGATTGGTCGAGGCCGCCAGGCCTCGACCAATCAGAGACCGGCACAGCATCGACGTAGAAATCCCGCGTCTCTGATTGGTCGAGGCCGCCAGGCCTCGACCAATCAGCGACGGGCACAGCGACGATGATGTCATAAAGGACGTAGACATCCCGCATCTCTGATTGGTCGAGGCCGCCAGGCCTCAACCAATCAGCAACGGGCACAGTGACGATGATGTCATAATGGTTGCCATGGCGACGATGATGTCATAAAGGTTGCCTCGACCAATCAGCGACGGGCACAGTCTGCCGCAAATTCTTGAATCATCATTGTCCATATACTACGGGGACATGCATATTCTAGAATACCCGATGCGTTAGAATCGGGCCACAATCTAGTCATAAATAACAGCCATCACTGAGACCGCTTATCCCAGAGCCAGGGAAAAACAAGGTGGCACAGGCACAACCTATATATCAAGCAGACCATGCTGTCTCAGTCTATATTACCTGGTCCGGGCGGTTCACGAGTGTGTGGCAGATGCACGGCCAGCACGTCTACCCGACGCGCATTTCGGAGCTGAACTCCTTCGTCAGGGGGTGTGTCAGAAGACAAGTGTGCCGGGGTTTAAATGTAATCCCACCGATACCAGCAGCGGCGCTCACCGGATGTGATGCAAGCATCACCAGGACGACCCATGACTCACAGCGGCGGCGATGTCATGCAAGGGCGCCGCCAGATTCATGGCAACCACCCAAGCATAGAGATGCCGCAAGCCGCCGGGAGCGACGGTGCCCAGCGCGCAAAATACAGCAATACAGTATAGTGCATGTGAAAGAAAAAGATGAATGTATAACAAGAGGGGAATCATAAAAAAGAAGAAGCAGATGAACCAGTGCATTGGATCAAATTCACCAAAATACCAATCCAAAGTGAAAATATAAATAAATATAATCATGAATGTGTCTAATGAGGTGAACTGAATGATAAGTGACAAAAATAAAGTGATGAGACTTAAAAACCACAGGGTGGGCCATGTATATGGATCCACCTAAATAAAATCGGAATGGTTGGTGATATCAACTTCCTGTTTATGGCACATTAGTATATGGGAGGGGGAAAACTTTTCAAGATGGGTGTTGACCATGGTGACCATTTTGAAGTCGGACATTTTGGATCCAACTTTATTTTTTCCAATGGGAAGATGGTCATGTGACACATCAAACTCATTGAGAATTTCACAAGAAAAACAATGGTGTGCTTGGTTTTAACATAACCTTATTTTTTCATGAGTTATTTACAAGTTTCTCTTTGCTTACAGCCATTGACATTTCGCAGAGGGTAACATGTGAGGAGCTGATAGAAATTGTGTTGATGTCTGGTGAACGCTGTACCCGGGTCATTGCAGCAGATTTCAATGCAAAACACCCTACACAAGAAAACTGTCACCATTCCCATGTTATTTAGGTGTGTCCATATAAATAGCCCACCCAAAAATGTTTGCCTCATCACTGAACATAATCTTCTGTGTAAACTGGAGGTCCTGTTCCAATTTTTGTTTTGCCCATTCTGCAAATTCAGCAAATGAATAGATATTAATTTATTACCTAAAAAAAGTTCATAAAAAACCTTTTACAAATTTTTTTACTAAAAATCCTTCATTCATTGTGGTAACCAGTAAAAAAAAAAGGCAAATAATAAATAAAAAAAAATCATAAAAAATGTAAAGTTTTTTTTCATGTATCCGGGTCCGGATGGCATACACCCACGAGTACTAAGAGAACTAAGTAATGTAATAGATAAACCATTATTTCTTATTTTTAGGGACTCTATAGCGACAGGGTCTGTTCCGCAGGACTGGCGCATAGCAAATGTGGTGCCAATATTCAAAAAGGGCTCTAAAAGTGAACCTGGAAATTATAGGCCAGTAAGTCTAACCTCTATTGTTGGTAAAATATTTGAAGGGTTTCTGAGGGATGTTATTCTGGATTATCTCAATGAGAATAACTGTTTAACTCCATATCAGCATGGGTTTATGAGAAATCGCTCCTGTCAAACCAATCTAATCAGTTTTTATGAAGAGGTAAGCTATAGGCTGGACCACGGTGAGTCATTGGACGTGGTATATCTCGATTTTTCCAAAGCGTTTGATACCGTGCCGCACAAGAGGTTGGTACACAAAATGAGAATGCTTGGTCTGGGGGAAAATGTGTGTAAATGGGTTAGTAACTGGCTTAGTGATAGAAAGCAGAGGGTGGTTATAAATGGTATAGTCTCTAACTGGGTCGCTGTGACCAGTGGGGTACCGCAGGGGTCAGTATTGGGACCTGTTCTCTTCAACATATTCATTAATGATCTGGTAGAAGGTTTACACAGTAAAATATCGATATTTGCAGATGATACAAAACTATGTAAAGCAGTTAATACAAGAGAAGATAGTATTCTGCTACAGATGGATCTGGATAAGTTGGAAACTTGGGCTGAAAGGTGGCAGATGAGGTTTAACAATGATAAATGTAAGGTTATACACATGGGAAGAGGGAATCAATATCACCATTACACACTGAACGGGAAACCACTGGGTAAATCTGACAGGGAGAAGGACTTGGGGATCCTAGTTAATGATAAACTTACCTGGAGCAGCCAGTGCCAGGCAGCAGCTGCCAAGGCAAACAGGATCATGGGGTGCATTAAAAGAGGTCTGGATACACATGATGAGAGCATTATACTGCCTCTGTACAAATCCCTAGTTAGACCGCACATGGAGTACTGTGTCCAGTTTTGGGCACCGGTGCTCAGGAAGGATATTTTGGAACTAGAGAGAGTACAAAGGAGGGCAACAAAATTAATAAAGGGGATGGGAGAACTACAATACCCAGATAGATTAGCGAAATTAGGATTATTTAGTCTAGAAAAAAGACGACTGAGGGGCGATCTAATAACCATGTATAAGTATATAAGGGGACAATACAAATATCTCGCTGAGGATCTGTTTATACCAAGGAAGGTGACGGGCACAAGGGGGCATTCTTTGCGTCTGGAGGAGAGAAGGTTTTTCCACCAACATAGAAGAGGATTCTTTACTGTTAGGGCAGTGAGAATCTGGAATTGCTTGCCTGAGGAGGTGGTGATGGCGAACTCAGTCGAGGGGTTCAAGAGAGGCCTGGATGTCTTCCTGGAGCAGAACAATATTGTATCATACAATTATTAGGTTCTGTAGAAGGACGTAGATCTGGGGATTTATTATGATGGAATATAGGCTGAACTGGATGGACAAATGTCTTTTTTCGGCCTTACTAACTATGTTACTATGTTAATAGGGAATATTGCAACTGAAACAGTCCAAGGTGTAACGAAAGATGTCAATTTTCTCTTCTTTTTCTCACTTATGTAGGTGCGTCACAATTTGACACATACTGTATGCACTAAGCACTTATGCAGCATTGTGTATGAATAGATGCATTTTTTCTGTCCTTCTGGTATTTGGAAAGACGTATTTACTGTTGGTCCGTTTGAATATAACAATATACATTTAAAGGCATATTTATAGGTATTTAATCTCTTGTATACATATATTTGAATCAGTTTGATACTGCGATTTATTGTATTAAGGACCCTAAGCAACCAATTTTTGATACTGATCTGCATAAGGCAGTACATTTTTTTCATCTGTATCTCTGTTGAACACTATTTTAATAAGATTATTTAATAAAGATGTACATTTTATTTTTTGAATATTTGGCACTTCCCATTATTTGTAGGATTTCATCCATTACAAGTTTATGCTTAAAACATACAACTCTGCCCTTAACCTCTCCAAACAAACCTATTTCAACACCCTCATCACCTCACTATCCAATAATCCTAAATGTCTCTTTGACACTTTTCATTCCCTACTTAATCATAGAGTGCAGGCCCCAACCACAGATCTCCAAGCTGACAATCTGGCCAATTATTTCAAAGTAAAAATTGACCATATCTGACAGGAAATTTTCTCCCATGCCCCTCATACCATGCACTCCCCCCTACTGCATCTAGCTCACTCTCTGTCTTTGAACCAGTCACGGAAGAAGTGATCAGGCTCTTTGCATCTTCTTGTACTACTACTACTTGCACAAGTGACCCCATTCCCTCACATCTCCTCCAATCCCTTTCCCCTGTTGTCACCACTCACCTAACAAAAAAATTCAACCTCTCTCTTGCTTAGTCCACTCCCATCTAATCCGCTATCTCTCAGATCACACTCTCTTCTTTACCCTCTTCATTCCAGTTTCTGCTCTTTACATTCAACAGAAACTGCCCTCACTAAAGTCCCTAATGATCTCCTAACAGCTAAATCTAATGGTCATTACTCCATGCTAATTCTCCTGCATCTCTCTGCAGTTTTCGACACCGTGGTTCATAAGCTCCTCCTCACTATGCTCTGCTCCATTGGCCTCAAGGACAATGTTCTCTCCTGGTTCTCCTCCTACCTCTATGGCTGCTCCTTCACTGTTTATTTTGCTGGCTCCTCCTCCTCCTCTCATCTTCCCCTTACTGTTGGGGTTCCTCAATAATCAGTCCTAGGCCCCTCATCTTCTCCTTGTATACTGCCCCTATTGGACAAATAATCAGTAGATTTGGTTTCCAGTACTATCACTACTCTGATGACACCCAAATATACACCTCTACTCCTGACATCATGCCTGCATTTTTTACAAAACAACAGTGATTGTCTTACTGCTATCTCCAAAATCATGTACTCCCTCTATTTGAAACTGAACCTGTTAGAAACTCCTGGTGTTTCCTCCCTCCACTAACCTACCTATGCCTGACATTGCCATTTCCATTTGTGGTTCCACATTTACACCCCAGCAACATGCCCACTGTCTTGGGGTCATACTTGATTCAGAGCTTTCATTCACCTCCCACATCCAATCACTGGCACACTTTTGTTATCTGCACCCCAAAAGCATTTCTAGAATTCAACATTTTATTACTTTCGACAATGCAAAAACTCTTACTGTTGCTCTTATTCATTCTCGTCTGCACTATTGGAACTCTCTACTAATAGGTCTCCATCTTACCAAACTCTCCCCTCTCCACTCTCTCTCGAATGCTGCAGCCAGGATCATATTACTTACCAACTGTTACACCAATGCCTCTACCTTGTGCCAATCATTGCACTGGTTACCGATCCCCTCCAGAGTTCAATATAAACTTATTACTCTCATCCATGGTTCAGCACCATCCTACATCTCCTTCCTTGTCCCAGTCTACCACCCTACCCGTGCCCTCCATTCTGCTAATGACCTAAGGTTAACATCCTTTATAATAAGAACGTCCCACTTCCATCTCCAAGACTTCTCGCGTGCTGCGCCAATTCTTTGGAACACTCTACTGGGATAATTCGATTAATCCCCAATATCCACAGTTTTAAGTGTGCCCTAAAAACACATTTCTCCAGACTGATCTACTGCCTCAACACATTTATCTAACTATCCATGTGTTGCCCATTCAAAATTTTCTTCATAACCAGGATTCTTGTATCATATTCTCATACATCTTACGCACTTAATATCCCTCTGTGTCTGTACTTTTACACGTTCTGATTGGTAACTGGTTCATGCAGCATTACATAAACACTCAATTTATTACATTATGGCTGGTCCGAACAATGAAAGCAATTGTTACCGTCCAACTTTCTTGTCTCCCCTATTTCCTCACAGATTGTAAGCTTGCAAACAGGGCCCTAATTCCTCTTGGTATCTGTTGTTTTATGTGATTATTGTTATTCTGTAATGTCTTTAATTGACTGTGCAAGTTTCCACTAAAATGTAAAGTGCTGCAGAATATGTCACTATAGAAATAAAATTATTATTAATTATTATTAAAGGCATCTTCATAAGTCAGAAGTCACCCAAACTTCTGTATGTTTAGTAGATACCAGACTGTAAACCATGCCACACATCTATTTCCAAATAGAGTGAGAACCAAAAATAGAAGCATCTCTATTTTGATGCAATTTCATCATGTTTTTGAAATGCATCATTTATCCTCATGTCCACTTGTGATTTTTCAAGTGGGATCTTGATACACTTTAACTTTCTATCAATCGATATCTGTTAATACAGCTCTGGCAAAAATTAACCGACCACTGCAAAATGTTCAGTATGTCAGATTTTTCTCTTTATAGGTATATTTTTGAGTGAAATGAAAATTTTTCATTTATTCTACAAACTATTGACATCATGTCTCCGAATTTCCAAGCAATACATTTTGTATTTTTTTTCTGAAAAGAAGAAGTGGTCAAAATGTAAAAAAACAGTGCTCTCAGACTTCAAATAATGCAAGGAAACCAAGTTCATAATCATTTAGAAACAACAATACTCATTCTTTAACTCAGGAAGAGTTCAGAAATCCATATTTTGTGGAATAACCATGATTTTTAATCACAGCTTTCATGCGTCTTGGCATGCTTTCCACCAGTCTTTGACACTGCTTCTGGCACGAAAATGTAAGCAGTTCTTCTTTGTTTGATGGCTTGTGACTATCCATCATCCTCTTGATTACATTCCAGAGGTTTTCAATGGGGTTCAGGTCTGGAGATTGGGCTGCCCATGACAGGGTTTTGAAGTGGTGGTCTCTTCATTTTTGCCAGAGCTGTATATCATCATGAGCGTTAAGAAAGTCTGGTAACTTGCCAAAATATACATTTTTCCCACTTTATTTTTGCGCTTTGTTTTAGTTTCATCTGTTGTTTTATTTACAAAAAGGTAATGGTATTTCTGCTCACCAAACAATGTCCAAAACAGTTTCAGCTGAGAAAATAAAGCTTTAATGTCAAAATCAACTTACACCTTACAAGGGCAGATAATATATGGAATAAATTCATGGTTTATCTATTGTTTTTCAAAACATTATGCAATCATTTTACTAGTTAATTGGTTGTTACGGGAGAAGGAAATTGGTGTAATTATTTTTGCTAATTGACTTGCCTCAATAACAGTGGCCATCTCTCTATCAAACTACTTGATATCTACTCGACTAGCTTGATTTCCCTAAGTGATGTATCATTGAATTAAAAGTCATCGTAATGCTGTCATTTATGAAATAATGTCTTAATGAAATAAGTGCTGAGACAAATTATGAATGCTTATAGGCAATATTGCTGAACATTTGCAGAGAAACATAAAAGTAATAAACCATAAAACTATGAAGTATTAAAATATTATTTGTTACTAGTTATTTAATTCATTAGTTGAAGACAATTATTACAGTTAATACAACAAATGCAATGATTAACTTACTTAAAAATTTCAATTGCTGCACCATAACTAAAGACAGTTCGATATCTTAAATGCCTTAATTTTGTTTTAATGCAGCATTTTTAATGTATTTGATGCTTTTAATCTGTACTAATAAGTTGGTGAAATTTTATACCCAAACAGCTGGATACTTTCATTTGCCTTAAGTTCTACACATACCTCATATGAGGATGATGATGAATTTTATCAAATGGGTGACATAAATGTTGATAGTCTAATGTGACATCACTTGTTCACCTGTTTTTAGGGCTAGCGGAATGCACCAAATAATAAAGAGGTAGATATGAGGTGCGTTAGCTGCTGCTGAGTAATGGCGGATGGACAGTTGCTCACACGTGGGTTAGACTTCACCCAGTGTGAATGGAAGCGAACTTTGTTGCTTCACAGAGTCGCCAAAATACTGTATGCTGTGCCCTGTAGCAGTCACAGAGTGCAGCTTCAAGACACTAGTGGGATCCCTATGAATCACTCCCACTAAACTGGTGATTGGACTCGCTCTGACCCTCGGTGGCTTTTGAGCCCGCGCATTAGGACACCCCGAGTCAGATGCAGAGTCCAAGCAGGAATTCCCACCCTACACAGACAGGCTGTCAGGAAAGCGCACTGATTGTGCATAGTGCAGGCAGGCACTGCAAAAAGGCACTGTAACGTGTGCTAAGTGTGCAGGTAGCACTGTCGGGTGCTAGATAGCTTCCACTATTCACGAGCAGTCAACAACACAAGGAATGGGAATGATTAAGGAGCTTTCATCCATCGACAGACATTCATCTACACACACACACGTTATCAAGTTTATACTAGCGCATGGCCATGCGGCCATGCAAACTTTTTATAGTGGAAGCTCTCCGGGACCTTCCTAGTGGTCCAATAGGAGCTGCTACAGGACCTGAGCACGTGACTCCTGACCTCCAATGAGAGGTCATCCCTTGAGCATGCTCAGTAGAGGAAAAGCAGGACAGTCCCAGGAGCGTCTGCTCACCGCTGATCAGTGCTGGTTACAGTGGCTGGGCCTGGAAAAGCAGGAGTATCCAAGCCCACAGTATCTGCCTGAGCCAGATGCTGGGACCGAAGTCTCTGCTGAGCAGGTTCCACTGTGGCTGGAGAAGAATGGGAGACCACAGTGGAGGTGGTTCGAGATTCCCCCTATGCAGAGGCGGGAACTCGACGCCTAACACCTGGTTCTATGTTTTATGATCCAATTTTATTCCATGTACTAGTATGAATTTCACTTTATCTTTACATTTTTTAGTTCTCAAATAAAAAACCTTATGTAAATCGAGTACTCTTTAAAGGGACTCTGTCACCTGAATTTGGCGGGACTGGTTTTGGGTCATATGGGCGGAGTTTTCGGGTGTTTGATTCACCCTTTCCTCACCCGCTGGCTGAATGCTGGCTGCAATATTGGATTGAAGTTCATTCTATGTCCTCCGTAGTACACGCCTGCGCAAAGCAATCTTTCCTTGTGCAGGTGTGTACTACGGAGGACAGAGAATGAACTTCAATCCAATATTGCAGCCAGCATGCAGCCAGCGGGTGAGGAAAGGGTGAATCAAACACCCGAAAACTCCGCCCATATGACCCAAAACCAGTCCCGCCAAATTCAGGTGACAGGTTCCCTTTAAAATCACATTTATTATGTAATGTTGCAAAATTTCACTAGTTTTGGATATCCATGTAATGTAATACGTTCACTTTACTGTACTTTTGTGCTCCCAAGTATTCTTAAATCTTGTAGGAAGCTGAAGGCAATAGTCACCAACTCATATTAATGCAAAAGTCTGTTTGTCCTGTAGCTTAACCCATTATTTACCAATGTCCTTTTTTGGGACGCCTAATCTTTAGCTTCTAGCAACTAAGATTTTATAATTTTTATAATTAAAAACACAATTTTTTGTGTTGTGTTTATAAAATGAATGTTTTCAAAATAGGAAATCAAGTCATTGTCATTTTTAATTGAATATTGGGACGCCCTTTTCTAAAAAAATACATACTTGTAAAAATTTTAATTTGGCAAGTAATGGGTTAATCCCCTTCCCAGAAGTGAAAAGATATAAACCTGGGGGGGGTTTAGGGGCTGTAACAATCTCTTTAATGTAATCGGAAATAAAAATATATCCCACCATTTAATGGTTTGTCTGCACAATATGTAGAAAACACATCACTGCTGTTTATCATCTACACTAGGATAAAATAAAGCTTTTTTGTCTTTAGAACTTATCCTTCTGAGACTACATGTGCCTCTTTTAAAACAACCAGCTTTATGTTTTACTTATTGATTGTGAGAAACTTTACTTTGGGAATTTTTCCACTTCCTATTACTGTATGCCTTTCTCTTTTTACACTTTAAAATATTTTTAATTAAATTTAACTTTATAAAAGTCACCAAACTTTAATATATTTTACTCCAAACATCACTTTATCCTTAACTCCTTGGCATCACAGCCAGTTTTGGTCTTTAGGCCAGACCATTTTTTTTATATTTTTTACTTTTGCATTTCAGGAATAATTTTTTTTATTTTTTTGGCAATATAGTCATATGACAGTTGGTTTTTTTCACGATGACTTATATTTCTCAGTGTCATAATTTGGTAGTTTATATAACAAACTTTTATTAACTCTCTAAATGAAGAAATATAAGCCAAGAACCAATTCTGCCATTGTATTTTTCAGTATTTATTGTATGCTATTCACTGTGCTACATAATATATAAACTTTATTCTATGGGCCAGTACAAATATAGTGATTTTTCATAGTTTCATTTACTTGATTACTTTTGTGCAATTATTAATAAAAATTAAAATAAAACATTTCTGATGGGTTGCCATATTCTGAGAGCAAAAATTTTATAATTTTCCATCAGCAGAGCTATAGGAGGGCTTCCAATGTCGTTTTCAATGTTGCTCTTATGTGGTACTTGAGATGATTTTTTTATCACTTCTGGGAGGCTAAAAAACAGCAAATCTACTTTTTTAACCCCTTAACCCCAGGAGCTTTTTTTGGTTTTGTGTTTTCATTTTTCGCTCCCCTTGTTCCGAGAGCCATAACTTTTTAATTTTTCCATCAATATGGCCATTTGAGGGCTTGTTTTCTGCTGGACGAGTTATACTTTTGTATGACACCATTGCTTTTGTCATGTCTTATACTAGAAAATAAGAAAAAAATGTAAAATGCAGTGAAATTGCAAAAAAAATGCAATCCCACCCTAGTTTTTTGTTTGGCTTTTGAGTAGGTTCACTAAATGTTAAAACTGACCTTCCATTATGATTCTCCAGGTCATTACGAGTTCATAGACACCAAAGACAATAGAAAATGTATTTTCTTACATTTTGCTACTGTGTTAGGGCTAGTGGAATGCATCGAGTAATAGATAGATAGCTACAAGGTGCGTTCGCAGCCCGGGATCCACTGTGCAGAGATATCTGCTGCTAAGTAAAGGCGGATGGACTCTGAGCTCACACGTGGGTTAGACTTTACCCCGTGTGAACTGTTAGCGAACTCTGTTGCCTCACAGAGTCGCGCTGTACACGGAGCTAATGCCCTAACTAGGCTAATTGCCCCCACTGACGCTAGCTGCCTGCCTGAGTGTACAGTCCCAATGCTAACAGCTTAACACCACATAGAACTGAGTGGTATAGTATCCACTGGCATAAGCCAAAACACATATGATATTAGCGCATGGCCGTGCGGCCATGCGAGCCTTAAATAGCTGCAGCACGTAAAAGGACCTGTCAAAGAAGGACCAATGGAATTGATGCAGTACCTGAGCATGTGACCCTAGATCTCCACTGAGAGACCTTTCCCTGGGCATGCTCACAGCAAAGCAGAACTTAGTCCTAGCACCTGCAGGACCTTCCGTGAGAAGGACCAATGGAAGTCGCTGCAGTACCTGAGCATGTGACCCTAGATCTCCACTGAGAGATCTTGCCCTGGGCATGCTCAGTGTGTGCAAAGCAGGACTTAGATCCAGAAAAGCCTGCTCACCGCGGATCAGTGCAGGGTACAATAGCAGAGCCTGGAGAGGCAGTAGTAACCCTATGCACAGCATCAGTCCCAGTGAGACGCTGGGAGCGACGTCTCCGCTGAGCAGGCTGCACTGTGGCCGATGCAGAATGGGAGACCGCAGCAGACACGGATCGAGATTCCCCCTGTGCAGCAGAGGAAACTCGACTCCTAACATACTGATGCACAAATTTGATTTTAAATGAAAACTCGTCAGCATATTCAGACTGCCCTAACTTTTTTATTCTTCTGTAGAAAGAACTGTATCAGGGTTTGTTTTTTGTGAGACAAGTTTTATTCTTTATTAGTTCCGCTTTTTGATACATGCTAATGTTTGATCACTGTATAATTATTTTTGTGGGGGTAGTAGTGAACAAAAAACATTAAATCTGGAATTGTTTTGAAATCTTATACTTTAAAGAGTTCACTGTGCCGTAAAATTGACATGTTATTGTTGTTCTGCACATCAATTTGCTTACATTGATACCCAATTTATAACTCTTTTTTTGTTTTATTACTTACCAAATAAGGAATAACAATATACAGTGGGTATGGAAAGTATTCAGACAACTTTAAATTTTAAAAAGTTAATTTTTTTCACATTAATGTACACTCTGCACCCCATCTTGACTGAAAAAACTGAAATGTAGAAATGTTTGCAAATTTATTAAAAAAGAAAAACAGAAATATTACATGGTCACATACCGCTTAGAATTATCTCCAAAAAGTTCTATCTTCATCTGATCAGACCAGAGAATCTTATTTCTCATAGTCTGGAAGTCCTTCATGTGTTTTTTAGCAAACTCTATATGGGCATTCATATGTCTTGCAATGAGGAGAGGCTTCTGTCGGGCCACTCTGCTATAATGGCCCAACTGGTGGAGGGCTGCAGTGATAGTTGACTTTGTGGAACTTTCGCTCATCTCCCTACTGATCTTGGGGTTCTTCTTTAATTCTCTCACAAGACTATTCTCCCATGATTGCTCAGTTTGGATGGATGGCCAGGTCTAGGAAATCTTCTGGTGGTCCCAAACTTCTTTCATTTAAGGATTATGAATTCCATCGTGCTCTTACGAACCTTTAGTACTGCAGAAATTCTTTTGCAACCTTGGCCAGATATGTGCCTTGCCACAATTCTGTCTCTGAGTTCCTTGGCCAGTCCTCATGATTCTCATTTGGTCTGTGAGCTGTGAGGACTTATTTACAGCTCTGGCAAAAATTGAGACCACTGGAAAATTTTCAGTTTGATTTTTCTCTTTATAGGTATATTTTTGAGTAAAATGTAAATTTCTTTTTTATTCTATAAGCTACTGATAACATGTCTTTGAATTTCCACGCACTAAATTTTGTATTTATTTTCAGAAAATAAGAAATGGGCAAAATAACAAAAAAATGCAGTTCTTGCAGACCTCAAATAATGCTAAGAAAACAAGTTCATAATCATTTAGAAACAACAATACTAATGTTTTAACTCAAGAAGAGTTCAGAAATCAATATTTTGTGTAATAACCATGATTTTTAATCACAGCTTTCATGCGTTTTGGCATGCTTTCCATCAGTCTTTCACACTGCTTTTGGGTGACCTTATGCCACTCCTGGTACAAAAATTTAAGCAGTTCTTTGTTTGATGGCTTGTTACTATCTGTCTTCCTCTTGATTACGTTCCAGAGGTTTTCAATGGGGTTCAGGTCTGGAGATTGGGCTGGCCATGACAGAGATTTGATGTGGTGGTCCTTCATCCACACATTGATTGAACTAGCTGTTTGGCATGGCACATCTTCCTGCTGGAAAAAAAGTCCTCAAAGTTAGGGAACATTACCTGAGAAGAAGGAATCAATTTCTCAGGATAATGTTGTATGCGGCTTGATTCATATGTACTTCGTAAAGATTAACCTGCCCAATTCCAGCCTTGCTGAAGCATCCCCATATCATCACCGATCATCCATCAAATTTCACAGTGGATGCAAGACACTGTGGCTTGTATGCCTCTCCAGGTCTCCGTCTAGCCATTAGACGGCAAGGTGTTGGGCAAAGCTGAAAATTAGCCTCATCAGAGAAGATTACCTTACTCCAGTCCTCTATGGTCCAATCCTTATGGTCTTTGGCAAGCTTCAGCCTGGCTCTCCTTTGCTTCTCATTGATGAAAGGCTTTTTTCTACCTTTACATGACTTGAGCCCTGCTTCTAGGAGCCTTTTACAAACTGTTCTTCCTATGCACTTCACCCCAGCTGCCATTTGCCTTTCCTTTTGTAGGTCACTTGATGTCATCCTGCGGTTGCTGAGTGCCATTTGAATAAGATGACGGTAATCCCGGTCAGTGGAGAGTCATTTTCACCCTCTGCCGGTCTGCAGCTTTGTTGTCCTCAATATCTGCTGCTTGACCTTGTTGTAATGGACTACCATTTTAGAAATTTTAAGGATGGAGGCAACATGACGCTCAATGTATCCCTCTGCTAGTAAAATCAGAATTGATCAATTCTTTTCCTTACTCAAGACTTTTCAACTCCTTTGACATGGTTAAAAGTTATTTTTTCATTCCTATTAATTTTGGGATATTACTAGCACTTGTTTTGCCATCCAGCTTGTAATATTGCAAGAGGATTGTGAAAACCATAGCAGGGTTTTTTATACTTTCCTTTGTTAAATAAGGTTTGGTTCAGATGATCACCTAATCAGAAGCACATTAAGTAGAATGAGGTGTACTCTGGTTGGAATTCAATTGACACTGGAATGGAATAGCTGGCAGACATGTAGAGAAGCTGATTTTTATAAAACTGTGCAGTGGTCTCTTAATATTTGCCAGAGCTCTAGACAGGTGTTTGTCTTTCTAAATTAAGTCCTATCAGTTTGGTTAAACATAGCTGGACTCCCATGAAGGTGTAGAACCATTTCAAGAAGGAACACAAGAAAATGGACAGCATATCACTTAAATATGAGTGTCTGAGCAAAGGGTCTAAATACTTTTGACCATGTGATATTTCATTTTTTCTTTTTTAATAAAGTTGCAAAAATGTCTACATTTCTCCTTTTTTTCAGTTAAAAGTGTAAGTTAATGAGAAAAAAATGAATATTTTTTAATTTACCAATTGGCTGCAATGAAACAAAGAGTGAAAAATTAAAAGGGGTCTGAATACTTTTCGTACCCACTGTATTAGCAGTAATAATAATTTAATGAAAGATGTTTAACTATTTTCCTTCCCCTTGCTCCATCTGCACTTATCTTTATTGCGTTTTTTCAGCTTTTCCTAAATTTTTAAAGTTTTCCATCAACATATATGTATGAGGGCTTAAGGGACAAGACAAATTTCAGGTGTGGTGAAATTGTGAAAAAATTGTGAAAAAAAAATACGATTAGATTTTGTGATTTGGACTTTATAGAAATTTGTTATGTGGCAAAAATGACCTGGCATAATTTTTAATGGTGAAAAAAAATTGGAAATTGGTAAATTGGGACTGGGACTGTGTGACGGCTTCTTTTTTGTTGTTATTTCAATTTATACCATTTGTGGGACAGAAATAATGTTTTGATGACATTTGATTACTTCATTTGTTGAAGCATTGTGGTGACAAAACCGCATAATTTTGCCATTCAGAATTTTCTTCTTACATTGTTTACCAATTGGGTTAAGTAAATTTACATTTTCATAAATTGACTATTAAGGATTTATCAATATTAAATATTAACATTTTTTATTTTATTTAATTCTGTTATTTTTAATGGGGTGAAGACAGTGATTCAAATGTTCATGTTTTTTTTTTACAATACTTGTTAGTCCGATGGCTAATGACCTATAGTTTATAGAGTAATACTTTGGTGTTCATTGAACGTTGTACCTCTGTGCTGACGCATTGTGTCACTGTTAGTGTTGAGCAATACATTCCGATATTCAGAAATATCGGTATCGGATTGGATAGGCCGATATCAAAAAAATATTGGATATCGCCGATGCCGATACCCGATACCAATGCAAGTCAATGGGACAAAATTAACGGAATTAAAATAAACCCTTTCTTTCCTTGTAGGTTAATTCTACATGAAGGAAAACAACTAAGAATAATGTAGGATGTATTGGGGGAGGTGGAGTAAACATTAAAGACATAGAGGTTTAGCCCAATCAAATGGAATAGCAGGAATTATTTTTTTCTTTTAAGACGTTCGCAGTTACAAAGATATCGACTATGTTAAGATTTTTATATTTTGTGAGATATTTATGTTTCACTGCTTCCATCCTCTTCACCTTATTTTTTGCTTCTCCCACACTTTCTTCTTCATCATCCTCAGCAGCAGCATCTTTTTCATCAACTTCTTCTTCACCTTATTCATCTTCTTCGTCTTCACCTTCTTCCTATTCTTTTTTTTTACATTCTTCATATTCTTTTTATTCAACTATTATTCTTCTTCATATTCTACTTCTTCATTTTCTTCATATTCTTCTTCTTCATCATATTCGTATTTGTGATAGGCATTCCTGTATTTGTTATCAATAAAGGTTTGAAGATTACACCTTCCGTTCTGCCTGTCACAAAAGATTTACAACAGGATTTGTCCGTGTTCAGTTTGGCCTGCAGCAGCAGGCTTTTTCCAGGGGCACCATGAGGAGGAACGGACTCACCCCCATACACTGCTTAAAGGGACACTGTCACCTGAATTTGGAGGGAACAATCTTCAGCCATGGAGGCGGGGTTTTTGGGTGTTTGATACACCCTTTCCTTACCCGCTGGCTGCATGCTGGCTGCAATATTGGATTGAAGTTCATTCTCTGTCCTCCATAGTACACGCCTGCGCAAGGCAAGATTGTCTTGTGCAGGCATGTACTACGGAGGACAGAGAATGAACTTTATTCCAGTATTGTAGCCAGCATGCAGCCAGCGGGTAAGGAAAGGGTGTATCAAACACCCAAAAACCCCGCCTCCATGGCTGAAGATTGTTCCCTCCAAATTCAGGTGACAGTGTCCCTTTAATCTTCTTCTGCTTATAATTTAGATAATATCTTTTGCTCTGATTTTTAGTCTTATGCTTAATGTTCTTCTGCTTTTGTTCTGCAGCTTCTTGTTCTTCTGCTTCTTAGTCTTATTCGGGGTGGTCTTCAGGGTCGTCGTCTCCAGGGTAGTCATCTCCAGGGTCATTGTCTACGGGGTTGTCGTCTTCTTCGGGGTGGTCTTCAGGGTCGTTGTCTCCAGGGTCGACGTCTCTGGGTTCGTCGTCTCTGGGGTCATCATCTTCTTTGGGGTTGTCTTCAGGGTCGTCATCTGTAGGGTCGTCGTCAGGGAGATCCAGGGTGATTAGCAAAAACCATTTCCAAAAGCTTGAAATTGGAAATGTAGCAGAAGGTACAAGAAGGCAGAGGAACTGCCGAGAACCAACGGACGGTACTGGAACATGGATGGCTACCCGAAGATACAAGAGCCAATGGAACTACTGAGGACCAGCTGACGGTACTGGAACCCGGTTACTAAGCAGGAGGTACCCGTGCCAGAAAGCAGTACCAAGGACCACCTGAGGTTGGTGGAACTCGGATACCGAGAAGGAGGCACCTAAGCCAACAGCTCTGCCTGGAACCAGCTGACGGTACTGGAACCAGGATGGGTAGCACAAGGCACAAGAGCAAAAGACACTGCCGAGAACCAGCTGACGGTACTGGAACCCGGATGGTTAGCCAAACGTACAAGAGCCAATAGAACTACCGAGGACCAGCTGACGGTACTGGAACCTTGTTACTAAGCAGGAGGTACCCGTGCCAGAAAGCACTACCAAGGACCACCAAATGTTGGTGGAACTTGGATACCGAGAAGGAGGCACCTAAGCCAAAGGCTCTGCCTGGAACCAGCTGATGGTACTGGAACCAGGATGGGTAGCACAAGGTACAAAAGCAAAAGACACTGCCGAGAACCAGCTGACGGTACTGGAACCCAGATGGGTTGCCGAAGGTACAATAGCCAATGGAACTACTGAGGACCAGCTGACGGTACTGGAACCCGTTTACTAAGCAGGAGGTACCCATGCCAGAAAGCACTACCAAGGACCACCAGGCGTTGGTGGAACTCGGATACCTAGATGGAGGCACCTAAGCCAAAGGCTCTGCCTGGAACCAGCTGACGGTACTGGAACCAGGGGGACCTATTCAAGATTGTCTTCCAAAGAACCAGCTAATGGTGCTGGAACTCAGATAGGCAACAGAAGGTCCACAGGAAAATAAAATTCCTAGGCCGCGAGCCGGCCGTAGTTACCGAAAACCCACAGTCCTACAGGGGGCATGTCCTATTGGCACTACGGAACCAGCCTTGATTGCTGGCAATTTCTCCTGCTCCCTTCACACTCACACTACTACAGATATTAAATTGCCGTGGCATGCGCTTAGGGATCAGCTGACGCCGCACAGTCTGAAGAAGGCGGAAGGAGATGAGTGAGAGGCGAATATATGCACAGCGCATGAATCCCATCTCCGCAGTGTGAATAAGTCAGAAGACACTGCGGGGTGGGATTTCGGGCAGCACGGCCGCACAGGCGCAGTCAGCCTGACATCAAATGATGTCAGAAGACGGGCAGCGCTAACTGCACATGCCCAAGAGATCACATAACAGCGCAGGCTCCGGGATAGATTCAAACAATGCTCAGGAGGCAGTGTACAGTGCCAAGGAGGTATGAATGACAGCTGTGCTGCATCTGATTTGGAAGGAAAGTCCCACCTCCGGGACTTTCATGGTATGAGGGGACACATTTTATAAGTGTTTAGTTCAGCGTGTGCAAGGAGCATAACTAAAAGACCACCATGTCCAAATGCAGCATTAGTGCTGCACAAGGTGGTTCTTTTAGTGAGAAACACCTGGGGGGGAATGGTTCCCTTTAATATCTGTAGTAGTGTGAGTGTGGAGGGAGCAGGAGAAATTGCCAGAAACACTGCAGGGGATCAGCTGACATTACTGAACGCCAATAACATGGCAGCAAGTGTTGACTGTGCAGATGGCACTTCCGAGCAGCAACTGGCAGTATTGGTGTCCAGGGTCATTGCTAGAAGCAGAGTGTAGGCCGAGGCCTAATTGGAGCAAGTTTAATATCTGTTGTAGTCTTAGTGTGGAGGGAGCAGGAGAAATTGCCGCAAACACAGCAGGGGAGCAGCTGGCGTTATTGAACCCCAATAACAGAGGAGCAACTGTTGACTGCGCAGATGGCACTTCGAGCAGCAACTGGCGGTGTTGGAGCCCAGGGTCAATGCTAGAAACAGAGCGGAGAAATTGCCGTACACACAGCAGGGGAGCAGCTGGCATTACTGAACCCCAATAACAGAGGAGCAACTGTTGACTGTGCAGACGGCACTTCCGAGAATCAACTGGCGGTGTTGGAGCCCAAAGTCAAAGCTAGAAACAGAGTGTAGGCTGAGGCCTATTTGGAGCAAGTTTAATATCTGTTGTAGTCTTTGTGTGGAGGGAGCAGGAGAAATTGCCGCTCACACAGCAGGGGAGCAGCTGGCGTTACTGAACCCCAATAACAGAGGAGCAACTGTTGACTGTGCAGACGGCACTTCTGAGCATCAACTGGTGGTGTTGGAGCCCAGGGAATCCAGGAGAAGCAGAGTGTAGGCTGAGGCCTAATTGGAGCAAGTTTAATATGTGAAGTAGTGTGAGTGTGGACGGAGCAGGGGAAATTGCCAGATACACAGCTGGGGATCAGCTGACTTTACTGAAACCCAATAACAGAGGAGCAACTGTTGACTGTGCAGACAGCACTTCAAAGCAGCAACTGGCGGTGTTGGAGCCCAGGGAATCCAGGAGAAGCAGAGTGTAGGCTGAGGCCTAATTGGAGCAAGTTTAATATCTGATATCATGTGAATGTGGAGGAGCAGGAGACATTGCCGAACACACAACCGGGGAGCAGCTGATGTTACTGAACCCTACTAACACAGAAGGAAGTGTTTTTCTCTGTGCAGACGGCACTTCTGAGCAGCAACTGGCGGTGTTGGAACCCAGGGTCAATCACGGTGTAGGCGGAGGCCTAGTTGGAGCAAGTTTAATATCTGATGTCATGTGAATGTGGAGGGAGCAGGAGACATTGCCGGACACACAGCAGGGGAACAGCTGACATTACTGAACCCCACTAACACAAGAGCTAGTGTTTTTCTCTGTGCAGATGGCACTTCTAAGCAGCAACTGGCAGTGTTGGAGCCCATGGAATCCAGGAGAAGCAGAGTGTAGGCTGAGACCTAATTGGAGCAAGTTTCATATCTGAAGTAGTGTGAGTGTGGGCGGAGAAGGAGAAATTTCCGGATACACAGCAGGGGATCAGCTGACATTACTGAACCCCAATAACATGACAGCAAGTTTTGACTGTGCAGACGGCACTTCTGAGCAGCAATTGGCAGTGTTGGAGCCCAGGGTCAGTCAGGGTGTTGGCCGAGGCCTAATTGGAGCAAGTTTAATATCTTATGTCATGTGAATGTGGAGGGAGCAGGGGACATTGCTGAACACACAGCAGGGGAGCAGCTGACGTTACTGAACCCCACTAACAAAGGAGCTAGACACAAACAGAGGAGGACCAGGAGCATATAGTAAATTAATATATAATTAAATCTTTATTAGTACAAAAACATTAAAATCTGGACATAGATAATAGTAATATGCATTCCAAAACAACACAGGAGAACAAAGGGGGGAACACGCACCCTAAAACCTCACCATACCTACACTAAATGAGGTGGTAATGTAAACAGCTGAGAGCGGTAAGCTCCATACAGCTCAGGGTAATGGCATGGGAAGCTAAAACCAAGCATAAATGCTTGTGACAGGAGGCAGTAAAGGGTCTAAGGCAAATGTGCCATGCCAGAACATGATAAAACAACCATATCACAGAGGCATATAGTACACTCAGCGCTTACCCATGCAGTAGGAAGGGGAGGAGAAGGTCCCACCGGTGAGATAGCCCCGATGCGCATTTTGCAGCGCAAACACACCGCTTCCTCAAGCCCCATCCCCTTGAGGAAGCGGCGTGTTTGCGCTGCGAAACGCGCATCGGGGCTATCTCACCGGCGGGACCCCTTCTCCTCCCCTTCCTACTGCATGGGTAAGCGCTGAGTGTACTATATGCCTCTGTGATATGGTTGTTTTATCATGTTCTGGCACGGCACATTTGCCTTAGACCCTTTACTGCCTCCTGTCACAAGCATTTATGCTTGGTTTTAGCTTCCCATGCCATTACCCTGAGCTGTATGGAGCTTACCGCTCTCAGCTGTTTACATTACCACCTCATTTAGTGTAGGTATGGTGAGGTTTTAGGGTGCGTGTTCAACCCTTTGTTCTCTTGTGTTGTTCTGGAATGCATATTACTATTATATATGTCCAGATTTTAATGTTTTTGTACTAATAAAGATTTAATTATATATTCATTTACTATATGCTCCTGGTCCTCCTCTGTTTGTGTCTAGCTTTTGGAGCTATTATAATATAATCTGGGGTACTACTATATATACTAATAATTGCCTTCCCCCAGAATTTTTGTGATATGTATTCGGAATTCCGGTTGTTATTAATTAACAAAGGAGCTAGTATTTTTCTCTATGCAGATGGCACTTCTGAGCAGTAACTGTTGGTGTTGGAGTCCGGGGGAATCCAGGAGAAGCAGAGTGTAGGCTGAGACCTAATTGGAGCAAGTTTCATATCTGAAGTAGTGTGAGTGTGGGCGGAGAAGGAGAAATTGCCGGATACACAGCGGGGGATCAGCTGACATTACTGAACCCCAATAACATGACAGCAAGTGTTGACTGTGCAGACAGCACTTCTGAGCAGCAATTGGCAGTGTTGGAGCCCAGGTTCAGTCAGGGTGTTGGCCGAGGCCTAATTGGAGCAAGTTTAATATCTGATGTCATGTGAATGTGGAGGGAGCAGGAGACATTGCTGAACACACAGCAGGGGATCAGCTGACGTTACTGAACCCCACTAACAAAGGAGCTAGTATTTTTCTCTATGCAGACGGCACTTCTGAGCAGTAACTGTTGGTGTTGGAGCCCGGGGAATCCAAGAGAAGCAGAGTGTAGGCTTTTGTTGTAGTGTGAGTGTGGATGGAGCACGAGAAATTGCCAGATACACAGCTGGGGATCAGCTGACGTTACTGAAAACCAATAAAAAAGGGTCATGTATTGACTGCGCAGTTGGCACTTCTGAGCAGCAACTGGCAGTGTTGGAGCCTAGGGATTACAGTTCAGGTGGTAGAAACCTGAATACAACAGGAGACCTGGATACTGTTGCCAACCAATTATTTAATTTGGAAGAGGAGTGGCAAAATCCTGCAAGATCCAGGCCTTGTTCATCCAGCTTAGAGACCCAAAACTTGAAAGGGGAAGAGCGGTCTGGGAGTACACTGAGAGAGCAAGACATGTAGTCTGTCACCATCTGACGGAAACGTTGCCTCCTGCTGACTGGAGCCGTCTGTGATGGTGTAGACATTTGTGGCGGGCACACAAAACTTTGCCACATTTGGACCATACTGGTATTGCCTTGTGCTGAGGCATTGCTTCTGCTCCCTCTTTGTGCAGAGCTTCCTCCACTGCCTTGACACATTGAGCTGCTTTGTAAAGCACTAGCAGCACTGCTCTCGGTTGTAATGGAGAACATGATGGAAAGGACCAGTGTGTCTTGGTACTCCCACATTTTACGCTCCCGGGTCAATGGTGTTATGATGCTTTGTAAGTTGTCCCAGTAGTGAGGATCTAGGAGGGTGTACACCCAAAAATCAGCCATGTTGGGAATGTGGGCGATGCGGCGGTTGTTTCTCAGGCACTGCAGCATGAAATCAACCATGTGCCGCAGACTGCCAACTGGCCAAGAAATGCTGTCCCCTGCTTGAGGCGTGATCTCTGCCTGCTCTGCATCACCCCACCCTCGCTCTACATACTGACTACTAGAGAATTGTGTAACTCCCTCCTCTGGACAGATGTCTTCCTCCTCCATTGACTCCTCCTCATCCTCCTCACAAAGTGTTCCTTGCCTAAGCCTTTGTGAGGAACCACGTTGCGCAGACTGTCCAGAAGCAATTAGCACCTGAAGGACCTTAGATGACGTCGCGGCTTGTGATTGGTCACGTGACCGCCCATGTGAACGCTCACGCGACAAATCACAAGCTGCGACGTCATCAAAGGCCCTTCAAGTGCTCATTTTTAGGAACGCAGGCTGCCGGTTAGAACCATGGCACGTCCGAGGGTGAGTTTATCAATATTTTTTATTTTTATTCTTTACTTTACACTTAAATATGGATTCCGATACCGATTCCCGATATCACAAACATATCGGAACTCGGTATCGGAATTCCGATACCAGATCAGAAGATCGCCGACCTCATGGTTGACCCCACACAGGGGTCGGGTCGGGTTTCATGAAACCCGACTTTGCCAAAAGTCGGCGACTTCTGAATCTGGCCGACCCATTTCGTTCAACCCTAATGCTTACTAGTGCATCATCTGCACTCGCCATCCGCGTGGAATCATCGAAGGCACGCAAAACCTGGCAGATGTCCTTCATAGTGGCCCACTCAGCGGTGGTGAAGTCTGAACGGTGCGCAGTGTGACTTTTTTGCACCTGATGCAGCTGGTACTCCAACATATGTAAGGTTGAATTCCACCTGATGGGTATGTCACATATGATGCAATGTTCCGGAAGGCGGAATCGGCGCTGCAGAGCTGCAATATGTGATCTTGCCATGCTGGAATGCCACAAGTGAGCGCACTCTAGGTGGACCTTGTGCAGCAGTGCATCAAGATCCGGATAGTCCCTCAAAAAACTTTGCATGACCAAGTTGAGCACATGTGCCAGACATGGGATGTGAGTGAGGTTGCCTAGGCCCAGAGCTGCCACCAGATTTCGGCCATTGTCACACACTACCATGCCTGGCTGGAGATTCACTGGCACAAACCACACGTCGCTCTCCTGCTTGATAGCATTCCAGAGCTCCTACGCTGTGTGGTTTCGATTCCCCAAAGAAATTAATTTCAATACAGCCTGTTGACGTTTGGCCATGGCTGTGCTCATATCGGTCATAACAGGTAAGCGTTCATGGGTCCATGTGGAGGTAGACTGTGACGACTCCTGCAGCAGTGATTCAGAGGAACTGGAGTATGAGGAGGAGTCAATGTGTACAGTCTGGATTCCTGCAATCCTTGGAGTTGGCAGAACACGTACAGCGCCACTCTTAAGATCTGTCTCCGGCTCCACAACATTTACCCAATGGGCATTGAGGGAAAGGTATCGTCCCTGTCCATGGTGACTGGTTCACGCATCGGTGGTCAAGTGGACCTTGCTACTGACGGCATTTAGTAGCGCATGTTTAAGTTTTCCCTCCACATGCTTTTGCAGGGCAGCGATGGCTTGCCTGCTGAAATAAAAGTGGCTGGGCACGTTGTATTGTGGGACTGCCAATGCCATGAAGTTACGGAAGGTGTCAGTCTTTACCTGCCTGAATGATAGTATTTCAAGTGACAGTAGTTTTGCAATGCCAGCATTCAGAGCTTGTGCTCAGGGGTGGTTTGCCGAGTATGGGCATCTTTTCTCCCATGCCTGTGCTACCGATGGCTGTAGACTTTTCCTGGGAGTGTGAGGATGACAAGGAACATGGTGCTGTGGGTGGAATTACACTGTGGCTCTGTCCAACAGTGCCAGAGGTTCTTCTATGGCGATCCTGTGAGGAAGCCAAACCAGCTGTGTGTAACATAGTAACATAGTTAGTAAGGCCGAAAAAAGACATTTGTCCATCCAGTTCAGCCTATATTCCATCATAATAAATCCCCAGATTTACGTCCTTCTACAGAACCTAATAATTGTATGATACAATATTGTTCTGCTCCAGGAAGACATCCAGGCCTCTCTTGAACCCCTCGACTGAGTTCGCCATCACCACCTCCTCAGGCAAGCAATTCCAGATTCTCACTGCCCTAACAGTAAAGAATCCTCTTCTATGTTGGTGGAAAAACCTTCTCTCCTCCAGATGCAAAGAATGCCCCCTTGTGCCCGTCACCTTCCTTGGTATAAACAAATCTTCAGCGAGATATTTGTATTGTCCCCCTATATACTTATACATGGTTATTAGATCGTCCCTCAGTCATCTTTTTTCTAGACTAAATAATCCTAATTTCACTAATCTATCTAGGTATTGTAGTTCTCCCATCCCCTTTATTAATTTTGTTGCCCTCCTTTGTACTCTCTCTAGTTCCATTATATCCTTCCTGAGCACCGGTGCCCAAAACTGGACACAGTACTCCATGTGCGGTCTAACTAGGGATTTGTACAGAGGCAGTATAATGCTCTCATCATGTGTATCCAGACCTCTTTTAATGCAGCCCATGATCCTGTTTGCCTTGGCAGCTGCTGCCTGGCACTGGCTGCTCCAGGTAAGTTTATCATTAACTAGGATCCCCAAGTCTTTCTCCCTGTCAGATTTACCCAGTGGTTTCCCGTTCAGTGTGTAATGGTGATATTGATTCCTTCTTCCCATGTGTATAACCTTACATTTATCATTGTTAAACCTCATCTGCCACCTTTCAGCCCAAGTGTGTGAGCTGGAGGAAGAGGCTACAACACGAGCTGAAGAGGTGGTAGGTGCCGCTGTAGGTTGGCCTAGGTCTTCAGTGTGTTTTTGTAACTCCACCACGTGCTTGGTCCGCACATGTTTCCACATATTTGTGGTATTGAGGTTGCTGACACTTTTCCCTCTTTTGAATTTCTGATTACACAGCTTGCATTTGACAAAGCAAATGTCATCTGCAACTGTGTCAAAAAAGGAACAGGCACTGCAAGTCTTGGGAGAGCCCATTTTGGCTTTTGGAAGAGGCATGCTCCTAATGAGTGCCGAAGTGGAGGTTACAGGCAATGCAGTCTTCCCCCTGTTATGATTAGGTAATTCAGAACCACAATGGACCTTGAAGTTCAGAGCACACAAAGTGACCTGACAATAACCAAAAGACATAGGACGAGCTCTGAGACGTGGGAACTCTGCTGACTGCAATCCCTAATCCTATCCAACCACACTAGAGGCAGCCGTGGATTGCGCCTAACGCTCCCTATGCAACTCGGCACAGCCTGAGAAACTAGCTAGGCCTAAGATAGAAAAATAAGCCTACCTTGCCTCAGAGAAATACCCCAAAGGAAAAGGCAGCCCCCCACATATAATGACTGTGACTAGAGATGAAAATACAAACGCAGAGATGAAATAGATTTAGCAAAGTGAGGCCCAACTTACTGAACAGACCGAAGATAGGAAAGATAACTTTGCGGTCAACACAAAACCCTACAAACAATCACGCAGAGGGCAAAAAGACCCTCCGCACCGACTAACGGTACGGAGGTGCTCCCTCTGCGTCCCAGAGCTTCCAGCAAGCAAGAAAAACCAATTAAGCAAGCTGGACAGAAAAAATAGCAAACAAAAATAACACAAGCAAAACTTAGCTTATGCAGAGCAGACAGGCCACAGGAACGATCCAGGAGGAAGCAAGACCAATACTAGAACATTGACTGGAGGCCAGGAGCAAAGCACTAGGTGGAGTTAAATAGAGCAGCACCTAACGACTTCACCACATTACCTGAGGAAGGAAACTCAGAAGCCACAGTACCACTTGTGACCACAGGAGGGAGCTCTGCCACAGAATTCACAACAGTACCCCCCCCTTGTGGAGGGGTCACCGATCCCTCACCAGAGCCCCCAGGCCGACCAGGATGAGCCATATGAAAGGCACGAACAAGATCGGCAGCATGGACATCAGAGGCAAAGACCCAGGAATTATCTTCCTGACCATAACCCTTCCACTTAACCAGATACTGGAGTTTCCGTCTCAAAACACGAGAATCCAAAATCTTCTCCACAATATACTCCAACTCCCCCTCCACCAAAACCGGGGCAGGAGGATCAACAGATGGAACCATAGGTGCCACGTATCTCCGCAACAATGACCTATGGAATACGTTATGGATGGAAAAAGAATCTGGAAGGGTCAAACGAAAAGACACAGGATTAAGAACCTCAGAAATCCTATACGGACCAATGAAACGAGGCTTAAACTTAGGAGAGGAAACCTTCATAGGAATATGACGAGATGACAACCAAACCAAATCCCCAACACGAAGTCGGGGACCCACACAGCGTCTGCGATTAGCGAAACATTGAGCCTTCTCCTGGGATAAGGTCAAATTGTCCACTACATGAGTCCAAATCTGCTGTAACCTGTCCACCACCGTATCCACACCAGGACAGTCCGAAGACTCAACCTGCCCTGAAGAGAAACGAGGATGGAACCCAGAGTTGCAGAAAAACGGCGAAACCAAGGTAGCCGAGCTGGCCCGATTATTAAGGGCGAACTCAGCCAAAGGCAAGAAGGACACCCAATCATCCTGATCAGCAGAAACAAAGCATCTCAGATATGTTTCCAAGGTCTGATTGGTTCGTTCGGTCTGGTCATTAGTCTGAGGATGGAAAGCCGAGGAAAAAGACAAATCAATGCCCATCCTAGCACAAAAAGCTCGCCAAAACCTCGAAACAAACTGGGAACCTCTGTCAGAAACGATGTTCTCTGGAATGCCATGTAAACGAACCACATGCTGGAAGAACAATGGCACCAAATCAGAGGAGGAAGGTAATTTAGACAAGGGTACCAAATGGATCATCTTAGAGAAGCGATCACAAACCACCCAAATGACCGACATTTTTTGAGATACGGGGAGATCCGAAATAAAATCCATAGAGATATTTGTCCAAGGCCTCTTCGGGACCGGCAAGGGCAAAAGCAACCCACTGGAACGAGAACAGCAGGGCTTAGCCCGAGCACAAATCCCACAGGACTGCACAAAAGAACGCACATCCCGCGACAGAGACGGCCACCAAAAGGATCTAGCCACTAAATCTGTGGTACCAAAGATTCCAGGATGACCAGCCAACACCGAACAATGAACCTCAGAGATAACTTTATTCGTCCACCTATCAGGGACAAACAGTTTCTCCGCTGGACAACGATCAGGTTTATTAGCCTGAAATTTTTGCAGCACCCGCCGCAAATCAGGGGAGATGGCAGACAAAATTACTCCCTCTTTGAGAATACCCGCCGGCTCAGACAAACCCGGAGAGTCGGGCACAAAACTCCTAGACAGGGCATCCGCCTTCACATTTTTAGAGCCCGGAAGGTACGAAACCACAAAGTCAAAACGGGAGAAAAACAGCGACCAACGAGCCTGTCTAGGATTCAACCGTTTGGCAGACTTGAGGTAAGTCAAGTTCTTGTGATCAGTCAAGACCACCACGCGATGCTTAGCTCCTTCAAGCCAATGACGCCACTACTCGAATGCCCACTTCATGGCCAGCAACTCTCGATTGCCAACATCATAATTTCGCTCAGCAGGCGAAAACTTCCTGGAAAAGAAGGCGCATGGTTTCATCACCGAGCAATCAGAACTTCTCTGCGACAAAACATCCCCCGCTCCAATTTCAGAAGCATCAACCTCGACCTGGAAACGGAAGCGAAACATCTGGTTGACACAACACAGGGGCAGAAGAAAAACGACGCTTTAAC
The DNA here is from genome assembly GCF_032444005.1 of Ranitomeya imitator. NCBI lineage: Eukaryota > Metazoa > Chordata > Amphibia > Anura > Dendrobatidae > Ranitomeya > Ranitomeya imitator. The sequence continues at coordinate 326,553,354 of NC_091285.1, read as the reverse complement.
TCTTGAAAATCTTCCACAGCAGCAGAAGACCAATTGACCACATCAGCACCCTTCTTGGTCAAATCGGTCAATGGTTTAGCAATACTAGAAAAATTACAGATGAAGCGACGATAAAAATTAGCAAAGCCCAGGAACTTTTGTAGACTCTTCAGAGATGTCGGCTGAGTCCAATCATAGATGGCCTGGACCTTAACAGGGTCCATCTCGATAGTAGAAGGGGAAAAAATGAACCCCAAAAATGAAACCTTCTGAACACCAAAGAGACACTTTGATCCCTTCACAAACAAAGAATTAGCACGCAGGACCTGGAACACCATTCTGACCTGCTTCACATGAGACTCCCAATCATCCGAGAAGACCAAAATATCATCCAAGTATACAATCAGGAATTTATCCAGGTACTCTCGGAAGATGTCATGCATAAAGGACTGAAACACCGATGGAGCATTGGCAAGTCCGAAAGGCATAACTAGGTACTCAAAATGGCCTTCAGGCGTATTAAATGCAGTTTTCCATTCATCGCCCCGCTTAATACGCACAAGATTATACGCACCACGAAGATCTATCTTGGTGAACCAACTAGCCCCCTTGATCCGAGCAAACAAATGAGATAGCAGCGGCAAGGGGTACTGAAATTTGACCGTGATTTTATTTAGAAGGTGGTAATCTATACAAGGTCTCAGCGAACCATCCTTCTTGGCCACAAAAAAGAACCCCGCTCCCAATGGCGACGATGACGGGCGAATATGACCCTTCTCCAAGGACTCCTTCACGTAACTCCGCATAGCGGCGTGCTCAGGTACAGATAAATTAAACAGTCAACCCTTAGGAAACTTACTACCAGGAATCAAATCGATAGCACAATCACAATCCCTATGCGGAGGTAGGGCATTGGACTTGGGCTCATCAAATACATCCCGGTAATCAGACAAGAACTCTGGGACCTCAGAAGGGGTGGATGACGAAATAGACAGAAATGGGACGTCACCATGTACCCCCTGACAACCCCAGCTGGACACAGACATTGATTTCCAATCTAATACTGGGTTATGGACTTGTAGCCATGGCAACCCCAACACGACCACATCATGCAGATTATGCAACACCAGAAAGCGAATATCCTCCTGATGTGCAGGAGCCATGCACATGGTCAGCTGGGTCCAGTACTGAGGCTTATTCTTGGCCAAAGGCGTAGCATCAATTCCTCTCAATGGAATAGGACACTGCAAGGGCTCCAAGAAAACCCACAATGCCTAGCATACTCCAAGTCCATCAAATTCAGGGCAGCGCCTGAATCCACAAATGCCATGACAGAATAAGATGACAAAGAGCAGATCAAAGTAACGGACAAAAGAAATTTTGACTGTACCGTACCAATGGTGGCAGACCTAGCGAACCGCTTAGTGCGCTTAGGACATTCGGAGATAGCATGAGTGGAATCACCACAGTAGAAACACAGCCCATTCTGATGTCTGTGTTCCTGCCGTTCAACTCTGGTCAAAGTCCTATCGCACTGCATAGGCTCAGGTTTATGCTCGGATAAAACCGCCAAATGGTGCACAGATTTACGCTCACGCAAGCGTCGACCGATCTGAATGGCCAAAGACATAGACTCATTCAGACCAGCAGGCATGGGAAATCCCACCATGACATCCTTAAGGGCTTCAGAGAGACCCTTTCTGAAAATAGCTGCGAGCGCACCTTCATTCCATTGAGTGAGCACGGACCACTTTCTAAATTTCTGACAATAAATCTCTATCTCATCCTGACCCTGACACAGAGCCAGCAAATTTTTCTCTGCCTGATCCATCGAATTAGGTTCTTCGTACAGCAATCCGAGCGCCAGGAAAAACACATCAATATTACATAATGCAGGATCTCCTGGCGCAAGGGAAAATGCCCAGTCTTGAGGGTCGCCATGTAATAAAGAAATAATGATCCTAACTTGTTGAACTGGGTCACCAGAGGAGCGAGGTTTCAAAGCCAGAAACAGTTTACAATTATTTTTGAAACTCAGAAATTTTGCTCTATCTCCAGAAAACAAATCAGGAATAGGAATTCTTGGTTCTAACATAGAATTCTGAACCACAAAGTCTTGAATATTTTGTACTCTTGCAGTGAGATGATCCACACATGAAGACAGACCTTTAATGTCCATCACTACACCTGTGTCCTGAACCACCCAAATGTCTAGGGGAAAAAAAAGGCAAAACACAGTGCAAAGAAAAAAAAATGGTCTCAGAACTTCTTTTTTCCCTCTATTGAGAAGCATTAGTACTTTTGGCCTCCAGTACTGTTATGATTAGGTAATTCAGAACCACAATGGACCTTGAAGTTCAGAGCACACAAAGTGACCTGACAATAACCAAAAGACATAGGACGAGCTCTGAGACGTGGGAACTCTGCTGACCGCAATCCCTAATCCTATCCAACCACACTAGAGGCAGCCGTGGATTGCGCCTAACGCTCCCAATGCAACTCGGCACAGCCTGAGAAACTAGCTAGGCCTAAGATAGAAAAATAAGCCTACCTTGCTTCAGAGAAATACCCCAAAGGAAAAGGCAGCCCCCCACATATAATGACTGTGAGTAGAGATGAAAATACAAATGCAGAGATGAAATAGATTTAGCAAAGTGAGGCCCAACTTACTGAACAGACCGAAGATAGGAAAGATAACTTTGCGGTCAACACAAAACCCTACAAACAATCACGCAGAGGGCAAAAAGACCCTCCGCACCAACTAACGGTACGGAGGTGCTCCCTCTGCGTCCCAGAGCTTCCAGCAAGCAAGAAAAACCAATTAAGCAAGCTGGACAGAAAAAATAGCAAACAAAAATAACACAAGCAAAACTTAGCTTATGCAGAGCAGACAGGCCACAGGAACGATCCAGGAGGAAGCAAGACCAATACTAGAACATTGACTGGAGGCCAGGAGCAAAGCACTAGGTGGAGTTAAATAGAACAGCACCTAACGACTTCACCACATCACCTGAGGAAGGAAACTCAGAAGCCGCAGTACCACTTGTGACCACAGGAGGGAGCTCTGCGACAGAATTCACAACATCCCCCTCCCTCTCCCTCCTTTTTGGGCCATTCGGGGAATCTCTTCCTCAGAGCTGCTCCCACCACCTTCCTGTACCTCACACCATGATGGGTCAAGGATCTCATCATCTACACTACCCTCTTCCAACAACTGCTTCTCCTGGGTAGTCTCGGCAGCACTGTACGCACCAGAAAGTGGCACCTGAGTCTTATCATCAGATGCGTACTGAGGTGTGCTGACCGAAGGCACTGGCCCACCCGCCTCTTCAGATTCAGAAAGATAAAGCTGTTGGACATCACTGCATACTGCCTCTTTTTCAGTTTCTCGAATGCTGCTTGGCTGGCCCCCTCTTTCCAAGCCAAGAGATTCAGAGAACAGAAGTAGAGATGGCTCCCATCCTGGGCTCTCTGACTGCCTGGGCAATTTGGCAGGTAGTGATGAGACAGATGGGTGCTCTTCAGTGCTCTGTGCCTGAGAGGATGTGGCACTAATTGAAGTTGATGCATTAGCTGCCATCCATCCAACAATGGCTTCAATTTGTTCGTCCTGCAGCAGTGGGGTATGTCGAGCTCCTACAAAGCTGCGCATGAAGGACTGTTCACTGCTAAAACTGGGAGATGATGAGTCACCAGTGCCCACATCAGGCACAGAATCCCCACATCCTCTCACTGCAGAAACTCCATGCCCACGATTACATGCCTTACTCCCTGCCTTCTTCATCTTGGTAGACTGATAAAGATAGGCAGAAAAGTACTAAGGGCTTAGTGTGCTTATTCCTGAACAGCTGCTAACAGGTATAAGAAACACTAACTTTATTAAGTGTGGACTAGACTTTAATATGAGCTAATGTGGCCTACACAACTGTAAAGTGGAGTGTTTGGTGAACTTTATTAACTTTTTGTTTTTTTCACGAAAAGACACTGGATGTGCCCAAAGATGTAAAACCAATAGTATCACAAACTTTTTTGTAGCGATTACAATGCAGGAAGGTAACCTACAATGCAATAGATGAGGCTCCCAAAAATAGGCTAATACTAATCTGGCTGGGGCTGCAGGGCACAAGGCTGCAGAAAGGCTTCTCTATGTACTCCTATATAGTGTTTTTCCGCAATCTAGCAGGATACGGATGGAAACCCACTAATAGGATAAATCAGAAAAAATGTGCAGCAGGCAGCACTAATTGAAAAAAGGACAATGGAACACTATGAGGCAATGATGCACGCTGAGCTGACTACAATCAGCTGTGGCTGCAGAACAGGCTACAGCGTGAGCTGCACTCACACACAGACCTTGCAGACAGCTGTGAACAGCGCTGCAAGGCCAAAAAAAGCTCCTCCATGTACCCCTATGTAGTGTTTTTCCACAATCAAGCAGGATACCGATGAAAACCCACTAATAGGATAAATCAGAAAAAATTTGCAGCAGGCAGCACTAATTGAAAAAAGGACAATTGAACAGTATGAGGCAGTGACGCACGCTGAGCTGACTACAACCAGCTGTGGCTGCAGAACAGGCTACAGCATGAGCTGAACTCACACACGGACCTTGCAGACAGCCGTGAACAGCTCTGCAAGGCAAAAACAAGGTTCTCACACAGCGGTTGCTAAATTAGCCTGGGTAAAACACTATGAAGCAAATCGCTATCTCAAACTATCCCTCAGTCAGAACAGCAGCGTCCTGTCCCTATCTGAATTCACAGCAGAGTGAACCCATAATGGCGGCAGCGGCTTTAATAGTGCATCATGACATCATTTCAGCAGCCAATCACAGCCATGCCCTTACTTACATGCCTAACATGCATAAAGGATGTGTCCACACTTCTTAGGATTCCTTATTGGCTGAATTCAATCAAACAGGCTCATTGCACTATGGGATCTTCCGATTCCATTATCCAATATTGCAAAAGTATTGGAACTCAGTATCGGAATTCTGATACCGTGAATATTGGCCGATACCCGATATATGCAGTATCGGAATGCTCAACACTAGTCACTGTCACAAACTGACAGTGGCATTTGGAAGGTTACCAGCTGCAGGAGGAGTTCCATGACACTCATAGATAATAAATACAGATCCTGGCTATTTGTTATAGCCATTATCTGCTGGGCATGGTGTGGGCTATTCCTCTGAGCCTGTTCCATACACACATTTCCACTTGTGCCCTACAAGAATGGTAGGGATCGGGAAGTAATCAAAACAGTTGCACTTCATCCAAAATTGTCAACCCATTCTTACCAGCCACTTTAAAACTTATCAAAGTCCTTCTTCAAGTCTGAAAAGTTCGATTATTGCAAAAATGTCTTCTCTCATATTCTCTTACCCTAGGATTACAATTTTTCCCAAAATTTGTAGAGGGCAAATCTATTGTGAGCCATATTCTAGAAATAGTTAGCTTGACTAAAATAATATTTTTAATCCCTTCACGAAAAGAGGTATTTTCATTTTTGCGTTTTCGTTTTTTGCTCCCCTTCTTCCCAGAGACATAACTTTTTTATTTTTCTCTCAGTATGGCCATGCAAGGGCTTGTTTTTTGCAGGACAAGTTGTACTTTTGAATGACAGCATTGTTTTAACATATGGTGTACTGGAAAATGTAAAAAATATTCCAAGTGCAATGAAATTGCAAAGAAAGTGCAATTCCACAGTTTTTTTGTTTTTTTTTACTATGTTCACTAAATCTTAAGACTGATCTACCATTATAAATCTCCAGGTCGGGTCATTACAAGTTAATAGACACCAAGCATGTCTAGGTCCTTTTTTTAAGTGAAGAAAAAAAAATCTAAAATTTGGCTAAAAAAGGTGCCATTTTTTGAGACCTGTAGGGTATGTGCACACATAGAATGGACCTCTGCGGATTTTTCCGCAGCGGATTTTAGAAATCCGCAGGTAAAAGGCACTGCATTTTACCTGCGAATTTACCATGGATTTACTGCGGTTTTAATGCGGATTTTGTGCGGATTCCCCTGCAGTTTTACACCTGCGGATTCCTATTGTAGAGCAGGTGTAAACCGCTGCGGAATCCTCACAAAGAATTGACATGCTGCGGAAGATCAGGTTTTTATATCTCTATGATATGCATTTATTTCACATCAACCCGACGGCACTGTGAAATGGAGAGATACTCTTTTTCTGTTCATGGTTATTTTATACCCTGATTTCCAATACTCCAACATTTATAGACCTTGCCAAATAATATATGGATAAAGTCTGCAAACTCCACTTAATAGCATGAATTTTGTCAAAATATCTCTTGATTTCATTTTCTCTAAGACAGGACTATAATAAATCATGTGAACTATAGCAAATTGAATGGATCTTTGCTCTTAAAGAAACCTTAGTAATATTTTGTAAATATTTGCCCATTGAACTTGAGTCCGTTCAGCTTATATTTCCCATAAGTCTTATTCTTACAGTAAGTCATTTTGCAATAAATGTGTCTAATCTTAAAAGTGTTTTCTCCTAACAGTTGAGTGAAAAATAGAATATATTTATACATGGATGAGAATTTATCAGAAGTTTAATTTTGTTATTCATGTTAATGTATGATATATCTGAGCATATCTATATAAGCCAATACTATCAAGAATACAACTGCTTTAAAGTATATTAAATGATTTTAAATGAGTATCACAAAATATTTCATAGGTGTAATAAAACTTTTCTTCAAAAAAGATTCAAATATTTTTGAGAACTCCAGTTTACATTGTGCCAGAGTGGTGGGAATTCTAGCTCTTTCCTAGGCATTTTTTTTACTTTAATTGCAATCACATCTTGTTGGATTTGACCCGCTGCAGCATAAGCAACCTTTAGCTTCTCCCACAGTTTATTCATCACTCTGTATCAGCATGATATAATTTCTGACCCCACACGTTGGAGTGGATAGCTCTTCTAAAAGAAACTTTTATTTTAGTACAGGAATGATATATATCTTTGTACCGTAAAAATGTTAAGGTTAATTTTTTTTTTATTTTAGTGACAGCCTGCAAAATTCCACTTAACATTTTAGGTCTTTCTTTTCTGGCATTCACCTTTCTTAACCCTAGTATGCGTGACATCAGAAATCTTCATATTAACGTATTGGGGGCCTTTTAGGCACCCATGCAAATCATAAGGAAAAACACACTTATATAACTTTTAGAAGTTTATTTTAATACTGCTAAGTAAAATATGATTCGTAAACAAAATTTTAATTATAATTTTTCACCGAAAACACTCCAAAAATTTTATTAAATTTTTTTTTCACACAAACATATGAAAAAATGCACAAAAACGCATAGAAATTTATACCAAACTAGCTGCAGCTACATTTCTATTACCGGTATGTTTCTTTTCTATTATATTAGTCTTGCAAACAATTTTGACAAGTTATTTTTTTGGAAGAATGTGCTTTGCAGACATTTTCCTTGACCAAAATCTCTCAGTTTTCCTTTCTATGTTTCTTGGACATATGAAACAGCGCTTTATTTTTCTTTCTGGCCCTGGAATCATCTGAAACTGTACGCCACACTGTTTCATTGCTTCTTTAGTTTGCTTTAGCAAGCCTTTCACATTGCTTCGCTGTATCATGTGAGGCATTAGAAGTTCATGACAAAGGTCCTTCAAAAATAGGCGTCTCCTGTCCTTCGTCCGTGCATGGAATTCTGGATGAGTTTCTGTATAAATGATGAATGAATTTAGGGCTGCTACATCAAGCATATTTGAAAAAAGTACTACAGGCCATCGTTTTGTTTGCCTCTTGCATGAATATTCTCCCACCATCTCATCCATTTTATCTACACCTCTTTTTGTTTTATTGTAATGCAGGATGATTTCTGCTTTTAATTTTCTGTCATTGCTGTCAATACTGCAATTGAGATGCATGGTACTGAGCAAAATCACTGATTTCTCCTTCTTTGCTTTGTAAGATACCAAAGTCGCTTTGTTATTGAATGCAAAAACACTCTCATAAAGTGCTCACTGACGATTGTGTTTCAGTGCTTCTGGAATTTCTCGTCGGTTTGGCTTGATAGTACCAACAAGTGTAATAGCTTTTTGGAGAAGAAAATTGCCTAGTTCAATATTGGTGGAATAATTGTCCATGGTAATGTTTCTACCTGAATTGAATATTGGAACAGCAAGAGTTTTGACAATTTCAGACCCCAAATCCTTCTGTACTGGTGCACCAACCTCTTTGCCACAGTAGATTATGCCATTTATGCCACAATAATTTGCAGAAACACACATCCAGAAGATTTTGATTCCATATTTGGTTGGCATGCTGGGCATGTATTGTATGAACTTGCAACGTCCTCTGAAAGGTACAAGTTGCTCATCTACTGTAACATTAGTACTAGGATTGTAAAGATTGGTGCAATTTTTGATAAATATGTTCCAGATATAACTGATAGGGGCTAATTTGTCTGTTTCAAACCTCAATGCACGTGTTCGCTTATTATCAAATCGAATGCATCTTCTAATTTCCTCGTATCTGTCCACTGACGTTGTCACCTTATAGTGTGGATCAGAAAGTGAATCCAGAAATAATTCTTGCATTGGAACAACATATGATTTTTTACTCCCTTCCAGCAGTAAAAGTCCAATGTATGCATAAAGTTGCTCTTTTGAGATATTTTTCCAGGACTTATTTTTTGCAGAAGCGATTCGTCTTCCTTCTAGGTTTGAACACAAAAGGACCTCTTCTGCAATATTGTCAGAAAAAAAGTACAGAATATGTCTTTAGGGGAAAAGTAACTGGGACTTCCCACTGCTCTTTGAGCCTGTCTCACAATATTATGGATTGCAGTACGTCCGGCTAAGGCTAGGGTCACATTGCGCTAGTGCAATCCGTTTAGCGCTAGCGCTAGCAGATTGCGCTAACGCAATGTTTTTACCGGGGCCGTGTTCCGGGGTCGCGGTAACGTCCCTGCTCTCGCAGATCCCCGATCTGCGAGAGCGGGGAACGGACCGCGGGCGCGCCTCGGACGCTGCAAGCAGCGTCCGCGGCACGCCACAAAACACCGGCGCGTCGCTAGCGCGTGCCGAACATGGCACGCGCTAGTGCTGCGCGTTCCCATTGCCGTGAATGGGCGCACTAACGGACGCGTTGCACGGCGTTAATTTCGCCGTGCAACGCTGTCCGTTAGCGCGTTCCCATTAACGCAATGGGAACCTAGCCTAATGTAGGATTACTGTCCCAAAAAACATTCGTTTTGGATGTTCTACTTATCACTTCTTGAGGATCCACTGTATTCACTTCATCATCAGAAGAATCACTTGAGGATGTTTGATTCTTTGGTGGCAGGTACTCGTCATCAGACAAACATAGTTCACTTTCATCATCACTTTGAAACACAATTGCTTCAATCGCTTGGTTACTCAGACGCTTGGAGGAAGACTGTGCCATTGCTGAATAGATGTTAGCAAACTAAAAGAAAAAAGCAATGAACACAATCAGGGTTGTCCACTCTTTGCTTGTGTGTGACACACTGTAAGTGTAAAGTGCCCCCTCCCTCCTCTCACCCTCAGCACCTCTTACCTTTTATACTTTCTTTTAGGTGTTGTACAATTCTCTGGATGTCTGTAGCTCAATAGCTTTACCCTTTGCAGGCTTCTTAGAATCAGAGAAACTGTAACAGAATTAGACTTCCTCTCAACATCGTATCTTATCTCAGGTCCTTCACAATTAGCTCACAGTGTATACTGTCCTCATTACTTTCTTCACAGCTCATCATTGGGCGGCACGGTGGTGCAGTGGTTAGCACTGCAGTCTTGCAGCGCTGGAGTCCTGGGTTCAAAATCGACCAATGACAACATCTGCAAAGAGTTTGTATGTTCTCTCCGTGTTTGCATGGGTTTCCTCCTGGCACTCCGGTTTCCTCCCACATTCCAAATACATACTGATAGGGAATATAGATTGTGAGCCCCATCGGGGACAGTGATTATAATGTGTGCAAAATGTAAAGTGCTGCGGAATATGTTAGTGCTATATAAAAATAAAGATTATTATTATTACTGTGTTCAGAAGGATCTGAGATGATGTCATAGCCTTATCTCTCCCTCCAAGCATCACATGACATCCTCATATGGCATTATCCACACCCTACCCCTCCACAGCGTTACTGAGTACAAATAAAGTAACTTGAGACACAAACACTACTGGGAACATAATAAAAAATACATGGGGGCCTAAAAGGCCCCCAATCCGTACAGATGTGGTTTTCACCAAAAAAACATTGTTACACCGAAATGCTTATGAAAAAAATTATATGAACAACTGGATAATACCAACAACGACATACTTGAGGATTACCTGGTGTTAGGGTTGGCGGAACGCACCAAGTATATATATATATACTGCATCTAATACTGTATTATTAGGTGCATTTGCAACCCGGGGTCCACAGTGCAGGAGAGGAACCTGCTGCTGGAAAAATGGTGGCGCTATATGGTGGTATAAGCAAACTCTGCTAACTCTACAGAGTCGCCAGGAACAAGATGCTGTGCCCTGTTAACCTCATAGAGGTACACAGCTACCAACCAGAGCAAACTGTGATCATGCAGTCAGAGAAAACAGACAAACAACTCCTCACCAGAGGTGCCGGTATTCTAGCGGCTTATTTCAGCCAAGGCCCTGAATACACTCATACAAACTCCTCGCCGGAGGTGTCGGTATTCTTGGGACTTATTTCAGTCAAACCCTAACCACATCCAAACATGACCACACTGGCGCTGAGCTCATAGATATTGGTTTGATATTAGTGCATGGCCGTGTGGCCATGCGAACCTTTTATAGCTGCAGCAACTTAAGGACCTTCCTAGAGGACCAATTGGAGCTGCTGCAGCATCTGAGCATGTGACCCCGACCTCCAATGAGAAGCCTTACCCTGGGAATGTGGAGCGCCCCTAGACGCAGGGCCGCGGGTTACTCGGCACCGGTCCTCTCTGGCTCAGTTCTGGGGATGTCACGGTGGGTGGACCCGGTCCGTAACCCTGCTAAGGGGCGTCCAGTAAAAGGGATGATGAAAGTCAGCTAAGGTTTCGTATCGCCACCTATGGTATTCGGTCAGATCGACCGACGCTGCTCGGGGTCCACTGGGGGTGATGTGATGGCAGCTAGATGGTATACCTTCCCACAGGTGAAGTGAGTCCCCAGGGCTTCCCAGTGGTGTAGGTGGCGATGGTGTGAGCTGCAGTCAATAACGAGGACACAGGGATGCAGTCTCTTTACCTCTTTACTCGTGACTTCAGGATCCTCAATCCAGAGCACTGTTAACAGGACTGTCTGAGACCGGCCGGTCCGAAGGCACATCCAGAGTTCCCTTTGCAGGTGGAAATCGTTGCCTACCACTAGTGCCTGTGTGTTGTAGTGCTTCCCTGCTGAGCATTCGGGATAGTCCTCACAACTTCTGTTCTCATTCTTTCTCGTTCTTTCTAGTTCTTTCTCTCTCCGTCCCCCAAGTTTGTTATGGCTAGGACGCACCCTTTTGACGGGAAGGCTCAGAGCTATTCTGGGACCCTAGAGACGCCACTCTCCACGGTTGCCCCATATGTCTGATTAGGTGTTGTATGGTAGACAGCCAACCTATAATTAACTGTCCTGCGGTATTTGAAGTAAGGCATAAAGTCAGTTACTTCCTCGGTGTTCCGGTCACCGGCTACGCGCCTCAGTAGGATGTTGCCGTTCTCGGGGCACGACTCCTACTGGCTCTCCTTTGTGCTTGATCTCGTCTCTCACTGTCCACAATATCCTTCTCTTCATGTCATTTCTAAGGATACCGCCGCAAGGTAGTGCAGGCGCGGTTCCATTTCGTTCTGTTCTTGTCGCTAAGTCTCTGCCAGGTTCCCACGCCTGACAGGGACTCCCCTGAAGTCTCCCCCGCAACACCCCCTGCCACGGGATGTTGCCTGGGCTTGGTCTTGTGCCTTGTGCAGGCATGTACTACGGACGACAGAGAATGAACTTCAATGCAATATTGCAGCCAGCATGCAGCCAGCGGGTAAGGAAAGGGTGAATCAAACACCCGAAAACCCCGCCTCTATGGCTGAAGATTGTTCCCTCCAAATTCAGGTGACAGAGTCCCTTTAAGGAGGAAAGGAGTCTGACCGGTGGAGTCAGCTACGGCGTTGTTAAGCGCAAACTCCGCCCATGGTAGTAAGGATGCCCAGTCATCCTGCATGTCAGAAACCAAATGTCGCAGATATGTGACCAGGGTCTGGTTGGCCCTCTCTACCAACCCATTCATCACGGGATGATATGCTGAGGAGAGATTCAACTCAATGCTGAGTAGATGACAAACATCTCTCCAAAATCGAGACGTAAACTGGGGACCTCGGTCACAGATAATTTTGTCCGGCATACCGTGTAGGTGAAATATGTGTTTGATAAACAACGTCGCCAGAGCTCGTGCAGAAGGTAGCCGTGGAAGAGGCACTAAGTGCATCATTTTGGAAAAATGGTCGGTGATCACCCAAATAATGGTGCAGCTATGAGACTTGGGTAAGCCCACCACAAAATCCATCCCGACCATCTCCCAGGGCCTGTCTGCCACCGGCAGGGTGTGAAGCAACCCAACTGGCCATTGACGAGGAGACTTGTTCTTGGCACAGGAGAAACATGCCCAAACATAGTCTGCAATGTCATGGGCCATATGTGGCCACCAATATGTCCTCACCAGTAGCTCAGATGTCCTTTTGGTCCCAAAATGTCCACCCACCCTAGACGAATGAGCCCAAGAGAGAACCTCCGGATGCAAACTGGATGGTACAAAAGTTTTGCCCGGAGGCACAGACTCTAGCAAAATCGGGGCCACAGTTCTCAGGCTCTTGGACGGGACAATAAGATGATACAACGGGGCGAGAGAGAGCATCGGCACGAATGTTCTTCTCCCCGGAAAGAAAATGGAGGGTGAAATGGAACCGAGAGAAGAACAAGGACCATCTGGCCTGGCGAGAATTAAGCTGCTGGGTGGTCTGTAAATAAACCAAATTCTTGTGGTCTGTGAATACTTGGAAGGGAAAGTGAGGCCTCTCCAAGAGATGTCTCCACTCTGAGAAGGCCAACTTCATTGCTAGCAACTCCTTGTCCCCGATGGAATAATTCCTCTCTGCTGGTGTGAAGGTTTTGGAAAAGAAGAAGCAAGGATGCTTCCGACCTTGAGCATCCTTTTGGAAGAGGACTGCTCCAGCACCAATGGATGAGGCATCCACCTCCTTTATAAATAGCTTATCTACTTCGGGGTGATTTAGGATGGGAGCACTAGCAAAATGAGATTTAATGGAAGTGAAGGCTTTGGAGACCTCCTCAGACCACAATTTGGGATTTGCTCTCTTCTTGGTGAGGGCTACCAAGAAGCCACCAAGTTGAGAAATGAGGGATGAACTGGCGATAATAGTTAATGAACCCCATAAAGCGCTGCACCGCTTTAAGATAATGGGGTTCTTGCCAGTCCCTCACAGCCTGTACTTTGGCAGGATCCATAGCCAATCCCTGGGCGGAGATGATTTAGCCCAGGAAAGGTAAGGACTTCTGCTCAAACATTTCTCCAACTTGGCGTAGAGGGAGTTAGATCGTAAGAGGTCAAAGACTCTGCAAACATCTCTCCGGTGGGAGTCAATATCTGGAGAGCAGATGAGAATATCATCCAGATAGACTACGACTGAAGTGGAGAGGATATCCCAGACGATATCATTTACAAAGTCTTGGAAAATGGGGCATTACAGAGCCCAAAGGGCATCACTAAATATTCATAGTGCCCATCCCTGTTGTTAAAAGCTGTCTTCCATTCGTCCCCCCCATGGATGCGAATCAGGTTGTAAGCACCCCACAGATCTAGTTTAGTAAACACCCTTGCTCCCCGAAGCCTATCAAAAAGCTCAGATAACAGGGGCAGAGGATATTTATTCTTAACAGTGATGGCGCTCAGCACCAGGCAAGAGGTCAATAGGACAGTCATAGGAGCGGTGAGGCGGAAGGGTCTCCGCAGCCATTTTGGAGAACACGTCCACATAGGGCCAATATTGCTTGGGCAGAGAGGATAGATCTGCAGGTACCTCAGTTGTAGCAACCTGAACGCTCGCCCTCTGACATCTACCCCCACAAGATTCACCCCTTCCCAAAATTCTGCCTGTGGACCACTTGATATGGGGAGAGTGATACCATAGCCAAGGCATCCCTAACAGGACCTCATCAATTCCCTCAGGAATGATGAACAGAGATATAATCTCCTGATGAAATGGCGACAAGGACAAAGTGAAAGGGATGGTCTGGTGTGTAATCTGTGAGGGCAGTGTCGACCTATTCACCACTCGTACAGTTACTGGTTGAGCTACCATTACCAGGGGTATTGCGTGACATTGGGCGAAGGCAGAAGACATAAAATTGCCCTCCACCCCATAATCCACCCAGAGCTCTACCGAGTGAGTGAATGAGCCTATTGTAATTGTCCCCTTAAAGGACAATTTGAAGGCAAACATTGACCGTATCTAGTGTACCTCCACCTACTACCACTAGACGCTGACGTTTCCTCGACCGCTGTGAACATCTGGTGGCAAGATGTCCTGACTGTTGGCAAACATGGCAGACCTTGAGTGCATGAGCGGTCCGCTACTTAGATCCTGCTCTTGACACTTCCATGGCCTCATGTGACTCAGGGACAAGGACCGGGGATTTCAAAGGTTTGGCGAAGGTGGGAGCCAGCCAAAAACTCTGCCTGCACTGGGCCCACTCTAACCTCTGCTCGTGAAAACGGAGGTCAATACGGATCGACACAGTTATTAACTCCTCCAGTGTGGCGGGAATCTCCCTTATGACCAGAGTGTCCATCACGTTGTCAGCCAGCCCCCTCCAAAATTTAGGGATAAGGGCTTTGTCCAAAGACTCCAGCTCAGATGCTAGGGTGCGGAAGTGGACGGCAAAATGGATGACCAAGGACGAGCCCTGAGTCAATGCCAACTGTTGGAGCCCTGTATCATGGGTGATTCGAGGCCCTAAAAAGACCTGTTTCAGAGTGCTCAAGAACAGCGGAGCACTCTGCACCACATGATCAATACGCTCCCACAGTGGCGTAGCCTACTCCAACGCCCTGTCCGACAGTAGAGACACAATAAATCCCACCTTTGCCCACTCTGTGGGGAAACATGCTGCCAGGAGCTCGAGATGTATAGAGCACTGGCTCACGAAACCCCTACAAGATTTACTATCACCAGAAAATTTTTCTGGCAGTGGGAGGCGAGATAGAGTCAGAATAGGGATGGCGTTGGACAAGGTTGCTGCAGCCATGCTAGCAGACTGGACAGCAACTGCGGTAACATCCACAGCTGAGGATGTGCATTCGAGAGCCGCCAACCTACCCTCCAGATGCTGGATGTACCGAAAGGATTGCTATTTATCCGCCATTTACTAGCCAGACCCTGGTTCTAGTAGGGTTGGCGAAATGCACCGAGTATATATATATATATATATATATATATATATATGTATTATTAGGTGCGTTCGCATCCCGGGGTCCACTGTGCAGGAGAGGATCCTGCTGCTGGCAAATGGCGGCGCTATATGGCGGTATATGCGAACTCTGTTAACTCCACAGAGTCACTAAGAACAAGATGCTGTGCCCTGTTAACCTCACAGAGGTACACAGCTACCATCCAGAGCAAACTGTGGTTATGCAGTCAGAGAAAACAGACAAACATCTCCTCACCAGAGGTGCGGCATTCTAGATGCTTATTTCAGCCAAGGCCCTGAATACACTCATACAAACTCCTCACCCGACTTGCCGGTATTCTGGGGGCTTATTTCAGCCAAACCCTAACTGCATCCAAACATGACCACACTGGCGCTGAGCTCATAGACATTGGTTTGATACTAGCACATGGCCGTGCGGCCATGTGAACCTTTTATAGCTGCAGCAACTTCAGGACCTTCCTAGAGGACCAATGGGAGCTGCTACAGTGCCTGAGCAACTTCCTAGAGGACGAATGGGAACTGCTGCAGTATCTGAGCATGTGACCCCCGACCTCCAATGAAAGGTCTTACCCTGGGCATGCTCAGAAGGGGAAAAGCAGGACTTAGTCCCAGAGACGTCTGCTCGCCGCTGACCAGTACTGGCTACAAAGGCAGAGCCTGGAAGAACAGCCTGAGTCAGATGCTGGGACAGACATTTCCGCTGAGCAGGCTCCACTGCGGCTGGAGAAGAATGGGAGACCGCAGCGGAGGTGGTTCGAGATTCCCCCTGTGCAGAGGCGGGAGCTCGACACCTAGCACCTGGAGTTTCAAAATTCTAACTTAAAGAGAACCTGTCACCTGAATTTGGCGGGACTGGTTTTGGGTCATATGGGTGGAGTTTTTGGGTGTTTGATTCACCCTTTCCTTACCTGCTGGCTGCAATATTGGATTGAAGTTCATTCTCTGTCCTCCGTAGTACACACCTGCGCAAAGTAATCTTACCTTGCACAGGCATGTACTATGGAGGACAGAGAATGAACTTCTATCCAATATTTCGGCCAGCATGCAGCCAGCAGGTAAGGAAAGGGTGAATCAAACACCCGAAAACTCCGCCCATATGACCCAAAACTGGTCCCGCCAAATTCAGGTGACAGGTTCCCTTTAAGTATTTGTCAGGTGTCGAGTTCCCGCTTCTGCACAAAGGGAATCTCGAGCCATCTCCGCTGCGGTCTCCCATTCTTATCCAGCCGCAGTGGAGTCTGCTCAGCAGAGACGTCGGTCCCAGCGTCTTGCTCAGTCTCACTCTGTACAAAGAGTTACTGCTGCTTTTCCTGCTTCTGCCATTGAAGTCAGTGTTGGGCAGCGGCGAGCAGATGCTTTTGGGGCTAAGTCCTGCATTTCTCTTTCTGAGCATGCCCAGGGCAAGATCTCCCATTGGAGATCGAGGGTCACATGCTCAGGTACTGCAGCACATCCCATTGGTCCTCCAGGAAGGTCCTGAAAGGGCAAAACTTTGGTAGCAGCTTCCCATTGGTCCTTTACTGGAAGGTCCTGAACGTGCTGCAACTATATAAGCTGCGCATGACAGACGGCCATGCGCTAGTGTACATTTGTAAATGTGTGTGTGTTGTGAGTGAAAGTCGCTCTTTAAATAACCCTCCCTATTGGATGACTGTTCGCGGAAGGTGTATGTTTGCTACCTAGCGCCCGACTTAACCATCAGCACGTTACACACAATACAGCGTCTTATTGCTGTGACCGCCAGTGCGGCGCCTTGTGCTTTCACACCGCTTTCCTGACCCAAGCCTGGGTGGTTAGTGGCGTTCGCCAGTGCGGCACTGCATGCACTCTCGTGCTTCTATTGCTGTCACTCTGACACCTCAGTAGCGGTGTCGAGCACATGAGGTCTATGTACTCAAATCCTGTGTCTTGTGATTGAGTTCTGAGACTCATTGCTTGCGCTCTTGGTGCGGTACCACGGCCCTGTGACGTAACAGGGTTTGCTTCCTTCACACAGGGTGAGGTTAGCCCATGTGTGTATTCACTTTGTACCGCCATATAGTCTGTCATTACTTGGCAGCAGGTTCCATCTCTGCATGGTGGACCCCGGGCTGCGAACACACCATACTCTATCTGTCTTATTATTTGGTGCGTTCCGCTAGCCCTAACATTACACTAGCGCCAGGGTCTGGCTAGTAATGATGGACAAACAGCAATCCTTGCGGTATATCCAGCAGCTGGAGGGTAGGTTGGCGACTCTCGAGAGCTCAACCTCAGCTGTGGATGTTACCGCAGTTGCTGTACAGGCTGCTAGCGTGGCTGCAGCAACCTTGTCCATTGCCACCCCTGTTCCGACATTATCTCGCCTCCCGCTGCCAGAAAAATTTTCTGGTGATAGCAAATTTTGTAGGGGATTCGTGAGTCAGTGCTCTATTCACCTCGAGCTCCTGGCTGCACGTTTTCCCACAGAGCGGGCTAAGGTGGGATTTATAGTGTCTCTCTTGTCGGACAGGGCGTTGGAATGGGCTACGCCGCTGTGGGAGCGTGGCGATCATGTGGTGCAGAGTGCTCCGCTGTTCCTGAGCACTTTGAAACAGGTCTTTTTAGGACCTCAAGTCACCCATGATACTGCGCTCCAACTGCTGGCATTAACTCAGGGTGAGTCCTTGGTCAGTCATTTTGCCGTCCAATTCCGCACTTTAGCTTTTGAGCTGGACTGGTCGGATAAAGCCCTTATCCCCATATTTTGGAGGGGCCTGGCTGATCACGTTAAGGACCCTCTGGCCACTAGGGAGATTCCTGCCACACTGGAGAAGTTAATAACTGTCTCCACTCGAATTGACCTCCGTTTTAACGAGCGGAGGTTAGAGCGAGCCCAGTGTAGGCAGAGGTATCGGCTGGCTCCTACCTTCGCCAAACCTCTGGAATCTCCGGTCCTGGTTCCTGAGTCACATGAGGCCATGGAAGTGTCACAAGCGGGATCTAAGTCCCGGACCGCTTGTGCACTCAAGGTCTGTCATGTTTGCCACCAGTCAGGACATCTAGCCACCAGATGTCCTCAGCGGTCGAGGAAACGTCAGCATCTAGTGGTAGTAGGTGGAGGTACACTAGACACGGCGACGGTTGCCTCTAAATTGTCCTTTAAGGGGACAATTATTATAAGCTCATTCTCCCACTCGGTAGAGCTCTGCGTGGATTCTGGGGCGGAGGGCAATTTTATGTCTTCTGCCTTCGCCCAACGTCACGCAATACCCCTGGTTATGCTAGCTCAACCAGTAACGGTACGAGTGGTGAATGGGTCGACACTGCCCTCACAGATAACACACCAGACCATCCCTTTTACTCTGTCCATGTCGCCATCTCATCAGGAGATTATATCTCTGCTCGTCATTCCTGAGGGAATTGATGAGGTCCTGTTGGGAATACCTTGGCTACGGTACCACTCTCCTCATATCGAGTGGTCCTCAGGCAGAATTCTGGGATGGGGCGAATCTTGTGGGGGTAGGTGTCAGAGGGAGTGCGTTCAGGTTGCTACTACAGAGGTACCCGCAGATCTATCCTCTCTCCCCAAGCAGTATTGGTCTTATGCAGACGTGTTCTCCAAAAAGGCGGCGGAGATCCTTCCGCCCCATCGCCCCTATGACTGTCCTATTGATCTCTTGCCTGGTGCTGAGCCTCCCCGGGGTCGAGTCTATCCGTTATCTCTCCCAGAGACGGAGGCAATGTCACAGTACATCCAGGAAAATCTGGCAAGAGGATTCATTAGGAAGTCAGTGTCACCTGCTGGGGCAGGGTTCTTCTTCGTGTAGAAGAAGAATGGGGAATTGCGTCCATGCATAGACTACAGGGGTCTTAACGCCATCACCGTTAAGAATAAGTATCCTTTGCCCTTGATATCTGAGCTCTTCGATAGGCTTTGGGGAGCAAGGGTATTTACTAAATTAGATCTGCGGGGTGCTTACAACCTGATTCGCATCCGTGAGGGGGACGAATGGAAGATGGCTTTTAACACCAGGGATGGGCACTATGAATATCTGGTGATGCCCTTCGGGCTCTGTAATGCCTCAGCCATTTTCCAAGACTTTCTGAACGACATCTTCCGGGATATGCTTTCCACCTCGGTCGTAGTCTATCTGGATGATATTCTCATCTACTCTCCAGATATTGACTCCCACCGGAGAGATGCTTGCAAAGTCTCCGACCTCCTACGGGCAAACTCCCTCTATGCCAAGTTGGAGAAGTGTGTGTTCGAGCAGGAGTCCTTACCTTTCCTAGGCTACATCATCTCTGCCCAGGGATTGGCTATGGATCCTGCCAAACTACAGGCTGTGATGGACTGGCAGGAACCCCATTCTCTTAAAGCAGTGCAGCGCTTTATGGGGTTCATTAATTATTATCGCCAGTTCATTCCGCACTTCTCAACTTTGGTAGCTCCCTTGGTTGCCCTCACCAAGAAAGGGGCAAATCCCAAATTGTGGTCTGAGGAGGTCTCCAAGGCCTTTAACTCCATAAAGTCACACTTCGCTAGCGCTCCCATCCTACATCGCCCCGATGTTGATAAGCCATTTATCATGGAGGTGGATGCCTCTTCTGTTGGTGCTGGAGCAGTCCTCTTCCAAAAGGATGCTCAAGGTCGGAAGCATCCTTGCTTCTTCTTTTCTAAGACCTTCTCACCAGCAGAGAGGAATTATTCCATCGGGGACAGGGAGTTGCTAGCCATGAAGTTGGCTTTCTCGGAGTGGAGACTAGGGTTGAGCGACCTTGCCCTTTTTAGAGTCGAGTCGTGTTTCGCGAAACCCGACTATCTTAGAAGTCGAGTCGAGTGGAATCGGCCGATTATGGCGAAAAGTCGGGTATCGCCCGAAACACGAAACCCAATACAAGTCAATGGGGGAGCATAGTCGGCAGTGAGTGGAGGCCAGGAAAACACCTACACTGCCCATTTTAATGGCAAAAACATCCATTCTTGTTACAGAAGCTTGTCAATCGTAATTTAGCTTATAATAATTGGAAGGCATTTGAAATTGGGGGTCATTTGGCTAAAGTTGTGGGGGGTAGGGCTGGTTCAAGTAATTAGTGGGCCCAGTAAATCTGGACCACGTCACGGCAGTGGAGCAGGGAGACGTATTTCAACTTTGCAAGTGCTGTGATCCTGAGCAAGCAGGGGGGGCCCACTCGTTGGCATTGGCACTGGCACAGGGCCCCTCAAAGTACAGCGGTGTGTTTGCACGGCGGGGGCGCCTCCCACCGGCAGCAACACTTTTGCGTACTATGAGAGGCCCTGTGCCAGTGACGTCGCCAACTAGTATTCCTTCCCCCACCTGATGAAGGAACCTGCACTTTCATCTGCACCTTCCTCTTTGTCCCCGTGTAAGGTGGTATGGTATGCGGGAACAGGAACCTGACTTTCAGCAGGGTCACAATCTTGCTGTGTAGCGTGCACGGGAAATTTTGCGTTATGGGTCAATGTACCAGCAGACTCATCTATCACTGGCTGGGCAATGGGCAGGATGAGGAGGAAACACAGATATAGGCCCAAAGAATAAAGTTGGCTAAATGCAGTTCAAAATTGGTAACACAGGACTAACCAGGGGGCATTGCAGTGGAGGACAACTGGAATGAGAGGCTGACACAGAGAGTAGGCCTAAATCAGTAAGTAGTCGAAATGCAGTTCAAAATTGGCAACCGTAGTAAACAGGCGGCACAGCTTTGTTCAGTGGAGGAGAACAGCAAGGAGTGGCAGACACCAATAGTAGGCCCCAACCCAACTAGTAGGCCAAATGCAGTCTAACATTAACAACTACTTAACGAGAGCCTGAAAATGGAATTTCAGGACAGGAAACCAGGAGAACAGCAAGGAGGGGCAGACACCGATAGTAGGCCCCAAACCAACTAGTAGGCCAAATGCAGTCTAACATTAACAACTACTTAACGAGAGCCTGAAAATGGAATTTCAGGACAGGAAACCAGGAGAACAGCAAGGAGTGGCAGACACCGATAGTAGGCCCCAAACCAACTAGTACGCCAAATGCAGTTGTTCCATTTAACCACAATTTAATGAGAGCCTGAAGATAGAAGTTCAGGAAAGGCAACCTGGAGAACACCTTGGAGTGTAACACACCATCTCTCTACACCCCATACCCAATTTGTAGGCCTAATGCAGTGTAGTTTTCAACAACTACTAAACGAGAGTCGGAAGATCGAAGCAATGTGGACGAAACCTGGGGAACACCTTGGAGTGTAACACACCGTCTCTCTACACCCCATACCCAATTTGTAGGCCTAATGCAGTGTAGTTTTCTACAACTACTAAACGAGAGTCGGAAGACCGAAGCAATGTGGACGAAACCTGGGGAACACCTTGGAGTGGAACACACCATCTCTCTACACCCCATACCCAATTTGTAGGCCTAATGCAGTGTAGTTTCCAACAACTACTAAACGAGAGCATGAAGATCGAAGCAATGGACAGGAAACCTGGGGAACACCTTGGAGTGGAACACACCATCTCTCTACACCCCATACCCAATTTGTAGGCCTAATGCAGTGTAGTTTCCAACAACTACTAAACGAGAGCATGAAGATCGAAGCAATGGAGAGGAAACCTGGGGAACACCTTGGAGTGGAACACACCATCTCTCTACACCCCATACCCAATTTGTAGGCCTAATGCAGTGTAGTTTCCAACAACTACTAAACGAGAGCCGGAAGATCGAAGCTCAGGAAAGGCAACCTGGAGAACACCTTGGAGTGGAACACACCATCTCTCTACACCCCATACCCAATTTGTAGGCCTAATGCAGCGTAGTTTCCAACAACTACTAAACGAGAGCATGAAGATCGAAGCAATGGAGAGGAAACCTGGGGAACACCTTGGAGTGGAACACACCATCTCTCTACACCCCATACCCAATTTGTAGGCCTAATGCAGTGTAGTTTCCAACAACTACTAAACGAGAGCCGGAAGATCGAAGCTCAGGAAAGGCAACCTGGAGAACACCTTGGAGTGGAACACACCATCTCTCTACACCCCATACCCAATTTGTAGGCCTAATGCAGCGTAGTTTCCAACAACTACTAAACGAGAGCATGAAGATCGAAGCAATGGAGAGGAAACCTGGGGAACACCTTGGAGTGGAACAAACCATCTCTCTACACCCCATACCCAATTTGTAGGCCTAATGCAGTGTAGTTTCCAACAACTACTAAACGAGAGCCGGAAGATCGAAGCTCAGGAAAGGCAACCTGGAGAACACCTTGGAGTGGAACACACCATCTCTCTACACCCCATACCCAATTTGTAGGCCTAATGCAGTGTAGTTTCCAACAACTACTAAACGAGAGCATGAAGATCGAAGCAATGGAGAGGAAACCTGGGGAACACCTTGGAGTGGAACACACCATCTCTCTACACCCCATACCCAATTTGTAGGCCTAATGCAGTGTAGTTTCCAACAACTACTAAACGAGAGCATGAAGATCGAAGCAATGGAGAGGAAACCTGGGGAACACCTTGGAGTGGAACACACCATCTCTCTACACCCCATACCCAATTTGTAGGCCTAATGCAGTGTAGTTTCCAACAACTACTAAACGAGAGCATGAAGATCGAAGCAATGGAGAGGAAACCTGGGGAACACCTTGGAGTGGAACACACCATCTCTCTACACCCCATACCCAATTTGTAGGCCTAATGCAGTGTAGTTTCCAACAACTACTAAACGAGAGCATTAAGATCGAAGCAATGGCGAGGAAACCTGGGGCACACCTTGGGGAGGCAGACACCGTTAGTAGGCCCTACCAAAGTTGTACCCCCAATGCAGTTTTAAAATTCCTAGAGGCTGAAAACAAGACTATTGACGCTCAGCTTTTTTCAAAGGAACACAGCTGAATTGAGTGGCGCAGACAGACACAGGTAGTAGGACTTAAACCAAAAATGTGGCTCACTGTAGCTTAAAAAAGTTACAGGGGTACACAAGCAGCAGTGCTCTGGGCAGTGGAGGACAATTTCAATAGTGGACCGCAGACAGACTTTGTACGCCTACTATTAAAAAAAGGATGCTCTATGCAATTAAAAATAGGTTCCAGGGGTCCACGGGCAGCAGTGGTGTGGTCATTGGACGAGTATTGGAAGGAGGGACCGCAGACAGGCGTAGTAGGCCTAACATAACAAAATTAGGCTGTAGACACTGTAAAATTGGTTCCAGGGGTACACGGGCAGCAGTGGTGTGGTCAGCGGAGGAAAATTGGAATTAGGGACTGCAGACAGACTTTGTAGGCTGTCCCCTGTGGACCATGCATCCAACACATTAACCCAGTGCGCCGTAATGGACACGTAACTTTTTGTGGACATGCCTACTGGTCCATGCGTCTCTTGTCAGGTGCACCTTTCTACTGTTTGATTGCCTGAGTGCTATGACAATGCAGACTTTTTCATGCCGCTGGAGGGCAGGGATGGCTTTTCTCGCAAAAGAAATGTCGACTGGGTAGCTTGAACCGTTGCACAGCGTAGTTCATCTGGGCTTTCTAAATATAAAACAAAGAAAAAAAGGAGGCTACATGCACTTTCAGCTGGGTTCCAGGGGTACACGGCCAGCATTGGTCTGGTCAGTGGAGAACTATTGGAAGGAAGGACCGCAGACAGGCTTCGAAGGCCTAACATAATAACAGATGGCTGTAGGCAATTTTAAATTGGTTCCAGGGGTACACGGGCAGCAGTGGTGTGGTCAGTGGAGGCCTAGTGGAAGGAGTGACCGCAGACAGGCATCGAAGGCCTAACATAATAACAGATGGCTGTAGGCAATTTTAAATTGGTTCCAGGGGTACACGGGCAGCAGTGGTGTGGTCAGTGGAGGCCTAGTGGAAGGAGTGACCGCAGACAGGCATCGAAGGCCTAACATAATACCAGATGGCTGTAGGCAATTTTAAATTGGTTCCATGGGTACACGGGCAGCAGTGGTGTGGTCAGTGGAGGCCTAGTGGAAGGAGTGACCGCAAACAGGCATCGAAGGCCTAACATAATAACAGATGGCTGTAGGCAATTTTAAATTGGTTCCAGGGGAACACGGGCAGCAGTGGCCTGGTCAGTGTAGTAGTAGTAGAAAGAACGGACCGCAGACAGGCTTCGAAGGCCTAACATAAAAAAATTGGGCTGGCTGTAGGCAATTTTAAATTGGTTCCAGGGGTACACGGGCAGCAGTGGTGTGGTCAGTGGAGGCCTAGTGGAAGGAGTGACCGCAAACAGGCATCGAAGGCCTAACATAATAACAGATGGCTGTAGGCAATTTTAAATTGGTTCCAGGGGAACACGGGCAGCAGTGGCCTGGTCAGTGTAGTAGTAGTAGAAAGAACGGACCGCAGACAGGCTTCGAAGGCCTAACATAAAAAAATTGGGCTGGCTGTAGGCAATTTTAAATTGGTTCCAGGGGTACACGGGCAGCAGTGGTGTGGTCAGTGGAGGCCTAGTGGAAGGAGTGACCGCAGACAGGCATCGAAGGCCTAACATAATAACACATGGCTGTAGGCAATTTTAAATTGGTTCCAGGGGAACACGGGCAGCAGTGGCCTGGTCAGTGTAGTAGTAGTAGAAAGAACGGACCACAGACAGGCATCGAAGGCCTAAAATAAAAAAATTGGGCTGGCTGTAGGCAATTTTAAATTTTTTCCAGGGGTACACGGGCACCAGTGGTGTGGTCAGTGGAGGCCTAGTGGAAGGAGTGACCGCAAACAGGCATCGAAGGCCTAACATAATAACAGATGGCTGTAGGCAATTTTAAATTGGTTCCAGGGGAACACGGGCAGCAGTGGCCTGGTCAGTGTAGTAGTAGTAGAAAGAACGGACCACAGACAGGCTTCGAAGGCCTAACATTAAAAAATTGGGCTGGCTGTAGGCAATTTTAAATTGGTTCCAGGGGTCCACGGGCAGCAGTGGTGTGGTCAGTGGACGAGTATTGGAAGGAGGGACCGCAGACAGGCGTAGTAGGCCTAACATAACAAAATTAGGCTGTAGACACTGTAAAATTGGTTCCAGGGGTACACGGGCAGCAGTGGTGTGGTCAGCGGAGGAAAATTGGAATTAGGGACTGCAGACAGACTTTGTAGGCTGTCCCCTGTGGACCATGCATCCAACACATTAACCCAGTGCGCCGTAATAGACACGTAACTTTTTGTGGACATGCCTACTGGTCCATGCGTCTCTTGTCAGGTGCACCTTTCTACTGTTTGATTGCCTGAGTGCTATGACAATGCAGACTTTTTCATGCCGCTGGAGGGCAGGGATGGCTTTTCTCGCAAAAGAAATGTCGACTGGGTAGCTTGAACCGTTGCACAGCGTAGTTCATCTGGGCTTTCTAAATATAAAACAAAGAAAAAAAGGAGGCTACATGCACTTTCAGCTGGGTTCCAGGGGTACATGGCCAGCATTGGTCTGGTCAGTGGAGAACTATTGGAAGGAAGGACCGCAGACAGGCTTCGAAGGCCTAACATAATAACAGATGGCTGTAGGCAATTTTAAATTGGTTCCAGGGGTACACGGGCAGCAGTGGTGTGGTCAGTGGAGGCCTAGTGGAAGGAGTACCGCAGACAGGCATCGAAGGCCTAACATAATAACAGATGGCTGTAGGCAATTTTAAATTGGTTCCAGGGGTACACGGGCAGCAGTGGTGTGGTCAGTGGAGGCCTAGTGGAAGGAGTGACCACAGACAGGCATCGAAGGCCTAACATAATACCAGATGGCTGTAGGCAATTTTAAATTGGTTCCATGGGTACACGGGCAGCAGTGGTGTGGTCAGTGGAGGCCTAGTGGAAGGAGTGACCGCAAACAGGCATCGAAGGCCTAACATAATACCAGATGGCTGTAGGCAATTTTAAATTGGTTCCAGGGGAACACGGGCAGCAGTGGCCTGGTCAGTGTAGTAGTAGTAGAAAGAACGGACCGCAGACAGGCTTCGAAGGCCTAACATAAAAAAATTGGGCTGGCTGTAGGCAATTTTAAATTGGTTCCAGGGGTACACGGGCAGCAGTGGTGTGGTCAGTGGAGGCCTAGTGGAAGGAGTGACCGCAAACAGGCATCGAAGGCCTAACATAATAACAGATGGCTGTAGGCAATTTTAAATTGGTTCCAGGGGAACACGGGCAGCAGTGGCCTGGTCAGTGTAGTAGTAGTAGAAAGAACGGACCGCAGACAGGCTTCGAAGGCCTAACATAAAAAAATTGGGCTGGCTGTAGGCAATTTTAAATTGGTTCCAGGGGTACACGGGCAGCAGTGGTGTGGTCAGTGGAGGCCTAGTGGAAGGAGTGACCGCAGACAGGCATCGAAGGCCTAACATAATAACACATGGCTGTAGGCAATTTTAAATTGGTTCCAGGGGAACACGGGCAGCAGTGGCCTGGTCAGTGTAGTAGTAGTAGAAAGAACGGACCACAGACAGGCATCGAAGGCCTAAAATAAAAAAATTGGGCTGGCTGTAGGCAATTTTAAATTGGTTCCAGGGGTACACGGGCAGCAGTGGTGTGGTCAGTGGAGGCCTAGTGGAAGGAGGGACCGCAGACAGGCTTCGAAGGCTTAACATAAAAAATAGGGCTGTTGGCAATTTAAAATTGGTTCCAGTGGTACGAGGGCAGCAGTACAATGGTCAGTGGAGGCCTAGTGGAAGGAGGGACCGCAGACAGGCTTCGAAGGCCTAACATAAAAAATAGGGCTGTTGGCAATTTAAAATTGGTTCCAGGGGTACACGGGCAGCAGTACAATGGTCAGTGGAGGCCTAGTGGAAGGAGGGACCGCAGACAGGCTTCGAAGGCCTAACATAAAAAAATAGGGCTGTTGGCAATTTAAAATTGGTTCCAGTGGTACAAGGGCAGCAGTACAATGGTCAGTGGAGGCCTAGTGGAAGGAGGGACCGCAGACAGGCTTCGAAGGCCTAACATAACAAAAATAGGGGTGCAGGCAATTTAACATTGGTTCCAGGGGTACACGGGCAGCAGTGGTCTGGTCAGTGTAGTAGTAGTAGAAAGAAGGGACTGCAGACAGGCTTCAAAGGCCTAACATAACAAAAATGTCAATACAATGGTATTGTCAGTGCCAGGCATTGAAGGATGTCAGCACATAGACTAAACATTGGTGGAGCTGTGAGAGATAATTTTGCAAGTGGTAGAGCACTGTTTGAGCTGGGGGGGAACTGTCTTGTGGCCGGCGGTACAGGCCCAGGGCCCCTCATATTACAACGGTGTGTCTGACGTTGGGTGCGCACCACCACCGCCAGAGACACTTTATTGTACTATGAGGGACCCAGTGGCAGTGCCGTCGACCAAAAGCGGGCACACCCACCTCTTCAGACAAACAGCACTCTCACGGGTGCTGGCGCCAAGTGGCGATACCACGGCCCCGTGTGGGGAGTTTGGCCATTTAGTGAGGTGTAAACATGTCATATGCTGGACAATCAGGTGCAGAAAATTACGAGATTGGAAAAGTCATTCAGAATAGTCCACAGGCAAGACCTTTTCATAGGAAAGCTAGGTGTCAGCCGGGCAAGGTGGGGCAAAAGATTTCGAAATCCAGTTGTGGTTCATTTTAATGAAGGTTAGATCATCTACATTTTGGGTAGCCAGACGAGTCCTTTTTTCTGTTAGTATTGACCCTGCAGCACTGAATACTCTTTCTGATAGGACACTAGCTGCCGGGCAAGCAAGCTCCTGCAATGCATATTCTGCCAATTCTGGCCAGGTGTCTAATTTGGATGCCCAGTAATCAAATGGGAATGACGGTTGAGGGAGAACGTCGATAAGGGATGAAAAATAGTTTGTAATTATACTGGACAAATGTTGTCTCCTGTCACTTTGAATTGATGCTGCAGTACCTGTCCTGTCTGCGGTCATAGCAAAATCACTCCACAACCTGGTCAGAAAACCCCTCTGGCCAACGCCACTTCTGATTTCTGCCCCTCTAACACCTCTGGTCTGCTGGCCCCTGCAGCTCGTGTGAGAACGATCACGGGCACTGTGTGCAGGGAATGCCAGAAGCAAACGGTCAACAAGAGTTGATTGTTTGGTTGCTAATATTATTTCCAAGTTGTCATGTGGCATTATATTTTGCAATTTGCCTTTATAGCGAGGATCAAGGAGGCAGGCCAACCAGTAATCGTCATCGTTCATCATTTTAGTAATGCGGGTGTCCCTTTTGAGGATACGTAAGGCATAATCCGCCATGTGGGCCAAAGTTCCAGTTCTCAAATCTGCGGTTGTGCTTGGTTGAGGGGCAGTTTCAGGCAAATCCACGTCACTTGTGTCCCTCCAAAAACCAGAACACGGCCTTGCCGCGCCAACAATTTCCAGTGGCCCCGGAAAAGCTTCCTCATTAAAAATATAATCATCCCCATCATCCTCCTCGTCCTCCTCCTCCTCTTCGCCCGCTACCTCGTCCTGTACACTGCCCTGGCCAGACAATGGCTGACTGTCATCAAGGCTTTCCTCTTCCTCAGCTGCAGACGCCTGATCCTTTATGTGCGTCAAACTTTGCATCAGCAGACGCATTAGGGGGATGCTCATGCTTATTATGGCATTGTCTGCACTAACCAGCCGTGTGCATTCCTCAAAACACTGAAGGACTTGACACATGTCTTGAATCTTCGACCACTGCACACCTGACAACTCCATGTCTGCCATCCTACTGCCTGCCCGTGTATGTGTATCCTCCCACAAAAACATAACAGCCCGCCTATGTTCGCACAGTCTCTGAAGCATGTGCAGTGTTGAGTTCCACCTTGTTGCAACGTCTATGATTAGGCGATGCTGGGGAAGGTTCAAAGAACGCTGATAGGTCTGCATACGGCTGGAGTGTACGGGCGAACGGCGGATATGTGAGCAAAGTCCACGCACTTTGAGGAGCAGGTCGGATAACCCCGGATAACTTTTCAGGAAGCACTGCACCACCAGGTTTAAGGTGTGAGCCAGGCAAGGAATGTGTTTCAGTTGGGAAAGGGAGATGGCAGCCATGAAATTCCTTCCGTTATCACTCAGTACCTTGCCTGCCTCAAGATCTACAGTGCCCAGCCACGACTGCGTTTCTTTCTGCAAGAACTCGGACAGAACTTCCGCGGTGTGTCTGTTGTCGCCCAAACACTTCATAGCCAATACAGCCTGCTGACGTTTGCCAGTAGCTGCCCCATAATGGGAGACCTGGTGTGCAACAGTGGCAGCTGCGGATGAAGTGGTTGTGCGACTGCGGTCTGTGGACGAGCTCTCGCTTCTGCAGGAGGACGAGGAGGAGGAGGAGGAGGGGGTGCGAACGGCTACAGCCAACTGTTTCCTAGACCGTGGGCTAGGCAGAACTGTCCCAAACTTGCTGTCTCCTGTGGACCCTGCATCCACAACATTCACCCAGTGTGCCGTGATGGACACGTAACGTCCCTGGCCATGTCTACTGGTCCATGCATCTGTTGTCAGGTGCACCTTTGTGTTCACAGATTGCCTGAGTGCATGGACAATGCGCTCTTTAACATGCTGGTGGAGGGCTGGGATGGCTTTTCTGGAAAAAAAGTGTCGACTGGGTAGCTCGTAGCGTGGTACAGCGTAGTCCATCAGGGCTTTGAAAGCTTCGCTTTCAACTAACCGGTAGGGCATCATCTCTAACGAGATTAGTCTAGCTATGTGGGCGTTCAAACCCTGTGTACGCGGATGCGAGGCTAAGTACTTCCTTTTTCTAACCATAGTCTCATGTAGGGTGAGCTGGACTGGAGAGCTGGAGATCGTGGAACTAGCGGGGGTGCCGGTGGACATGGCAGACTGAGAGACGGTGGGAGATGGTATTGTTGCCGCCGGTGCCCTAGATGCAGTGTTTCCTACTACGAAACTGGTGATTCCCTGACACTGACTGCTTTGGCCTGGCAAAGAAACCTGCACAGATACTGCAGGTGGTGTGGAAAATGGTGGCCCTACACTGCCGGAAGGGATGTTGCGTTGATGACTAGCTTCATTGGCCGAGGGTGCTACAACCTTAAGGGACGTTTGGTAGTTAGTCCAAGCTTGCAAATGCATGTTGGTTAAATGTCTATGCATGCAACTTGTATTGAGACTTTTCAGATTCTGCCCTCTGCTTAAGGTAGTTGAACATTTTTGACAGATGACTTTGCGCTGATCAATTGGATGTTGTTTAAAAAAATGCCAGACTGCACTCTTTCTAGCATCGGATACCTTTTCAGGCATTGCAGACTGAGCTTTTTAACCGGATGGCCACGCTGTCCTCCAACAGGTTTTGGCTTTGCCACGCGTTTTGGGCAAGATACGGGCCCGGCAGATGGAACCTGTTGCGATGTTGATGCCTGCTGCGGCCCCTCCTCCTCCGCTTCAGAACTGCTGCCGCCTGCACCCTGTTCCCCCAATGGCTGCCAATCGGTGTCAAGAACTGGGTCATCTATTACCTCTTCTTGTAGCTCGTGTGCAACTTCGTCTGTGTCACCGTGTCGGTCGGTGGTATAGCGTTCGTGATGGGGCAACATAGTCTCATCAGGGTCTGATTCTTGATCATTACCCTGCGAGGGCAATGTTGTGGTCTGAGTCAAAGGACCAGCATAGTAGTCTGGCTGTGGCTGTGCATCAGTGCACTCCATGTCAGATTCAACTTGTAATGGGCATGGACTGTTAACTGCTTCACTTTCTAAGCCAGGGACGGTATGTGTAAAGAGCTCCATGGAGTAACCCGTTGTGTCGCCTGCTGCATTCTTCTCTGTTGTTGTTTTTGCTGAAGAGGACAAGGAAGCGACTTGTCCCTGACCGTGAACATCCACTAACGACGCGCTGCTTTTACATTTACCAGTTTCACGAGAGGAGGCAAAAGAGCTAGAGGCTGAGTCAGCAAGATAAGCCAAAACTTGCTCTTGCTGCTCCGGCTTTAAAAGCGGTTTTCCTACTCCCAGAAAAGGGAGCGTTCGAGGCCTTGTGTAGCCAGACGACGAACCTGGCTCCACAGCTCCAGACTTAGGTGCAATATTTTTTTTCCCACGACCACCTGATGCTCCACCACTACCACTACCCTCATTACCAGCTGACAATGAACGCCCCCGGCCACGACCTCTTCCACCAGACTTCCTCATTGTTTTAAAAACGTAACCAAACTAACGGTATTTGTTGCTGTCACACAACTTACACGGTGAGCTATAACTTCAGTATGATTTAGCTACCCCTTTACAGGTGGGTGAGACCACAACAAAAATCAGGCACAATGTTACACACTCTGTTTTTGGTGGCACCAAATGAGAGAGATGCCACACACGCAGGACTGTCACTGAAGCACAAATGTTAATATTAATCTCCCACTGTTTTTTTTTATTTATTTATTTTTTTTCCAGGGAGACTTTAGAAACAAAATAAAATAAAATGATTTTTTTGAGAATTTAGAAAACAAATAAAACAAAAAATAGGCTTTCTATGGCCCACTGAGTGAGAGATGACGCACACAGGAGTCAGGAGTGGCACACAAGCCCAGAGACCAATATTGTTCTCCCAATGATTGATGTAGTGATTTTTTCAGGTAGATTTTGGAACCCAAATCAAGCTAAAAAAATAATAGGTTTTCTATGGCCCACAATTGGAGAGAGAGACAGAGATGGAACACCCAGGAGTCAAGACTGGCACACAAGCAGAAAGGGCAATATTAATCTCCCACTGATTTGATTTTTTTTTTTTTTTCAGGGAGACTTTAGAAAAAAAAATAATAAAAAAAAATGATTTTTTCAGGAAGAATTTAGAAACCAAATAAAATAAAATGATTTTTTCAGGGAGAATTTAGAAAACAAATAAAACAAAAAATAGGCTTTCTATGGCCCACTGACTGAGAGATGGCACACACAGGAGTCAGGAGTGGCACACAAGCCCAGAGGCCAATATTAATCTCCCACTTTTTTTTTTTTTTTTCAGGGAAAATTTATAAACCCATTAAAAAAAATTATAAATAGGCTTTCTATGGCCCACTATCTGAGAGAGAGAGATGGCACGCTTGGGACTGGCACACAAGCCCAAAGGCCAATATTAATCTCCCTTTTTTTTTTAGGGAGAATTTATAAAACCCCAAAAAATAAATAAATAGGCTTTCTATGGCCCACTATTTGTGAGAGAGATGGCACGCTCAGGACTGGCACACAAGCCCAGAGGCCAATATTAATCTCCCACTTTTTTTTTTTTTTTTCAGGGAAAATTTATAAACCCAATAAAAAAAATAATAAATAGGCTTTCTATGGCCCACTATCTGAGAGAGAGAGATGGCACGCTTAGGACTGGCACACAAGCCCAAAGGCCAATATTAATCTCCCTTTTTTTTCAGGGAGAATTTATAAAACCAAAAAAAAAACAATAAATAGGCTTTCTATGGCCCACTATTTGTGAGAGAGATGGCACGCTTAGGACTGGCACACAAGCCCAAAGGCCAATATTAATCTCCCACTGATTGATTTATTGATTTTTTCAGGTAGAATTTAGAACCCAAATAAAGCAAAAAAAAAAAAAAATAGGCTTTCTATGGCCCACTGAGTGAGTGATGATGCACACAGGAGTCAGGAGTGGCACACAAGCCCTGAGGCCAATATTTTTCTCCCACTGATTGATGTAGTGATTTTTTCAGGTAGATTTTGGAACCCAAATCAAGCAAAAAAATAAACAGGCTTTCTATGGCCCACTGACTGAGAGATGGCACACACAGGAGTCAGGAGTGGCACACAAGCCCTGAGGCCAATATTTTTCTCCCACTGATTGATGTAGTGATTTTTTGAGGTAGATTTTAGAACCCAAATCAAGCAAAAAAATAAATAGGCTTTCTATGGCCCACTGAGTGAGAGATGGCACAGACAGGGATGGCACTCTAGCAGAAATGCCAATCTTAATCTCCCACAAAAAAAAAAAAAAAAAGGAACTGTCCTTCAATTACTATCTCCCTGCAGTAATCTCAGCCAGGTATGGCAGGCAGCAATAAGGAGTGGACTGATGCACAAATTAAATAAAAAGTGTGGACAAACAAACAAGATAGCTGTGCAGAAAGGAATGAACAAGAGGATTTGTGCTTTGAAAAAAGCAGTTGGTTTGCACAGCGGCGTACACACAGCAATGCAGCTATCAGGGAGCCTTCTAGGGCAGCCCAATGAGCTACAGCGCTGAGGAAAAAAAAAATGTAGCTTCCACTGTCCCTGCACACTGAAGGTGGTGTTGGACAGTGCAAATCGCTACAGCACAAGCGGTTTGGTGGTTAATGGACCCTGCCTAACGCTATCTCTGCTTCTGACGAAGCGGCAGCAACCTCTCCCTAAGCTCAGATCAGCAGCAGTAGCATGGCGGTCGGCGGGAACGCCCCTTTATAGCCCCTGTGACGCCGCAGACAGCAAGCCAATCACTGCAATGCCCTTCTCTAAGATGGTGGGGACCAGGACCTATGTCATCACGCTGCCCACACTCTGCGTTTACTTTCATTGGCTGAGAAATGGCGCTTTTCGCGTCATTGAAACGCGACTTTGGCGCGAAAGTCGCGTACCGCATGGCCGACCCCGCACAGGGGTCGGATCGGGTTTCATGAAACCCGACTTTGCCAAAAGTCGGCGACTTTTGAAAATGAACGACCCGTTTCGCTCAACCCTAGTGGAGACATCTCTTGGAGGGAGCACGTTTTCCCTTCCAAGTCTTCACAGACCATAAAAATTTGGTGTACCTGCAGACAGCCCAGCGGTTGAATTCTCGCCAGGCCAGATGGTCCTTATTCTTCTCCCGGTTTCATTTCACCCTCCATTTTCTTTCTGGGGAGAAGAACATTCGGGCCGACGCTCTCTCTCGCTCCGTTGTGTCATCTGCGGAGGACGAAGAGGAGCCTCGGCTTATTGTCCCCACAGAGAGCTTGAGAACTGTGGCCCCGGTTTCGCTAGAGTCTGTGCCTCCGGGCAAGACTTTTGTACCATCCAGTTTGTGACCGGAGGTTCTCTCTTGGGCACACTCGTCCAGGGTGGGTGGACATTTTGGTTCCGAAAGGACATCTGAGTTACTGGCGAGGACATACTGGTGGCCGCATATGGCTCGTGATGTCGCAGAATATGTTCGGGCGTGTGTCTCTTGAGCCAAGAACAAGTCCCCTCGGCAACGGCCAGCTGGTTTGCTTTGCCCTCTGCCGGTGGCGGACAGGCCCTGGGAGATGGTCGGGATGGACTTTGTGGTGGGCTTACCCAAGTCTCGTAACTGCACCATTATCTGGGTGATCACCGACCATTTTTCCAAAATGGTGCACTTGGTGCCTCTTCCACGGCTACCTTCTGCACGGGTGTTGGCTGTCTTGTTCATCAAACATATCTTTCGCCTACACGGTATGCCAGACAAAATTGTTAGTGACCGGGGTCCCCAGTTTGCGTCTCGATTCTGGAGAGAGCTTTGTCGTCTGCTCAGTATAGAGTTGAATCTCTCTTCTGCATATCATCCCGAGACGAATGGGTTGGTAGAGAGGGCCAACCAGACCTTGGTCACATATTTACGACATTTTGTTTCTGCCAGGCAGGATGACTGGGCATCCTTGCTACCGTGGGCAGAGTTTGCGCTTAACAACGCCGTAGCCGACTCCACCGGTCAGACTCCATTCCTCCTAAATTACGGCCAGCATCCGCGTGTCCCTGTGCCCATGCCTGTGTCTTCTGCTGACTCCAGGGTGGCAGACAGGGCTGTGGAGGCACGGGACATTTGGGAACGCACTCAGGATGCCATTCGGGCCTCCAAGGAGAGAATGAGGTCCTCCGCCGATGCTCATCGGCGTCCCGCTCCGACCTTTGCTCCTGGCGACTTAGTGTGGCTCTCCGCCTGTAACATCAGGCTGCGTGTTGAGTCCACTAAGTTTGCACCTCGCTACTTGGGTCCCTTCAAGGTCCTTGAACAGGTTAACCCTGTGGTCTACTGTCTGGCCCTTCCTCCACGCTTGGGTATCACCGGCACCTTTCATGTGTCCCTCTTGAAACCCGTTTTTCCGAGTCATCTGCCGGGACATCGGGTTCGTCTACGGACGATTACGAGGTGAACGCTATTTTGGGGTGCAAGGTGGTACATGGCAAAAAGTTCTATCTGGTGGATTGGAAGGGTTATGGCCCAGAGGACAGGTCCTGGGAGCCTGCTGAAAACATTCGGGCCCCACAGCTCATTGCTGCCTTCGAGCGTAGCGAGGCCCAAGGAGGGGGGTGGGTCCTAGTAGGGGGGGTAATGTTAGGTGTCGAGTTCCCGCTTCTGCACAAGGGGAATCTCGAGCCATCTCCGCTGCGGTCTCCCATTCTTATCCAGCCGCAGTGGAGTCTGCTCAGCAGAGACGTCGGTCCCAGCGTCTTGCTCAGTCTCACTCTGTACAAAGAGTTACTGCTGCTTTTCCTGCTTCTGCCATTGAAGTCAGTGTTGGGCAGCGGCGAGCAGATGCTTTTGGGGCTAAGTCCTGCTTTTCTCTTTCTGAGCATGCCCAGGGCAAGATCTCCCATTGGAGATCGAGGGTCACATGCTCAGGTACTGCAGCACATCCCATTGGTCCTCCAGGAAGGTCCTGAAAGGGCAAAACTTTGGTAGCAGCTTCCCATTGGTCCTTTATTGGAAGGTCCTGAATGTGCTGCAACTATATAAGCTGCGCATGACCGCACGACCATGCGCTAGTGTACATTTGTAAATGTGTGTGTGTTGTGAGTGAAAGTCGCTCTTTAACCCCTTAATGACCGCCAATACGTCTTTTAACTGACCTGAGATATAGGAGAATAGTATCCCCATACAGATGACAATCCAGCATCTGTCAGCTGTACACTATAGTTGACAACTTGCTGCACCAACCACGATCAGTATTTGCACCATCTAAATCTGTTTAACCCCTTAGATGCTGCTGTCAATAGTGACTACATCATTATAAATGGTTAACAGAGTGTGGGGGCTTCTTCTTTGTCCCAATTGGTGCACTCAGATCATGATTTTGTGGTCCTGATGTTTGCCATAGCAATTCATGGCCAAATAGCGGCCTTAGAGTCTGACGGCTGTAGTAATCTGTTTAGTAGTTAGAGACATTTAGGTGGTAAAAATACACATTTTCATTCCTGTCATACCACTTTGCATTAATTCCTGTAAAGCACCTGAAGCGTTAATAAACTACCTGTTTTCAATATGTTTAGGGGTGCTGTTTTTAAAATAGTATCACGTTTGTGGGTTTCCCAATATATGGGACCCCTAAAGTCACTTCAAACATGGATAAGTCCCTAAAAAAATAAATTTTGTAAATTTCTTTGAAAAAATGAAAAATTGCTGCTACATTTTTAAACCTCCTAAAATGCTAACAAAATAAAATAACATTTTACAAATGGTCCTGGTGTAAAGCAGACATGTGGGAAATGCTAGTTATTAATGGTTTGCTGTTGTATGACTATCTGGATTAAAGGGATAATCATTCAAATTTAGAAAATTGCTAATTTTTTTTACATTTTTCTCAAATTTTTGATATTTTTTTATAAATAAACACAGAAAATGTTGAACTAAATTTACCGTTATCATAAAGTATGTGTCACGAAAAAACAATCTCAAACTCACTGGGATTTGTTGAAGCGTTGCAGAGTTATTACCACATAAAGTGACACTGGTCAGATTTCAAAAATTTGGCTCGGTCA
The DNA here is from genome assembly GCF_032444005.1 of Ranitomeya imitator. Taxonomy (NCBI): domain Eukaryota; kingdom Metazoa; phylum Chordata; class Amphibia; order Anura; family Dendrobatidae; genus Ranitomeya; species Ranitomeya imitator. The sequence continues at coordinate 326,516,265 of NC_091285.1, read as the reverse complement.
CTAAGGGGTTAAATAACCCTCCCTACTGGATGACTGTTCACGGAAGGTGTATGTTTGCTATCTAGCGCCCGACTTAGCCATCAGCATGTAAACACACAATACAGCGTCTTATTGCTGTGACCGCCAGTGCGGCGCCTTGTGCTTTCACAGCGCTTTCCTGACCCAAGCCTGGGTGGTTAGTGGCGTTCGCCAGTGCGGCACTGCATGCACTCTCGTGCTTCTATTGCTGTCACTCTGACACCTCAGTAGCGGTGTCGAGCGCATGAGGTCTATGTACTCAAATCCTGTGTGTCACGGCCGCTACCGCTACTCACCGCTCCATGTCTGGGTCCCGCTGCACCGTCCCCGCTTCTTCTTCTGCTGTCGCCGCTGCTCCCCTCGGCCGCTTGTCCTCCAGGTCACGGCGCGCTGGTCCGTCTTCCTCCATCGCTGCTCGTCCCTGCAGCCCGGCTTCCGGTGGGCGGTACGCTCGTCCTCGGCGGGCTCCTCCTCCACGTCTTAGACGTGCTGCTCCTGCGCAAGCACGCAGGATCTTGCGTTAGGCCTTCCTATCCTTCCTGGTTTCCTGATACCGGATGTGAGTCTCCGGTGTGCTGCAGCCAATCCAGGTAGAGTGCCTACTATTTCAGGCCGCCTCCTTTGCTAGGAGGTGCCTGAGTGTCTTTAGCTTTTGCTTTTGCCTCCGGTCACCTTGCTGCTGTGTCTCAGTGTTTTGTGCTGGTTTCCCTCCTTTCCCTTCAGCTCCGTCTTTGCCCTCCTTCTGTTCCAGTCCGTCGCTCCCATCTTCGCTCATCATCTCTCCTCTCTCCCTACAGCTCCGTGTCTGGTATTCCACTGTTCCAGCCTGTCCTTTCATCCCCGAGTCCTCAGCTTCTGGTCCCGTAGTCCTCGTTTCTGGTTTTCTGTTTTGCCCTCATCCTCTGTTTTCTCCCTTTCCTGAGCCGTCCCTCTTGGTATCTGCTACCGTGGATAGGAGACCTCTGGGCCTGCTCCTGACAGCCCCTGTATAGGGGTTGGTTAACATCTGGTCTACTCACCCAGGGGTAGGTCTACCACGGTCCAGAGGGTCCACTCTCGTTCTTGCCTCTGAAACGTTATACTGTGTCTTGTGATTGAGTTCTGAGACTCGTTGCTTGCGCTCTTGGTGCGGTACCACGGCCCTGTGACGTAACAGGGTTCGCTTCCTTCACACAAGGTGAGGTTAGCCCATGTGTGTATTCACTTTGTACCGCCATATAGTCCGTCATTACTTGGCAGCAGGTTCCATCTCTGCACGGTGGACCCCGGGCTGCGAACGCACCATACTCTATCTGTCTTATTATTTGGTGCGTTCCGCTAGCCCTAACAAGTATTTTTGCAGATAATAGCAAAAAAGTAAGCATGGGGGCCTAAAAGGCCCCCAATACGCATGCTAGTGTTAAATTCACCTCTCTTGTTCATTCTTTTACATTCATGATAGAAAATATAAAGCCTGTAGTGCTAGAGGTTTGATCTGCCAGGTTGCCGAAGTCATTATTTTTTTGTGCTAGGCAAATATTGGAAGTCAGGGATTTCCAAAGTTTATCCACTTTCGCTTCCCCGTCACCTTTCCTGAAGCATCATTTTTAGGCAAGTTCATGACTCGAGGTTGCCTGGCTGTCTGCTAAGATAACATTTTGATTCAAAGTATTGATATGAAATAAACAATGGAGAATCATTCTTCCTACAGGATGTATGCATATGCCCTATTTCTGTATTATTAATACAAGCAAAGCACTGTGCAGAGTTAGACTAATGACTTTTAGCCTGAGCACAAAAGAGTTTACACAGCAAACTTTTAAAAAGTCCCAAACCCACACATAAGCCATGCGACTATCTACTACCTCAATAGAGTGCGAAAAGTAATTCAATCTTCGACTTAAGGAAAATTGTATTGTAGTTATTTGCTGATAGCTGCTATTGCACATTAAGTAATCTGTTGTCTTGGAATAATTAAAAAAAAAAAAATATGAGTTAGTTAGTGGTTAGTAGGCTTTATATTAGCTCAGTTGCTTGTTAGCAGATGAATAGCAGATTAGTAAATTATGAGCGCATATTTAATTTTCCACTGTTAAAACATTAAAGCTATTTGCAGCTGCACTTCATAATTCTAAAGTTTCATAAGTCCCAGTATCAACAATATTGCCAAGCAAGCTTGTATTGCAGTTCCTAAATTGTCTACCCTAGATTGCAAAAAGGAATTTATCATGCAGCTCAAAAGTTATGTCCAGAGCTTAATGTGTAAATAATTTCTGCAGCTCATGAATTAGTTGTGTCAGTTCATCTCATCGGTTTGTGCAAAACATAAGTGAGTTGTAATATCCATCAAGCGCTTTCTCAACTATAGCTGCAGCTTTCAACAAGTCTACTGTTCATAACATGGACCATCACACTTGGCAAAACTATAACTCAATCAGGGTATAGTTTAAAGGTACCGTCACACATAGCGACGCTGCAGCGATACCGACAACGATCCGGATCGCTGCAGCGTCGCTGTTTGGTCGCTGGAGAGCTGTCACACAGACAGCTCTCCAGCGACCAACGATCCCGAGGTCCCCGGTAACCAGGGTAAACATCGGGTAACTAAGCGCAGGGCCGCGCTTAGTAACCCGATGTTTACCCTGGTTACCATCCTAAAAAGTAAAAAAACAAACGCTACATACTTACCTACAGCCGTCTGTCCTTGGCGCTCTGCTTCTCTGGTCTGGCTGTGAGCGCCGGGCAGCCAGAAAGCAGAGCGGTGACGTCACCGCTCTGCATTCCGGCTGACCGACGCTCACAGCCAGAGCAGGAGGAGTGCAGAGCACAGCGCTGGAGGACAGACGGCTGTAGGTAAGAGTGTAGTGTTTGTTTTTTTACTTTTAGGATGGTAACCAGGGTAAACATCGGGTTACTAAGCGCGGCCCTGCGCTTAGTTACCCGATGTTTACCCTGGTTACCAGCGAAGACATCGCTGAATCGGTGTCACACACGCCGATTCAGCGATGTCTACGGGGAGTCCAGCGACGAAATAAAGTTCTGGACTTTCTTCCCCGACCAGCGATCTCCCAGCAGGGGCCTGATCGCTGCTGCCTGTCACACTGGACGATATCGCTAGCGAGGACGCTGCAACGTCACGGATCGCTAGCGATATCGTCTAGTGTGACAGTACCTTAAGACCATAGGTAACAGACTGTCTGCCAGTGAGACAAACAATTTGAATGACTCCTAACAGTTTAAATAGTTAATTCTAAGCCACTTTAATCTCAAGCTATGCATAAACTTTGACTGGGATACCTGTCACATAGCTAACGTTTGCTAGGTATCAATTCACTGCTACATCACTGGGCATTACAAGTTATTTGAGTCTCCTTGTGATCCCAAGGGTGTTTGCGACCAAGACATTAGAGTCTTAAGACCGCATTCACTTGTATTTCACTGTTCTGTAGCAAAAATTGACAGCAAACTTTGGCCAAGCAACAATTGTTGTAGCCAAAGTTGAGATGTAGCCCCAGCCATTGAAAAAAATATCTTTTTTTAAAGAGTGTATAAAGAAAAACAATTACTGTTACAGAACCTCCCAGCACCAAGAATGTTAAGCAGTATATGTATGTATAATAGTTTCCATGTGAAATGCATCAGTCCACAGGCTGCACCCCTGTACAAGATATTCTCTTTCTGACCTCCCCCCACCTTTGTAATTCCCACAGTAAATAGCATCAGGCTCCGGCCCCCTGCGGCTATTGTAATGTATGTCTGGCCTGCTGTTTTTCTATTGGTCGGCCCTGTGTATCTGTGTTATATATTCTGTGTGCTGTAAATAAAGGGTGTTCTTAGACTGGAAATACGTGGAGAAGCAGGCAGCTTTTATATGCTCTCATGTAATCAAGAGATTCCTGCCAGCGTCATTCATTCAGAATCTAGCAAAAGCCAGAGTGGACATTCTGAAACACGGGGTGGTACTGAAAGAGGTACCCCAGCTTGGTAGACCCCGTTACAATTACTATTTTCACTATGACTATGATATAAAGCCTATAGCAAAGAGAGTGCACTCAGCTAGTTCTGAATATTTTTACCTTTCTTAGTTACAACCACAAAGTGCCAAGTGCAAGACTTATGGACCCCATATATGTTAGACTATTGTTGGTCAAACACAACAACATTAACAAGTTCTACCAACAGTTTAATGTGTATGGGACTGCCAGCCAACTGCTGGTTGTTAAATATGATGATCGGGCATGTCTGAATTCAGATTGCCGATCTCATTATTCTCCTGGAAATAAGCCATTGGCTAACATATCAGTCGATGGCTTTCTCTTTGAGAACATAGGAGTGCTTGTCTGAACGAGCGACTGCTCCTTTCCACAAGAAAGTCGGTTGTGATAGCTGTCAGCTGAAAGATCTGCTGAAGCATTGGCTGACAGTCTTCTAAAGTATATGGCCAGCATTAGGGGTAGTGTAGTAGAACGAATCTCACTCTGCTCATCAGGACATATGTGCCACCTCAAAGTGGTTCATCCTCACGCTTGCAAAATTGAGTTCATCTGAGCCATACTGAGCCATTGGTTCATCATACCACTGCCACCAGCATGGGGAATATTTACCCTCTGAGTTGTAGAGATAAGTCCACCTCCAGAAGAGGCTTTTTGTCTACAGAGCTGTACTTCGCTCTCAGTTTTTCTAAGGGGTCACAGAGAAGTGAGGGTGGGGGAGAACTTAATAGGTGTGCATCCTATGTTATGGTCTGCTCAACTCACAATGAAGTTTAAGAATTAAATTTCATGAGGCTGGAACCAGAAGTCTAATCCAAGATAGCCAATTATGAATTGTGTTCTAATTAAATAGCAATGCATTCTGTGTAAAAGTTTCACTTTCTGCAGTCTCTTTATACTTACAAATGGATTTTAGAAACTTTTCTTTTGCTGATAATCTGACAGCAGTCAAGTCCCATCACACTTTTTTTTTTTTATAAATATTACTGTAGTAAAGGTTTTTTCTAATAGAGAAATTAGATTGTTTTATTAGGAACATTGCAACAAAAACCTTTTTTTTTTTTACAAAAACAATTACTTCCCATTCCTATATTTGTTACCTGAATGTTTTTTCATTTTTAACATATGTTATATTTTATGGCTATTACGGAGATGGAGAAACAACCTTCCCTGGCTGTGTTACTCAAAGCAATATTAAACTAATATCTCAGAGCTATGCGTTATGTTGCTATGAAAAACTGGCTGGCAACCCTTCAATGAAATTCATGTCTATTTCATTTTCATTGCAGTCTATGTCAATTTCTGTCTATATGAATATATTTTCTCTTCATTGTTAATCTGCATATTCTCCTCTGTTCACAAACAGGGGCTTTTCATGGCAGAAATCTTGGAATGCAGTCAAGTGAAACTGATACACGACTCTCATTTATTAATGTTGGTATCTCCATTGTAATAAAACTCTCGCATACCAGTACACAGTATGAAAATCTAATATTGTGCAACTGGAGCTCCTGGTGTGTTGTGAAAAATGCTCACATTTTATTTTGCAGACTTTGGAAATAATGTGCATTAGATTTTAAAAAATATTTATTCTCTCTCACTAGATTTATATCTACTTAGGGTTTGCCACATTTTCACAAGTATTATACCATAATATACCATAGCCATGTAAAATATCTACGTCAAATCAGTTACAAACAGAGGGCTGAAACACCATCTACCATCAGAGATATGGTATATTTGTGAAATTCATCTTCATCTTTGAACCCTGAATTGAGATTTCAGTCCATTTGAAGCATATTTGTCTCAAACGTAAATGATTCTTTGGGAACGTAATTAAAAAATGGTCTCAGCAAAGTTGTTTTAGTCATGAAACGAGATTCTTTAATGATCACCCTATCTCTTCTGTAGTCACCAAGAAATCTTAAACAGTTCCATAATGTAAAAACTATAATAAAGTACATCTTACATTTTGTCTTCTCTGTATTATGATTTAGGTTAAGAATAGGAGAATATGACTAACTCAAGTCAACTTTAAGTACGGCTTTGAACTTTTAAAATATTAAAAATAAATTCAGATCAGTACATTGTAATGCTAAGTCATATTTATTACAGATCATAGTCTTGGTCATGTATGAATAAATATGATATTACATATCATAGTCTTGTCATGTATGAATTAAGTTCCTAGAGGAGCATTGCATGGCCTTTAGGTCTCCTTTCGTTGCCTTGACACTCACCACAAGGAGAATCATTTCCCTTTATATCTCATGGCAGAGAGCTCTCACCTAGATAAATCAGACTCCCTGCTTTGCACTGATGAGAGGCCAACACGCCAAAACACATTTGCAAATGGAGTGTCTGATTTGACTTTTTATCCTAAAGGTACCTTCACACATAACGATATTGTTAACGATATCGTTGCTATTTGTGACGTTGCAACGATATCGTTAATGAAATCGTTCTGTGTGACAGCGACCAACGATCAGGCCCCTGCTGGGAGATCGTTGGTCGCTGAATAAAGTCCAGAACTTTATTTCGTCGCTGGACTCCTGCTGACATCGCTGGATCGGCGTGTGTGACACCGATCCAGCTGTCTGTCCTCCAGCGCTGTGCTCTGCACTCCTCCTGTACTGTCTGTGAGCCGGAAAGCAGAGCGGTGACGTCACCGCTCTGCTTTCCGGCTCACAGCCAGTACAGGAGGAGAGCAGAGAAGCAGAGCGCAGCGCTGGAGGACAGACAGCGTTAGGTAAGTATCTAGTGTTTGTTTTTTTTTACTTTTAGCATGGTATCCAGGGTAAACATCGGGTTACTAAGCGCGGCCCTGCGCTTAGTTACCCGATATTTACCCTGGTTACCGGCATCGTTGGTCGCTGGAGAGCGGTCTGTGTGACAGCTGTCCAGCGACCAAACAGCGACACTGCAGCGATCCGGATCGTTGTCGGTATCGCTGCAGCATCGCTTAATGTGAAGGGGCCATAAGTCATGTGCAAGGCTCGTTAAGGGGTTGATATTGGCTTTTAGGATTGCTAACTCCTAACAGGCACTTGAGTCAAAATCTTCTACATTGAAGAGGCCATTTATATATTTGAATTCCCAGAGGAGCATTGTATGGTCTTTAAGTCTTATAAGTTTATCAGAAAACCAAATTAAAAAATGGTTGAAGAAGTAAATAAAATACATGAATAGACCATTTGGTATTTTTATAAACAAAAATTTTAAAGGAATGGTGGGTGACACCTTTTCCTTCTTCTTCCACTCATGATCCCTGTTGCTTGAAGGTCTTGTATTATCTAGTGAGTGGGAGAGCCTAGCAGATATGTGTTGCTGGATCTTCTTATTCAGAATGACCCATAAGTCTCCTTAGAGCAGCTTGGAACTTTCCACAAGGGGAAATATTCACCCTTAGACCACCTGTCAGAGGCCTATCATAAATCCAAATTACACCTCCTGCTTTGCACTTATGATGGGCAAATACCTGTAAGCACATGTCTACAAATGGAGTGTCTGATCTGGCTACTCAACCTGAGTCATTTTATAAGGCTCATTAGAAAGTCGATATTAGCTTTTAGGATGGCTACCCGTAATAGGTGGCAATGGAGTCAAAGTTCTCTTCCTCTCTGAAGAGGCTATTCGCATAATCAAAATTATAGCTCGCATCACAAAAAAAAGGCCTCATATGATTATGTTAAAAAACCACTACATACTTACATTCCGGTGTCTGTCGCGTCCCCCGGCGTCAGCTTCCCTGCACTGTGTAAGCACCGGCCGGCCGTAAAGCAGAGCACAGCGGTGACGTCACCGCTCTGCTTTACGGCCGGCGCTTACACAGTGCAGGGAAGCTGACGCCGAGGGACGCGACAGACACCAGAATGTAAGTATGTAGTGGTTTTTTTTTTACATTTACAATGGTAACCAGGGTAAACATCGGGTTACTAAGCGCGGCCCTGCGCTTAGTAACCCAATGTTTACCCTGGTTACCCGGGGACTTCGGCATCGTTGGTCGCTGGAGAGCTGTCTGTGTGACAGCTCTCCAGCGACCACACAACGACGAAACAGCGACGCTGCAGCGATCGGCATCGTTGTCTATATCGCTGCAGCGTCGCTTAATGTGACGGTACCTTTACACCAGGAAAACAGTTACTTCTCCTCACATGCTGTTTGAGTGCTCAAAGTTGCAGAGGGATCACATGGGTCAAAAGAGGTCTGGAGCAGTAGTGGAAACCTGAGAAGACAGTGATTGTACATTTACATAGCATTTCATACATGATTAAGATGGATTACAGAATAAAAATGTTGATGACATTTTTTTAATTTAGCAATTTTCAGAAAATTAGCCTGCAATTTCTTTTTACTTTTGCACATATAATGAATCTATAGTCATACTATCTGTAATATTAAATTACTGTAGGTTTTAACTTTTTGACCACTAATGCTACAAACTCAACATGTTGGCATCTCATCAGGTTTGCTCAGCTTAATAGAAAACTGCAACATTTTGTGTTCTAGACAATTCCTAGTCAGAGATTTGTGCAGCTTTTTTAACTGCATTGTTTCCAATCGTTCTCTTTGCAGACAGATCAGAAAACTGTCAAACTAATTTTTGAACCACGAAAGCCTCAAACTCACCCTGATAGCATCTCATTTGCTCAGCTTAAGTAAAAAACAGCAAGATTTTTCCGTATAAATGTATGTTCTTAGCTTCATGAGAAGAAACCTAACTTGATGTTTTAGGACAGTATCATAATAAGATGACATGTCCTCTTAAATCAAAATTAGGATTTACGTTCTGTAGATTTTACATTGTTCCAGAAATAATCATTGAAGGCAAGACTAAATATAATGTAAATATTGCCATTATTTTTACAAATCTCCAATATCCCAGAGATGACAACGCACTGGCACAGACATTTGTTATAAATTGAAGCAGACGAAGAACTAAATCGCTGGAATTATCCTAACTGCACGTATCATGTTTACTCTCCGCATTGTGCTGGCTTTCCCATCAATCTTTTAGGAACAGATACTTCACAGACAACAGTAAAATGTTAATTTTTACACTCTTGCTTTATTTCTTCTGGCAAAACAAGAAAAGTAATATATGCTCAGGGAAATGACGGCAAAATAAGTAATGTTCCAAAAAGCTTATATATGATGTAATTATGGTCCCTGCAGATATTTGATAAATGTCCAATATATTAGATGATCTATTTGTTATAATATTTTCATTTATATTTATCTTTAATTTTTTTTCCTAAAGGAAGATTATTGAGTGCTACATAAAATGAATGAGTACTCCTAAGCTAAGTTATAAATGAAATGTTCCAGTATTCAGCACTTCAATTAAAAAAATAAGACAGCAGGAAGAAGCAGTACATGCCATAAAACGAATACCAATCATCCCATGTCTATAACAGCGGAACATTTTGTGCTGCAAAGAAAAACAAACATATTAAAATAGCATAGGAAATAAAACATGCAGAAGTCGTACTAGCAAAAATATACTGCATTCTTTGATTCATTTGAGAAAAACATCTAATGGATCAAACGCGGTATGACACTTGTTGAAATTCTTCCATCTGAATTACTGTTACATTCTCATATAACTCTAGTGATAAACAGTAGAGCAGAAATATATTAAAAACAGTATTAGCAAAAAAACTGTCATTTACTAAATATTAACCAGTAAATTTGATTTAAAGTGAGCATTTCCAGTGAAGAATCAAATTCAGTGCATTCTCCATGGTTTTCATGATGGACTTCCAAGCTATGTCCATTATTATTTAACCCTCCGTCACATACAACTGATCTGACAGGCGCTTCTCTTTTACTTTCATTTCTCCTTCCTCACCAGATTGTGAGGAAACCCCCTCCCTCCAGGTAGTCTCCTGTCTCTTGAAGGTCTGTGAAACCTGATATCACAGTTGGATTTCAGAGCTTCAGGGGAGAGGATATAGCTGCACAGATCTCTCAGGCTCATTGTATGTGAATACATCACATTCAGTAAGATTGGTATTTTATGTTTTTATTCATCACAATAGTTTATTTAGCTTGTTTTATGAATGTATAGCACAAAATGTGAGGATATTTCATAGAAATAAGGGAGATTTTATAAAAGAAAGTGTGCTGCTCAGGCATATACAGTAGTTCCCTAACATATTCCTTCTCTTGATTATCTGCTGAAATGGAGAGGAAAATGTACAATTTATCCAAACAACTTGATGTTGAGGAAGTAACAAACATGCTGTTAGATGATAGAGACCTCACACTGAATGAGGATTTAGGAGAGGAAAGTGAGATTGATTCTCATGATGAGGTGGAAGAATGTGTCCTGGATTCTGAAACAGAGCAAGATGGTGACAGTGGTGAGGATGAAGAAGTTGGATCATATTATATTGGAAAAGATAAAAATACTAAATGGAATAAGAAGCCATTCCAGAAAAAACGTAGGGAACCTTTAAACATTATTACTCACCTTCCTGCAGTAATAGGAACTGCACGTAATGCAAAAACTGCAGTTGAATGCTGGAACAGTATATTTACAGATGACATTCTGGACTCTATTGTCACATATACCAACCAATATATAGACATTATAAAGGACAAGTACATCTGCAACAGAACCATCAAGCCCACAGATGAAATAGAACTGCGTGCTTTTTTTGGATTACTGTACCTTGCAGGAGCTTATAGGGCAAATAGAGAAAGTTTGGAGGAACTTTGGGGTAAAGATGGGGATGGAGTTGAAAAATTTAGCCTTGTTATGTCCATAAACAGATTCAAGATTCTAATTCGTTGCTTTCGGTTTGACGACAGAACTACCCGAACCGAACGCAAAACACATGAACGACTTGCTCCAATTCGTGATATATTTCAAAGATTTGTTGTAAACTGTAAACAAAGTTATTACCCTGGAGAGAATCTCACTATTGACGAAATGCTCCCTGGTTTTCGTGGTAGATGTGCCTTTCGTCAATATATTCCATCAAAGCCAAACAAATATGGAATAAAAATTTATGCCCTTGTTGATGCCAGTAAGACCTACACTTACAACCTGGAAGTTTATGCAGGAAAACAACCAGAAGGTCCTTACTGTGTGAGCAACAAATCCATTGATGTTGTAAAAAGACTGGCTGAACCCTTATTTGGATCGGGTCGCAATATTACAGCTGACAATTGGTTTACAAGTTGTGATCTGATTGATTATCTGAAAATTCAGAAGCTGTCATATGTGGGAACTGTAAGAAAAAACAAAAGGGAATTGCCGCCACAGTTTGTAAGTGTGAAAGAGAGACAACAGTACAGCAGTATGTTTGCATTCCATAATGGAAAGGCTTTAGTTTCCTATGTACCACATGCCAAAAAAATCGTACTTCTTCTATCAACACTTCATGATGATGCTGCCATCGATCCTGGGACTGGGGCAGAAAAAAACCCGGAGATAATTACATTTTACAATGCCACCAAAGGGGGTGTGGATACAGCAGATCAGATGTGCTCCACTTTCACCGTCAGCAGAAACATCAAACGCTGGCCAATGGTCATATTTTTTGCTATGTTGAATTTGGGTGGTACAAATTCACAAGTAATTTATCTTGAAAACAAGCTTGAACCACTCCGTAGATGATTGTATCTGAAAAAATTGGCCCATGAACTAGTACTTGGAGAGCTACGCAGGAGAAGCGTGAAAACAATCGGTATCCCCTCTCGCCTTCAAGTTCAGCTCAAAAGGTTCCGCCCAGAAGATGATGGTGAAAAGTCACCATCTGCACCACCTCACAAAAGAAGGAGATGCACCACCTGCCAAACGGAAAGCGGAACCAGAAGGCTTTCAAATTATGAATGTCTGAAATGTCATAAAGCAATTTGCCTGACACATGCAAAAATGGTGTGTAATTCTTGCTATTTGCTCTGCAAGTGTGACTTTTCTGGGGAAACCTCAGCATCTACTTCTGATTGAATATGTTTTTAATAGTACTTAAGGTACCTTAAAATTAAGTTTGTGTTCAAAAATTTTCTTTGTACTTTTTTTGAGAGAGTCGAACTGGGGACTATTTGGCGGGAGTTGTTGTGAATTCTGTGGCTGAGTTCACTTCTGTGGTCACAAGTGGTATTGCAGTCTCTGGGCTTCCTCCCTCAGGTGTTTTGGTGAGCTCGTTGGCTGCCTTGCTATTTAGCTCCACCTGAGTCTGTCTTCCTTGCTCCTTGTCAATGTTCCAGTGTTGGATCTGAGCTACTGCATCTTTCCTTGGGCCTGCTGCTCTGCTAGATAAGTGCTTCTAGTTTGTTTTCTGTTTTTTTCTGTCCAGCTTGCTATTGTCTTTTGCTGGAAGCTCTGAGAAGCAGAGGGGTGCACCGCCGTGCTGTTAGTTCGGCACGGTGGGTCTTTTTGCCCCTTTGCGTGGTTTTCGTTTTAGGGTTTTTTGTAGACTGCATAGTTCTCTTTGCTATCCTCGCTCTGTCTAGAATATCGGGCCTCACTTTGCTGAATCTATTTCATTCCTACGTTTGTCTTTTCATCTTGCTAACAGTCATTATATGTGGGGGGCTGCCTATTCCTTTGGGGTATTTCTCTGAGGTAAGTCAGGCTTGTATTTCTATCTTCAGGCTAGTCAGCTCCTCAGGCAGTGCCGAGTTGCATAGGTAGTTGTTAGGCGCAATCCACTGCTGCTTATAGTTGTGTGAGGATAGATCAGGTACTGCAGTCTACAGAGATTCCACGTCTCAGAGCTCGTCCTATTGTTTTTGGTTATTGCCAGATCTCTGTATGTGCGCTGATTACTGCACGCTGTGTTGCCTGATTGCCAGCCATAACAGTACAAGGAGCCACACCAATGATTCCCAATAGAGGGAAAAAAGAAATCCTGACATCATTTTTTTTTCTTAGCTCTGTCTTCAGTCTTTTTTTTCCCCTAGACATTAGAGTGCTTCAGGACACAGCTGTGGACATGGATATTCAGGCTCTGTGCTCCTCAATGGATAAACTCGTTGTAAATGTACAAAAGATTCAAGATACTATTGATCAGAAATCGATGCTAGAACCAAGAATTCCGATTCCTGATTTGTTTTTTGGTGACAGAACTAAGTTCCTGAGCTTCAGAAATAATTGTAAGCTATTTTTGGCCTTGAAACCTCATTCTTCTGGTAATCCTATTCAACAGGTTTTGATTATTATTTCTTTTTTGCGCGGCGACCCACAGGACTGGGCGTTTTCTCTTGCACCAGGAGATTCTGCATTGAGTAATGTTGATGCATTTTTCCTGGCGCTCGGATTGCTTTACGATGAGCCTAATTCAGTGGATCAGGCTGAGAAAAATCTGCTGGCTTTATGCCAGGGTCAGGATGATGTAGAAGTATATTGTCAGAAATTTAGGAAATGGTCAGTACTCACTCTGTGGAATGAATCTGCACTAGCGGCTTTGTTCAGAAAGGGTCTCTCTGAAGCTCTTAAGGATGTAATGGTGGGATTTCCTATGCCTGCTGGTTTGAATGAGTCTATGTCCTTGGCCATTCGGATCGGTCGTCGCTTGCGCGAGCGTAAATCTGTGCACCATCTGGCGGTACTGCCTGAGAGTAAACCTGAGCCTATGCAGTGCGACAGGACTATGACTAAAGTAGAACGGCAAGAACACAGACGTCTGAACAGACTGTGTTTCTATTGTGGTGATTCTACTCATGCTATTTCTAATTGTCCTAAACGCACTAGGCGGTTCGATAGCTCTGCCGTTATTGGTACTGTACAGTCCAAATTCCTTTTGTCCATTACCTTAATGTGCTCTTTGTCATCGTATTCTGTCATGGCGTTTGTGGATTCAGGCGCTGCCCTGAATCTGATGGATTTGGATTATGCTAAACGTTGTGGATTTTTCTTGGAGCCTTTGCGGTGTCCTATTCCGTTGAGAGGAATTGATGCTACACCTTTGGCCAAGAATAAGCCTCAGTACTGGGCCCAGCTGACCATGTGCATGGCTCCTGCACATCAGGAAGTTATTCGCTTTCTGGTACTGCATAATTTGCATGATGTGGTCGTGTTGGGGTTGCCATGGCTACAAACCCATAATCCAGTATTGGATTGGAACTCTATGTCGGTAACCAGCTGGGGTTGTCAGGGAGTACATGGTGATGTTCCATTTTTGTCTATTTCGTCATCTATTCCTTCTGACATCCCAGAGTTCTTGTCGGACTTTCAGGATGTATTTGAAGAGTCCAAGTCTGATGCCCTACCTCCGCATAGGAATTGTGATTGTGCTATCGATTTGATTCCTGGTAGTAAATTCCCTAAGGGTCGTTTATTTAATTTGTCCGTACCTGAACACACCGCTATGCGCAGTTATGTGAAGGAGTCCCTGGAGAAGGGACATATTCGCCCATCGTCGTCACCATTGGGAGCAGGGTTCTTTTTTGTAGCCAAGAAGGATGGTTCGCTAAGACCGTGTATTGATTACCGCCTTCTTAATAAGATCACTGTTAAATTTCAGTATCCCTTGCCATTGATTTCTGACTTGTTTGCTCGGATTAAGGGGGCTAGTTGGTTTACTAAGATTGATCTTCGTGGTGCGTATAATCTGGTGAGAATCAGGCAGGGAGATGAATGGAAAACGGCATTTAATACGCCCGAGGGTCATTTTGAGTATCTGGTGATGCCGTTCGGACTTGTCAATGCTCCATCTGTTTTTCAGTCTTTTATGCATGACATTTTCCGTGAGTATCTGGATAAATTCTTGATTGTTTACTTGGATGACATTTTGATCTTCTCAGATGATTGGGAGTCTCATGTGAAGCAAGTCAGAATGGTTTTCCAGGTACTGCGTGCTAATTCCTTGTGCGTGAAGGGATCAAAGTGTCTCTTCGGTGTGCAGAAAGTTTCATTTTTGGGGTTCATCTTTTCCCCTTCTACTATCGAGATGGATCCGGTTAAGGTTCAGGCCATCCAGGATTGGACTCAGCCGACATCTCTAAAAAGTCTGCAGAAATTCCTGGGCTTTGCTAATTTTTATCGTCGCTTCATCTGTAATTTTTCTAGCATTGCCAGACCATTGACCGATTTGACCAAGAAGGGTGCTGATTTGGTTAATTGGTCTTCTGCTGCCGTGGAAGCTTTTCAGGAGTTGAAGCGTCGTTTTTGCTGTGCCCCTGTGTTGTGTCAACCTGATGTTTCTCTTCCGTTCCAGGTCGAGGTTGATGCTTCTGAGATTGGTGCAGGGGCGGTTTTGTCACAGAGAGGTTCTGGTTGCTCAGTGTTCAAACCATGTGCTTTCTTTTCCAGGAAATTTTCTGCTGCTGAGCGTAATTATGATGTGGGCAACCGAGAGTTGCTGGCCATGAAGTGGGCATTCGAGGAGTGGCGTCATTGGCTTGAGGGTGCTAAGCATCGCGTGGTGCTATTGACTGATCATAAGAACTTGACTTATCTCGAGTCTGCCAAGCGCTTGAATCCTAGACAGGCCCGTTGGTCGTTATTTTTTGCTCGTTTTGATTTTGTGATTTCATACCTTCCGGGCTCTAAAAATGTGAAGGCGGATGCTCTGTCTAGGAGTTTTGTGCCCGACTCTCCGGGGTTATCTGAGCCGGCGAGTATCCTCAAGGAAGGAGTCATTGTGTCTGCCATCTCCCCTGATTTGCGGAGAGTGTTGCAGAAATTTCAGGCTAATAAACCTGATCGTTGTCCGGCCGAGAAACTGTTCGTCCCTGATAGGTGGACTAGTAAAGTTATCTCTGAACTTCATTGTTCGGTGCTGGCCGGTCATCCAGGAATCTTTGGTACCAGGGAGTTGGTTGCTAGATCCTTCTGGTGGCCATCTCTGTCACGGGATGTGCGTGCTTTTGTGCAGTCCTGTGGAATTTGTGCTAGGGCTAAGCCCTGCTGTTCACGTGCCAGTGGGTTGCTTTTGCCCTTGCCGGTCCCGAAGAGGCCTTGGACACATATTTCGATGGATTTCATTTCTGACCTTCCCGTTTCTCAAAAAATGTCGGTCATTTGGGTGGTCTGTGATCGCTTTTCTAAAATGGTCCATCTGGTGCCCTTGGTTAAATTGCCTTCCTCCTCTGATTTGGTGCCTTTGTTCTTCCAGCATGTGGTTCGTTTACATGGCATTCCTGAGAATATTGTTTCTGACAGAGGTTCCCAGTTTGTCTCGAGGTTCTGGCGAGCCTTTTGTGGTAGGATGGGCATTGACCTATCTTTCTCCTCGGCCTTCCATCCTCAGACTAATGGCCAGACCGAACGAACCAATCAGACCTTGGAAACATATCTGAGATGTTTTGTTTCCGCTGACCAGGATGATTGGGTGTCATTTTTGCCGTTGGCTGAGTTCGCCCTTAATAATCGGGCCAGCTCGGCTACCTTGGTCTCTCCATTTTTCTGCAATTCTGGGTTCCATCCTCGTTTCTCTTCAGGACAGGTTGAGTCTTCGGACTGTCCTGGTGTGGATTCTGTGGTGGACAGGTTGCAGCAGATCTGGACTCAGGTAGTGGACAATTTGACCTTGTCCCAGGAGAAGGCTCAGCTTTTCGCTAATCGCAGACGCCGTGTGGGACCCCGACTTCGTGTTGGGGATTTGGTTTGGTTATCTTCTCGTCATATTCCTATGAAGGTTTCCTCTCCTAAATTTAAACCTCGTTTTATTGGTCCGTATAGGATTTCTGAGATTCTCAATCCGGTGTCTTTTCGTCTGACCCTCCCAGACTCCTTTTCCATACATAATGTATTCCATAGGTCGTTGTTGAGGAGATACGTGGCACCTATGGTTCCATCTGTGGAGCCTCCTGCCCCTGTTTTGGTGGAGGGGGAATTGGAGTATATTGTGGAGAAGATTTTGGATTCTCGTGTCTCTAGACGGAAACTCCAGTATCTGGTCAAATGGAAGGGTTATGCTCAGGAAGATAATTCCTGGGTTTTTGCCTCTGATGTCCATGCCCCAGATCTTGTTCGTGCCTTTCATGTGGCTCATCCTGGTCGGCCTGGGGGTTCTGGTGAGGGTTCGGTGACCCCTCCTCAAGGGGGGGGTACTGTTGTGAATTCTGTGGCTGAGTTCACTTCTGTGGTCACAAGTGGTATTGCAGTCTCTGGGCTTCCTCCCTCAGGTGTTTTGGTGAGCTCGTTGGCTGCCTTGCTATTTAGCTCCACCTGAGTCTGTCTTCCTTGCTCCTTGTCAATGTTCCAGTGTTGGATCTGAGCTACTGCATCTTTCCTTGGGCCTGCTGCTCTGCTAGATAAGTGCTTCTAGTTTGTTTTCTGTTTTTTTCTGTCCAGCTTGCTATTGTCTTTTGCTGGAAGCTCTGAGAAGCAGAGGGGTGCACCGCCGTGCTGTTAGTTCGGCACGGTGGGTCTTTTTGCCCCTTTGCGTGGTTTTCGTTTTAGGGTTTTTTGTAGACTGCATAGTTCTCTTTGCTATCCTCGCTCTGTCTAGAATATCGGGCCTCACTTTGCTGAATCTATTTCATTCCTACGTTTGTCTTTTCATCTTGCTAACAGTCATTATATGTGGGGGGCTGCCTATTCCTTTGGGGTATTTCTCTGAGGTAAGTCAGGCTTGTATTTCTATCTTCAGGCTAGTCAGCTCCTCAGGCAGTGCCGAGTTGCATAGGTAGTTGTTAGGCGCAATCCACTGCTGCTTATAGTTGTGTGAGGATAGATCAGGTACTGCAGTCTACAGAGATTCCACGTCTCAGAGCTCATCCTATTGTTTTTGGTTATTGCCAGATCTCTGTATGTGCGCTGATTACTGCACGCTGTGTTGCCTGATTGCCAGCCATAACAGGGAGTTTTGAAAAGTTTGTATTTCATAGTTATTAGTTTTATGTTAAGTAAATGTTTTTTTTTGCAACTGATTATGTGTAGTCTCTTTTATTACATCCCTATGAAGGTCAGTGATCACTTTTAGAGCACTGAAATTGCAAACATTAGATATTATAGGTATTTTTCCAGCAGGCGCCTGACAGGCACATTGTATGTGAACTCGTTAGTCCGAATATTGTATGTGACGGAGGGTTAAATGGGCTTTCCATTTTCTGTCATATGTAATCGAGCCCTAAAAAAATTTAATATTAAAGGCCCTATATATATATTATATCCAAAACTATACAGAAATCTGGAGCATAAAACAGATGTAGATAACAATGCACAGTGCTATACAGATATACACACCTGTGCCCATGCAGGGGATTAAGTATGAAAAGTTCATTGCAGACAGATTTACAGACCATATAGAGAAGAAACCGAACATAAGAGAACCAAAAGTACTAAAAATAAATCACTTTATTGGATAACTCATGTTAAAAATATTTGTAACATAATAGAAGGGGGATTGAACAGCAAAGACTACCAATATAGTGAAACCACAGGTTAGAAGCATATAAAGTTAGGTCCATATATATTTGGACAGAGACAACATTTTTCTAATTTTGTTTATAGACATTATCACAATGAATTTTAAACAAAACAATTCAGATGCAGTTGAAGTTCAGACTTTCAGCTTTCATTTGAGGGTATCCACATTAAAATTGGATGAAGGGTTTAGGAGTTTCAGCTCCTTAACATGTGCCACCCTGTTTTTAAAAGTACCAAAAGTAATTGGACAAATGACTCCAAGGCTATTTCATGGACAGGTGTGGGCAATTCCTTCGTTATGTCATTCTCAATTAAGCAGATAAAAGGTCTGGAGTTGATTTGAGGTGTGGTGCTTGCATTTGGAAGGTTTTGCTGTGAAGTAAACAGGCGGTCAAAGGAGCTCTCCATGCAGGTGAAACAAGCCATCCTTAAGCTGCGAAAACAAAAAAAACCCATCCGAGAAATTACTACAATATTAGGAGTGGCAAAATCTACAGTTTGGTACATCCTGAGAAAGAAAGAAAGCACTGGTGAACTCATCAATGCAAAAAGACCTAGGCGCCCATGGAAGACAACAGTGGTGGATGATCACAGAATAATCTCCATGGTGAAGAGAAACCCCTTCACAGCAGCCAACCAAGTGAACAACACTCTCCAGGAGGTAGGCGTATCAATATCCAAATCTACCATAGAGAGAAGACTGCATGAAAGTAAATACAGAGGGTTCACTGCACGGTGCAAACCACTTATAAGCATCAAGAATAAAAAGGCTAGACTAGACTTTGCAAAAAAACCTCTAAAAAAGCCAGCACAGTTCTGGAAGAACATTCTTTGGACAGATGAAACCAAGATCAACCCCTACCAGAATGATGGAAAGAGAAAAGTATGGTGAAGGCGTGGTACAGCTCATGATCCAAAGCATATCACATCATCTGTAAAATACGGCGGAGGCAGTGTGATGGCTTGGACGTGCATGGCTGCCAGTGGCACTGGGTCACTAGTGTTTATTGATGATGTGACACAGGACAGAAGCAACCAAATGAATTCTGAGGTATTCATAGACATACTGTGTGCTCAGGTCCAACCAAATGCAGCAAAACTGATTGGTCATTGTTTCATACTACAGATGGACAATGACCCAAAACATAAAGCCAAAGCAACCCAGGAGTTTATTAAAGCAAAGAAGTGGAATATTCTTAAATGGCCAAGTCAGTCATCTGATCTCAACCCAATTGAGCATGCATTTCACTTGTTAAAGACTAAACTTCAGACAGAAAAGTCCACAAACAAACAGCAACTGAAAACCACTGCAGTAAAGGCCTGGCAGAGCATCAAAAAGGAGAAAACACAGCGTCTGGTGATATCCATGAGTTCAGCACTTCAGGCAGTCATTGCCAACAAAGGGTTTTCAACCAAGTATTAAAAATGAACATTTTATTTAAAATTATTGAATCTGTCCAATTACTTTTGGTCCCTTTAAAAACAGGGTGGCACATGTTAAGGAGCTGAAATTCCTAAACTCTTCATCCAATTTTAGTGTGGATACCCTTAAATAAAAGCTGAAAGTCTGAACTTCAACTGCATCTGAATTGTTTTGTTTAAAACTTATTGTGGTAATGTCTATAACCAAAATTAGAAAAATGTTGTCTCTGTCCAAATATATGTGGACCTAACTGTATATATATAAATAATTGATACAAAATACTCCCTCCAAACAGCAAGTATATATATGTATCATAAGAAGATATCAAACCATTGTAAAGCAAAGTAAAGCCACTGCTGAACATCGCCAAAAGAAAGGTAGAAAGTTGGAGGGTCAATTAGAACATGCAGATGGTGAATAGTTACCTCAGATCTGCGGTGCCATAGCCCCTACGTGCGTTTCAGCTTGTGTGCCTTCTTCCAGAAGAGTATCTAGAGTATAGAGAATAGAGTATGAGCGAGCATACTTGGATAAGTTGTTATCCGACCACACTTGGGTGCTAATAAAGTATCTTTGATGTGCTCGTATGTCTCGCAGCTGTTCAACAGCTGCAATACTAGCATGGAATGCCTGTTTGTTAGACAATCCCTGAATGTGTTGCGGCTGTTGAACACCCATGAGACAGTGACTTGAACATAGTATTCAAGCACGTCAAAAATACTCTATTAGCACATGAATGTGCTCAGATAACACCTTATCCAAGCATGCTCACTCATCACTAGTGCTGATATCTTTTGGCTTCACCTTCCCTCATTACACAAATACACATCACATAATGTCCTTCAAACCAATAAGCTTGAAGTTGGAGAATATGCATAGCAAGTTATGATGTAGTCAAAATACTCACTTGCCTAATATTTGTGCACACAGTGTATTTCTGAAAGTAATGTTGCACAATTAACATGTGTGCCATACAGGGAGCAACAGTTGCTACACCTGACCCTAAAATAGCCAGAATATTATGTACATTGTAGCTCATGACAATTTTTACCTGCAGTCCACAAGAAGCAAGTCAGCATGAAAGTTGCTGCTTCATACATAGCAGCAACTAATCTGCTGTATGACTTTTGTCTCCCAAGCTTTTCAGCTGTAAATTGCTTAGCAGCTCTTTACCTTGCCGTGAAGGGTAGCGCTCCAAACAGTGGCACACATGTATAGCCCCTGCCTATAGTGGTTGCCCAAGGAGTTTACATTATAGTGCACTTTGAAGTTCAAAGAAAGATTGCGAAAATGGCCTACATTCTCATGCTTGAGAGCAAAGAGTGGGGACTACTTTGTCAGAAATAATGGTGACCGAGTATCATCCATCAAAGCTGAACACATGCCATCATTTCTCTAAAAACCCCGACTAAACAAGTTGGTACAGCAGTGACCTCGCCACCAGCAACTTGACAAGGTGAGAGTTTAATTAGCAAACCAGCACTTTACTGGAGGACTATTCCTGTTTCCTGGACACACAATCAGGGATGGATATTTGCTGATGCAACAGAGAAGAAGGAGGAGGTGTACTTAAAGTAAAACAAGCAATGCTAGTAAATTTTGATGATGATGATGATGACTCCAATTAGGTAGTATTCGAGGTTGTGACCTGACCGACAGAGGAGAAGAGGTGGAGGTTTATTGTGATTGCTGGAAGCCTTGATTTTCCCAAATGAGCAAAGGATGTGATTTCGTCCTATAGTACCTAGGAAATAAAAGTTGAAACGTCCGTGGCTTAGTTTCCCTTTTCAAAGCTTGTGGCAAAGTGCAAAAAAACTCTCACACATACACGTACGAATCACCCCCAACACAACCAGGCCTTTCAGCATTATTGAGCTTCCTGTACCAACAGAAGATGTAATGAATGTATCACATAACCCTGCACAATGTCTCAGGTATCACGTATTGGATTGGATTACTAGATATTGGTATCATACGTGCCATAACTATATACTAAGATTGTGAGATCCCCTGGGCGAAAGGGAATAGTGTGTATACATTGTGTACATTACTGTGCAGTGCACTTTGTCTTATGTTTTATCAGTCCTTATTGTGTTAAAAATGGTTACTACTTTATGAGATACGACCTTGTTTTGTGTCCACCATCTATGGAATTTCCTTCATTCTTCTATTGTACAGTATAATGATGTGAAATATTCTATGCATTCTGTTTCATCTGCCTTATTAAATATGCCCTGTGATCCATCAAACTATGTATCTGAAAACCATGAACTAAGTTGAAAGTAAATTAGGCACCCTAATTACCAGGACTGATGGGAAACCTTGAATGATGATTGTTTGAATTTCAGCTTTTCTCAAATTTAAGCTATAATGTACTGTTCATAGAAATAGAATTTAGCAGAGTTACTTTTGGGAGTGAGCCTTGTCTTTGGGAATAATGTGCCAAATTTTAGAGGATTTTGGTGGAAATTGTTGACTTTAGTTTTAAAACTATTTATTATACTATTATGTGTTTTAAAGGGGATTTGACGAAGTTTGTTGGGGGATGAGGATTTACTAGAAATGGAGAATGGTGTAAGTGTGTCAAAATTTTGCTGTCTAAAAGTAAGTCAACCAAGAGGTGGTGTAAAGTGGGATATAAATGTGCAAAATCAGCTTTCATTAGCTATTTCACACTACCTAGTCTAACTTTATGCTGTTTGTATAGTAAACAAGATTAGTAATAATATAATCCACATTATACTAAAACTCATAATAATATGTCCACATTATACTCACTTAGGCCGGTTTCACATTTGCTGTTGTGTCGCAGCGTTTCTGATACTTACATCCGCATGCATTTTGATTTCCTATCTTTTACATTGTGGACGCAGGTTCTCGCGTTTGCATGCGTTCGCCCACGTTTGCTTACGCATGCGTCTTTTCGCAGTGTGCGGCGGACGCACCATGTTGCAATTTTTGAGGAGGCACATTTTCATAAAATATGCGCAGGCATGTGCATGTGGATGAGTGCATTAAAAAAATGCATTACTGCCTATGGGAACGCATGCGTATGCATGTATTTGCACACACATGCGTTCACTGCGCTTGCGTACTTTGGACTGTGCATGTCCATTAACTGATTTAGACACGCCCATTGAGATACGCCCTCCTGGAAATATCAAACGCATGCACATAGAAAGCGCAAACGCAGGCAAAAAACACATACAAATGCATGCAAATGCATCTTTTTTGCCGTCATGCGTAAGCTGATGCGGATAAAAAATGCTGCGTTAGCATGCGTTGGCATGCGTTTTTTGCATGCGGGTGCGGTTGCAGTTGCGGACAAGACGCTGCGGACTCAACCACAAATGTGAAACTAGCCTTACCTGGATATAATTTATGGAATTATATCATTATCTGATCTGTAATCATGATCATTCTATCATAATATACCATAGCATGCCTCTTATTGCCTAACTATAACATTCCCCCTGTTCCCTTTTTCCCATGTAGAGCACCATGGAATAAATGGCACTATAATAATAAATAATAATAATTCATAACACAAAACTGTTTAAGGATAAATTTGTGTATTATATATGTTACCTCTAGCTTACAGAATAACGAGTATAAGCATTAGAATATGGCAGGCACTGAAAACTTAATTTGAAAACTCCTTTCCTCTTAGTGAAATGTAATTTAATTCTGCTTTTTCTGTTTAGGATCATTACACATGATCTTCATCTAATCTTGAATTAAAAAAAAATTACATATTAGTTATGCTAAAAAGGGGTTATAGCCTAAAGTGTGCTGTTATTTGCTTTTAATTGAGGATCATTACATTTTTTTAGACATAAACAGGGATACATTAAAGAAATAATACAAATAATAAGAAGAAAGTTTACCATGTTAGTCATTTTATTCTTGGTTCTTATCTAGATAATTCTACTTCTATGTTTGTCCTTTTGTACAGCAAAACATAAAATATAATGGATGTAAAATTTTAAACATTTTTATAGCAATTTGGAGTTTCCTAGCTATAATGTCGAATGTAGACCTAAGTCTATTGACTTCAACCTATCGCTTAACATGTTGATTCAGAGGAAGGCAAAAACAGCGCGGGGCAAACATTAAGGCTATGTGCACACGTCCAGAATTGCGGAGAAAATTATGTGTGTGTGATTGAGACGTCATCCTAGGTCCTTTGTGCAATGCGTTCCTGGGAACAGAAGCCTCCGCGTGCACCCGTGAGAGGCGGGAGGACTCCGGGGGCCATTGGAATGCAAGTATATCCCTATTTTTTATTTTAATTCTTTTTTTAACCAGAATATGGTGCTCAGTTTGTGGAGGAGAGTCTGCTCTCCTCTACCCTGGGTATCAACCGCAGATGATTCGCTTACTTCCCGTATGGTGGGCATAGGCCCATGCGGAAAGTAAGCAGATCAATGGATTCCTATGTGTGTGGAATCGCCACAATTCTGCAAAATTAATGAACATGCTGTGTTATTTTTTTCAGAATGCGTTTCCGCTCCGGAAAAAACTCAGCATGCGCACAAAAAACACGGAATGCATTCTAATAATAGTAGGCTTAATGCATACTTTTTTTAGTGGTTTTATAGCTGAAATCCGCCGAAAAATCCAGAATGTGTGTCTTAGGTGTCGAGTACCTGCCGCTGCACAGGGGGAATCTCGAACCATGTTCAATGCGGTCTCCCATTCTTCTCCAGCTGCAGTGGAACCTGCTCAGCGGAGACGTCACTCCCAGCGCCTGGCTCGGACAGATACTGTACACTTGGTTACTGCTGCCCTTCCAGGTTCAGCCGTTATAACCAGTACTGTTCGGCAGCGAGCAGGCGCTCCTGGGACTAAGTCCTGCGTTTCTCCTTCTGAGCATGCCCAAGGGAAGACCTCTCATTGGAGGTCGGGGGTCACACGCTCAGGTCCTGTAGCAGCTCCTATTGGTCCACTAGGAAGATCCTGGAAAGCTACAACTATAAAAGTATGCATGGCCGCATGGCCATGCGCTAGTATCATTTTTGTTTGGCTGTTGCCAGTGGATACTCTACCGCTCAGTTTATATGTGGTGTGAGTCTGTTTAGCTTTTGGGCTGTACACTCAGGCAGGCAGCTAGCATCAGTGGGGGCAATTAGCCTTGGCTTAGCATCTGGTTCCTTCAGCGCGACTCTGTGAGGCACCAGAGCTCACTTTCATTTCACATGGGGTGAAGTTTAACCCACGTGTGAGCTCAGTGTTCATCTGCCATTACTTTGCAGCAGGTATCTCTGCACGGTGGACCCCAGGCTTCGAACAAACCTTGTATCAATCTCTCTATTACTTGGTGTGTTCCGCTAGCCCTAACAGTGTGCAATGTTGTGAATTCTGCTTTTGGGCTCCCTCCGGTGGTTGTAGGTGGTAATGCAGTTGTCCCTGGGTTGCAGTCCTGGTCAGGTGTATCTGCTGATTGCAGTTCTGACTGGGGTATTTAGGTGTGCAGGATTCATTAGTCCTTGCCAGATGTCCATGGTTGTTGAGAGGTGTTGGACCTCTGTCTGGTTCTTCCTGCCTTGCTGCCAAATCAGCAAAGATAAGTGTCTGGTTTTGTTTCTGTGGCACACATGCTGTGTGCTTGATAATTCAGTGCTATTCATTTGTTTTTTCTTGTCCAGCTTAGATTGTGTCAGTATTTTCTCAGTCTTGTTGGATTCTCAGGAGTTGCAGATATACGTTCCACGTCTTTAGTTAGATGGTGGAATTTTTTGTATTATCTGCTGTGGATATTTTTGGAAGGGTTTTAATACTGACCGCTTAGTATTCTGTCCTATCCTTTCCTATTTAGCTAGAGTGGCCTTTTTTGCTAAATCCTGTTTTCTGCCTGTGTGTGTCTTTCCTCTCCTACTCACAGTCAATATTCGTGGGGGGCTGCCTATCCTTTGGGGTTCTGCTCTGAGGCAAGGTAGAATTCCTATTTCTATCTATAGGGGTATTTAGTCCTCCGGCTGTGTCGAGGTGTCCAGGGTTTGTTAGGCACACCCCACGGCTACTTCTAGTTGCGGTGTTAGTTCAGGATTTGCGGTCAGTACAGTTTCCACCTACTCCAAAGAAAGTTTCATGCGGCTCCAAGGTCACCGGATCATAACAGTGCACACAGCCTTATAGTTACATATTAGGGGGAAATTCCTTCCTGTCTCCATATGGCTATCAGACTAGTTTCCCAGATTAACTCCCTATCACAGAATCCGTTGCTCATAACTAGAGGTGAGCGAATATGTTCGGGTCCCTTCTTATTTGGTAAGCTATGGTGCTTACAGAATGAGCTTCAGAGGGAACCCAGCAACCTGGTTCGCTCCTGCTGATCAGCTGTCTGGCACTGCAGCTGCATGTTTCGCAGCTCTTTGCATGGAGTGTGTCGCAGCATGGAGACCCCAACACACACAGGCTCTCCATGCATGTGTTGTGTCAGTGAAACAACCACTACACATGCAGGTGTGGCACCAGACAGCTGATCAGCAGGAGCCAACCAGGTATCCAGGTTCCCTCTGCAGCTTATTTGGTAAGCACTATAGCTTGCTGAATAAGAAGGAACCCAAACATATTCACTCATCTCTAACCATAACCTTTAGTGTTATATTTATCAAGAATGGCATTCAGAACCTTCTTGAATTTTACTAGTGAATCAACTATTACATAATCATGTGGCAGAGAATTCCATAGTCTCACTGCTCTTACAGTAAAGACTAAACTGTGATTAGAATTAAACGTTCTTTACTCTAGATGTAGAAGATGCTCCCTTGTCCCTGTTACAGACCTAATTGTAAAAAGATCATTAGAAATCTTGTACAGTCCCCTGATATATTTGTACATTGTAATAAGATCACCCCTAAGCCTTCCTTTTTCCAAACTGAATAACACCAATTTTAATATTTGATCTTGATATTGCAGTCCACTCATTTCCTTAATAACCTTGGTTTCTCTTCTCTGCACCCACTCTTGTTCAGCTATATCCTTCTTTTACACCGGAGATCAAAACTGTGCACAGTATTCTAAGTGTGGTCGAACTAGTGACTCGTATAGAGGTAAAATTATGTTCTCCTCATGAGTATCTATGCCTCTTTTAATGCATCCCATTATTTTATTTGCCTTGGCACCAGCTGCCTGACACTGCCCACTAAAGTGGACTTTGCCATCCACCCATGCACCCAATTAATTTTCAGTAAGTTTTACCCAGTGCTTTACAATTTAGTACATAATTATACATTTTATTTCCTCT
Source organism: Ranitomeya imitator (assembly GCF_032444005.1). NCBI lineage: Eukaryota > Metazoa > Chordata > Amphibia > Anura > Dendrobatidae > Ranitomeya > Ranitomeya imitator. The sequence goes on along the minus strand of NC_091285.1, from coordinate 326,489,275 downwards.
GCCCAAGTGTATAACCTTATATTTACAATAAATGTCAATTGCTATTTCTCAGCCCAAGCCTTCAGTTTAAAAAAATCCATCTGTAATGTTAAATTACCCTCCTCTGTGTTGATTACCTTGCAGGGTTTAGTATAATCTACTAATACTCTAATTCTACTCTGTATACCCCTACAAGGTCATTAACCCCTTTACCCCAAGGGTGGTTTGCATGTTTATGACCAGGCCAATTTTTACAATTCTGACCACTGTCCATTTATGAGGTTATAATTCTGGAATGCTCCAATGGATCCTGGTGATTCTGACATTGTTTTCTCATGACATATTGTACTTCATAATAGTGGTAAAATTTCCTTGACATTACTTCAGTTTATTTGTGAAAAAAATGGAAATTTGGCAAAACTTTTGAAAATTTTGCAATTTTTTAAATTTGAATTTTCATGACTTTAAATCACAGAGATATGTCACACAAAATACTTAATAAGTAACATTTCCCACATGTCTACTTTACATCAGCACAATTTTGGAACCAACATTTTTTTTGTTGAACAGCAATTTCTCATTTTTACAACACCATTTTTTTAGGGACCACATCACATTTGAAGTCACTTTGAGGGGTCTTATATGATAGAAAATACCCAAGTGTGACACAATTCTAAAAAGGGTACCCTTCAAGGTGCTTAGAACCACATTCAAGAAGTTTATTAACCCTTCAGATGTTTCACAAGAATTTTTGGAATGTTTAATAAAAAATGAACATTTAACTTTTTTCACAAAAAATTTATTCTGATCCAATTTGTTTTACTTTACCAAGGGTAACAAGAGAAATTGGACCACAAAAGTTGTTGAACAATTTGTCCTGAGTATGCCGATACCCCATATGTGGGGGTAAGCCACTGTTTGGGCGCATGGCAGATCTCAGAAGGGAAGGAGTGCCATTTGCCTTTTCAATGCAAAATTAGCTGAAATTGAGCTAGAATGCCATGTCTGGTTTGGAGAGCCCCTGATGTGCCTAAACAGTGGAAACCCCCCAAATGTGACACCATTTTGGAAAGTAGACCCCCCTAAAGAAATTATCTAGATGTGTGGTGAGTAGTGTTGAGCATTCCGATACCGCAAGTATCGGGTATCGGCCGATATTTGCGGTATCGGAATTCCGATACCAAGTTCCGATATTTTTGTGATATCGGGAATCGGTATTGGGATTAAGATTCATGTGTAAAATAAAGAATAAAAATAAAAAATACTGATATACTTACCCTCGGACACGCCCTGGTTGTCACCGCTGCAACCGCCATGCTTCCCTTCTTAAGAATGAGCGCGTTAAGGACCTTCGATGACGTCGCGGATTGTGATTGGTCGCTGAGCGGTCATGTGACCGCTCAGCGACCAATCACAAGCCGCGACATCATCGAAGGTCCTTAACGCTCTCATTCTTAAGAAGGGAAGCATGGCGGTTGCAGCGGTGACAACCAGGGCGTGTCCGAGGGTAAGTATATCAGTATTTTTTATTTTTATTCTTTATTTTACACATGAATATGGATCCCAGGGCCCGAAGGAGAGTTTCCTCTCCTTCAGACCTTGGGAACCATAGAGGATACCTTCCGATATTTGTGTCCCATTGACTTGTATTGGTATCGGATATCGGTATCGGCGATATCCGATATTTTTCGGATATCGGCCGATACCATCCGATACCGATACTTTCAAATATCGGACGGTATCGCTCAACACTAGTGGTGAGCAATTTGAACCCCCAAGTGCTTCACAGAAGCTTATAATGTAGAGCTGTAAAAATAAAAAATCTTATTTTTTTCACAAAAATGATTTTTTTTTGCCCCCAATTTTTTATTTTCCCAAGTGTAGCAGGAGAAATTGGACACCAATAGTTGTTGTACAAACTGTTTTGAGTACACTGATACCCCATATGTGGGGGTAAACCACTGTTTGGGTGCATGGAAGAGCTCAGAAGGGAAGGAGCGCCATTTGACTTTTCAATGCAAAATTGGCTGGAATTGAGATGGGACGCCATGTCTCGTTTGGAGAGCCCTCGATGTGCCTAAACAGTGGAAACCCCCCAAAAGTGACCCCATTTTGGGAAGTAAACCACCTAAGGAACTTATTTAGATGTGTGGTGAGTACTTTGAACCCCTAAGTAACATAGTAAAATAGTAATTAAGGTTGAAGGAAGACTTTAAGTCCATCTAGTTCAACCCATAGCCTAACCTAACATGCCCTAACATGTTGATCCAGAGGAAGGCAAAAAGCCCATGTGGCAAAGAGTAAGCTGCACCTTGGGGAAAAAAATTCCTTCCCGACTCCACATATGGCAATTAGACTAGTTCCCTGGATCAACGCCCTATCAAGGAATCTAATATTTATAACCTGTAACACTATACTTTTCAAGAAAGGCATCCAGTCCCCTCTTAAATTTAAGTAATGAATCACTCACTACAACATCATATGGCAGAGAGTTCCATAGTCTCACTGCTCTTACAGTAAACAATCTGCGTCTGTTGTTATGCCTAAACCTTCTTTCCTCCAGAGGTAGACGATGCCCCCTTGTCAATGTCTCAGGTATATGATTAAAAAGATCATCAGAAAGGTCTTTGTACTGTCTCCTCTTATATTTATACATTAAAATAAGATCACCCCTTAGCCTTGGTTTTTCCAAACTAAATAGCCCCAAGTGTAATAACCTATCTTGGTATTGCAGACCCCCCAGTCCCCTAATAACCTTGGTCGCTCATCTCTGCGCCCGCTGTAGTTCAGCTATGTCTTTCTTATACACCAGAGACCAGAACTGTACACAGCATTCTAAGTGTGGTCGAACTAGTGAATTGTATAGAGGTAAAATTATGTTCTCCTCATGAGCATCTATGCCTCTTTTATTTTATTTGCCTTTGTAGCAGCTGCCTGACACTGGCCACTGAATATGAGTTTGTCATCCACCCAAACACCCAGGTCTTTTACAGTGATGGTTTTGCCCAGAGTTTTAGAATTAAGCACATAGTTATACATCTTATTACTTCTACCCAAGTGCATGACCTTACATTAATCCCCATTAAAGCTCATTTACCATTTATCAGCCCAAGCTTCTAGTTTACATAAATCATCCAATAATATTAAATTGTCCTCCTCTGTATTGATTACCCTGCAGAGTTTAGTGTCATCTGCAAATATTGAAATTCTGCTCTGTATGCCCCCTACAAGGTCATTAATAAATATGTTAAAAAGAAGAGGGCCCAACACTGACCCCTGTGGTACCCCACTGCTAACCGCTACCCAGTCCGAGTGTGCTCCATTAATGAACACCCTTTGTTTCCTATCCCTGAGCCAGCTTTTAACCCACTTACACATATCTTCCCCTATCCCCATTATTCTCATTTTATGTATCAACCTTTTGTGTGGCACCGTATCAAAAGCTTTTGAAAAGTCCATATACACTACTGCGTTCCCTTGGTCCAGTTCAAAACTTACCTCTTCATAGAAATTGATCAGATCTGTCTCACAGGAACGGTACCGACTCCCTAGTAAACCCATGTTGATATTGGGTCATGAGGTTATTCCTCCTCATATACTTCAGTATAGCATCCCTTAGAATGCCCTCCAGGATTTTACCCACAGTAGGGGTTAAGCATACTGGCCTATAATTTCTGAGTTCAGTTTTTGTCCCCTTTTTGAATATTGGCACCACATTTGCTATACGCCAGTCCTGTGGTACAGACCCTGTTTTTATGGAGTCTTTAAAGATTAAAAATAATGGTCTATCAATGACTGTACTTAATTCCTGCAGTACTCGGGGGTGTATCCCATCCGGGCCCGGAGATTTGTCAATTTTAGTGATTTTTAGATGCCGCAGTACTTCCTGCTGGGTTAAGCAGCTGGCATTTAATGGGGAATTTTTGTTATCACTGATCAAATTGTCTGCCATGGAATTTTCTTGTGTAAATACTGATGAAAAAAAGTCATTTCGCATATTAGCTTTTTCCTCATCCTTATCCATTTCACCCCGACTATTTTTAAGGGGACCGACACTATCATTTTTTAGTTTCTTACTATTTACGTAGTTAAAGAATATTTTGGGATTATTTTTACTCTTTCTGGCAATGAGTATCTCTGTCTCAAATTTTGCTGCTTTGATTTGCTTTTTACAGAATTTATTTAATTTTTTGTATTTATTTAATGCCTCATCACTGCCTACTTCCTATAATTCTCTAAATGCTTTCATTTTGTCACTTATTGCGCCCCTTACAGCTCTATTTAGCCATGTTGGTTTCCTCCTATTTCTAGTATGTTTATTCCCATATGGTATATACTGTGCACAGGTCCTATCCAGGATGCTAATAAATGTCTCCCATTTTCTTTATGTATTTTTATGTTTCAGGATATCGTCCCAGTTAATTGCACGAAGATCATCTCTCATCCATTGGAAATTTGCCCTCCTGAAGTTTAGTGTTCTTGTAACCCCTCTACTACACATCATATTGAAGGATACATGAAAACTTATTATTTTGTGGTCACTATTCCCCAAGTGACCCCCAACCCTTATATTTGCTATGCGGTCTGGCCTGTTGGTTAATATTAGGTCTAGCAGTGCCCCCCTCTTGTTGGGTCCTGAACCAGTTGTGAAAGGTAATTGTCTCTCATAGTTGTCAAAAACGAATGCCTTTGCTGGAGCTGCAGGTTTCTGTTCCCCAATCTATTTCAGGGTAGTTGAAGTCCCCCATAATAATGACTTCTCCTTGAGTCGCAACTTCATCTATTTGCTTTATGAGGATATTCTCCATTGCTTGTATTATTTTTGGAGACTTATAACTAACCCCTATCAGTAATTTATTATTTTTTCCCTCCCCTTATCTCCACCCACAGGGACTCTACATTTTCATTAGATTCACCTATATTACCATGCAGGATGGGTTTTAAGGATGATTTTACATATAGACACACACCTCCCCCTCACTTATCCGTTCGGTCATTTCTGAACAGACAATAGCCTTGCAAGTTAACAGCCCAGTCATTGCTCTCATCCAGCCATGTTTCTGATATCTCCACCATGTCATAATTATGCTCCAACACCATTAATTCTAATTCATCCATTTTGTTGGCGAGGCTTCTGGCATTAGTATACGTGCATTTTATGTATCTCTCTGTACCTCTATTCTTTCTTAAATTATTAACTGTTCTAACCCACCCCCCATTCCACCGCCACCCCCAACTTCCTTATTTGTACCCAGGTCTCTATCTGCACTATCTTCCCCTCCTATAAAATGAATACCCTCCCCCATTTCTTAGTTTAAACACTCCTCCAACCTTCTAGCCATTTTCTCCCCCAGCACAGCTGCACCTTCCCACTGAGGTGCAGCCCATCCCTAGCATAGCACCTGTAGCCAACTAAGAAGTCGGCCTAGTTCTGCAGGAACCCAAACCCTACACCTATTCTTGAGCCACTTATTAACCTCCCTAATCTCCCATTGCCTCTCTGGCGTGGCATGTGGTACAGGCAGTATTTCGGAAAATACCACGTTTTATTTCTTGCTTTCAGCTTGCAGCCTAATTCCCTGAAATCATTTTTAAGGACCTTTCACCTACCTCTAACTTTGTCATTTGTGCCAATGTGCACCATGACCACTGGGTCCTCACCAGCCCCTCCCAGTAATCTGTCAACCCGATCAGCGATGTGTGGGACTCAAACGACAGTTAGGCAGAACACCATTCGATGATCCCTGTCTTTGTGGCAGATTGCCCTATCTGTTCCCCTAATAATTGAGTCCCCCACTACCAGCATCTGTCTGGCCTGCACTGCTCTCCTATTTCCCTCCTTACTGTATCAGTCACTCCTGCTTTCAGAGGACTGGCCTGGCTGCAGCACTGCTACCCCTGTATTGGCACCCCAGTAATCTGCCAACTTAGCGAACTTATTGGGGTGTGTCAGATCAGGACTAGCCTCCCTGGCACTCTTCCCTTTACCATTCCTTCTGTCACCCAGCTTGTTGCTTCACTGTCCTGCAGCTCTATCCTACCATCCCCCCATTTATCCCATTGAGCGTCTGCTCAGTGAGCAGAAGACTCTGTTCCATATTGTCAATGGATCTCAGAAGTTTATAATGTAGAGCCGTAAAAATAAAAAATCTTATTTTTTTCACAAAAAATGATTTTTGCCCCCAATTTTTTATTTTCCCAAGGGTAACAGGAGAAATTAGACCCCAAAAGCTGTTGTACAATTTGTCCTGAGTATGCTGATGCCTCATATGTGGGGGTAAACCACTTTGTTTCAAGAATGTGATCCTCATTCAAACTTGCCAGTAGCAAGTAACAGGTGTGGGCAATATGAAAATTACACTCGTAATCAGATAAAAAGGGGAGAAGTTGACTCAATCTTTCCATAGCATGACTACAGGGTGGGCCATGTATATGGATACAACAAAATAAAATGGGAATGGTTGGTGATATCCACTTCCTGTTTGCGGCACATTAGTACATGGGAGGGGGAAAACTTTTCAAGATGGATGGTAACCATGGTGGCCATTTTGAAGTTGGCCATTATGGATCCAACTTTATTTTTTCCAGTGGGAAGAGGGTCATGTATCACATCAAACTTATTGAGAATTTCACAAGAAAAACAATGGTGTGCTTGGTTTTAGCATAACCTATTCTTCCATTAGTTATTTACAAGTTTCTCTCTGTTTACAGCCACTGACATGTCGCAGAGGTTAACATGTGAGTAGAGAATAGACATTGTGTTGATGTCTGGTGAACGCAGTACCCAAGTCATTGCAGCAGATTTCAATGCAAGACACCCTACACAAGAAAACAGTCACCATTCCCATTTTATTTAGGTGTATCCATATAAATGGCCCACCCAAAAAAGTTTGCCTCATGACTGAACATAATGGGGAAAACAAAAATTGGAACAGGACCCTCAGTTTACACAGAACATTATGTTCAGTGATGAGGCTAACTTTTTTGGGTGGGCCATTTATATGGATACACCTAAATAACTTGGGAATGGTGACAGTTTTTTTGCGTAGGGTGTTCTTTGTAAGGTTGGCATTAGCTGCTCTTCTCCAGTGATATACAAGCTATAATTAGTGTATAATTATTAAAAATGCTTTCCCGTTTTCATATTCTTCATTGTCAGGAATATAATGAAAGCAAGTTAGATGAAAATAATATAGAACATGATCTTGTAATTGTATTTCAATTGTATGCATTTCATGCAAGGTAGTGATAAATGACAGATCCTTAGGAAAGCATTTCAAGTTATCAGCTTGAAGCAGATAATTAGGCATTGAGTATTTGTCTAAGTGGTTGAATTTAGAGATATAAGGATGGATGGATGAACAAAAAAGAAAAAATAGGACTTAATGTTTAGAAAGAAAATAAACAAAAGAAACACAACCTCATGATTCTTGGAGTCAATATTGTTGTATCTGCCATGTTAACACCTACACACAAAGCATGAATAATTACAGTATTTACAAGTTTGCCAGGAATTAATACATTGTAAACGGTTGTGATTATTATATGTTCAATTAGCTTTCATAGTTCCAGCATCCAACGCACAAAATCTATTTCATTGTACCATTTAGACATGTTCCGAAACTGATGTTGTGAGTCATGATGATTTGACATGTCTGAGTAAATAGGACAGGAGGAATGTGCTTAGAGAGTTTGAAAGGCAATACCTTTACCTCACAAATAGAGGGAGAGAGAAGAATAACACTTAAACAGACTACTGCTTCAATTATAATCATTATATGAGGAGGGCATGCTGAAGAAAAAAAATCACAAACAGAACCTGAAAGAGTGATTATCATGACTAGCTCAGACTTAATACAGAAGCATATATAAATGCTATGAATATGTGAGCTAGACTTAGTGGTTTCATGTTCTGCAATACATCTAATTGATCTAGATAATGTTTTATAAATTCAAAATAATTTCAATACTGGAAAAAAAAAGTAAAGTTGTAGAGCTTACCAATATCCAATCATTCACTCGCTCATGTTACCTGCATCTTAAGAACAACTCCAGAATCTGACCTGTTGTGAGTTCCGTTCTGGAGCTCCCTCCTGTGGTTGCTAATGGTATGTTTGCGAGTTCTGCCCTTGGGCTCCCTCTGGTGGTTTCGAGTGAAACTGCTGCTCCGTTAGGTAGCTGTAGCAGCTGCCTTCACTAATCGCCTTGCCTGGGTTTGTTATTTAAACCTGCTCTGGGCTTTAGTCCATGCCTGCTGTCAATGTTCTCGGTTGGATTTGATTCTTCCCTTGGATTTCTCATATGGCCAGTCCTTGTCTGCAAAAGATAAGTTTTGCTAGTTTGTTTGTCCATTTGTTTGGACTCTATTGCTTTGCATTTTGTCTCTTTTGTCCAGCTTGTCACTATGTGGTATTCAGGCTAGCTGGAAGCTCTTGGAAAGCAGATTTGCCCCTCCACACCATGAGTCGGTGTGGAGTTCATTTTTGTAAACTCTGCGTGGATTTTGTAGTTTTTAATACTGACCGCACAGTATCCTTTGCTCTCTGTCTATCTAGTTTAGTATTGGCCTCCCCTTTGCTGAATTCTAATTTCATTTCTGTGTTCATCATTTCCCTCTCCTTTCACAGTCAATATTTGTGGGGGGCTATCTTTCCTTTTGGGGGTTTTCTCTGAAGCAAGATAGCTTTCTATTTCCTTCTTTAGGGGTAGTTATATCTTAGGCTGTGAAGAGGTGTCTAGGGAGAGTCAGGAACATCCCACGGCTATTTCTAGTTGTGTTGTTAGGATTAGGGACTGCGGTCAGTAGAGATACCACCTTCCCAGAGCTCGTTCCATGTTGCGTTTTAGCCACCAGGTCATTTCAGTGTGGCCTCTTAACCACCAGGTCATAACACTGACCTTTTATTACCCTTGAAACTGAAAAAACTCTTACTGTCTTTCTTGTCTGGACTACTGCAACTCTCAACTGATCTATTTACCTCTTATTAAGCTTTCTCCTCTGTACTCCATCCAGAATGTGACAGCCAGGGTGGAATTTCTGTACAGCTGCTACACCGATGCTTCCACCTTGTGCCAGTCATTGTACTTTTTGCCCATTCACTACAGAATACAATACAAACTTATCTCTCACCCACAAAACCCTCCACAGTTCTGTACCTCCCTACATTTTCACCCTCATCTTGGTCTATCACCCTATCCGTGCTCTCTGCTCTGCAACTGATCTAAGACTAACATCCTCCAGAATTTTAACCTTGCACCTCCATCTCCAAGACTTCTCCCATGCTGTGCCAGTATTCTGGAATGCACTACCCTCGATGATCCGATTATTACTTAGTCCCCACACTTTCAAGTGTGCTGTAAAGACACATCTCTTTAGATAAGCCTATCACCAAACTTCAGTAACCTAAATCTTCACTGTTCCCCCTTTCTAAATTTTCCTCAGAATCTGGTCCCTCCTATTGATCTGTCTAGACATCCTGCATGCACCCAACAGCACTGGTAACTGTACTTACACAGATACTGGCTGATGACTGGATAATGCAGTTATTAGAAATAATCTATTTCTTAAAATGATGGCTGACAGAGCAAAGAGACATCCATAAATTCCAGTCAACAGCAGTTACATAGATACGTATAAAGACTCCGTGTTCAATTTATAGAGGAGAGGTACCCATTAGTCGTGACCAAGCAGCACACCAGCCAAAATCCCCAGTGCTCGTTTTGCATGCATGGCTTCCTCAGGGAGCTTGGCTAAAGATGTCAGAATGTCCATCTTAAATATCCGACCACATGATCAGATTTCAGCCAATCACAATGGTTTAGGCAGCGCATGAGCACCCAGGTCTGTGGATCCAACCGCTACCCACCAGCTGTTCAAGTATGATTGAGCAAGCACGAAGCGGCTGGTGCATGGTCGCACTTCACGCATGTGTAACAGGCATGAATGAACACCCACTGTCAGATTCAGCATATAGTGTTTATGTGAGTGAACAGATGATGATGCCTGCAGATTGGACTGCATTTTCATGGTGACAGCTTTCCTTTAAAGGATTTTATTGATGAGAAAGCTTATTTTTTCAATAAGAATATCGATTCACCTGTTATACTGCTATACCTATATATGACTTTTTAAAATCTATATTTCTTTTGCATGTTTTGCTTTGAGAAACAATTATACCTGTGCATAACAATGTGGACAAGTATATTTAGGATATGCCTTGGAAATACCCAAACAGACTTTCTCCATATTTATAGTTCTGATTCCAGTGGTAAATATAGGTTTACTATTCTGTTCTCTAAACTTACAATAATGCCTGCATTCTCCTTTTATTTTCATATTGAGTTCCTGGAGTTTTATTGCGAAGCTGCAGGCTCAATAGTGATTTGTGAGAATTCCTACTTAACTTACTGCAATTGTTTGCGCCTTATTTTATCAAATGAAGCCGCATTGTAAGAACATTTCTAAACAAGACTCTGAAAGGATAATTTCTTAAATCACAGAGTAACTGGATTACAAATGCTGGGTATAACTTTTTGTGTTCGATATGGAATAGTACCTTTAATGCTGCAATATTAATGCATTATAAAGTAAAAACCCTCTTGTTAGTCAGACATGTCTGAAGTTCACATAAGGGGGAGTTAAGAAGCTTTATAGCAAAAGAATATTCCTGGAGTTTAGAAAATCTACAGCGTACTTAAAGCATGTTTAAATGACCATCTACCTTATCTATAGTCAGGCTCGGACTGACCAATGGAGTAGCAGGTGAATCTTCCGATTGGGCCTCTCATGCAGTAGTACGCTGTATATCATCCCAACATGGACAGTAGTTATGCCACTACATTTGATTCAGTATGCACAGACAAAAGCAACATCTCCTCATTGATCCAGCAAACTACCTAGTTTATTAATATACTAGCTATGGAACCCATTCTACACCCGGGTGGCCAGCATTTATATTGGTATAAGGTCTTCATCCTGATATATGCTGCTTCTATCCTGTGCCCTAATCTTGTCATGTGATGATAGCATCTTGCACCCCCATCCTGTTATATGCTGCTCCCATCCAGCTCCCCCTTCCTGTCATGTGCAGCCCCGTCCTGCACACTCATCCTGTTTTGTGTGCCTCCATCTTGTCATGCGCTACTTTCTTCCTGTGCCCTCATCCTATCATGTGTTCCCAAACTGTGCTCCAATCCTTTCATGTGCTCCCATCCTGTGCCCCAATCCTGTCATGTGGTGCTCCCATCCTGGCCCCCCATCTTGTCATGTGCTGCTCCCTCATTCTGGCATGTGCTGCCCCCATCCTGGTATGTGCTGCTCTAATTATGCACCCCCATCCTGTCATGTGGTGCTCTCAACCTGCGTGCCCATCCTGTCAAGTGGTGCTCTCATCCTGCGTTCCCATCCAGTCATGTGGTGCTCACATCCTGTCATTTGCTGCTCCTATCCTGCACCCCATCTTGTCATGTGCTGCTCCCATCCTGCACCCCCATTCTGTCATGTGCTGCTCCCATCCTGCACCCCCATCTTGTCATGTACTGCTCCCATCCTGCACCCTCATTTTGTCATGTGCTGCTCCCATCCTGCACCCCCATTCTGTCATGTGCTGCTCCCATCCTGCACCCCCATTCTGTCATGTGCTGCACCCATTCTGCGCCCCCATTCTGTCATGTTGCTGCGCTGACGTGTTTTCTATATATATTCAGTAAAAAGTCCCTGGACCAGATGCGTAACTTACAAAATGGGGCATGTCACCTGAAGTGAGCTATACGCATAAATGACCATCTACGTTATCTATAGTCAGGCTCGGACTGGCCAATGGAGTAGCAGGTGAATCTCCTGGTTGGGCCTTTCATGCAGTAGAATGCTATATATCATCCCAACATGGGCAGTAGTTATGCCACTACATTTGATTCAGTATGTGCAGACAAAAGCAACATCTCCTCATTGATCCAACAAACTACCTAGTTTATTAACATACTAGCTATTGAACCCATTCTATACCTAGGTGGCCAGCATTTAGTTTGGTATATGGTCTCCATCCTGGTATGTGCTGCTTCCATCCTGTGCCCTAATCTTGTCATGTGCTGCTACCATCTTGCGCTTCCATCCTGTCATATGCTGCTCCCATCCTCTGCCCTCTCCCTGTCATGTGCAGCCCCCATCCTGCACCCTCATCCTGTTTTGTGCACCTCCATCTTGTCATGTGCTACTCTCTCCTGTGCCCTCATCCTGTCACGTGCTCCCATCCAGCGCCCCAATCCTGGCATGTGCTCCCATCCTGCGCCCCAATTCTGTCATGTGGTGCTCCCATCCTGCACCCCCATTCTGTCATGTGCTGCTCCCATCCTGCGCCCCCATTCTGGTATGTGTTGCCCCCATCCTGGTATGTGCTACTCTAATTCTGCACCCCTATCTTGTCATGTGCTGCTCCCATCCTGCACCCCCATTCTGTCATGTGTTGCTCCCATCCTGCGCCCCCATTCTGTCATGTGCTGCTCCCATCCTGCACCCCCGTTCTGTCATATGCTGCTCCAATCCTGCACCCCCATTCTGTCATGTGCTGCTCCCATCCTGTGCCCCAATTCTCTCATGTGCTGCTCCCATCCTGTGCCCCCATTCTTTAATGTGCTGCTCCTATCCTGTGCTCCCATTCTGTCATGTGCTGCACCCATTCTGCATGCCCATTCTGTCATGTTGCTGCGCTGACATATTTTCTATATACAGTATATTCAGTAAAAAGTCACTGGCCCTGATGCGTAACTTACAAAATGGGACATGGCGCCTGAAGTGCACTATACACATGCGTCATTTCCACCGGAGATTCATGTTCCGGCCTCCTGCCCAATGAGACCCCGCGGCAATATCTGATAGGTAAGTTGTTGTGCCAGAGATCGCGGTATGCGTTCAGTGCTTACGCATACCGCAATCTCCTGGGCCACAATCCTCATCCCCGGATGCATAACTCTGTGGGGTCCAGACTTCGCAGGCGCATCGCGCTTGCATGGTCTATAAAGGCTTCGGACAGAGTGACGCTCCTAGCATTATATTATAGATAGAAGCAGAGGCACATTTTTGATAGAGGGTATTGCAATATTTCATGTAGTTGAGCATTGGGCTCCAGAATCATTGTTTCTGGTGGGCCCCTTCCACCCCAGTCTGATACTGTCTATAGGTGCCAAGACCAATGTATTCAATGGGAATTAAGCAGCATATTGAATAAAGAGATCATGTGACAAGTGTGCAATGCTGATCTCAGAGAACTCTATAAATATCAATCAGCAGTATTGTAGATGAAAGAAAAAAGCAAACTGGCACATACCAAGCTGTAGTGGTATCTTGGCATGACTATCTTGTTTGCACTGAACAGTATCTAATGCACTTCACATTAAAACCACCACACTGTGCAAATAATGGAATATCACACCATCGGTTAAAAATAACTACCTCTTTATGCTAATTCAATCCTGATACATGTCTGGCATTTCATGAGGAGGTTTAATATGAGAAATCCCTTTAATGTCTTTAGAGCTATAATTTCTTACAAAATGAATTCAATACAATTTTGTAACATGCTAGCAAAAAACCTTGACGGGCTACTATACATATCACAACCAATGGGCCACCACATCTAGACCTAAGTAGCAGAGGCATCTCTGTTGTGAATTCTGTGGTCGAGCTCCCTCCTGTGGTCACAAGTGGTACTTCGGCTGATTCTGTCTATGGGCTTCCGTTGGTGGATGTGAGTGGTACTGCGGCTTCTGAGTTTCCTTCCTCAGGTGAGGAGGTTAAGTCGTTAGGTGCTGCTCTATTTAACTCCACCTAGTGCTTTGATCCTGGCCTCCAGTCAATGTTCTAGTATTGGTCTTGCTTCCTCCTGGATCGTTCCTGTGGCCTGTCTGCCCAGCATAAGCTAAGTTCTGCTTGTGTTACTTTTGTTTGCTATATTTTCTGTCCAGCTTGATTTATTGGTTTTTCTTGCTTGCTGGAAGCTCTGAGACGCAGAGGGAGCATCTCCGTACCGTTAGTCGGTGCGGAGGGTCTTTTTGCCCCTCTGCGTGGTTGTTTGTAGGTTTTTGTGTTGACCGCAAAGCTATCTTTCCTATCCTCGGTCTATTCAGTAAGTCGGGCCTCACTTTGCTAAATCTATTTCATCTCTGTGTTTGTATTTTCATCTTAACTCACAGTCATTATATGTGGGGGGCTGCCTTTTCCTTTGGGGAATTTCTCTGAGGCAAGGCAGGCTTATTTTTCTATCTTCAGGGCTAGCTAGTTTCTCAGGCTGTGCCGAGTTGCATAGGGAGCGTTAGGCGCAATCCACGGCTACCTCTAGTGTGGTGTGATAGGATTAGGGATTGCGGTCAGCAGAGTTCCCACGTCTCAGAGCTCGTCCTATGTTTTTTGGTTATTGTCAGGTCACTTTGTGTGCTCTGAACTTCAAGGTCCATTGTGGTTCTGAATTACCTATTCATAACACATCTCATTAAAAATCGCAAAGAAATCATGTTTTGAAAGCTTAACATCTCATGCAAAACATCTGTCCATAGTTTGTGAATCATACATTTTAGATAGATTACTGTTAATAAATAATATTGTATACATTCCACTACTGTCCTGTAAAAGTTCTTACTCATTCTTCCATGTGAATTTGGAATGTTGCTGTGAATAGTTCAGGTATAAAATGATCAAATGGCAAATCTTTTCACAGAGTAATGTGCACCAGACAGGCTTTGCATGCTGACTGGAAGCCATGTTACCCCAAACAAGCAATACATCTGGGTTTTTGTATGAATTATCTGAGACTGGGATTTCAATAGCCATCTTTAAAATATCAGAAATCTATAACAGATCGATGGGGTTTGAGACCTGGTACCCACATTATTCCACAAATACCTGGAGCCATGGCCAATAGAAGTAAACGATGTACAGGGCTAGAATATATCAGCTGCGTCCACCGTGTAGAAGCCAAATTCAGGTACTGCCAATCAGTAAAGAATGGGATTTTAGCTACAGTACTCAAGACTGCAGTACCTAAAATTGGCCTGAATTCAGCACCTGAATCCACTGATCTGATATTGATGACTTATCCTTTATGTCTCTATCAATATTTCAACCTAATTAACCAAAGAATAAGAAGAAAAAGTTGTTTTGAACACTATTTTCTAACTCCATTTCTGTAAATTTGGAGCAATCAGTATAAACTATAAATTCTAGACTGTTACTATTAACTTATAACATTTATTTTACAATAACTTACTTGTGTAAAGGGTGTCAGGCAGCAGAACACTTTCTTCAAGGCCTCGATATATACACAGACAAGCAGATACAATATATTCTGGAGTGTATTAAATTTATATTACAACCAAACTATTTTGTATATGAGGGTCAGTTTTATATTCAAACATGGGGCACCGCTATGGGGACGAGATTTGCGCCTAGTTACGCAAATACCTACGTCGCTTGGTGGGAGTCCCTATACATCTATAAGGAAGGG
Organism: Ranitomeya imitator; assembly: GCF_032444005.1. NCBI lineage: Eukaryota > Metazoa > Chordata > Amphibia > Anura > Dendrobatidae > Ranitomeya > Ranitomeya imitator. The sequence goes on along the minus strand of NC_091285.1, from coordinate 326,473,802 downwards.
TCACTGTATCCGGGCCTAGTGGCCTGGCGTCGTTTCATAGACGATATCTTTTTTATATGGGAGGGTTTTTGTGAAGACCTCAATGCCTTTATTATAGGGTTGAACAATAACCAATTTGGCCTAGAGTTCACTGCCAACATTAGTACTACTAGCGTGAATTTCCTAGATCTGAATATTTACGTTTAGTGTAATCAACTGTACACTAAATGCTATAGAAAAGAAGTTGACTCTAATAGCTTCATAAATATAACCAGTTGCCATCTGCCGGTATGGTTAACGAATATACCCAAAAGCCAATATACCAGGATCTGACGTAACTGTTCAAATTTGGCAGATTTTAATGAAGAAGCTGAACACCTAACCCAACAATTCCTGGAGAAAGGGTACTCCAAATCATTACTAATAAAAGCACAAAAAGAAGTAGCAGAAGTAACCAGGGAATCTATATCACAAAACAGGAATAAGTCTGTGAGTATAGGGGAAGGGACCTTGGAACAGCAAATCAATAATTTACCATTCATAACACAATTTTATGCTGGTCATAAAAAGTTTGTTAATATTATACGCAAACACTGGGCAATCTTACAAGGTGATAAGGTGGTAGGTGAACTGTTGTGAATTCTGTGGCTGAGTTCACTTCTGTGGTCACAAGTGGTATTGCAGTCTCTGGGCTTCCTCCCTCAGGTGTTTTGGTGAGCTCGTTGGCTGCCTTGCTATTTAGCTCCACCTGAGTCTGTCTTCCTTGCTCCTTGTCAATGTTCCAGTGTTGGATCTGAGCTACTGCATCTTTCCTTGGGCCTGCTGCTCTGCTAGATAAGTGCTTCTAGTTTGTTTTCTGTTTTTTTCTGTCCAGCTTGCTATTGTCTTTTGCTGGAAGCTCTGAGAAGCAGAGGGGTGCACCGCCGTGCTGTTAGTTCGGCACGGTGGGTCTTTTTGCCCCTTTGCGTGGTTTTCGTTTTAGGGTTTTTTGTAGACTGCATAGTTCTCTTTGCTATCCTCGCTCTGTCTAGAATATCGGGCCTCACTTTGCTGAATCTATTTCATTCCTACGTTTGTCTTTTCATCTTGCTAACAGTCATTATATGTGGGGGGCTGCCTATTCCTTTGGGGTATTTCTCTGAGGTAAGTCAGGCTTGTATTTCTATCTTCAGGCTAGTCAGCTCCTCAGGCAGTGCCGAGTTGCATAGGTAGTTGTTAGGCGCAATCCACTGCTGCTTATAGTTGTGTGAGGATAGATCAGGTACTGCAGTCTACAGAGATTCCACGTCTCAGAGCTCGTCCTATTGTTTTTGGTTATTGCCAGATCTCTGTATGTGCGCTGATTACTGCACGCTGTGTTGCCTGATTGCCAGCCATAACAGTACAAGGAGCCACACCAATGATTCCCAATAGAGGGAAAAAAGAAATCCTGACATCATTTTTTTTTCTTAGCTCTGTCTTCAGTCTTTTTTTTCCCCTAGACATTAGAGTGCTTCAGGACACAGCTGTGGACATGGATATTCAGGCTCTGTGCTCCTCAATGGATAATCTCGTTGTAAATGTACAAAAGTCTGCAGAAATTCCTGGGCTTTGCTAATTTTTATCGTCGCTTCATCTGTAATTTTTCTAGCATTGCCAGACCATTGACCGATTTGACCAAGAAGGGTGCTGATTTGGTTAATTGGTCTTCTGCTGCCGTGGAAGCTTTTCAGGAGTTGAAGCGTCGTTTTTGCTGTGCCCCTGTGTTGTGTCAACCTGATGTTTCTCTTCCGTTCCAGGTCGAGGTTGATGCTTCTGAGATTGGTGCAGGGGCGGTTTTGTCACAGAGAGGTTCTGGTTGCTCAGTGTTCAAACCATGTGCTTTCTTTTCCAGGAAATTTTCTGCTGCTGAGCGTAATTATGATGTGGGCAACCGAGAGTTGCTGGCCATGAAGTGGGCATTCGAGGAGTGGCGTCATTGGCTTGAGGGTGCTAAGCATCGCGTGGTGGTATTGACTGATCATAAGAACTTGACTTATCTTGAGTCTGCCAAGCGCTTGAATCCTAGACAGGCCCGTTGGTCGTTATTTTTTGCTCGTTTTGATTTTGTGATTTCATACCTTCCGGGCTCTAAAAATGTGAAGGCGGATGCTCTGTCTAGGAGTTTTGTGCCCGACTCTCCGGGGTTATCTGAGCCGGCGAGTATCCTCAAGGAAGGAGTCATTGTGTCTGCCATCTCCCCTGATTTGCGGAGAGTGTTGCAGAAATTTCAGGCTAATAAACCTGATCGTTGTCCGGCCGAGAAACTGTTCGTCCCTGATAGGTGGACTAGTAAAGTTATCTCTGAACTTCATTGTTCGGTGCTGGCCGGTCATCCAGGAATCTTTGGTACCAGGGAGTTGGTTGCTAGATCCTTCTGGTGGCCATCTCTGTCACGGGATGTGCGTGCTTTTGTGCAGTCCTGTGGAATTTGTGCTAGGGCTAAGCCCTGCTGTTCACGTGCCAGTGGGTTGCTTTTGCCCTTGCCGGTCCCGAAGAGGCCTTGGACACATATTTCGATGGATTTCATTTCTGACCTTCCCGTTTCTCAAAAAATGTCGGTCATTTGGGTGGTCTGTGATCGCTTTTCTAAAATGGTCCATCTGGTGCCCTTGGTTAAATTGCCTTCCTCCTCTGATTTGGTGCCTTTGTTCTTCCAGCATGTGGTTCGTTTACATGGCATTCCTGAGAATATTGTTTCTGACAGAGGTTCCCAGTTTGTCTCGAGGTTCTGGCGAGCCTTTTGTGGTAGGATGGGCATTGACCTATCTTTCTCCTCGGCCTTCCATCCTCAGACTAATGGCCAGACCGAACGAACCAATCAGACCTTGGAAACATATCTGAGATGTTTTGTTTCCGCTGACCAGGATGATTGGGTGTCATTTTTGCCGTTGGCTGAGTTCGCCCTTAATAATCGGGCCAGCTCGGCTACCTTGGTCTCTCCATTTTTCTGCAATTCTGGGTTCCATCCTCGTTTCTCTTCAGGACAGGTTGAGTCTTCGGACTGTCCTGGTGTGGATTCTGTGGTGGACAGGTTGCAGCAGATCTGGACTCAGGTAGTGGACAATTTGACCTTGTCCCAGGAGAAGGCTCAGCTTTTCGCTAATCGCAGACGCCGTGTGGGACCCCGACTTCGTGTTGGGGATTTGGTTTGGTTATCTTCTCGTCATATTCCTATGAAGGTTTCCTCTCCTAAATTTAAACCTCGTTTTATTGGTCCGTATAGGATTTCTGAGATTCTCAATCCGGTGTCTTTTCGTCTGACCCTCCCAGACTCCTTTTCCATACATAATGTATTCCATAGGTCGTTGTTGAGGAGATACGTGGCACCTATGGTTCCATCTGTGGAGCCTCCTGCCCCTGTTTTGGTGGAGGGGGAATTGGAGTATATTGTGGAGAAGATTTTGGATTCTCGTGTCTCTAGACGGAAACTCCAGTATCTGGTCAAATGGAAGGGTTATGCTCAGGAAGATAATTCCTGGGTTTTTGCCTCTGATGTCCATGCCCCAGATCTTGTTCGTGCCTTTCATGTGGCTCATCCTGGTCGGCCTGGGGGTTCTGGTGAGGGTTCGGTGACCCCTCCTCAAGGGGGGGGTACTGTTGTGAATTCTGTGGCTGAGTTCACTTCTGTGGTCACAAGTGGTATTGCAGTCTCTGGGCTTCCTCCCTCAGGTGTTTTGGTGAGCTCGTTGGCTGCCTTGCTATTTAGCTCCACCTGAGTCTGTCTTCCTTGCTCCTTGTCAATGTTCCAGTGTTGGATCTGAGCTACTACATCTTTCCTTGGGCCTGCTGCTCTGCTAGATAAGTGCTTCTAGTTTATTTTCTGTTTTTTTCTGTCCAGCTTGCTATTGTCTTTTGCTGGAAGCTCTGAGAAGCAGAGGGGTGCACCGCCGTGCTGTTAGTTCGGCACGGTGGGTCTTTTTGCCCCTTTGCGTGGTTTTCGTTTTAGGGTTTTTTGTAGACTGCATAGTTCTCTTTGCTATCCTCGCTCTGTCTAGAATATCGGGCCTCACTTTGCTGAATCTATTTCATTCCTACGTTTGTCTTTTCATCTTGCTAACAGTCATTATATGTGGGGGGCTGCCTATTCCTTTGGGGTATTTCTCTGAGGTAAGTCAGGCTTGTATTTCTATCTTCAGGCTAGTCAGCTCCTCAGGCAGTGCCGAGTTGCATAGGTAGTTGTTAGGCGCAATCCACTGCTGCTTATAGTTGTGTGAGGATAGATCAGGTACTGCAGTCTACAGAGATTCCACGTCTCAGAGCTCGTCCTATTGTTTTTGGTTATTGCCAGATCTCTGTATGTGCGCTGATTACTGCACGCTGTGTTGCCTGATTGCCAGCCATAACAGTGAACATCTTCCCAGTAATCCCAGGTTCATATATAGAAAAGGCCAGTCGCTGGGCCAGTTAATAGCCCCTACAACTAAAATGGTCCTTACGGAGGCAACAGGAGATAAATCCACCTTGAATCCATCGAAGGTTGGTTTCCTACCATGTGGAGGGTGTTATGGGTGTATACACACTTCTTTTAGGAAAATTAGACAACTAACCTTTTCGGGTGCCGATGGAACAAGGAAGTTTGCTATTAAGGATAGCTTGTCATGTAATACTACCGGAGTAATATATGTGATTCAATGCCCATGTAAGAAGTTATACGTAGGTCGCACAAAGGGACAATTAAAGGTGCGTATTAAAGAACATTTTAGGAACATCTAAAAAGGGCTCCTAGAACATCCTCTGTCGAGACACTTCAAGGAAAAACATGGGAAATCCCTTAAAGGAATAATTTTCTATGGCATCCAAGTTGTACGCCCAAACAAAAGGGGGACGATTTTCTGAAGCCGATGTCTAGATGTGAATCCCAATGGATTTATACGTTGGATAGTTTAAAACCCAAAGGTCTTAATTGCGAATTAGAACTATACGGTTTTTAATGTTACATGGTTTGCACCTTCTGTATTTCTCATTACCCGTTCATGAGGGTACCAGCGAGTCCCATCATGACCCCCAAATCTACCTAGTGTAGTATGGGAATTAATAAGGAATGAGGGACGCGAGGTCCACTAGTTGAACGTAACGGTAAGTTAGGTCTTCTTTAAATATAATAGCCTGTTAGACACAGTATAACAGTGCCACTAATCGGGTATATTTTTAAGCCATATTTAATATTAGTGTGTTTTAGCCATATTTTAATGTACATATATAATATATTTTTTACGTATTATTTAATGTAAATTTATGTTCTTAGGATTTCTAATAAAAGTGAAGTTTTATAATTGTATAAGGTAGGCATTTTATTGCAGCACACATTGCAGGCAAATAAACTAGCATATTCTAGAGGGCTGTATAGGTACCAGAGTGCAATGGGGGCTCAAAATAACCATTAGGATTGTATATAGCAATATCTTATAATGTGAATTGTGGATCAGGCAATCATTCACGGTGTTCCTCAACTAGAGGGTTAAAGTATCATCATCACCCTTGAGTTTGCCGTTACAAATAGGGTTGTGCGGGTAATTGCATTAAGGGCGGTATGCATGTGGAGCCTTTATATAGGTAGCATTGAACAACGGGCAGTAACCCTGATGAAGGAGTACGTTTCAACTCCGAAACGCGTTGGTTAGAACTGGCCCTGCCAGGGCTCCATAGGCCAGTGACGTCACGCGCTGTTCGTCAGCGCCGGCCATTTTTTACTTTTCTCGTGCATCCAGGGACGCCTCCGGCCGGGATCTTCCTGGCGCTGCACGTAGCTCCACTTGTCCCCGCCAAGCGCCTGCCACCACGGTAGTCGGGATATACACGCTCACCCCGCATGAGTGTGCTCGCAATCGCAGGGAGCACCGCTACTTGCAGCCATATCACTACGGCTCTCTGCACCAAGACCAGCCATCTGTCAACTGCTATGTACCTCCACATATTGGGCAGGTAAGCATATTCATTATCAGTAGGCACTATTTTAAGTGGTGGTATCACAACAGTTATTTTATGGTATTAGTAGGTGTATATTATAGGGAGGCTGGAGTCCTTTTCATTTTCCGCAATATCCATAGGGTAAGCAGGCAGCGGGTTTGCCTAATCTATATTGTATAAGGAAGCTGTATTTCGGCCCCATTTATACACACTAAGGATTGGTTTTAGGTTTGACTTCGGACACTTGTAGTGCGGTATTTCTTATTGCCAAATTGTTTTATTCCGTTGACAGATTAGGCACAGTATCTGTCTGATATACCGGCAGCACTCGTGTAACCTTTATTATTATTTTTTGGTATAGCGCCAGTGTATTTTATTATTTATACTTGTGTAAATTATGTTTTCATCTTAATCTTACCATAATGAAAAATATTCACTCTTGCAAAGCCCTGATTGGTTGATCATTTCCATACATGAGCGGATCATTTGAATTTCTAATTTGTCCTAAAAATTTGATTTGCAAATAATTTGTTCATGGTGAATCGCAACCAGTGTAATGGGCTGCAAAATGTTAATTTAACAATGAGAGAGGGGGTCAGAGAGACAGATTTTACTTTCCAAGGAATTGTGGATGTGGGAAGGATGTATGTCATTTGGTCTCAAATGCAGCAGAATAAATAGATTATTTCAATTGCCTCTTCGGAGAAAAAGAGGACTTAAACTCTATAGCGCCACCTGTTGGAAGTAGCGATCCTACAAGACACAATCAACCCTTTAACGAGTCGTGCAATATGACTTAGGATAAAAGCCAAATCAGTATCTCAATTCGCAGACACGATGTTATAGAGTTTAAAGGTACCGTCACACTTAGCGACGCTGCAGCGATACCGACAACGATCCGGATCGCTGCAGCGTCGCTGTTTGGTCGCTGGAGAGCTGTCACACAGACCGCTCTCCAGCGACCAACGATCCCGAGGTCCCCGGTAACCAGGGTAAACATCGGGTAACTAAGCGCAGGGCCGCGCTTAGTAACCCGATGTTTACCCTGGTTACCATCGTAAAAAAACAAACAGTACATACTTACATTCAGCTGTCTGTCCCTTGCCGTCTGTTTGCTGCACTGACTGCTGGCCGCAAAGTGAAAGCACAGCACAGCCACAGCGGTGACTCACCGCTGTGTGACTCACCGCTGTGCTGTGCTTTCACTTTCACTTTGCGGCCAGCAGTCAGTGCAGGAAATAGACGGCAAGGGACAGACAGCTGAATGTAAGTATGTACTGTTTGTTTTTTTACGATGGTAACCAGGGTAAACATCGGGTTACTAAGCGGGGCCCTGCGCTTAGTTACCCGATGTTTACCCTGGTTACCAGTGAAGACATCGCTGAATCGGTGTCACACACACCGATTCAGCGATGTCTGCGGGGAGTCCAGCGACGAAATAAAGTTCTGGACTTTCTTCCCCGACCAGCGATCTCCCAGCAGGGGCCTGATCGCTGCTGCCTGTCACACTGGACGATATCGCTAGCGAGGACGCTGCAACGTCACGGATCGCTAGCGATATCGTCTAGTGTGACAGTACCTTAAGTCCTCTTTTTCTCTGAAGAGGCAATTTGCATATTTAATTTCCCAGAGGAGCATTGCACGGCGAATAAGCCTCCTCACCTTGACAAGCCAGCTGGTATGTCACTCTCCATAAGTAGAAACGTTACCCCTTAGACCCTAGATTATTTCAGTAATCAATGACACTGGCACTGCTTCTACTCCCCAATCTAGCACTCCCTATTGAGTGAAACTCCATATCGTAGACTAATATTCTCATCATATTACAGTTGTTCAACATATTAATAAATAGAGCATTTGACAAATGCTCTAGGGAGTGTCTCTCTGTCCCGATTGCTGAGCTCTAATGTTCTTACTCTAGCCGAAAATCACCCATAGTGGCCTCTGGATTCCTTGCCTAATCTTTTATACAGAGTCTGATAATCTTGCTGATTGGCAGCAATAAACCATTTAATGTTGCAGCATTTTCCCTTCTCTCTAATGATTCAGCAGTGTATGAAATGGCTCAGGGCATTTTTAGCTTTATTTTGGGATCTTCGCAAATCGAATCTCAAGGTGTTCGAATTTGCGAGACCTGAAAATTTCAGGAAATTCGATTTGAATTTGATCCTCTGTGAATCAATCTGCTCATCCTTATTCATGTCACATGACATGCTATGTTAAATTTGTTTGGTCACACCCCTCATTGCAACTCAAGCCCATAGACTCCACAAAACAATCTTTCAGACTCATTACTTGAACGTAAAAACAAGTGAAAAATTACATTAAAAAAAATGAAAAAATATTTATTTTACAGCAATGTCTGCAAGGAATAAATCAGTAACTATTACTGATTACACTAAAACAATTATTGATAGAAACAGTTGCAATATGAATGCAATGAGTTGTACTCTGTACAGTCTTTGCAATTCTTTCCCTCAAACATTATTTTGTTTCCACAGTACATATTCAAAGTGCTTAATATCATCAAATGCAAGACAATGTAATTAAACTAGCTTCAGTTGTGATTCATGTAAAACATATTGCTAAGGACGCCAATAGAATAGTAAGCAACAAATTGGTTGTTAAAATGCAAACCATGTAATTTACATTTTATTGAGAATTGAAAAGCAGTTTATTGCTTTGATTTGCATGGATAGAGCAATGTACAATGGAATGATGCCTAAATGGAAAAATAAAAATTTGGCAGGTTTCAATGTTTTGATGTTCTTCAGCTAAATGCAACAATTCTGGATCTTTATTACCTCCTGGAGCTTGCAAAAGTCCGAACAAGCTACAGAAATAGTTTATTGCTCACACGTTCTTTATGACTATGGCAGCCATTTTACTAATTACTGTAAACTGAATTTTAAAAAGGTTGCCTAGAAGGACGTTTATTTTCTTCAGTCAAATTTGTATTAGCCCCTTAGTGACCGAGCCAATTTTGTCATTAATAACCAAGCCAATTTTTACAATTCTGACCACTGTCACTTTATGTGGTAATAACTCTGTAGCATTTCAATGGATTCCACCAATTTTGAGATTGTTTTCTTTCATGACATATTGTTCTTCATGATAGTGGTAAAATTTATTTGATATGACTTGTGTTTATTTATGAAAAAATGGAAATTTGGCAAAATCTTGAAAAAGTGTCAATTTTCAAACTTTTAGTTTTTGTGTTCTTAAATCAGAGAGTTATGTCACGCAAAATAGTTACCAAATAACATTTCCAACATGTTTACTTTTCATCTGCACAATTTTGGAAACATAATTTTTTTTAGGACATTATAAGGGTTAAAAGTTGACCAGCTATTTCTCAATTTTCCAACAAAATTTATGAAACCATCTTTTTTAACAAAAGAAAATGGACCCCTAAATTTGTGGTGCAATTTCTCCTAAGTACTCCATATGTGGGGGAAATCCATTGTTTAGATACACGGCAGGGCTTGGAAGGGAAGGAGCACCGTTTGATTTTTTTAGCGCAAAATTGTCTGGACTCAAGAGCGAATGCCATCTTGTATTTGGAGAGCCGCTGATGTGCCTAAACAGTGAAAGCCCCCACGTGACCCCATTTTATACCCACAGGTACAATACAGAATTTGATAATATTAAGTTGTCATTTTTAATGTGTCGCCATTAGTGTTGAGTGCAAGTACTCGCTACTCCAGTTTGCATCAGGTGCTTGGATATGCACCAAATATCACTTGAGTGACATCATCGAGGCTCTGCCCCACATGTTTTGTGGCTGTTAGTCACCCCAAAAAATACATGTGGGAAATTGCGATACTCTGTGCATACCCAGCTAGTGTTGAGTGCAAGTGCTCGCAACTCGAGTTTGCATCGATTGGTAGGGTAGCATCGCAAATCCCTGCATGTATTTTTTGGGGTGTGTTAGAGCCACAAAATATGCAGAGATCTGCAATACTCCATGCATACCCGACCACCCGATGCAAACTTGAGTTAGGAACACTTGCACTCAACACAAGCAGTCATATCGTCTTTATTTTTTTTTACTTTTAAAAAATTCTAATTCCAATTCTAACTCCAACCCTCATACAACCCTAAACCCAACCCTAACAAAAACACATCTCTAACCCCAATCCTAATCCTAACACAACCCTAACTATAGCCCTAACTCCAACCCTTACCCCAACCCTAGCCCAAATCCTAACCCTAACTGTAGAGAAAGGAAAAATTACAATTTGAATATTTTTCAATTTTTTTTCTAAAAAAGAGGTTGACAGGGGATTTCATTTACTATGTTTTTTTTTTATTTTGATCACTGTGATAGGGTCTATCACAGTGATCAAAAAGAACCAAAAGGAAAAATTCCCTATTGTTGCACCCTCCATTTAGGGCCAGGGGAAAGATCAGGAGGGCCACGGGATGATGAAGGTCTCAGGGGACCCCAATTCTCTCTTCTCTGATATGCTAGATCATATCATAGGAAAGATAAATTAATTTTAAATCTGACTTTTTTTTTAGATGTCTGTTATTTAAAAAACGGCCCTGATAATGTTCTCCAGGGTTTCAGCTTCCCCTGGTAGCCGAGACCCCAGAGATTTTCCGACCCTTATTTATCAGCACCATTAAAAAGAGAAGAAAAAGTATTCTTAACTGCTTCCGTTAAAAGGCATATCGGCAGTCATTAAGGGGTTAACAAGCCACGTCTTAATAGCTAATGTACAAGGTACTGATTGTTGGTGCTTAAGAAATTCGACTTTTTTTAATAATTTATTTTACTCACTTATATAACTCCATTAATTCCACAGCACTTTATAGACATCATCATCACTGTCCCCATTGGGGCTCACAATCTATCAGTATGTCTTTGGAGTGTAGGAGGAAACTGGAGAATCCAGAGGAAACACACGCAAACATGGGAAAAATATACAAACTCCTTGCAGATGTTGTCCTTGGTAGGATTTGAACCCAGGACCCCACCATCCACCATGCTGCCCATATTTTGAAATAGTGGTGTATGCTAATATTATTATTATTACACCTACTACAGAATGGGATAAGGTCTTGGAGATGGGAATACCCCTTTAATCACAAGCTACAGTATATCAGTCTAAAAGTACTACAAAGACCGATTTCAATTTTTATGTTCATTTATTATGTATCTGACTATTAGGACTCTCCTCCAGAAACATTGCTCATCCATTGATTTTCTAAGGACAAAGTGAACAACTTTCAGTTACTCAATAGTTCAGGACTAGTAATTGTTTTCTTCTACTTTAAAGGGAATTTGTCAGCAGGATTTTACAGATAAAACTATTTATTTGTGCAAGAGGTAGAAAGCATCATGGGACACTCCAAACCGCAAACCAATGCATGTATGAGTAAAAATTCCTTATTTATTGTGGATAGATATCCTGCCACGATCAAGAACTATATTGCTCAAAACACACAGGTTTCAACTTTTGCTGACTATGTCACTATAGTCTTATTTTAACCAATCAATAAGGAATTTTTACTTACACGGAAGCTGGATTGTGTTTTGGAGTCTCAAGATTCTGGATGCATTCTCTCTCTTTCTAGTTTCAGCTGCAAGCCGGCAGTTTTTTTGCGCTGTACATTAGTGGGACACCTAAAGAATTATACATTTATGTTGTTGATATTTATAAAGATTATTATTATTTATTTCTATAGCACCATTAATTTTATGGTGCTGTACATGAGAAGGGGTTACATCAAAATACAAATATCACTTACAGTAAACAAACTAACAATGACAGACTGGTACAGAGGGAAGAGGACCCTGTCCTTGCGGGCTTACATTCTACAGGATTATGAGAAAGGAGACAGTAGGTCAGGGGTTGCAGTAGCTCCGATGGTGTTGAGGTGGCCGTGTGGTCATTATAGGTTGTAAGCTTTCTTGAAGAAGTGAGTTTTCAGGCTTCTTTTGAAGGATCCAAATGTGGTGGATAACCAGACATGTTGGGGCACAGAATTCCAGAGGATGGGAGATTACGTGAGGGAAGATATTGAGAGATTAGTTTGGAAATATACGGAGGAGAAAGGTTATTGATAGCTTTGTAGGTCAGTGTTAGTAGTTTCAACTGCATACTCTGGGAAACTGGGAGCCAGTGAATGGATTTGCAATGAGGCGAAGCAGGAGCGTAGTGAGGAGAGAGATTAGTTAGTTGGGCAGCAGAGTTAAGGATGGACTGGAGGAGTGTGAGAGTGTTAGAAGGTAGGCCACAAAGGAGGATGTTGCAGTAGTTGAGGTGGGAGATGATTAGGGCATGCAAAAGCATTTTGGCAGAGTGAGGGTTGAGGAAAGGACGGATTCTGGAAATATTTTTTGAGCTGGAGGCGATAGGAGGTGGCGAGAGCTTGGATGTGCGGTTTGAAGGACAGGGCAGAGTCAAGGGTTACTCTGAGGCAGCGGATTTTGGGGACAGGGGAAAGTGTGATTTCATTTATTTTGATAGATAGATCAGGAAGGGAAGATATGTGAGAAGGAGGAAAGATAATTAGTTCAGATTTGTCCACATTGAGCTTGAGGAAGCGAGAGGAGAAGAAGGAGGATATGGCTGATAGACACTCTGGAATTCTGGGGAGCAGAGAGATGACATCTGGGCCAGAGAGGTAGATCTGAGTGTCATCAGCATATAGATGATACTGGAAGCCATAGGACCTTATGAGTTTTCCCAGGCCGAGTGTATAGATTGAGAAAAGTAAGGGTCCTAGGACAGAGCATTGAGGGACACCAACAGAGGGGGGGGCAAGATGAAGAGGTAGTATAGAAGTAGGAAACGCTAAATGTGCGGTTGGTAAAGTATGAGGAGATCCAATATAGGGCAAGGTTTTTGACACCAAAGGAAGAAAGGATCCGTAGAAGGAGGCAGTGGTCAACTGTGTCGAAGGAAGAGGACAAGTCTAGAAGGAGGAGTATAGAGAATTGTCTGTTAGCTTTGACTGTAAGTAAGTCATTAGCAATTTTGGTCAGGGCAGTCTCAGTGGAATGGTGGGGATGGAAGCCAGATTGTAGGTTGTCGAAGAGAGAGTTAGATGCAAAGTGAGAGAAAAGTTCAGCATGGACGTGCTGCTCAAGGAGTTTGGAAGCAAATGGGAGCAAAGATATGGGGCGATAGCTGGACATAGCGCTTCAGTCAAGGGATGGCTTTTTGAAGATAGGTGTGATTGTGGTATGTTTGAAAGCAGAGGGGAAGGTACCAGAAGTTAGTGATAGGTTGAAGAGATGCGTTAGGGATGGGATTAGTGTGGTGGTGAGGTTGGGGAGAAGGTGGGATGGGATGGGGTCAAGCGTACAAGTGATGAGGTGTGATTGGGAGAGAAGATGAGCAAGCTCCCCTTCAGTGATTTTGGAGAGGGAAGTAATGGGGTTAGGGCATTGGTCTGGTATAACACACACAAAATTTCAGCTCACCCTTTTTGAGTAATCTCCATGGGATTTATTCAGTCCGAGCACGGAAAGAGCTTCTGCCAAGGCTCTCTGGAAACGATGAGAATGAAAGAGGAATCCAGCTCAGGAAAATATATAAAATCAAAAGTTTTTATTCCAAATTATTTTAAAAAAGAGGAAACACTGCATGTCAAAAATCAACAATATCCAATGAACGGAAGGACGACCATGATACAGCTGAACGCGTTTCGAACACTAGGTGTTCTTAGTCCACAGCAAGTGATCCAAGTGAAAACTTCACATATAAAAGCATCCATCACAGGTGAAATGAATACATGACATAATTGAAAAGACACACCTACTGCAATACAAAAAATGGTAAATGTGATGCAAAAAAAAAAAAAAATTGCGAAAAAAGAAATAATTATTTACGTTGCATGCAATCACAATGACAAAATGAAACAAAATATATAAACTGTAATATAAATATGATAGTTTGAAATGAGAAAAAGTTTGATTTAATAATGCAACATAATTTCTTTTTTAAGGTTTAAACCTGTAGGAGTACGTGTGTCAAGTAAATAAATCCAGAATGCCTCTTTGTCTCGCAGTTTTTTCTCTCTATCTCCTCCTCGTATATCCCTATGTACTTGTTCAATGGCATATACTCTTAGATATGTAGTCTGTCTGTTATGTGTATTAATAAAATGATTTGAAACATTAGAAATGTGACGTAAAGTAGGCTGAACAATGTCATTGAGATGCTCCCGAAATCTTTCTTTTAATTTTCTGATGGTAGAACCAACATACAACAAATTGCAGTATGTGCATTCAATAATATAGACCACATAATCAGAGTTGCAATTCATGAAATTCCTCATGGAAAAAATCCTTGAGTCATTAGAACCGCAAAATGTTGATTTTTTTTTACATATGTGCATGTTTTGCAAGGATATGTGCCACATTTTAAAAATTTCGTGTTCGAAACGCGTTCAGCTGTATCATGGTCGTCCTTCCGTTCATTGGATATTGTTGATTTTTGACATGCAGTTTCCTCTTTTTTTAAATAATTTGGAATAAAAACTTTTGATTTTATATATTTTCCTGAGCTGCATTCCTCTTTCATTCTCTTTGGTCTGGTATACAAAGGGGTTGTGGCAGTTTGACAACAAAGGCTTGCCTTGTTGCCTTTTATGTACATGTAGCTGTTTCAAAAACATATCCAGCATGTCTACCTTTACATGGCCAGTCATTCCTTTTCCACTCAGAAATCTGGACACAGCTGCCTCCTCTTGCTTAATTGTCAACTCCTTTACCAGAAAAAATGTAGATGTGGAGAACAGAGTGCACAATAGAGGGATACACTAGAGAGTGAGAGTGGGGAACTTATTGGTTTAGGCTTACCTGGTGGAGTTGTGACAAGCGCAACTCATATATAGGCAAGAAGAAAAACTGCTGCTGCCCTATGGCGGGTGGATAAGACATATTGGATCCAGTTGTATGAAACACGATAGATGGGCTGCTCTGCTGAAATAAATTTATTCTTCAACAATGATAATAATAAGTTTTTTTTCTTATTCACGTCACATTTCAATACTGTATCGACATCTGTGCATGAAGGCATATTGCATAAAAGCTGTAAAGCAGAGGGAGGCAGTGCTGGAGTGACAGAGGCTTCAGATCTACATCCTCATTTGCATATGAATTCAAACCCTGATTTTTCATGGACAGAAAAATGGACTGGTCATGTTAAGGTATTGCTGGGCTTTTCGTTCATAGAGCTGCTTGCACATACAGTATAAATAATTTGAGCTGAGAAGTGAGGCTGACAGATTCCCTTTAACTCCAAAAGATATCCGCCTTAGCTTTAATAAAGGAATGTGCCAAATAAAAGACAAGACTGACTGTATTGTTGAAAAAACACAGTGATTTTTAAAAATAATATATTTTACATCTAATATATAATTGCCTAGAATACTACTTCCTGCAATTTGTGCCAACTTCCGTGGCTTTGTCCGGAGCTAATGTCCGGAGCTAATGTCCGGAGCTAATGTCCGGAGATTAATTGCCTAGAATACTACTTCCTGCAATTTCTGCCAACTTCCGTGGCTTTGTCCGGAGCTAATGTCCGGAGCTAATGTCCGGAGCTAATGTGCGGAGATAATGTCCGGAGCTAATGTCCGGAGCTAATGTCCGGAGCTAATGTCCGGAGATAAGTGACGTCAACAGTGTCCAGTGTCTGATTGGTTGCCGCCTGCTGCGAGCGACCAATCAGAAACGTGCCGTACTGTGACACACTCCGCCCGCCATTTTGGTGTGATTTTTGAATTTTTACCTCACAGCAAGTTTCTACTGCGTGGAGGCGGGCCCAGTGACGTTGCTCTTCAAGCTCCTGCCGAATTTCGTCAAAAAAATGATAATACCATTTACCAAAACTATATATATTTAGTTGTGAAGTGGTTCAGTGACATTTTCACACCAATTTTGAACTTTTGTTTGGTGTTTTCGCCATATACTGCCTATTATTTTTGTTCTTTCTTACTATTATTTATTAATTGTATTATTCTTACATTTGAATAAATAAAGTATATATGGATTCTAGACTCCCGATTCTTCAGAATCGGGCTGCCATCTAGTTTTATATAATAACATTTTTGCTCTGACCAATAAGTCTACTATTAGGCTGAAACGTCCTGCTGTGTAGAGATCACTTTACGGTAGTCATCTCATTACCATCAAGGGCAATTACAATGAAAGGTAATTCCTCAATTTAGATAATTGTAATAGAAAAAGCTATTGTATGTTTAGTTGCTTTATCGGGTGGTTATTTTTGATAAATAGAACTTGTGAGATTCAATTGCTTAAAACTCATTGACTTTTGATCATTTGGAAAGCCAATGGCAATAAATATCCCTTCAAGTGGCTTACTGTTAAAATATCAAGGTAAACAATAACCTACAATATAAAAAAAAAACATTTCTCTTTCACAATGAAAGTGCTGTGCATAACTGTTATTTATTGGGAGAGTACTAAAGTAAAAACCACTACTATATGGCCATTGCTAAACAAAGTGACATAGAAGCTATCCTATGGCAAGCATGAATGTCAGAACTAGTAGAGGAACATAAAAGTGAGATACACATAAAGCAGTAATTAATTACATATTCCATGAATATCACTTAATTTGACAATTTGCTGTGTAGTGAAAAAAAGAGAAAGAACAGGTACAGTTCCTCCCCAATGTAGAGTGAAACTGCGCTGAATGGAATACTTGCCAGACTGCAAATGAAAGATATTCAGAAAATTTCTTGCTGAAACTATGGATTTTCAGCACAAAGATTCATAAAATATTTCCAATGTGTTGAAAGCATTGTATTTGACATTAGGCATTGAATGACCATTTGTGGACATTAGGGGAATAACCTGCCATGGACATTTCTTATACTGTGTGTAACATACAGCAAATCATATTTTTTTTATAAAGCAGTTATGTGTAGGATCAATAAATTCCTACATTTGTGGCATCAGATTACCAGTGTGATATTTGCAATATTCTGTCACAAGCCGTCTATTATATTTTTGTGGTCACTGTGCGGTTTTGGCATAATTCGCAACCTGTCAAGCATTTTGCTTGCATGTCATGAGATTTTTAGCTGATATATTATGGACAATTATTGTGCACAATCAAATTAAAGAAAAGTAAGGGCTGATATATTTGTATATATTTCCTACATAATTTTATATCTAGGCAGAATAAAACAAATATTTTTACATAAGACTAACTGAAGAGCCCAGCGTTGCCTGGGCATAGTAAATATCTGTGGTTAGTTATAGCACCTCTCTTCTCTTATTTTCCCATCACGCCTCTCATTTTCCCCCGCACATCTTTCATTTTCCCCCTCACATCTCTCATTTTCTCCCTCACACCTCTCATTTTCCCCCTTAGTCCTCTTATTTTCCCCTCACTCCTCTCATTCCCCCCTCACTCCTCTCATTCCCCCTAACACTTGTAATTTCGACCTCACATCTGTCATTTTCCGATCACTCCACTATTTTCCCTTACTCCTCTCATTTTGCACTCACACCTTTTCATTTTCACATTACACCTCTCATTGTCACATCACACCTCTCATTTTCCCCTTAGTATATACCGTACATGTTTGTCATCTCCCTTATAAATAGTATACACCTGTATGTCATCTCCTGTATATAGTATATATCTGTATGTCATCTCCCCTGTATATATAGTATATACCTGCTGTATGTCATTTCCTCCTGTATATTGTATATACCTATGTGTCATCTCCTTCTGAATTTAGTATATACCTGTATGTTATCTCTTCTGTATATAGTATATATCTGTATGTCATCTCCTCCTATATATAGTATATACCTGTATGTCATCTCCTGTATATAGTATATACCTGTATGTCATCTCCCCTGTATATAGTATATACCTGCTGTATGCCATCTCCTCCTCTATATACCTATATGTCATCTCCTCTTTTATATAGTACAGTATATACCTGCATGTCATCTCCTCCTATATATAGTATATACCTGTAAGTCATCTCCTCCTGTATATAGTATATATCTGTAGCAAGTGTGGAATCACTGGTCAAAAACCGAGCCTAACACATTAGGGAGGTGCTCACGTCCAGAACAAAGAAAACACCATGTAGGAAAAATAGGAAAAAATGTGGCAACACTCACCGAGCCTGTAAAGCAGACTTTTCCTTTTATTGAAGCAACTGTGAACACATCTTCACGGCAAGGGGGAGACGAGGAACAAAAGAGGTGAGCTGGGAGAGGACAACAGCCGTTTCACGCCAACACCGGCGCTTCTACGGGTCCACACCCGTATACTATGGTATGGTTTAGAATCATACTATGCTTCTAAAGGTACCGTCACACTAGACAATATCAAGGCACAGATGATTGGCCTCGGGGAGACCAAAACATCCAACACTGCGGAGACACCATCACGTGTTTCTCAACGCAGTGATTCCAGAACACTGCCACCATCCCTTATGGGAAATATGCAGATGCATGTAAAGAAGCTGCGGAGACACCATCACGTGTTTCTCGATGCAAGCAGTGAATAGCCAGGCCTTTCCCCGGGAAGGAACAACCACGGGAAGGGCAGCATCCTATGAAGGAAAGCCACCTATGCCAAGCATGGTATCCATCCACAGACAGCTGTTTCGGGGTTTTGCCCCTCATCAGTGTGGAGTAGGAATCTGGCTATTAGGAGCAGTGCCTAGTAAAAAGGCTATAAAGGCACAGATGATTGGCCTCTGCCAATCACTGCGTTGAGAAACACGTGATGGTGTCTCCGCAGTGTTGGATGTTTTGGTCTCCCCGAGGCCAATCATCTGTGGCTTTATAGCCTTTTTACTAGGCACTGCTCCTAATAGCCAGATTCCTACTCCACACTGATGAGGGGCAAAACCCCGAAACAGCTGTCTGTGGATGGATACCATGCTTGGCATAGGTGGCTTTCCTTCATAGGATGCTGCCCTTCCCGTGGTTGTCCCTTCCCGGGGAAAGGCCTGGCTATTCACTGCTTGCGTCGAGAAACACGTGATGGTGTCTCCGCAGCTTCTTTACATACACTAGACGATATCGCTAGCGATCCGTGACGTTGCAGCGTCCTGGCTAGCGATATCGTCCAGTGTGAAAGGCAGCAGCGATCAGGCCCCTGCTGTGCTGTCGCTGGTCGGGGAAGAAAGTCCAGAACTTTATTTCGTCGCTGGACTCCCCGCAGACATCGCTGAATCGGCGTGTGTGACACCGATTCAGCGATGTCTTCACTGGTAACCAGGGTAAACATCGGGTAACTAAGCGCAGGGCCGCGCTTAGTAACCCGATGTTTACCCTGGTTACCATCCTAAAAGTAAAAAAAACAAACACTACATACTTACCTACAGCCGTCTGTCCTCCAGCGCTGTGCTCTGCACTCCTCCTGTACTGTCTGTGTGAGCACAGCGGCCGGAAAGCAGAGCGGTGACGTCACCGCTCTGCTTTCCGGCTGACAGACGCTCACAGCCAGTACTGGAGGAGAGCAGAGCACAGCGCTGGAGGACAGACAGCGTTAGGTAAGTATGTAGTGTTTGTTTTTTTTACTTTTAGGATGGTAACCAGGGTAAACATCGGGTTACTAAGCGCGGCCCTGCGCTTAGTTACCCGATGTTTACCCTGATTACGGGCATCGTTGGTCGCTGGAGAGCGGTCTGTGTGACAGCTCTCCAGCGACCAAACAGCGACGCTGCAGTGATCCGGATCGTTGTCGGTATCGCTGCAGCGTCGCTAAGTGTACCTTAAGTCTTTTGGATACATTTCAGATTTCCATTCTTTTTTAGTTATGGCAGTGGCACTTATCGCTGAAGATAATTATCTTAAACATCAGGTTATGAATCGGTTTTATTAGTGACTATTTTCTTTCAGTAAATTTATGATTTACTCTAATCTGTTTTTGCTTCTTCACTGCATCCATAATAATTTATTGATAATTCATCATAGGCTCTCATGCTTTTCGACCACTAACAAAAGCTAAATACACATGTCAGGAAAAATATAAATATCTAGAAGATTTAGTATGAGGCATTTAAAATATACAATATCACCAGCAATGGTATGTATCATAGATTTATAGTTTTATATACACAGTGGTATGTAAAAGTTTGGGCACCCCTGGTTAAAATGACTGTTATTGTAAACAGTTAAGCAAGTTGAAGATTAAATGATCTCTCAATGGGCTTAATTTGAAGATAACACATTTGCTTTGTATTTTAGACAAAAACATTTTTTTTTTTTTCATTTTCAAATTTACAAAAAGGAAAATAGGCCAAGGCAAACGTTTGGGCACCCTTGAAGATTTGTGTACTAAGATTCCTTTGATCAAGGGCTCAGACCTTAATTAGCCTGTTAGGGTTATGGCTTGTTCACTATCTTTGTTAGGAAAGGCCATGACATAGGGTATACGTGAGTTCCGTGACCTGGAAAAAATTACCCCAACCCCCTTAAACAGATCTCTTAACAATCTAAAGAATAAACTTCTAACGTACTCAAAACAGCAGACGGAGACATATGTTGGATTTAATTGGCCACAGCAGCCATTTTATTAAATAAAAGATAACAGAACTTTTATGACAACCCAGAATAGGAGGGGCGGTCCTCGAAGCCCCAAAGTTATAAAAAACTCAGTATCCCAAAAACTCCACAATGTTCAGCCCAGGATGAGTCATACCCCCAGCCGTAAAGCACCAGCTCAGGGATAGATAACAACCAATCCTGGTCCACCGAACCCACCCCCATGCCAGGGGTCCATAAATCCACCTCACGCGGAATAACCGTACCGCGCCTTGTTAAATTCTCTCATGGGGTGTCCAGGACCTCTCAAGATCCCCACCCCATTGAACCACGATTTACCATTTCCACCGACTTCGAGGACCTCCACCCCCGCCAACTGCCGTGACAATACCCTGACAGCATTCACATAACAAAATAAATACATTTAGACGCCTCTTAAAACAATACTCCAAAAGCCCACATATGCCGACTTCACCCCCCCCATTACCCTAACCAAAAAAGGGAGGGTGGGCGGGAGATTCCTCACTTGTCACGCAGGCACCTAAAATGGATGCCTGCGTGAGGAGCGTGCCCCTTTTTATGTGCCCCCTCCCCACAGTCCCCTAGTTCCACCCCTTATTTTCAAAAAATGCCCCTAAAGCCACCCCTCAAGTTCCCAGTTAACCCCTTACCACCGTATCCCTTCTAACTGCTCCAGCTCCCCAGGTCCCACGTAACCCCGTCATGGCGGCCTCCCTTTACGTGCCGTGGGCCCCCAGTACGGCCTTTCTTGACATAGGGTATACGTGAGTTCCGTGACCTGGAAAAAATTACCCCAACCCCCTTAAACAGATCTCTTAACAATCTAAAGAATAAACTTCTAACGTACTCAAAACAGCAGACGGAGACATATGTTGGATTTAATTGGCCACAGCAGCCATTTTATTAAATAAAAGATAACAGAACTTTTATGACAACCCAGAATAGGAGGGGCGGTCCTCGAAGCCCCAAAGTTATAAAAAACTCAGTATCCCAAAAACTCCACAATGTTCAGCCCAGGATGAGTCTTACCCCCAGCCGTAAAGCACCAGCTCAGGGATAGATAACAACCAATCCTGGTCCACCGAACCCACCCCCATGCCAGGGGTCCATAAATCCACCTCACGCGGAATAACCGTACCGCACCTTGTTAAATTCTCTCATGGGGTGTCCATGACCTCTCAAGATCCCCACCCCATTGAACCACGATTTACCATTTCCACCGACTTCGAGGACCTCCACCCCCACCACGAACACGAATGGCCTGACACCTTAGCCATTCATGTCCCTCCACACCTTCAAGCTTAATTCAATGCCACTACGGATAGCCAAACACCACATATCATTACCCACCGCGTTCAGGTGCACGCCATCAGCTCTCCAGTAAGCTCCTTGACCCGATTCCAAGTCCACATGTCTCACGGCCAACGCGCCATTCCTCACCATAAACCGAGATATGGCCCTGTTTATTTTAATCCGGGCCCTGTTCACCCCCTCGTGTGATCTAGCACCTCTCCATCTTTTACGGGGAATGATGTCGGACCACACCAACAACACTTTTGGAAACATGACCCAGAACCTCAGGATATCGAATTTGATATCCTTAATCAGCTCCCTACAAGACCGTTTAGCCAAATCATTCCCCCCTAAATGTATCACCACGATCTCCGGCACTCTATCCAGTCTAACAAAACGATGAAATTCAGGTAACCATTCCTTCCACACCATCCCCCTTTTACCGATCCATCGTAAAGTCACTGTCTCTCGAGAAAGACCCAACTGACGACCGTCCGGACGAACCGCAGCACGCAACGCAGCCCATACAACATACGAATGCCCCATGATCCAGACGAGCATCGGATCAGGCCCTGCAACACAGAAAGAAAGGCAACAAACAATTAACTTAACACAGCTTCTAACTCACAATAGGTTTGGGCGAACATACGACTGGAATCTTGAAGATTCCCACCTCCCAATTCTCCGAACCACATCCTCACCAAGGCCCCACCTAGCGGCCTCAGTCGCTGCCCCGATCCTGAAGGAGTGACCACTATATTGTGTTGCAGGTAAGCCCGCTGCCGCCAAACATTTCCTAAAAACAGAAATAAACTGAAAACGGGACAAGAAAGACCCATTTTCGTGCACCAAGAATGGCTCGTCTAACACCCCGCCCTTTGCCATGTACTTCTTCACGGATGCCACCGGGGATCCTTCAACATTGAACAACACCACTTTGCACCCTTTCCCATACACGTCCGTTTTGGAAGCCTTAATAAACACTACCACCTTATTCCCTTCGACATCCACGTTTTCTCTTAACAAAATACCTTTTTTACTAACGGACGGGCTAACCAACTCACCTAACCGAAATGCCCCAAAGAAGGCCAAAGAAAAGGCTGCACGGAACAGAACCACTTCCCATTCGGAAAAACACACCTCTTGCAACTTCCGCTCAATGGCTGAGAGCACCTCATAAGATACGGGTCGGCGACCGTCCGAAGCCTTCCAGCCTTTCTTCCAACCCCGAACAACTTGCCGAACCAAGAAGGATTTTGTTATATCCTTACCCCCCCTCCATTTAAGGTTGAAGGCTAGCCCCGCCAGAAACTTATTCAAACGTGTCACAGACCAACCTGCCTCCCAATGATGACCTAAGAACAACAACAAACCATACTCCTCCTCCATATCCTGGTCCATACTTGACATCCAGGATTCCCACAAGCTCCAAGCCTGATTATAATGAGACCAAGATGAATCCGCGAGCGATTTGGTAAATAACTCTGTTACGGCCCTCGCGGCAGGTTCCACAACTCCACTGGACAATCCCGGCCCGCGCTCTCCGCCTGTGGTGCCAAATCCCGGAAAAGCTGCCACTGAAATTGAGAAAGAGCAACAACTATTGGATCAGGCGCTGACAAGCTAACTTCAGATACAATCCATAAGTTAAACTTAAGACCCAGGAAAACCAAGTGCTGCAAGACCTTCACTACTGCAGGCGTAGCCGCTGACAACGAGTTTACCGCCGTCACCGTTCCAACATGCTCACAATGAAAAGAAATCTTCAAATTCCTCAATTTGTCACCCCACAGGGCCAACGCAACTACCCTGGGGAACAAATGCAACAGTAGCCGGTTGTTTGTTAACCCCTCCTCCTTCCATTCTTCCGGCCAAGCCGCTGCTGACCAGCTACCATGAAAGAAAAGACCAAAGCCACTCATTTCAACGACATGCACCAAAATGCCCAAGGAGGTAGCATCTGCCACCGGCTGAATCCACAGAGATCTGCCATTGTACTCGTCCAGAAAATCCGCCCACATCTTCAAATCGTCCCGAAACTCTTTCTTTATCCTGATGAAATGCAAAGGGGACTTTACCCCTACTGTTGCCAAGGATAGGCGGCGGCAGAACGCTCGACCCATCGGCATGATCCTACATGCAAAGTTCAGTTTCCCTAACAACGATTGCAAACTGCGCAAATTTATCTTCTTCAAACCAATCGTATTAACCACATCTTGGCACAACGCGGTAACCTTGTCTGCAGGTAGCCTACATTCCATTGCTACCGTGTCGATTTCAATGCCTAGGAAGCTCAACACTGTCACCGGACCAACTGTTTTGTCCTCCGCCAAAGGCACCCCGAAGTTTTTTGTCACACTCTCCATTGTATGCAACAAAATCGAACAATCTGCTGATTCCGCTGGCCCTATAAACAGAAAGTCATCCAG
This sequence comes from Ranitomeya imitator, assembly GCF_032444005.1. NCBI lineage: Eukaryota > Metazoa > Chordata > Amphibia > Anura > Dendrobatidae > Ranitomeya > Ranitomeya imitator. The sequence goes on along the minus strand of NC_091285.1, from coordinate 326,449,646 downwards.
ATAGTGCGAAGATGAGCGTATCCCAGACACATCTTTCACCACCCATTCTAGGAACGTGCTGAAGGCCTCAAAGTAAGCACATGAAATCGAGCAACCCATGGGAAGACAACGATCAACAAAGAAGCCGCCATCCCAAAAACAACCCAATAAATGCAAACTGTCAGGATGAACTGGCAACAAACGAAAGGCCGCTTCGATGTCGGTCTTAGCCAGCTTAGCCCCCTTTCCACATGCTCTAACCCACTCCATCGCTGAATCGAATGATAAGTACGACACCGAACTCAACTCGGGATCAATACCATCATTAACCGAAGATCCCTTCGGAAATGACAGGTGATGGATTAACCTAAATTTAAAAGGTTCTTTCTTAGGGACCACGCCAAGAGGTGACACCCTCAGATTTGCAATCGGAGGGGCGACAAACGGGCCTGCCATTCTTCCCAGAGCAACTTCCTTATTCAACTTCTCCGACATGACCTCCGGGAATTGTAACGCCGATTTCAAATTTTTTCTTTTTAAACTAACATCCTGCTCAACATAAGGGATTTTGAAACCCTCCTTAAAACCGTCGCTCAATAAAACTGCAGCTGACCTATCAGGGTATCTACTTAGAAAGGCCTCCATCACGACCCACTGCACCGGAGTCACCCCTTTTGTCAGCTGAATCTCCAACTTTTTGCCTGTTACCCCTGAAACATTTTGAAGCGCTATGCACCCCCCCGCAGGTTGAACACTCGTGCCTATATTTACACTTGCTCCCGAATCTGCATATGCCATCATTGAAGGCGAAACACAGTCCCTTCTGCAAAGCCGCCGAGTGTCCTGACTGCCCTGAACTCCCGGCGCCCCCGTGAAAAGGCTGGCTAGTCTGACCTAAACGGGACGGGACCATAACTCTCATCCAAAACGCTATGTCCTTGTGATCCCACCTGATACTTGGCCTAAAAGCCTTACGCTGACGAAACTGTTCGTCATAGCGAAACCAACCCTGTCCCCCATAGGTCCTGTAAGCCTCCCCTATGGCATCTAAGTAACAAAATAATGCCGAGCAATTTTCCGGGGCCTTCTCCCCGATTACGCTAGCCATAATAGCGAAAGCTTGCAGCCAATTTGAAAATGATCTGGGAATCAGCCTATATCTCCGTTTCTCCTCATCTTCTTTTTTAGAGTCCTCCCTTCTAGGTCTATCCAAATTAAATCTCTCTAGGGGTAAAAGAGAAAATATTTCTATGTACTCCCCTTTCCAGATTTTTTCCCTAACCTCTTGTTTTAAATGTGCCCCTAATGGGCCCTCGAAGCAGACATAGACCTCCCCCTTAGCCGCATCGTCTAGTTGCGGTACATCCTCCTTTTCCTTATCCTGCAAAGCTCCCTCACCTGGTGCATCAATTCCTGACCCAGGCCCTGGTGCTGTTCCGTCCTTCTCCCTTGATGAGCTCCCCGTGTCTGCCGCAGGACCCGCACTGCTGGATGTACCCGTAACTTCAGACAACTGTCTAGACCCCTCAAACGACCCCGTATTTCCCAACCAAGCAGCTGACGGCAAAGACCCCCTGCTAAGACCGGACCCCCACAAGCCCGCTAGCTCCCCTAAACCTCTAAGGATTAAACCCATACCCCCGCTAGCAACTCCCGAAGTAATGTCACTATTCCTAGCTTCAGGGGAAACTATGCCTGGCAAATTAAAGATAGGGAAAATGTTCTCACCTAGCTGCCTGGGTGCTGTGAGCCCAGCAGCCGAAGATCCAGCTCCCAGCCGAAGGTGTCCTGCATCCCGACCGGCTTGATCCGCGATGTTGCCCGCCGAACTCCTGGCGGCCGTATCCGTGTCCTGGCGACTCGGTGATGCCGTCGACTGCCCTGGTGCTGCGGAAAGGGAAAAGGCCGAGCCAGCATCCTGCCGCCCGATGGAAGATGTGCGGCTCCTTGCCACGGATACGTCCCCGGCACTGCGTACCGAAGCGACGGAATGTCGCCTGCCGGAATCCGGAAAATTTCCGCCACCACCAGCAGAGGACGCAGATCCAGGAAAGTTCCGGCCATCACCAGCAGAGGGCGCAGATCCAGGAAAATCCCGGCCATCACCAGCAGAGGGCGCAGCTGCAGGAAAATCCCGGCCAACACCAGCAGAGGGCGCAGAACTTGCAATATCCAGGCCACCACCAGCAGAGGGCGCTGCTGCGTTGAAGACTCCAGAGCTGTGCACTGCAGAAGGCCGCACGCTGATGCCAGGGCCAGCCGACTGCCGCCCGCATAATCCTCGGCGCTGAGGGGCCACCGCACCTGACCCCCGTCTCCTCGGCTGTCGCTGCCTCCCACGCTGAGCGGCGCCAGCGGGCATGCTGGCGGCCGCCGTACCGGCTCCTGCTCCTGCCGCCCCACGTCGCCCGGACACTGAAGGAGGGGAGGAAGGATCCACCCCCCGTTGTAGGCCCCGCCGCACTGGAGGATTCCTCCCGGCGCCGCGCTGGGAGGTGGAGGGAACAGCGCTGCTTACCGGAGGGTCCGCAGAGGGGCTCCTATTTCGGCGCCGGGCCCTGGGGATGATGTCCGGGCTTAGGCGCGCCGGAGGCCTAGTCCTCCGCGGCCGGCGCCCGTCCTGCGGTGCCTGCGATGGTGCTCCCGATGTCCCCTGGAGAAGGCTGTTAACGGATGCATTCAGCCAATCTGTCCCCTGGGAGCTGGCTGCCGTCCGGAGACGCTGGAGGATCGCTTCAATGTCCATTCTGGTAAGTGTGACAGAGATTCCTCACTTGTCACGCAGGCACCTAAAATGGATGCCTGCGTGAGGAGCGTGCCCCTTTTTATGTGCCCCCTCCCCACAGTCCCCTAGTTCCACCCCTTATTTTCAAAAAATGCCCCTAAAGCCACCCCTCAAGTTCCCAGTTAACCCCTTACCACCGTATCCCTTCTAACTGCTCCAGCTCCCCAGGTCCCACGTAACCCCGTCATGGCGGCCTCCCTTTACGTGCCGTGGGCCCCCAGTACGGCCTTTCTGGTGATGCAAATTTCCCAGCTTTATAAAACCTTGGCCTCCATTAACCTTGTGACAAAAAAACAGCAGCCATGCGTTCTTCTAATCAACTGCCTAGCACTCTGAAAATAAAAACGGTGGAGGCACACAAAGCAGGAGAAGTCTATAAGAAGATAGAAAAGCGTTTTCAAGTTTCCTTTTCATCAGTTCAAAATGTTATTAAGAAATGGCAGTTAACAAAAACAGTGGAGGTCAAGATAAGGTAAGAAAGGCCAAGCAAAATTTCAGTGAGCTCTGCTCATAGGATTGCTAGAGATGCAAATCATAGCCCCCGCTTGACTGCAAAAGACCTTCAGAAATTTTAGTAGACTCTTGAGTTGTGGTACATCGTTCTACTGTTTAGAGACACATGCACAAATATGGCCTTCTTGGAACAGTCATCAGAAGGAATCCTCCATAAAATTAAGAATTAAAATTAGAAGTATGCAAAAGAACTTCTAAACAAGCCTGATTCATTTTGGAAACAAATGTGAATAAAATAAGCACAGAATTTCAGAAAAATTACATCTCATCAACCATTAACCTCTTAATGCCCGGAGCTTTGTTTACTTTTCCGTTTTTGTTTTTCGCTCCCCTCCTTTCCAGAGCCATAACTTTTATATTTTTCTGTTAATATGGTCATGTGAGGACTTATTTTTTGTGGGACGAGTTTTACTTTTGAACAACACCTTTGGTTTTACCATGTCGTGTGCTAGAAAATGGGGAAAAAAATTCCAAGTGCGGTGAAATTGCAAAAGAAGCGCAATCCCACACTTGTTTTTTGTTTGGTATTTTTGCTAGGTTCACGAAATGCTAAAACTGACCTGCCATTATGATTTTCCAGGGTATTACAAGTTCATAGACACCAAATATGTCTAGGTTCTTTTTTATCTAAGTGGTGAAAAAAAATGCCAAACTTTGCTAAAAAAAAATGTGTGCAATTTTCCATTACCCGTACCATTTCCATTTTTCTGGGGTTGGGTGAGGGCTTATTTTCTGCATGCTGAGCTGGCGTTTTTAATGATACCATTTTGGTGCAGATACGATATTTTGATCTCCCATTTGTGCATTTTAATGCAATGTCACGGCGACCAAAAAAACGTAATTCTGGCGTTTTGACTTTTTTCTCGCTATGTGTTTAGCGATCAGGTTAATCCTTTTTTTATTGCTAGATCGGGCGATTCTGAATGCAGCGATACCAAATATGTGTATGTTTGATTTTTTTATTGCTTTATTTTGAATGGGGCAAAAGGGGGGTGATTTAAACTTTTATATTTTTTTATTTTTTTCTTATTTTAAAAACATTTTTCTTTTATTTTGGCATGATTCAATAGCCTCCATGGGAGGCTACAAGCTGCCACAACTCGATTGCCTCTGCAATGCTTAGATCACCCCTATGTAGTAGAATTGCAGCATTACTATGAGCGCCGACCACAGAGGTCTTACATATAGTGGCATTCCTCTAATTAAATGATTAGTCATATTGATAACTTTTAGGATTTGTTGAAATGGGATAGAAATTGAGCTAGAAAGTCGATGTGATATTTCCATGAATTTGAGGCAAAATGTGATTGAATTATGTACGGATTTGTCAAGGATTTTGTTGCAGATTTGCCAAGATGATACCCTAGGAATAACAAAGGGTACAATAAATATTGAAAATCCATATCATAACTTGAAATACTGCATAGTTAAAACACATACAAGTAGAGATAAACAGATTTTTTTTTTATTCAAATCCACCAGTTTAGTCAAATTATCCCAAATAAATAAAATCTCAATAACGCGAAGCCTCTAAGTCTAACGTGTTTAACTTTCTGAGATCTCCTAGGATTTTGTTGATCCTTTTGAGCTTCTTAATACAAACACAGTATTATTTTTACTGTCCAAGTGACCTCAACCTATCTGGCTAAGGAAAGAGCAGGGGGTAACAAGTGTCAACTAGTGATGAGCAAGTATACTCGTTGCATGGGTTTTCCCGAGCACGCTCAGGTGGTCTCCGAGTATTTTTTAGTGCTTGGAGAGTTAGTTTTCCTTGCCTCAGCTGCATGATTTACAGCTGATAGACAGCTTGAATATATGTGGGGATTCCCTAGCAACCAGGCAACCCCCACATGTACTCAGCCTGGCTAACAGCCGTAAATCATGCAGCTGAGTCAGCAAACACTAAATCTCTGAGCAGTCACAAATACTCGGAGACCACCCGAGTGTGCTCGGGGAAAACCCGAGCAACGAATATACTCGCTCATCACTAGTGGCAACCAATAGCGGTATTCATGGGATGTGTATATTAAACTAATCAAACAAAGAAGTGTAATAAATAGATAAATAATAAATTATGACTTGTCCATCTTATAAGCCAAGAAGCTCATTTTAACCTGTTTGTAAACTGGCAGGGAATAATCAGCTGTGACCCCATACTGTCCTGTTTGTATTTTCTATTTTGCTTTCTCCCCTGCCCAGGAGATGTGGTTTGATCAGACCATGTCCCTGTATGGTAAGATTCAGCCATTACTCAGTACAGGTACATTTTATTTAACACATTAATTTATGGAACCTTTTTTTATTCCAAGATCTATAAATTAAAATGCACTTTGTTCTTGGGACAACCCCTTTAACTAAAGCAGGCACTGCACATGTTTCAGCTGACAGTCACTTATTTGTTCATTCTCCCATCAGTTATCTTTCCTGAGACCCCCATGCAAATGAAAATTTGACCTGGCCAATCACTTAAGTATTTTCAAGGGTAGAGCAGAGAAAGCTGCTGAGACATAGCTGTGACTTATTTCCTGAAGAAGAAAGGGGCCAACATGAACATTAAAGATTCCTGACTCTTTTCTCTCCATCATTATCTGTTGGGAATGAGTAAGCTCTTATGGGCAGGGTCTTCATTATATTTGCTTTAATTATTGTATTATCTTTAACGTTCTTACTTACGAACTGTAGCATTGTAAAGTGCTGCAGAATATGTTGGCGCTATATAAATAAAGAGTATTATTATTATTAAAGAGTCAGAGTCCTTCATGCATGCTAGAGTGTGGGCTGAAACAGCTGATACAAGCGGATTTGGACAATTTTAGTGTAATTTGTAAGGTATATTAAAAATCAGAGTGTGTCACCTTTACCTGTCTTTGACTGAACTCAGTTGATTTATGACCACATGAAAGTTTTGCTTTCTTTTGATGCAGATTATGATCATAAATCAGCACAAAGAAGCTCAGTGAAAGATGAAATATACATATTTACCCATTAAAGCTCGTTTGTCTGACAGATTCTTAGTAAATCTCCTCCTGCGGCCATCAATTAGCAGTAAAACAGCTTTAAAAGCAAAACAGTACAACATGTTTCATGAAACCAATTGTAAAAATATTTTTTAGCTAAAAAAAAATACATTTAAAGGGGTATTCCCAAGTTCAGAAGTTGTCTGCTAGTCATTGGAAAGAGAATAAAGGTACCGTCACACTCGGCGACGCTGCAGCGATATAGACAACGAGCCGATCGCTGGAGCGTCGCTCTTTAGGTCACTGTAGAGACATCAAACACAGCAGCTCCAGAACGATGCAGGAGCGATCCAGTGCCGTAACGGCGACTCACTTATCGTTCTCGCTGGTTGTTAGCTCCATGTAAAACGTTGCTGGCGTCGTTGCTTTTGATGTCAAACATGACGATACACGCCGACCTGATGACCAAATAAAGTTCTGGACTTCTAGCTCCGACCAGCGATGTCACAGCGGGATCCTGATCGCTGCTGCGTGTCAAACACAACGAGATCGCTATCCAGGACTCTGCAACGTCACGGATCGTTGTCATTCTCGTTGCAAAGTTGCTGAGTGTGACAGTACCTTAACGTCTTGATCGCTGGGGGTCTTATCACTAGGACTCAGGCTCTATAAAGCCTCATGTGAATGGAGCGGTGATGTGCACCTCTGCTCCATTCATTCTTAATTGAGTGTTACATTTGGCTGATCTACAACGCTTCCATTAGGAATAAATAGATCAGCAGTGCACATGATCAACCACCGCAACATTCACAAGAGGCTCTTCCCAGCCTACCCAGTTTTACAATCCCAGTGACCAAGAAGTTATTCCCTAGGCAACAGGTTGGTAGAACTTTCACATGAGAATACTCCTTCATGTGAAAAAACACACCTGAAAGTGTCCATATCTATAATCATTTATGTAAGACACCAACTATCTAATGTGTTTGTTCTCCCCAAAGATAGTTGAAGAGAAATAAGCTTGGAATTTAATATTCTCAAAAATACCGTAGCCAGAAAAGGAATCTCATGAGTATGGCCAACACATCAGTCTAGTATAAATTTAGACATTTTGAAAGCTGCTGTAGTCTTACTTTTCTTTTGAACATTTTAAACATTTTAGGAATAACAATATTCTATTAAAAATGTAGTTGTTTTACATGACAATGATGGATCCTGAAGCCCAAAGTAATTGTACTTTGAGTTATGTAATATGAATATTGCCATCCATTTAGCAAAATTCATTTCCCTATTTGTTAGGCCAGTCTCACACGTCCAGATAATTCCGGTACCAAAAAAATCGGTACCGGAGTTATCCGTGTCCATGTGTCCGTGAGCTCACGTTGGCCATCCGTGTGGCGCACGTGCGGCACACATGTGCCGCCCGTGTGCCACCCGGGTACCACACGGAGTGTGCATGAGACAGCGCTAGAGATAAGCGCTGTCCCCTGCATCTGGTGGACGCTGGAAAGAAGATATGAAAAATCCTTTTTTTTTCGTGTTTTAAATAAAGCTCCCTGTCCCCACCCCCCTCCCACCCCCTGTGCGCCCGCCCGCTGGTAATAAAATACTCACCTGGCTCCCTCGCAGCGTCCTGTCCTCGCCGCACCTTCTCCTGTATGAGCGGTCACGTGGTGCCGCCCATTACAGTCATGAATATGCGGCTCCACCCCTATGGGAGGTGGAGCCGCATATTCATGACTGTAATCAGCGACACCACGTGACCGCTCATACAGGAGAAGCTGGCGCTGAGAGGATGCTGCGAGGGAGCCGGGTGAGTATTTTATTACCAGCGGGTGGGCGCACAGGGGGTGGGAGGGGATGGGTACATGGATCTTTATTTAAAACTAGAAAAAACAAAATAAAAAAAGGATTTTTCATATCTTCTTTCCAATGAACGCTGCTGGAGAGAAGATATGAATGGCGGCTTTAGCACCACGTAGGGGGGACAGTGCTTACAGTAGCGCTGTCTCCTGCACGGCACACGGACTGCACACAGACAGGGTCCATGTGCGGTATGTGTTTTACATGGACCCATTGACTTTAATGGGTCCGTGTAATCCGTGCGCTCCCACGAACACTGACATGTCTCCGTGTTTTGCACACGGACATACGGTCCGTGAAAACACGCTGACATGTGCAGAGACACATTGATTTCAATGTGTCTACGTGAGTCAGTGTCTCCAGTACGTGAGGAAACTGTCACCTCACGTACCGGAGCCACTGACGTGTGAAACCAGCCTTACCGATAGTATAAAAGTTTGTTCCCTCCATAAACTGTACTAACATGGATTAATGCTGGAGAACTTATCTAGAAGAGCTTAGTGAGAGCTCCAGCACAACACGGTGTCTTGTAGTTAGAACTTACTGAGCGTAAGCTAAAAAATCAGCAAAGCGTAACACCTAGAGGAAATCAACTAAATAAACAGAAGCAATCATATTTTTCCTTTATTTTTGCATTAAAACTATATAGACAATCTGAAATCCTTTATTTCGCTTATCCTGAATTTGCAAACTAAAAGAAAGTGTTGAAATGCCACCTAACAGATGGAAGCTCCAGATTCATAAGCTGGTAAGCAGCGTGAATTCTTGCTAATTTGCTTAAATAATGCGTCCAAATAAAAATAAAAATTACAGTGTCTCATTTTCTAAATTATGCAAAAATAAATGTGATTGGTGCGGAAGATGACCTTTAAATATAAGTAATCAGCTGCTATATTTGTAGCTAAAGTCTACAAATCTGGATTGCTTCTGTGATTAAAAAAATCAATGATCTTCTTCTCATTTTCCCAGTATTAGCAATTGCTAAAATGAGACATTATTTTTTTATTTGACTGAACAAGACAAATAAAAAATAAAAGCAGAGACAGTGACATAGTTAGGCTACGTTCACACTAGCGTTTCCCATTTTGCGTCGTGTTTGCGTCGGGCGACGCAGCAGTGACGCATGCGTCATGCGCCCCTATATTTAACATGGGGGACGCATGCGTTTTTTTTTGTTGCGTTGTGCGACGTATGCGTCTTTTTTGCCGCTAGCGTCGGACCAAGAAAACGCAACAAGTTGCATTTTTCTTGCGTCCAAATTTCGGCAAAAACCGATGCATGCGTCGCAAAACGCAGCGTTTTTGCGTGCGTTTTGCCGCGTTTTTGCGTGCGTTGTGCGTTGCGTCGCCGACGCAGCGGCGCACAACGCTAGTGTGAACGTAGCCTAAATGCTTTGATTTATATGCTGACTTGTATAGTGATCTATGGTGATCTGGTTGTACCAATTGAAGCACGCTTACAGAAAACCTCCACCCTGCATAGTAAAACCTAATGACCTCCACTCTGTTCCTTCCACATTTAATATCAAAGTCCCATACCCTTCATGTCCAAAATGTCTGCTAGAGAGTGCACCGGAGAGTTCGGACCGGAACATTCAGCTGCATAGAAATACATGCAGCCGCACACTCCAGTCCTGAGTGCCGGCGGCAGTGCCGGGTATTGAGGTGCGAGACTTGTGCGAGTTTCTCGCATTGCAGTTGCAAGTGGGACACTGGCCTAAGTCTGATTAACACCTCTCCTACCTTTCCAATGTAGTGAATTGGACCACTGCTGATGACAATGGTGCTGTTTCCTTCCCTTGGCAGAGAAAGGCAGAATACTTTTAGACTATTAGAAATGAATATGCACATTTACTATGGTGGGTGGAGGGTCGCTTTGATAACAGTAAGAGCCCACAAAAGTTTGATCTCTTTTGGTTTTGGCTTATACAAGTGGTTCCAAATTAAGATTAACCCCTAAAACACTGTACAATAACAAATTATATTGTGGTTCCGTGTTACCTAGTAAAAATGATGTGACTACAGTACTTTTCTGCCAAATGATGACAAAAGTATTCTCGGAGTGATACATTTTCTGGTTAGCCACTAAAGGTATCACTCTGAGAATACTTTTGTCATCATTGGTCAGAAAAGTATTCACATCCCCTATAACACTAATATAAATCGAGAAGGCATATGGAAATGGGTGGTATTGTTAAATGGAACTCTCTTTTATGTGTTCATATGTTCATCTATGTATAAATCTTAAATATAAATGTTATACATGGCACTAAGTCTACAAAGTACTATACATGACTTTAGATCTTTTAGCCGCCATATGAAAACATACTTTGGCCATATTTTTCACTAATGCAACTACCGTATCTACATTTTAAAGTGGTGTTACAGAGACGTATGTAAGCATGACAAGTGACCCCATTTTATGCAGATCAGATACTCAAGAACGTATTACAGGTTCCCATACGTAAACACAAACATTTGATTCCAATTTCACAGTAATATCGTGTGGGTAATTTTGTCTAAATAGGATTGTCCGTATAGATTTTTAATGAGACCAGTTGCATGTTTATCTGGACCATTGGAAAATAATGAAAAATTATACCTAGCTTAGAAGAAAACCGACAAGCCAGGGCTGTAAAATGAGCTTTTAAAGCAAAATGCAAATTAGACTGGAAGAACATTGGAGGTGTGTGGAGGAGCTCCAAGTGCATTAGACCTCTATGAAGCTGGTGCCTCCTACTTGTCCTTAATTATCAATTTGGCTGCATCAAGCTGAAATCTCTGACATGCAGTGTTACTGCCTGAGCAAAAAGACAACATTTCTCTGAGATACAGTATTGTACTCTGTGCTCCCCACTTCATCCAGTTGACATGTATCAGATAGACTTCTGCAAAGTGACAGTCGCTAAGAGCTTTTCCCGCAGGCTGTCACCAAGACCACAGTTTAGCAGATGCAGTGCCGCTAATGTGGGAGCAATTGATAGCAGAAATAAATCTATTACAGGTCACAGAAAGGGACAGAAGAACTGCAGTGCTGCTGAATGGCTTAAACACTCATAGCATGTATAAGCACAGACAACATTCATATATACACACAGGAAAGGGATTTTTCCCACTGAAAGTCATGCATTTTCCTAAGGTAAAGCCGAGAAACTAAGAATGATCGCTGCACCCCAGTAGGTACAAAATCTCTGAAATAAAGCATTTTAGTAACAACTACACACATAGTTTCAGTTCTTTTCTCATTAATTGTATTATAGCTTTATTACCATCCTCTTTTCTGTTTCAATAGACTGCTTCCATGTGCACTTTACATGTAAAATAACCTTCTTTTTACCTAGTCCAATAATATGGGCATACAAACAATATGGCGCACACCCTGACCTCTGATTGGTCCACAGATCTACTCTTAGTATCAGTCAGATAGCTATGTTAACTAGACAGCATGCCATCATTTTCTCAATTACATAGTTATTTACATACACTTTTATACATTTTGTGCACTTTTTTTAATTCCTGAATATGCAGGTACAAGTGCTTTATACAAATTTCTTTTGCTTCCTCTTTTCTTTTTCTTTAGCCTTTCCAAGTCTTCTCATGTGATTGGAGCACGAATGTGTATCTCCTTCCAATTAGTGCTTTCATTTCATAGACATTGTAAATGACATTACCGGTCCTTATAATGTTCAGCTATTATAATACTTATATTATCAATCCCAAGGGGTCAATTACCAGAAAATCTGGCTTTCCTGAAGTTCACATGCTGGTTGAAATCATCCCTATAAGACGATTCACCAAAATCAATGGGCTATGAGATAACTTACTGATCACTGTGGGTCCAGAGGCTGGGATACCAGCAATCCAAAGTACGGAGCTTCCAAAATCCAAGAGCAGAACTCTTTAAAGGGAACCTGTCACCTGAATTTGGCGGGATCGGTTTTCGGTTCATTCTCTGTCCTCTGTAGTACACGCCTGCGCAAGGCAATATTGCCTTGCGCAGGCGTGTACTACAGAGGACAGAATGAACTTCAATCCAATATTGCAGCCAGCATGCAGCCAGCAGGTAAGGAAAGGGTGAATCAAACACCCGAAAACTCCGCCCATATGACCGAAAACCGGTCCTGCCAAATTCATGTGTCAGGTTCCCTTTAAAGCCATGCCTTCAATGTCTTGTCAATAGGATTTCTGGAAATAGCCGAACACCGTACTTGGCTTTCTCTAGCAGTTGTATAGACAATGAATGGAGCAGAGACTGATCATGCTTCCTTCCCCTCTATCAGAGATGGAGTGCTGCAGAATCCTGTTCTTAGAATCTTGGAGCCCTAATTATTGGGTGTTCTAGTGTAAAACCTTGTCCTTTTAGGAAAATACCTTTAAATACTCAATTAAACATAAACTAGAACATAGAGCCTTGCAGAAAAATCTACCACTCTTATGTAGCCTCATAACCCTTAGTAGAAATATCCAACTATAAGGTCATGTTCACACGTTCAGTATTTGGTCAGTATTTTACATCAGTATTTGTAAGCCAAAATCAGGAGTGAAACAATTAGAGGAAAAGTATAATAGAAACATATGCACCACTTCGGCATTTATCACCCACTCCTGGTTTTAGCTTACAGATACTGAGGTAAAAAACTGACTAAATACTGAACGTGTGAACATGGCCTTTAGACGGTATTAATTGCTGCACATTTTATTAGTGTTTTAGTATTTTCTAGATTTATAATTGTATTTTACATACTTTTCTATAGTCATTTTAAAATCCGGTACATTATCAAAACTTCATTGCCAAGCTTCTTTTAATGTTTAAAGACATTTTACAGTACGCCATCCACTTGTGAATAAAAATCAATTACATTGTGTTCCTGTAATACTGTGTAATTAAACATTCATTTAATATTTTATTTCAGGATTAGAACGAATTGGGAGAAATTCTAGCTATGAACAAGAGGGGAAGGTTCAGTTTGTGATCGATGCAGTGTACTCAATGGCTCATGCACTCCATAGCATGCATAGAGATTTCTGCCCTGGTTACTTGGGACTTTGTTCGAGAATGAAGCCTGTGGATGGAAAAGACCTTCTTAGTTATATCCGGGCTGTCAACTTTAATGGTAAGTTTGCACCACATATATTTTATCTTTATAGAAATATTGCATAATTAATTTCTTTAAAAAGTACCTAATTTTTGAAGATGATGTTTCATTTTTGGCAGGCATTTTTATTGCCTGATGATTATTGGAGCTCAGGTTTTCCTATTAGGTATAGACTCACCCTCGGACGCGCCCTGCTTCTTTCCGGCAGCCTTCCTTCCTAAGAATCAGCGCTTGAAGGACCTTCGGTGACGTCGCGGCTTGTGATTGGTCACGTGAGCGGTCACATGGGCGGTCGCGCGACCAATCACAAGCCGCGGCGTCATCTAAAGGTCCTTCACGCGCTGATTCTAAGGAAGGAAGGCTGCCGGTTAGTACCAGGGCGCGTCAGAGGGTAAGAATAGCAATATTTTTTATTTTAATTCTTTATTTTACACTTAAATATGGATTCCGATACTGATTTCCGATATTGCAAACATATCGGAACTCGGTATCGGAATTCCGATACCAGATTCAGAAGATCGCCGACCTCATGGCCGACCCCACACAGGGGTCGGGTCGGGTTTCATGAAACCCGACTTTGCCAAAAGTCGGCGACTTCTGAAAATGGCCGAACCGTTTCGCTCAACCCTAGTTATGGCCCCATAAGATGCTCCATACAGTCACTTGCCCCTTATAGTGCTGCACAAGCGTTATGGCCCCATAAGATCATCCATACAGTCACTTGCCCCATATGCTTTTGCTGCGATAAAAAAAATCACATACTCACCTCTCGTCGCTCAGGACCCCCGGCACTTTCAATATTCACCGCTCCTCGTTCCGGTGCAGCTCCGTCTTCAGCACTGACGTTCACGCAGAGGGCGCGCACTGACCACGTCACTGCGCCCTCTGACCTGAGCGTCACAGCCAGAGGTCGCTGAAGATAGAGCCGCACCAGAACAAGGAGCGGTGAATATCGTGCAGCGCTCCCCTCCCCGTATACTCACCTACTCCTGGCATGGTCCCTGCACGTCCCTGCTTCTTCCAGCACTGCATCTTCTTCCTGTATTGAGCGGTCACAGTTACCGCTCATTACAGTAATGAATATGCGGCTCCACCTCTATGGGAGGTGGAGCCGCATATTCTTTACTGTAATGAGTGGTACCATGTGACCGTTCACTACAGGAAGAAGCTGCAGCGCTGGAAGAAGCAGGGACGTGCAGGGACTGCGCCAAGAGTAGATGAGTATAATTAGACAGCCCCCGCTCCCCCTCGCCTACCGACCCCTGGGTATGACTCGAGTATAAGCCGAGAGGGGGACTTTCAGCCCAAAAAAATGGGCTGAAAATCTCGGCTTATACTCGAGTATATATGGTAAGTATTGGACAAATCAAAAGTATATTAACTGAGTAAAGTATCACAAATTCACATAAGACTTAGGCTGCCGTCACACTAGCAGTATTTCATCAGTATTTTACATCAGTATTTGTAGCCAAAACCAGGAGTGGGTGATAAATACAGAAGTGGTGCATATGTTTCTATTATACTTTTCTTCTGATTGTTCCACTCCTGGTTTTTGCTTACAAATACTGATGTAAAATACTGACCAAATACTGCTAGTGTCACGGCAGCCTTAATGTGATGTTTTCTGATAGCAATTTTTTTTACAAATGTTGCTGTCATTCATATTTTACCATTGCTGTGGCTGCTGAATGGAAGACAAAGAAATGGCCAACCATTTAATGCATGGGAGTGTTTGATCGTCTCTTTATGAGAGACTCTTTGCTTTGGCTGATAGAGAGGTGTTTTAAAAGTGGAAAAACCCCTATACTACATTGATAACAATAACTAGTGCCCTTCTTTAACCCCTTAACCCCCTGAGCTTTTTTCATTTTTCGCTCCCCTTCTTTCCAAAGCCATAACTTTTTTATTTTTTTATCAATATGGCCATGTGAAGGATTATTTTTTGCAGGACGAGTTGTACCTTTGAACAATACCATTGGTTTTACCATGTTGTGTAACAGAAAATGGGAAAAAAATCCAGAAGGCGATGAAATTGCAAAAAAAGTGCAATCCCACACTTGTTTTTTGTTTGGCTTTTTTGCTAGGTTCACTAAATGCTAAAACTGACCTCCTATTATGATTCTCCAGGTCATTACGAGTTCATAGACACAAAACATGTCTAGGGTCTCTTGTACCTAAGTTGTAAAAAAAAATTCCAAAATGTGGTTTAAAAAAAATTGCGCAATTTTCTGATACCTGTAGCGTCTCCATTTTTCGTGATCTGGGGTCTGGTGAGGGCTTATTTTTTTTTTGTGCTGAGCTGACATGTTTAATTATACCACTTTTGTGCAGATACGTTGTTTTGATCGCCCGTTATTGCATTTTAATGCAATGTTGTAGCGACCAAAAAAGTGTAATTTTTTTTTTTTTTTCTTGCTAAGCCGTTTAGCGATCAGGGTAATCCTTTTTTTATTGATTGATCTGGCGATTCTAAATGCGGCGATGCCAAATATGGGTAGGTTTGATTTTATTTTAATGTTTTATTTTGATTGGTGTGAAAGGGGGGTGATTTGAACTTTTATATTTTTTTATTTTTGTATATTTTTAAACACATTTTTTTAAATTTTGGCATGCTTCAATAGCCTTCATGGGAGGCTTGAAGCATCCACTCCTCAATCGCCTCTGCTACATAGAGGTGATGCACAGATCACCTCTATGTAGCTGAATTACAGCATTGCTATCAGCGCCGACCACAGGGTGGCGCTCATAGCAATCCATCATCAACAACCATAAAGGTCTTCATGAGACCTCTGGTTGTGATGCCAATGCACTGATGACCCCCGATCACATTACGGAGGTCAGCGGTGTGCATACTTCTAGCCACGCTTGTTAAATGCTGCGGTCAGAGTTTGACAGCGGCATTTAACTAGTTAATGGGCATGGGCAGATCACGATTCCACTCATGCCCATTGCGGGCACATGTCAGCTGTTGAAAACAGCTGACATGTCACGGCTTTGAGGTGGGCTCCAGCGGTGAGCCCACCTCAAAGCGGGGGATACTGCCAGCTGACGTACGATTCCGTCAGCTGGCAGAAAGGGGTTAAATTATTTCTCTACACAAATAAAAATATTTGTTTGTGATAACACCAAAAATTTTTTTAGTAACTGTAAGTGTCTTGTAAAGGGTTCTTTGGGACTTAAAGCACCACTCCGTTGTTTTTTTTATTGCACGGCTGAAGTGGTGATTTAAATGCAATTACCCAGCCCCCTATCTCATACTTACCTACCACTGCCATCAATTTCCAGGGTCTCTAGCAAAAAGTGACCTGTCGGGCAGTTCTATTGTATCATGGAGCTACGCGGAGGTTACTTTTTAATACAAGTTTATGAGAGCCTCGTTCTGGCCTTGTTTTGGCTCTCATAGAACTGCATTGATAGATTGTGACGTAGCTTCTGATTCTGGCCAGTTGGTAGCTACACTCACAAGATGGCATTGTGGGATCGGCGCGGTGCACAAAGAGAGTATATGACTGGGGTGGGGGTTTATATTTAACCCCTTTCTGACATTGTATGCAAATTTACATCAAAGTCTCTCCCTTTGATGTGGGAGGTGAGCCCACATCTTTCCGGGTATATGTCAGCTGTTTTGAACAGCTGACATGTGCCCGGAACAGTTGTGGGTGTAATCGGCGTCCACCTGCGGCTATTAACTCCTTAAATGCCGCTGTCAACCGTTGACAGCAGCATTTAACTCACTCTTCCAGCCATCGGGCCAGAAATCCGCCCACCAGTGACCCCTGTCATGTGATCACAGGTCACCCGTTCATTGGCATGACAACCAGAGGTCCCCTGGAGACCTCTATGGTTGTCATAGCTGGATTGCTATGAGTGCCATCTGGTGGTTGGGGCTCATAGCAAGTGAGTAATTCAACTACATCAGTGTTTCTCAACTCCAGTCCTCAGGACCCCACAACAGGTCATGTTTTCAGGATTTCCTTAGTATTGCATAGGCGATGGCATTAATTCCATCTCCTGTGCAATACTAAGAAAATCCTGAAAACATAACCTGTTGTGGGGTCCTGAGGACTGGAGTTGAGAAACACTGTACTACATAGAGTCAATCTGATGATCGCCTCTATGTAGCAGAGCCGATTGGGTTGTGGCAGCTTCTAGTCTCTCATGGAGACTATTGAAGCAAGCCAAAAGTAAAAAAAAGTTTTTAAAAATATTAAAAAATTTAAAAAATTTAAAAGTTCAAATCATCCCCTTTTCGCCCCATTCAAAATAAAACAATAAAAAATATCAAACATACACATATTTGGTATCGCTGTATTCAGAATCTCCAGATCTATCAATTAAAAAAGGATTAAGCTGATCACTAAACGATGTAGCGAGAAAAAAGTAAAAATGCCAGAATTATGTTTTTTTTGGTTGCCACGACATTGCATTAAAATGCAATAATGAGCGATCAAAAGATCATATCTGCACCAAAATGGTATAATTAAAAACGTCAGCTCGGCACTCATAAAATAAGCCCTCACCTTACCCGAAATCACAAAAAATGGAGAAGGGTATCGGAAAATGGTGCAATTTATTTATTTATTTTTTAACAAAGTTTGACTTTTTTTTCACCACTTTGATAAAAAAGAACCTAAACATGTTTGGTGTCTATCTATATATATAATTGTCTAAGGGGTACTTCCATCTGTCTGTCTGTCTTTCTGTCTTGCAACTTCCGTAATGGAAATCCCACGTCGCTGATTGGTCTCACCAGCTGCCTGTCATGGCTGCCGCGACCAATCAGCGACGGCCACAGTCTGATTACAGAAGTCCCTCCCTACTCCCCTGCAGTCAGTGCCCGACGACCGCATACTCCTCTCTAGTCACCGCTCACACAGGGTTAATGCCAGCGGTAACGGACCGCGTTATGCCGCGGGTAATGCACTCGGTTACCGCTGCTATTAACCCTGTGTGTCCCCAACTTTTTACTATTGATGCTGCCTATGCAGCATCAATAGTAAAAAAATGCCATGTTAAAAATAATTAAAAAAAAACAAAAAACCTGCTGTTCTCACCTTCCATAGTCCACCGAGCCGCTCGCCGCCTCCGCCAGCTTCCATTCCTAGAGATGCATTGCGAAATTACCCAGAAGACTTAGTGGTCTCGCGAGACCACTAAGTCATCTGGGTAATTTCGCAATGCATACTGGGAACGGAAGATGGCGGCTGCCACGCGAGCATCGCCAGAGCTTCGTTGAATGCAGGCGGGTGAGTGTATAACTATTTTTTACTTTAAATATTTTTTTAACAAGGATATGGTGCCCACACTGCTAAATACTACATGGGCTGTGTTATATACCATGTGGCTGCTATATACTACCTGGCCAGTGTTAGATACCATGTGGGCTGTGTTGTGTACTGCGTGGGCTGTGCTATATATTACGTGGCC
The DNA here is from genome assembly GCF_032444005.1 of Ranitomeya imitator. NCBI lineage: Eukaryota > Metazoa > Chordata > Amphibia > Anura > Dendrobatidae > Ranitomeya > Ranitomeya imitator. The sequence continues at coordinate 326,431,030 of NC_091285.1, read as the reverse complement.
TGTGTTATATATTACGTGGGCAGTGTTATATACTACGTCACCTGTGCTATATACTGCGTGGCTGATATATACTGTGTGGGCTGTGTTATATAGTACATGGGCTGTGTTATATACTGCACGGGCTGGGCTGTATATTACGTGGACAGTGTTATATACTGCATGGGCTGTGCTATATATTACTTTAACTGTGTTATATATTACGTGGGCAGTGTTATATACTACGTCGCCTGTGTTATATACTGAGTGGCTGATATATACTGTGTGGGCTGTGCTATATAGTACATGAGCTGTGTTATATACTGCATGGGCTGTGTTATATACTGCGTGGGCTGTGCTATATATTACATGGCCAGTGTTATATACTGCGTGGGCTGTGCTATATATTACATGGCCTGTGTTATATATTACGTGGGCAGTGTTATATACTACATCGCCGCTGCTATATACTGCGTGGGCTGTGTTATATAGTACATGGGCTGTGTTATATACTGTTTGGCCTGTGTTATATACTGCGTGGCCACTGTTATATTTTGCGTGGCCTGTATTAATGCATCGGGTATTCCACAATATGTATGCATGTATGTATATAGCAGCCACATAGTATATAGCACAGGCCACATAGTATTTGTCTGCTATATACTACATGGCTCCTATATACTACGTGGCCTGTGCTATATATTATGTGGCTGCTATATACATACATACATATTCTAGAATACCCGATGCATTAGAATTGGGCCACCATCTAGTGAACTCATAATGACCTGGAGAATGGTCAGGTCATGTTTGGTCAGTTTTAGCATTTAGTGAACCTAGTAAAAAAGCCAAACAAAAAGCAAGTGTGGTATTGCAATTTTTTTGCAATTTCACCGCACTTGGAATTTTTTTCCCATTTTATACTACACGACATGGTAAAACCAATTGGTGACATTCAAAAGTAAAACTCGTTCTGCAAAGAACAAGCCCTGGCCATTTTGACCACAAAATAAAAAAGTTATAGCTCTGGGAAGAAGGGGAGCAAAAAATGAAGATGCAAACCAAACAAAATCTGGTCGTTAAGGGGTTAAAGAGTATTACTGACAATTACCAAAATGAAGAGGCAGCGGGACTCTTATGGGAGGTGTTTACCAGGCACTTTAGTGCTAGTTTAATACATTTGTTTCCATTTACCATATATACTCGAGTATAAGCCGAGATTTTCAGCCCACTTTTTTGGGCTGAAAGCCCCCCTCTCGGATTATACTCGAGTCATACCCAGGTGTCGGCAGGGGAGAGGGAGCGGGGGCTGTCTAAATATACTTACCTACTCCTGGCGCAGTCCCTGCACGTCCCTGCTTCTTCCAGCGCTGCAGCTTCTTCCTGTAGTGAGCGGTCACATGGTACCGTTCAATACAGTAATGAATATGCGGCTCCACCTCCCATAGAGGTGGAGCCGCATATTCATTACTGTAATAAGCGGTAACGGTGACCGCTCACTACAGGAAGAAAATGCAGCGCTGGGGAACAGACCTGCAGCGACTGCGCCAGGGAAAGGTAAGTATGATGGGGGGCAGTGCGCGATACTCACCTGCTCCTCGTGCCACCGGCAGCGCCGCTGTGTCCTCCGCAGTGACGCTCAGGTCAGAGGGCGCGGTGATGAGATTAGTGTGCGCCACCCTCTTCCTGAACGTTGGCGCAGAGGATGGGAAGACATAGCGGCGGTCAGCAGTGGAACGGGAAAGGTGAGTATAGCAAGTGTCGGGGGCCTGAGAGGTGAGTATGTAATTTATTTAATCGCAGCAACAGCATATGGGGCAAATGTCTGTATGAAGCATCTTATGTGGCCATGTGCAGCATTATATGGGAGCAAATATCTGTATGGGGCATCTTAAGTGGTCATGTGCAGCATGATATGGGGGCAAATATCTGTATGGGGCATCTGTATGGGGCCATGTGCAGCATGATATGGGGGCAAATATCTGTATGGGGCATCTGTATGTGGCCATGTGCAGCATGATATGGGGCAAATATCTGTATGGGGCATCTGTATGGGGCCATGTGCAGCATGATATGGGGGCAAATATCTGTATGGGGCATCTGTATGGGGCCATGTGCAGCATGATATGGGGCAAATATCTGTATGGGGCATCTGTATGGGGCCATGTGCAGCATGATATGGGGGCAAAAATCTGTATTGGGCATCTTATGTGGCCATGTGCAGCATGATATGGGGGCAAATATCTGTAAGGGGCATCTGTATGGGGCCATTTGCAGCATGATATGGGGCAAATATCTGTATGGGGCATCTGTATGGGGCCATGTGCAGCATGATATGGGGGCAAATATCTGTATGGAGCATCTTATGTGGCCATTTGCAGCATGATATGGGGCAAATATCTGTATGGGGCATCTTATGTGGCCATGTGCAGCATTATATGGGGGCACATGTCTGTATGGAGCATCTTATGTGGCCATGTGCAGCATTATATAGGCAGTTATCTGTACGGAGCATCTTATGAGGCCATGTGCAGCATTATATGGGGCAAATATCTGTATGGAGCATCTTATGGGGCCATGTGCAGCATTATATGGGGCAATTATCTGTATGGTGCATCTTATGGGGCCATAATCCACATTTGTGGAGCATTATATGGGGCAAATATCTGTATGGAGCATCTTATCGGGTCATAATCAACATTTGTGCAGCATTATATGGGGCATATTTTAATATGGAGCACCTTATGGAGCCCATCATTAACTTTATGGAGCATTATATGGGGCTCCTGATTCAATATGGATATTCAAAAACACTTAACCTACTGATGTCTCAATTAATTTTACTTTTATTGGTATCTATTTTTACTTTTGAAATTTACCGGTAGCTGCTGCATTTTCCACCCTAGGCTTATACTCGAGTCATTAAGTTTTCCCAGTTTTTTTGTGGCAAAATTAGGGGGGTCGGCTTATACTCGGGTCAGCTTATACTTGAGTATATGCGGTATTCATTTCAATTATTTCTCTTGTGTTGTGCAAAATATTTTAGTAATTATTTTGAAGCTTTTAATATGTTTCTAATATTTTTTAATTGCTTGAATGCAAAACCAAAACATCAACTTTTCTTAATATTTGCTATGTATACATATGTTGTATGCTTTTTGAGTAATTACTGAAATAGTGAACTCTGTTATTAAAACAGGAATAGTTTGTATAGAGCAGTGAAAGATGAAATTCTACTGACTGTCCCTCCTGTAAGAATTCTTCGTGAATATCTGCGGTCATAGTCTATGCACTTCCACTGCCTCTGAACCTAATAGATATCAGCAACACTGTTTATCACAATACACATCAGTGACCGCAGCTTGCAGCCTTTTCCAAATACACAAGGTCATTCTGAATTTAGTTTCTATGTGGAAACTGTTTTTAGCTCCAGGTGAAATAACCAAAGTGCTTAGTTGCTATAGATATTCTCCAGGTAGCTATTTGGTATTTAGGCTATTTGAGTTAGTAACATAGCGTGTAGACAATTTGTTTGCTTAAATAATTGGTTGATTTTTAAAACAGGGTGAAAATGTATGAAAAACTATAAATAACTTATACACTTTAAACATTGTCAATGCAAGTACATTGAAATTTTATGAAAGCGCAGCTCTACCCTAAAGCTATTTAAAAGATCATGTTACCCTAGATATTGCCTTTTCAGTTATCTAAAAAATCCCTGATAATACTTGCTTGGAACAATTCAAGAATAACCCAAAAGAGCTATGGGAGGTGTCAACCAGTCAAAGAAGAACTCCGTTTATAAATGCTACTAATATTTTGCCATGGAGCCTGCTGAGAAGTGATAGAAGTTTCAGTTTATAATTGGATTGTGCCCTGTTCTCAGTATACACTCCACAACATTGGAAGGCCTTCAAGAATAAACATCACTCCGGTCATAGTAGTGAGGTCATGGTGTGGGGTGGCATAATGAACAGTAGCCGGACACCTCTAGTCTTCATTGTAGGTACACTAATGGCTCAATGTCATAGTTGCATGTTGTAGTTGGGCTGTGGATTAAAAAGGTTATTTTTTTTTATATGACTTCAAAAACAGTAAAAAGCTATGGTTCAAATGTTGCATAATGAAATAATAACATCCACAAATAATGTCAAAAATGGTCTGAAAGAGATTTGAAGGTCATGACATTAAGAGTGAATTTAAGAGCAGATATAGATGAGGGGTTGCTGTGTTGTTTTAAAAATGCCCATAGTTTGACTTGCTTTATGGTGTTGTGTACTTGCATTACATAGATTATCTGTTTTTCATTCTTTGTAATATTTTAAAGCGAATCACATTAAGAACAACACTTTAAAATTACCAACCCTACAGTATGATGTGTTAAAAAAAGGTCAATGTCAAATGTCAAAACTCTCACTAAAATGACACTAATCAAAAACATTGGAGATTATTTTTAAAAGTTCTGCATCTGGTTTCTAATTTGTAATAAACCACAATTTATATTCATCACATTTATTATATATTTGCACAAAAAACAGGAATGTTCGATACTCTCTGTTAGGACTGGTGGAACGCACCAAATATTAATTAGAGGCAATATAAGATGGGTTCGCAGTTCGGGGTCCACCGTGCAGAAAAGCCACCTGCTGTTCGGTAATGACGGACTATATATATATGTATTAAGAGAAGACACACATGGGTTAGCTTCATCTGGTATGAAGGAAGTGAACCCTGTTGGGTCACTGGGCCGCGATACCACACAGAGAGCGCAAGCAAGGAGTCACAGAACTCTGCCCCAAAACTCAGGGTAAGGCCGGGATCACAGACAGCGAGATACGGCTGAGTCTCGCTAATTGAAAACAAGCTCTGGCACCGGCACTCCAGAGCGGAGCATGCGGCTGCATAGCAATACATGGAGCTGCACGCTCCGCTCTGGAGTGCCAGTGCCAGAGCTTGGTTTTAACCTGCGAGACTCGGCCGTATCTCGCTGTAGTGTGACTCCAGCCTAAGAGTCCCTCTAGACCTCTTGCGCTCGACACTACTACAGTGGTGTCAGGGAATGAACTAAATTAAAGATTTACCGCACAAGAGACACCACTAACCACCTAAACTTGGGCCAGGAAAGCGCACTATCTGCGCAGGGTGCCACACTGGCGGTCACTGCTAATAGACGCAGTCTCTTGTGCTAAATGTGTGGGATCATACTGTCTGGCGCTAGGTAGCTTCCACCATTCGTGAGCAGTCAACAACTATAGGAAGCAGAATTATTTGGAGCTTTCATACATTGACAGGCATACATCCACTCAAACATGTTAACAGGTTTACACTAGCGCATGGCGGAGCGGCCATGCAAACCTTTTACAGTAGTTGTGCTCTGGGACATTCCTGATGGTCCAATAGGAGTCGCAACAGGACCTGAGCATGTGACCCCTGACCTCCAATGAGAGGTTGTCCCGTGGGCATGCTCAGTATGGGAAAAGCAAGTCCCAGAAACACCTGCTCGCTTCTGATCAGTGCTGGCTACAAAGGCAGAGCCTGGAAAAGCAGTAGTAACCAAGTGCACAGTATCAGCCAGAGACTCCACTGCAGCTGGAGGAGAATGGGAGACCGCAGCGGACATGGTTCGAGATTCCCCCCATGCAGCGGCGGGAACTCGACACCTAGCACTCTCGCCATTTAGAATATAGGAATTGTTATTGTGAGATTAAATAAGTCCAAGGTTAAATATTGGCATGTGGCATTACAAATTTGCCTAATGTAAAGCATCCAAGAGGTGGCTTAGAGGAAATCTGTCAGCAAGTTTTTGATCCCCCATCTGTGAGAAGCATGATATAGGGACAGAGAGCTTGACAACACTAAAGTGACAGCTTTCTGTGTACACTGTGCATAGGCAGAAAACTGACAATTAATGCTGGGGCCTTGGTTGTACAGCGCTCATGAACATGGAGGACTATATATCAGTAGGTTTACTGGTCCCTTAATAAAAAAATTCCTGCTAATAATACAGTGATTTTATCAAATTCATGGCAAGCAGCTCAGTAAGTTCACATCACTGGAATAGGGGTCACTATCTATAAATTGTGCTGCTCTTGGGTTAGGTGTCAATAACCAGGTGACAGATTCCCTTTAAAGATGAGAAAAGGGTCTAACATACAAATATGAGCCAACTCTCTCACCGTAATCTTCTTCTTTAGCTTATCTCCTCTAGGTTTTGGCTAACTTTATTTGATCTAATCTTAATAACAAACACATCCGAAAAAATGTCAAAACAAATTCTACAAAAAGTGCATCAAAATGATATGTAGAAAAATAAAAACTTAAACTGAACATTACCTGTCATTTTTATTTATTTTCTTTCATTTTGCCAACAGCACTTTTTCAGTCTAAACTGTGAGATTCGATGATAACCTGCAAGATCTCACGTTATGATTACAAGTGCTGCCCTGGGTGGCTGTAGAAAGCCGCCAAGAGTGCTGAAAATTCACAACTTACTTCGAACCCAACTGCTGGTGCAGAGTTAAGTCCTTTACAGGCTAAATGGAGCTTTCTATTGTTTATTTAATTGCCAGTTAACAACATTAAGCTATGAGAACCTCTCTTCAAAAAGCCTGGCTTCGCATTAAACTTGTTTACCCACTTCTATTTATTTTGATCCTGTCAAAATGTAATAATTAGGATATAAACCTGGAACTGAGGGAAGTAATAATAGCAAGAAGTTTTCAGAAAACTTAGCAATTAAGCTGTGCAACAATGGGGTTTTGGACATACATGTATTCATATACCATGAATGGATGGAGCAGTGAATATTATTATATAGCATTGTACTCTACATTGGGTTTTTTTCTGGATCACACAAATTTACCACTATATCCCCTACATTTTTTAAGGACACATAATAACTTTTCTTGTGTTAATCAATTATGATTCTAGTGAAGAATTTCTAAGACATGCAACATGAACAGCACCCAACCGTCCCGGATTCAGCAGGACTGTCTCCATGTGAGTGGGCAATCCCGCTATCTTGGCAGGTCAGGGCATTGTCCCAACTTCAACTAACTCTATGTCTGTCTTCATCATAGTGATCAGATTAGTATTGATTTTTTGTCTCCATTAAACCCATAAAAATGTAATAAAAAAGTAATGCTGATGCCGTGTTTCACATGTAGCATGGATGCTGTGTTTCTTCTACTGAATTTTTTCTGCACGTTTTTTGCAATTGTTGACGCAATAGCAATCCTGTCTAATTATTTAATGTTTGCAGTGCTTCTTTCATGCTTTTCCCCCTTAATTGATCCATGTTTTGTGCAGATGAGATGCAGCATTTTAATGCTGTTTTACTAGTTCAGAAGAGATTGAATTCTGCATTTAAGAATACAACAGCATTTATTTTACATGCATTTTTTTCAGACTCCAAATAGAAGCCTATGAACCTCAACCTACTGAACAGCCGTACAGCCAGCTCTTCCCTCTCCTAGTGTATCCTCACCCACCCCCTGCAGACTGTGAGCCCTCGCGGGCAGGGTCCTCCCTCCTTATGTACTCGTGTGCCTTGTTATCTGCTCATGTTTAATGTATTTGTCTATATTTGCCCCGTATTCACATGTAAAGCGCCATGGAATAAATGGCGCTATAAAAATGTATAATAATAATAATAATAATAATAATAATAAATGAAGGATAAATGCTCCAATACCACACAGTACATCATCTAATGATCTAATAACAGCTAAATCCAAAGGTCATTGCTCTCTGCTGATTCTCCTGGATCTATCTGCCCATTTGACACTGTGGATCACCAGCTCCTTCTCACTATGCTCCGCTCCATAGGCCTCAAGGACACAGCCTTCTCCTGGTTCTCCTCCTACCTCTCTGACCGCTCCTTCACTGTATCTTTTGCCGCCTTCTCTTCCTCTCCTCATCCCCTTACTATCGGGGTTCCGCAGGGCTCAGTCCTAGGCCCCCTCCTTTTCTCTCTATACACTGCCCAAACAATCAGCAGATTTGGGTTCCAGTACCATCTCTATGCTGACGACACCCAATTATACACTTCTGCCCCTGACATCACCCCTACCCTAATTCAAAATACCAAGGATTGTCTGTCTGCTGTCTCTAACATCATGTCCTCCCTCTATCTCAAACTAAATCTCTCCAAAACTGAACTACTTGTGTTTCTCCCAACATCAAAATTACCCTGGAGGGTTCAACCATAACTCCCAAGCAGCATGCCCGCTGTCTTGGGGTCATATTTGACACCGATCTTTCCTTTACTCCCTATATCCGATCACTCACTCGCTCCTGTCACCTGCATCTTAAAAACATCTCCAGAATCCGACCTTTTCTCACCGTTGAAACTGCTAAGACTCTTACTGTCGCTCTCATTCATTCTCGTCTGGACTACTGCAACTCTCTTCTGATCGGTCTCCCTCTTACCAAACTTTCTCCTCTCCAATCCATCTTGAATGCAGCAGCCAGGGTCATATTTCTGTCCAGCCGCTTCACCGATGCCTCCATCTTGTGCCAGTCATCTCTCTCACCCACAAAGCTCTCCACAGTTCTGCACCACCTTATATCTCCTCTCTCATCTCTATCGCCCTACACATGCCCTCCGTTCTACAAATGACCTAAGACTAACATCCCCGTAATCCGAACCTCGCACCTTCGTCTCCAAGACTTCTCTCGTGCTGCGCCAGCTCTCTGGAATGCACTTCCCCAGACGATCAGACTGATACCTATCCCCGACCTATTCAAGCGCTCTTTAAAAACCCATCTCTTCAACCACATCAGCTACTCTTTGCCCTGTTCCCTCCTTCCAAGTATTATTCTTAATCTGCACCCTACTATTAATAATCTTTTATTTTTATATAGCGCTAACATATTCCGCAGCGCTTTACAGTTTGCACACATTATCATCGCTGTCCCCAATGGGGCTCGCAATCTAAATTCCCTATCAGTATGTCTTGGAATGTGGGAGGAAACCGGAGTACCCGGAGGAAACCCACACAAACACAGAGAGAGCATGCAAACTCTTTGCAGATGTTGTCCTGAGTGGGATTAGAACCCAGGTCTCCAGCGCTGCAAGGCTGCAGTGCTTGGTCACCGTGCTGCCCACTATTCATCTGTCTCTACACCCTCCATGCACATAACTGCACTTGATACTTGACTATTGCACTTAAACACACGGGCTGATGACCGGATCATGCAGCTTTATATGAAAATCCCTATTTATTATAATTGCCAGACCTGAAATAACAAGCACTTTTCATCTATTGTGTCCCCCCATTTCCTTGTAGATTGTAAGCTTGCGAGCAGGGACCTCACCCCTAATGTCACTGTTTAAATTGTCTTAACTTGTACTGAATTTGTTGTCTGTACATGTCCCCGCTTAATTGTAAAGTGCTGCGGAATATGTTGGCGCTATATAAATAAAAATTATTATTATTATCTTTAGATGCATCGGGGGCAGAAGTTTTCATGATATCGCATCCACTTTTCTTGGACATGTAGGACATGCTCACATGTAGCAACAATGATAAGTTTTTCTGCTGCTTTTTTCTTGAACAGAAATACTGCAGTGTTTAACTGTCCAAGCAAAGTGGTTGTGATTTCATAAAAACTGCGCCCCTGTGCATCTAAAGACGCTGCTAAGCTGTCCTTTTATGGTGCTTTTTTCCCTCTGGAGGTTTCTATGTGAGTCTAAAAAAAGATGTATGTAAAAAGTTGCAGTTACTTTCTTAAGTGCACAATAAAATCTTAATAACACTACTTAAAATTAACACAAAAATGCATCACATAAGGAGAAAAGGCATAAAAAATGCAGCAAATACAATACCCGGAGAAGATTGTTATTACGTCGTGTGATGCAGAAACCTGTAGAAAGCAAAAGTCACAGTATTTCTGCAATGTGTGAACATGGTGTTAAAGACACAAAAAAGCTATATGTCATATAGTGAAGCTACATAAAAATGAGTAAGTTCTGGCGGCTCTGACTGTAAATGAGGGAACAAAAAATAATCCACAACTGCCAACTTGAGATGAGCAGGACACAGAGATGACGTTGCTCCAACCCTGGCTAATCAAAAGCAGTGCCTGGAACACCAGAGGATAATAGATTTGAGGACCTTCTGTCCTTGTGACAGGTACCTCTGAACTGAACACTGGATCGAATTCTCGTGATTCGTTCTTCTCATCTCTAATCCAAAGTGTCCTGGATTTAGCGGGACAGTCCTGGATTTGGATTGACACCCTGCAGTCTCTGCTGAATGTCCCTCACTGTCACTGCCAACATCTCCTCCTGTCCCAGTAGAAAGACATTTTAAATAAGTGTGGCTCGAGGTGTGGCTAAGGGGTGTGACCAAAATTTGCCTTCTTTATTTTCTGTAAAAGTTGGGAGGTATGCATTATATTAGGCTCCATTTACATCTGTGCTTGTTGGAAAAATAACAAAAGTGTCAGACCTCCTACATGCTGGTCACCAGTGATGCCGCGTATACCCCATTTACTATAATGGCCCTATCTGATTTCTAAGCTTGATGTGCTATTTGTGCTACTATGTAAAAGTATATAAGGCAGACTCTACAAAGCAGATGTGAGAAGACCCTTTTTCAAACCTGATCCCCCCAAAAATATTAATTAAACTTATGATAAATTGATTATATTATTTTATTAATACATAAAGCAAAATGACACAAAATACCACAATAAAAACAAGAAATTTTATTAAAATAGATTAAAATAAAAAAATATAAAAGAAACTATATCATTAAAAAATCCTGTATACAGGGGCAGGGTATGTCAGGCCAATTGGTGATATGACACAAAACAAAAAAATTTTTACAAATATATATTTTCTTTTTCTTTTATATTAAATAGCGGCTGATTGTATATGTAAAAAAATTATTAAATATGTGAATATAAACCCCAGATAAAATAAATAAATACATAAATAATATATTACATATAATACAGATCATGCAAAATTCATATAGAAATAAACAAAGTGCTGTACGAAAAATATCTCATGATAATAAATTAAACATCAATTTAAGAATAGGGGTGCATATACATAAAAATCAATAGTGTGTACTAGGGTTGAGCGAAACGGGTCGGACAGATTCAGAAGTCGCCGACTTTTGGCAAAGTTGGGTTTCATGAAACTCGACCCGACCCCTGTGTGGGGTCGGCCATGAGGTCGGCGATCTTCTGATCTGGAATCGGAATTCCGATACCGAGTTCCGATATGTTTAAGACATCGGGAATCGGTATCGGAATTCATATTTAAGTGTAAAATAAAGAATAAAAATAAAAAAATATTGATATACTCACCCTCGGACGCGCCCTGGTTCTCACCGGCAGCCTTCCTTCCTAAGAATGAGCGCCTGAAGGGCCTTCGATGACGTCGCGGCTTGTGATTGGTTGCGTGAGCTGTCACATGGGCGTCATGCGACCAATTACAAGCCGCGACGTCATCTAAGGTCCTTCAGGGGCTAATTCTTAACAAGGAAGCGTCCGAGGGCGCGTCCGAGGGTGAGTATATTCCTAATAGGTATATACTCACCCTCGGACGTGCCCTGGTTCTAACCCGCAGCCTTCCTTCCTAAGAATCAGCGCCTGAAGGACCTTAGATGACGTTGCGGCTTGTGATTGGGTCGCGTGACGCCCATGTGACCGCTCACGCGACAAATCACAAGCCGCGATGTCATCGAAGGTCCTTCAGGCGCTCATTCTTAGGAAGGAAGGCTGCTGGTGAGAACCAGGGCGCGTCCGAGGGTAAGTATATCAATATTTTTTATTTTGATTCTTTATTTTACACTTAAATATGGATCCCAGGGCCTGAAGGAGAGTTTCCTCTCCTTCAGACCCTGGGAACCATTAGAAACCAAATGCACTGCATTGGGTTTCGTGTTTCGGCCGACCCCGACCCCGACTTTTCTATAGGATCGGCCGATTTCACTCGACCCAACTTTTGAAAAAGTCGGGTTTCGTGAAACCCGACCCGATCCTATAAAAAGAAAAGTCGCTCAACCCTAGTGTGTACCAATCAAATGAAATTCATTTATAAAGTGCCAAGTGCTCATATTAATAGAACTTCATGATTTAGATGTGGATTAAGGTAAAATAAATGGACAGAAAAAAAAATAATATAAATGCCCAAACATCAGCCACAAATACCATCCGGTTTGATGCACCACTGCCCCTGCACACACCACTCCAACGCACGTTTCGCTACCACTTCATGTTAGGAGTCGAGTTTCCTCTGCTGCACAGGGGGAATCTCAATCCGTGTCTGCTTCGGCCGCAGTGGGCTCTGCTCAGCGGAGGCGTCGCTCCCAGCGTCTTGCTGGGACTGATTCTGTGCAGGGGGTTACTGCTGCCTTTTCTGGCTCTCCTGTTGTACCCTGCACTGATCTGCGGCGAGCGGGCTTCTCTGGGACTAAGTCCTTATTTGCACACACTGAGCATGCCCAGGGCAAGATCTCCCGTTGGAGATCGAGGGTCACATGCTCAGGCACTGCAGCACATCCCATTGGTCCTCTTGGCAGGTCCTGAAAGGGCAAAACTTCTGTAGCTACTTCCTGTGCTGCAACTATATAAACTGCGCATGACCGCACGGCCATGCGCTAGTATTGTCTTAATATAATGTGTGTGTGTAGATGGATGTATGTCGATGGATGAAAGCTCCTAAGTATCCCTCCCTAGTGTTGTTGACTGTTCGCGGATGATGGTAGCTATCTAGCGCCCGACTAGCCATCTGCACGTAACACACATCACAGCGTCCTGTGGCTGTGTCCGCCAGTACGGCGCCGTGCGCTTCCTCTGCACTTTCCTTACCCAAGCCTGGGTGGTTAGTGGCGTCCGTCAGTGCGACACCGCACGCACTCTCGTGCCTATAAATTCTATTTAATAAGTTTCCTTACACACCCAGTTGCGGTGTTGTGCCAGCAAATGTCTAATCGGACTTCAATCCTGTGTAGGGGTTGAGTTCGCTGACTTCTTGCTCGCGCTCTATGTGCGGTACTGCGGTCCTGTGACGCAACAGGATCGCTTCCTTCACGCAGGGTGAAATTAACCCATGTGTGTATACTTAGTACCGCCATATAGTCCGTCTTACTAGCAGCAGGGTCTTTTACCTGCACGGTGGACCTTGGACTGCGAACGCACCTAGTTTCTTATCATCTATACTTGGTGCGTTCCGCCAGTCCTTAACATAATACTAGTGCCAAGGTCTGGCTAGTAAATGGCGGACATTCAGCAATCTTTGCGGTATATCCAGCAGCTGGAGGGTAGGTTGGCGGCTCTCGAGAGCTCAACCTCAGCTGTGGATGTTACCGCAGTTGCTGTACAGGCTGGTAGCGTGGCTGCAGCAACCTTGTCCACTGCCACCCCTGTTCCGACATTATCTCGCCTCCCGTTGCCAGAAAAATTTTCTGGAGATTGCAAAACTTGTAGGGGATTCGTGAGTCAGTGCTCTATCCACCTTGAGCTCCAGGCTGCACGTTTTCCTACAGAGCGGGCTAAGGTGGGATTTATTGTCTCTCTCTTGTCGGACAGGGCGTTGGAGTGGGCTACGCCGCTGTGGGAGCGTGGTGATCATGTGGTGCAGAGTGCTCCATTGTTTCTGAGCACTCTGAAAAAGGTCTTTTTAGGACCTCAAGTCACCCATGACACAGCGCTCCAACTACTGGCATTAACTCAGGGTGAGTCCTTGGTCAGCCATTTTTCCGTCCGCTTTCGTACTTTAGCTTCTGAGCTGGAGTGGTCGGATAAAGCCCTTATCCCCATATTTTGGAGGGGCTTGGCTGATCACGTTAAGGACACTCTGGCCACTAGGGAGATTCCTGCCACACTGGAGGAGTTAATAACTGTCTCTACTCGTATTGACCTCCGTTTTAACGAGCGGAGGTTAGAGCGAGCCCAGTGTAGGCAGAGGTTTCGTCTGGCTCCCACCTTCGCCAAACCTTTGGAATCTCCAATCCAGGCATCTGAGTCAAATGAGGCCTTAGAGGTGACACGAACGGGATCCAAATCTCAGTCCGCCCGTGCACATAGGGTCCGTCATGTTTGCCAGCAGTCAGGACATCTTGCCTCCAAGGGTCCTCAGCGGTCGGGGAAACGTCAGCGTCTAGTGGCAGTTGGAGGAGGTACACTAGACATGGCGACGTTTGCCTCAAAGTTGTCCTTCAAGGGGACAATTACCATAGGCCCATCCACTCTTATGGTCGAGCTATGCGTGGATTCTGTGGCAGAGGGTAATTTTATGTCTTCCTCTTTTGCCCAGCGTCACGCAATACCCTTGGTGATGCTCGCCAAGCCTGCAACCGTTCGACTGGTAAATAGGTCAACACTACCCTCACAGATTACCCACCAAACCATTCCTTTCACGCTTTCTGTGTCTCCATCACATCAGGAGATAATCTCCCTATTAGTCATTCCTGAGGAAATTGATGAGGTCCTGTTGGGGATACCATGGCTTCGCTACCATTCTCCTCATATTGAGTGGTCCTCTGGGAGAATTTTGGGATGGAGTAAATCCTGCGAGGGTAGATGTCAAAGGGAGTGCGTTCAGGTTGCTACTACACAGGTACCCACAGATCTTTCCTCTCTCCCCAAGCACTATTGGCCCTATGCAGACGTGTTCTCCAAAAGAGCTGTGGAGACCCTTCCGCCTCACCGCCCCTATGACTGTCCTATTGACCTCTTGCCTGGTGCTGAGCCTCCCCGGGGTTGAGTCTATCCGTTATCTCTCCCGGAGACGGAGGCAATGTCTCAGTACATCCAAGAGGATCTGGCAAGAGGATTCAGTAGAAAGTCAGTGTCACCGGCAGGGGCTGGGTTCTTCTTCGTACAGAAGAAGACTGGAGATTTACGTCCATGAATAGACTACAGGGGTCTTAACGCCATCACCATTAAGAACAAGTACCCATTACCCCTGATATCTGAGCTGTTTGATAGGCTACGGGGAGCGAGAATATTTACTAAGTTAGATCTGCGGGGTGCTTACAATCTGATTCGCATCCGTGAGGGGGATGAATGGAAGACGGCTTTTAACACCAGGGATGGGCACTATGAATATCTGGTGATGCCCTTCGGGCTCTGTAATGCCTCAGCCGTTTTCCAAGACTTTGTGAACGACATCTTCCGGGATATGCTCACCACCTCGGTCGTAGTCTATCTGGATGATATTCTCATCTTCTCTCCAGATATTGACTCCCATCGGAGAGATGTTCGCAAAGTCTTCGACCTCTTACGGGCAAACTCCCTCTACGCCAAGTTGGAGAAGTGTGTGTTTGAGCAGGAGTCCTTGCCTTTCCTTGGTTATATCATCTCTGCCCAGGGTTTGGCTATGGATCCTGCAAAGCTACAGGCTGTAATGGACTGGCAGGAACCCCATTCTCTTAAAGCGGTGCAGCGCTTTATGGGGTTCATTAATTACTATCGCCAGTTCATTCCACACTTCTCAACTTTGGTAGCTCCCTTGGTTGCCCTTACCAAGAAGGGAGCAAATCCCAAGTTGTGGTCAGAGGAGGTCTCCAAAGCCTTTCTCTCGATCAAGTCACACTTCACTAGCGCTCCCATCCTACATCGCCCCGATGTTGATAAACCATTTATCTTGGAGGTGGATGCCTCATCCGTTGGTGCTGGACCAGTCCTTTTCCAAAAGGATGCTCAAGGTCGGAAGCATCCTTGCTTCTTCTTCTCCAAGACCTTCACACCAGCAGAGAGGAATTATTCCATCGGGGACAGGGAGTTGCTAGCCATGAAGTTGGCTTTTTCAGAGTGGAGACATCTCTTGGAGGGAGCTCGCTTTCCCTTCCAAGTCTTCACTGACCACAAAAACTTGGTATATCTACAAACGGCCCAGCGGCTGAATTTTCGCCAGGCTAGATGGTCCCTGTTCTTCTCCCGGTTCCATTTTACTCTCCATTTCCTCTCCGGGGAGAAGAACGTTCGTGCTGACGCTCTCTCACGCTCCGTGGTGTCATCGGAGGAGGAGGAGGAGCCTCGGCTTATTGTCCCTTCTGAGAGCCTGAGAACTGTAGCTCCGGTTTCGCTAGAGTCTGTGCCCCCGGGCAAGACTTTCGTACCAGCTAACTTGCGACCGGAGGTTCTCTCTTGGGCTCACTCCTCCAGAGTGGGTGGGCATTTTGGGACCAAGAGGACATCTGAGCTTTTGGCGAGAACATACTGGTGGCCGCATATGGCCCGAGATGTCAGGGACTATATTCAGGCGTGCGTTTCTTGCGCCCAGAATCGGTCTCATCGGCAACGGCCTGCTGGGTTGCTTTACCCTCTACTGGTGGCAGACAGGCCCTGGGAGATGGTCGGGATGGACTTTGTGGTGGGCTTACCCCAGTCGCGTGGCTGCTCCATTATTTGGGTTGTCACCGACCATTTCTCTAAGATGGTGCATTTGGTGCTGCTTCCTCGGTTACCCTCAGCACGGGCCTTGGCGGTGTTGTTCATCAAGCACGTTTTCCGATTGCATGGTATGCCTGATAAGATTGTCAGCGATCGGGGTCCCCAGTTCGCGTCTCGGTTTTGGAGAGAGCTCTGCCGTTTACTCAGCATAGAGTTAAACCTCTCCTCTGCATACCATCCCGAGACGAATGGGTTGGTGGAGAGAACCAACCAGACTCTGGTGACATATTTGCGACATTTCGTCTCTGCTAGGCAGGATGACTGGGCATCTTTGCTACCTTGGGCGGAATTTGCCTTGAACAACGCCGTAGCCGATTCCACTGGTCAAACTCCCTTTCTCCTTAATTACGGCCAGCATCCGCGTGTCCCTGTGCCCATGCCCATGTCATCCACCGATTCTAGGGTGGCAGACTGGGTGGTGGAGGCACGTGACATCTGGGACCGCACACAGGATGCCATCCGGGCCTCCAAGGAGAGAATGAGGGTTTCGGCTGATACACACCGGCGCCCCACTCCGGTCTTTGCTCCTGGCGACTTAGTGTGGCTCTCCGCCCGTAACATCAGGCTGCGAGTTGAGTCCACTAAGTTTGCTCCTCGCTACATTGGCCCGTTTAAGGTTCTGGAACAGGTCAACCCTGTGGTCTACCGTTTGGCTATTCCTACACGCCTTGGTATCACCGATACTTTTCACGTTTCCCTCTTAAAGCCCGTTCATTTGTCCCGGTTTTCTGAGTTATCTGCTGGGACATCGGGTTCATCCACGGATGAGTTTGAGGTGAATGCTATTGTGGGGTGCAGGGTGGTATGAGGCAAGAAATTTTATCTGGTGGACTGGAAGGGTCACGGCCCAGAGGATAGAACCTGGGAGCCTGTGGAGCACATTCGAGCTCCGCTGCTTATTGCGGCTTCTGAGCGTAGTGAGGCTCAAGGAGGGGGGGGCCCTAGGAGGGGGAGTAATGTTAGGAGTCGAGTTTCCTCTGCTGCACAGGGGGAATCTCGATCCGTGTCTGCTGCGGTCTCTCATTCTGCTTCGGCCGCAGTGGGCTCTGCTCAGCGGAGGCGTCGCTCCCAGTGTCTTGCTGGGACTGATTCTGTGCAGGGGGTTACTGCTGCCTTTTCTGGCTCTCCTGTTGTACCCTGCACTGATCTGCGGCGAGCGGGCTTCTCTGGGACTAAGTCCTTATTTGCACACACTGAGCATGCCCAGGGCAAGATCTCCCGTTGGAGATCGAGGGTCACATGCTCAGGCACTGCAGCACATCCCATTGGTCCTCTTGGCAGGTCCTGAAAGGGCAAAACTTCTGTAGCTACTTCCTGTGCTGCAACTATATAAACTGTGCATGATCGCACGGCCATGCGCTAGTATTGTCTTGATATAATGTGTTTGTGTAGATGGATGTATGTCGATGGATGAAAGCTCCTAAGTATCCCTCCCTAGTGTTGTTGACTGTTCGCGGATGATGGTAGCTATCTAGCGCCCGACTAGCCATCTGCACGTAACACACATTACAGCGTCCTGTGGCTGTGTCCGCCAGTACGGCGCCGTGCGCTTCCTATGCACTTTCCTTACCCAAGCCTGGGTGGTTAGTGGCGTCCGTCAGTGCGGCACTGCACGCACTCTCATGCCTATAGATTCTATTTAATAAGTTTCCTTACACACCCAGTTGCGGTGTTGTGCCAGCAAGTGTCTAATCGGACTTCAATCCTGTGTAGGGGTTGAGTTCGCTGACTTCTTGCTCGCGCTCTATGTGCGGTACTGCGGTCCTGTGACGCAACAGGATCGCTTCCTTCACGCAGGGTGAAGTTAACCCATGTGTGTATACTTAGTACCGCCATATAGTCCGTCTTACTAGCAGCAGGGTCTTTTACCTGCACGGTGGACCTCGGACTGCGAACGCACCTAGTTTCTTATCATCTATACTTGGTGCGTTCCGCCAGTCCTTAACACTTCGTCCCTGTCATTTTGCCTTATGCATTAAAAAAAATAATATAATCAATCCATCATATGTTTAATAAATTTTGGGGGGATCATTTATGATTTATATTTATGTTTATGATTCATATTCATTAATTTAACATTTATTGGTCATTTTTTGGTATTTATTTTCTATATAGGATTTAGTTTTTTTCCTTTTTCAAACCTGCCTTCATTTGATGCATAAAGCATATATATAAATAGGATATAGTTAGAAATGGTTCATAGGTAAGACTAAATGGCCAAGTTTTGCCTACAAGTTCACTTTACATATTTAGGTTAAGCTCGCCCATAGCAATAGTTGTAAAGCAACAAGAAAGTGCAATATGAAAACAGAAGCGGAAGTAGATGTACACACAACTAGAGGAGTGAATTTAAAAAAATATGATGTATCTTGAATACTTCATGATACAGAAACCACCAATACGGATAATATGAATCATTGACCAACATTAATCACAAGTGGAAAATAAGAACTGATGAAAGGACAAGGAAATGAGATGTTTCACAAGAGATACTGTAATTGGTGAAAAGAAAAAAAAACCCATAGCTTTCCTGTCAAACAACCGTAAAGTGTATTTCTTCTTTGACTACTCCCAGTGTGCTCTGTTTTGCTATAGCATGCTATGAGACTTGGTAGTTTCAGATAATTATAGTTGTTTCCCCCGTAGCTCTGCTCATGCATGCAGGAAGGAGCTTGTGTTGCGAATGTCTGAATATCTGTCTAGTACCAGAAGTGTCAGTGTTAACTACAACTACAACCATCCTGTCTGCTATTACATACAGATCCAAAACAGTAAATTCCAGATATAAACCAGAGGATGATTTTCGGAATACCATAATTATGCTGCGGTATTTAATTATGTCTCAGCATGTAAACATGTTATTTGGTTGTATGAGGACAGAAAAGACTGAGAACAAGATCTATTTGTACAAAAACAGTGCCATTCTTGCCCATGGGCTGAGTCTGACATTGCCATGTGATCCTTTTCTCTTAAATTTGGATGAACAGTAATGCCAGACATTTAAAAAAATGACTTTTTCTATTCCCAAAAAATATCCTTTAAAGGGAATCTGTCAGCAGATTTTTGCTATATATTCTAAGAGCAGCATAACATATGGCAAGTTAGCCTGATTCCGGGGATATATCACTTACTGGACAGCTTGGTGCAGTTTTCATAGAATACCTGTTTTCTCTAATGCAGATATAGCACAGCTAAGACTTCTGCTCTGTGTATAACCCCATCCGCACCCCTGACTGGCAGCTTGCTGTGTACACTGTACATTCTGAGCAAGCTTCTACTAGGTGGAGGGGGCGGGGTTACACAGCCTGACTGCTGGTCACATGAGCTGTAGTCCAGGCAGTGTTAATCTCCTGCTGATAATTCACTGTTTAAATAGAAACTACAATACTCAGGCTAAAAAGTGAGACATCTTTGGGATCATGGTCTTGTGCCCGAGATTATGCTACTGTCAGATTAAATAGCAAAAACCTGCTGACAGATTCCCTTTAATATCATTTCCTTGTATTCTTATGCCATTGTGCCCAGATGCTTACCTGTCATAATATGGGGATGTTTAACTAAGTGTGAATCTGGATATATGTACTTTGTGTGCATTCTAGGGAGTTTGTATGACAAGGGTTTTTGTGTGCTCTTTCTACCAATTGTTTGCTTCTTGTTTGGTGCTGTTATTGAAGTCTTATAATGAGTTTTCATGCTTTTTTCCCTTTTTAGGAGGCTCTATGGTTCTAATATATGGAATTATGTTGCAATTATGTGGATACTTTCTGATTAAACAAATGTGAATTGTTTTGTCACTGTGTATAAGTAACATGAGGACAAGTAACATCTGCGTCATTTTTCTATCGTGTCTGTGCACTAACACTACCATGCTACTAAAATTACAAATTTCTATATCTTGGACAAAGCTTAATTATGGTTATTTGCAAATCAATATTTTCCAATCATCACATCTAAACTCAGCATGACAGCAATGGTCAGCTGCTAAATATGATGTGCGTTCAAAATGCCAATATCTTATTGAAGATTAGAAGTAATGAGTAAATTAACATTAAGTTTAATAAATAGCAAGGGACCCTGACGCCCTGCTGTACCCAATTTAAATAATAGGAATTGCAAAATCTCAATTCCATATTCGAGAACAGAGAATGCAGGAAACCATTTGAGCAACTTGCATTCTTTGGATCACCACACATCCACTGCAATATTTGCTATAATGTGGCTTTCATGTTATTAATCAGAGATTTCTGCTGTGCTGTATGCAAAGTATGCAATAAAATGAAAAGAAGCCTTTCTAGTATTAAGTGTAATACATTATCTAGTATATTTGGGAATTGGTATCTTGCAGCTGTCTAAAACATTATTCAAATTTGCTCCATGCCATTATGCCATAGGTTCTGTTTAGGAGGATTCAATGTAAAATAATTTATTTCTTACTATGAATTGCCTAACATCCGTTGGGGACAAAAGCAATTAGACTCTATGGAAAATATATCATTAGATGCCTATATCATTAGACTCTATGGAAAAGATAAATCGTACAGAAAGTGATTAAGCCTCAACAGTGAAAGAGATCAAGTCAATATACATAATTTACAATCGCATATAGAGCGCTTTTCATAGGAAAGATAAGAGTGATACTGAGAAAGATTTCACAGATCACTAAGAGTAAGGTAATAATCACTGCAGTTGTGTCTCTGTGTGTATGGATGGATTACATAGTGGAATGTGTTGAGAACAATAGAACCTAAAAATTATCAACGTAAATCACAACTAATATCCTACGGCGAGGTCTAGAATGATGCTCAAAATCAAAGTGGAAAATTATGTTACAGGCTGATTCAACTTCAGTGGTAATGACTCAAGACAAGGAAATGATGCTCAGTAGTGTGTGTGGCCTCCACGTGCTTGTCTGACCGCCCTCCAACACCTGGGCATGCTCCTGATGAGGCGGTGGATGGTCTTCTGAGGGATCTCCTCCCAGACCTGGACTAAAGCTTCCGCCAACTCCTGGACAGTCTGTGGTGCAATGTGACATTGGTAGATGGTGCAAGACATGATGTCCCAGATGTGTTCGATCGGATTCAGGTCTGGGGAATGGGCAGGACAGTCCATAGCTTCAATGCCTTCATCTTGCAGGAACTGCTGACACACTCCAGCCACATGAGGTCTGGCATTGTCCTGCATTAGGAGGAACCCAGGGCCAACCTCACCAGCAAATGGTCTCACAAGGGGCCTGAGGATCTCATCTTGGTACCTAATGGAAGTCAGGCTACCTCTGGCCAGCATATGAAGGGCTGTGCGGCCCCTCGAAGAAATGCCACCCCACACCATTATTGACCCTATGCCAAACCACTCGTGCTGAAGAAGGTGGCAGGCAGATTGCTCTCCATGGCATCTCCAGACTCTGTCACATCTGTCACGTGTGCTCGGTGTGAACCTGCTTTCATCTTTGAAGAGCACAGGGCACCAGTGGTGAATTTGCCAATCCTGGTGTTCTGTGGCAAATGCCAAGCACCTTGCATGGTGTTGGGCTGTGAGCACAACCCCCATCTGTGGACGTTGAGCACTCAGACCATCCTCATGGAGTTGGTTTCTTACTTTTGTGCAGACACATGCACATTTGTGGCCTGCTGGAGGTAATTTTGCAGGGCTCTGGCAGTGCTCCTCCTGTTCCTCCTTGCACAAAGGTTGACATAGCGTTCCTGCTGCTGGGTTGTTGCCCTCCTACGCCCCCTCCACATCTCCTGGTGTACTGGCCTGTGTCTTGATAGTGCCTCCAGCCTCTGGACACTACGCTGACAGACACAGCTCGCATTGATGTGCCATCCTGGATGAGCTGCACTACTTGAGCCACTTGTGTAGGTTGTAGAGTCTGTCTCATGCTACCACGAGTGTGAAAGCACAACCAACATTCAAAAGTGACGAAAACATCAGCCAGAAAGCATTGGTACTGAGGTGTGGTCTGTGGTCCCCACCTGCAGAACCACTCCTTTATTGAGTGTGTCTTGATAATTGCCAATAATTTCCATCTGTTGTCTATTCCATTTGCACAACTGCATGTGAAATTGATTGTCAAACAGTGTTGCTTCCTAAGTGGACAGTGTGATTTCACAGAAGTTTGATTTACTTGAAGTTATAGTCTGTTGTTTAAATGTTCCCTTTATTTTTTTGAGAAGTGCAATTTCATGACCAAATCAGTTGCTAGTTTACTTGCACTGAAAATTGGAGACATTTGGCTACCATATACAGTGAAGGAAATATAATTATTTGATCCCTTGCTGATTTTGTAAGTTTGCCCACTGACAAAGACATGAACAGTCTATCATTTTAAGGGTATATTAATTTAAACATTGAGAGATAGAATATCAAAAATTAAATCCGGAAAATCACATTGTAGAAATTATATAAATTTATTTGCATTTTGCAGTGAGAAATAAGTACCGTATATACTTGAGTATAAGCCGACCCGAGTATAAGCCGACCCCCCTAATTTTGCCACAGAAAACTGGGAAAACTTATTGACTCGAGTATAAGCCTAGGGTGGAAATGCAGCAACTACCGGTGAATTTCAAAAATAAAAATAGATACCAATAAAAGTAAAATTAATTGAGACATCAGTAGGTTAAGTGTTTTTTTGAATATTTATTGCCCCATACAGTGCTCTGCACTGTTCATATTGCCTTCTTGCTGTGCCCCATACAGTGCTCTGCACTGTTCATATTGCCTTCTTGCTGTGCCCCACAGTGCTCTGCACTGTTCATATTGCCTTCTTGCTGTGCCCCACAGTGCTCTGCACTGTTCATATTGCCTTCTTGCTGTGCCCCACAGTGCTCTGCACTGTTCATATTGTCTTCTTGCTGTGCCCCACAGTGCTCTGCACTGTTCATATTGCCTTCTTGCTGTGTCCCACACAGTGCTCTGCACTGTTCATATTGCCTTCTTGCTGTGCCCCACAGTGCTCTGCACTGTTCATATTGTCTTCTTGCTGTGCCCCACAGTGCTCTGCACTGTTCATATTGCCTTCTTGCTGTGCCCCACAGTGCTCTGCACTGTTCATATTGCCTTCTTGCTGTGTCCCACAGTGCTCTGCACTGTTCATATTGCCTTCTTGCTGTGCCCCACACAGTGCTCTGCACTGTTCATATTGGCCCATAGCTGTGCCCATAGATGCTCCACATACGTAAATTATGTGCGATGGCCGCTGCTGCAATAAAAAAAAAAAAAAACATACTCACCTCTCTACTTGCAGCTCCCAGCGTCCGGTCCCGGCGTCTCTGCGCTCTGACTGATCAGGCAGAGGGCGCCGCGCACACTATATGCGTCATCGCGCCCTCTGACCTGAACAGTCAGAGCGCAGATAGACGCCGGGAAGATGGAGCGGCGCCCGGCGGCTGGAACGAGGACAGGTGAATATGCTATACTCACCTAGTCCTGGCGATCCTCGCGCTGTCCCCTCCTGTCACAGCTGTCTTCGGTGCCGCAGATTCTTTCTCTATCAGCGGTCACCGGCACCGCTGATTAAAGGAATGAATAGGCGGCTCCGCCCCTATGGGAGGTGGAGCCGCTTATTCATTTCTGTAATGAGCGGTCCCACGTGACCGCTGAAGAGAGGAAGAAGCTGCAGCGCGGAAGCCCGTGGGAGGGCAGGGACAGCGCGAGGATCGCTGGGACTAGGTAAGTATACCTCAGTGCCCTCTCCCCCTCACCCGCCGACCCTGCCACCCACCTTGACTCGAGTATAAGCCGAGGGGGGCACTTTCAGCCCAAAAATTTGGGCTGAAAATCTCGGCTTATACTCGAGTATATACGGTATGTGATCTCCTACTAACCATTAAGAGTTCTGGCTTCTACAGACCAGTTAGATGCTCCTAATCAACTCATTACCTGCATTAAAGACAGCTGTCTTACATAGTCACATTTCTAAAAGACTCCTGTCCACAGACTCAATTAATCAGTCAGCCTCAAACCTCTGGGCAAGACCAAAGAGCTTTATAAAGATGTCAGGGACAAGATCATAGACCTCCACAAAGCTGGAATGGGCTAGAAAGCCATACATAAGATGATGGGTGAGAAGGAGACAACTGTTGCTGCGATAGTAAGAAAATGGAAGAAATACAAAATGACTGTCAATTGACATCAATCTGGGTCACCATGCAAAATCTCACCTCGTGGGATATCCTTGATCATGAGGAAGGTGAGAGAGCAGCCTAAAACTACACAATGGGTACTTGTTAATGATCTCAAGGCAGCTGGTACCATAGTAACCATGAAAACCATTAGAAACACATGACGCTGTAAAGGTTTAAAATACTGCAGTGCCCACAAGGTCCCTGTGCTCAAGAAGGCACATGTGCAGGCCCATCTGAAGTTTGCCAATGAACACCTCGATGATTCTGTGAGTGATTGGTAGAAGGTGATGTGATCAGATGAGGCAAAAATTGAGCTCTTTGGCATTAACTCAACTCGCCATGCTTGGAGGAAGGGAAATGCTGCCTATGACCCAAAGAACACTGTCCCCATAATGTTTTGGGGGTGTTTCTCTACTAAGGGCACAGGAATACTTCACCACATCAATGGGAGAATGTATGGAGCCATGTACAACCTCCTTTACTCTGCCAGGACATTAAAAATGGGTCATGGCTGGGTCTTCCAGCAAGACAATGACCAAAAACATACAGCCAAGGCAACAAAGGAGTGGCTCAAAAAGAAGCACATTTAGGTCATGGAGTGGCCTAGCCAGTCTCCAGACCTTAATCCCATAGAAAACCTATGGGTGGAGTTGAAGCTCTGAATTGCTAAGCGACAGCTTCAAAATGTTAATGATTTAGAGATGATCTGCAAAGAGGAGTGGACCAAAATTCCTCCTGACATGTGCGCAAATCTCATCATCAACTACAAAAAACATGTGACTGCAGTGCTTGCCAACAAGGGTTTTGCCAGACAATATTAAGTCTTGTTTGCCAGAGGGCTCAAATACTTATTTCTCACTGCAAAATGCAAATAAATTTATACAACTTATAAAATGTGATTTTCTGGATTTTTAGTTTTTATTTTCTATCTCTCAATGTTTAAATTAACCTACCCTTAAAATTATAGACTGCTCATGTCTTTGTCAGTGGGCAAGCATACACATTCAGCAAGGGATCAAATAATTATTTCCTTAACTGTATTATTCTACACCATACTCCATAATATTGGAAGCAGGGCCTGAGTCATATTAATTTGGGAAAAAGTCTTCATGGCCTTGCCTATGTGGTTTTGCTAGATTTAAAGAATGACATATAGTGAACTATTATGTACTACAAGTGAAATAAGATGTTACTTATCAAGCTTGAGGTGTGTGAGGCAGTGGCTGGCATTATTGTGAATGGCGGGTATGTGTTGCAGAAGAGGAGGTCCTCTGCGCTGTAAGCCTTAAATGTTGCTCTGAAACCTGTAATTCCACGAGCTTTGTTTAGCTTGTAAAGGGCTGGACCTACAGGGTTGGCCGGAGAGCTGGGTGGGTTTGGCCAACCACCTACCTCCCATCAAAGGGTGTGTGTCATGTGATATAATGAGACTGTGGTGTGGTCACATAGTCTGTGTTGGAAGGTCCTGCGAGTGGACCAGATTCCTGGAAAGCACATGGTGAGGCCATACACCTGGATGGTCTGTGTTGGAAGGTCCTGCAAGAGGACAGACTTCCTGAATAGCACATGGAGAGACCATGTACCTGCAGAGCCTGTGACGGCTAACTGTGTTGGGGAAGCTAGCGTCTTTCTAGGGGTCTGGAACTGTCGGGTGGGACGTTGCGGAGCAAGTCATCATATGGGACAGTGATCCTAGTAAGGCAGTTTCCCTGGAAGACAGGACTGAGAAGGAGTCAGCATGTGGAGTGGAGCTACTGGAAGGTAACCTCAGACAAGGGGGTTGTAAGAACCTGCAGAGAGGTTTATCTGCTACATGAACAGACTGGTGGTCATGATGATATGTTCGTGGATGTAATGAAATGGACTTTATGTTATGCGGTTTATGCTGAGTAAATAATCCAAATAAACTGTTTTTGTGAGAAAGCGTTCCTGTGTGCCTTAATCCCGTTGCCTATCGTGTGTCCCCCTACATACTCAGGGAGCACTATCTCACAGGTGTTAAACAGTGAGTGTCTGCGCAATCCATTAGAAGACATTTTCATGACATTGGGCTATGAGCCAGATGTAGAGCTAAGTGTTTCCAATAATGATTTCTCATTATCACATTCTCAAAGGTGATCATGTTGCAGAGCAAGTCGGCCAAGGTAGCTGGAATTTAGATCAATACTGTTAAGCAATGAGTTTTCATTATTTAGAACACAGTCATATCTAGAGATTGGTCTGTAGACCATGTGTGTAATGCCATGAAGAAGCCCTCACAAGGGAACATGAAAGTATCATAGGAGCCATGTTTCAACACAACAATGCAAAGCTGCATGGTACTTATGCTACTGTGAGCTGCTTGTGTGACCAAAACATGCCTCTATGGCCTGCGGGGTCTCTGGACTTGGATCAAGCACATATGCAACGTCTTTGTTTTGCAATTGCAAAAGGAGTTGCTTGCAAGTGCATTCAGCATGGTAGAACATTACTCACACGATAAATAACCTAATATTTCTGTGCAGGGTGCTCATACTCAATACTGAATAAATCAAAATGTTTTGAACATTTACGTTCCTTTTTGCACAACTTGAATATCATTAACCTGTCTAATGACCCTGTGATTTTCATAATTCCACAACTTTTCCTTCTTTGTGTTGCAATTTTAGTGTTTAGGAGTACATATACACATGCTATGTCAACTTATTTGTTTTAATATGGTCACTTGAATACATAATAGGGATACGTAAGCTTTCCATTTTACTTTTACCAGTTATACAAATGCTGTCAAAATAATGCATGTCAAAATAATAATTCGAGGTCAGCAATTACAAAATAGGTACAATTTATTCTGATATTTTCCCAAGATCTTTTTTTGATTGTCCAAGGAAATGCTTGAGGTCATGCAAGGCATCATGTTGCAGCCAATGTCAAAGTGTTTTGGGTGATTAATTGGATTTTATATAGTAAACTTGCAAAACTGTTTGTCAGCTAAGCATCAGCAGTGCTGTGTGCTATGAACTGGAATGCCAGAGTTTAAAATTAGAGAGATGATCGCAGAAAACCTTAGGCATTCAGAAAGGCTAATTGTTGTGAAATGATGTTTTCACTTGTATTGCTGAGAAATGAGCAAGTGAGCAATTCTGAACCTAACATCCAGTTAACAGTTTACGATGAGCTGCCTCTTTGACTTCTTGGCTGCAGAATATATCTTTTCAAGTGAATTTGCAGTGCAAGCATCCATCTTCTGTGCTATAATTATAAATACTTGACCATGTATTAGAATAGCAATAGCTTCCAGGAAAACAAAATCAGCCATTGTAATGCAGTGTCACAAAAACAATTCCAAAATAGAACTTTAGAAATTGGCTCAATACAATGGCATCAAATAAAATTACAATCTATCAGCCCTCACTATTGTCTAAAATAACATAATTGTATTACGCTTCACTGACTTTGAAAGTGAAAATGTATTTGCATCAAATAGTTTACAGTGCTAAAGACACATGTACCAATCCAATACTCAATGATATTGGTTCTTTGGGAACAATAACTCGCAGGTATGAGGTTCAGGAGCTAAAGTTCTAGGACTTGAAGTCTGGTTTGCTCATTCAGTATATACCAGAGCTTTACATATACATTGTATATATTGTCATCCACTGCACAGTAATGTCTATATCTAAAATATAAATATCTTAAGTGAACATACTGTATATGTTCATACAAACATGGTTAGAAAACAGACTTAACATTATATAGGATATTCTGGGTTTAATACTACTTGTGGTAAACATGGGCTGCTGTAATTTATGTGCATGGTTTGAGCAGAAATACTAGTCATTTCAAAATCCCCATATCGTCCACTGACCCCTGGATGTTTATTGAAGTGTGTGAAATAGTTCTCCCTTATCCTGCTTTTTGGTAGCATCATTAGCACATGGCTTCCAACGTTGACACCTTACACATCACCTTTATTATGGTATTTAAGAGATCTATGTAGTGGAAGCAAATGGCTGCTGCCCCAAATGAGTAACATCCTGTGATTCTAACATCTTTCACTCAAGGTTTAAAGTCCAGACTAACCAGAAAAGGACTTTATTAAAGAGGACTATTAAGTTTAGTACCTTCCTTCTTTTTCACTCTTTTGCTTTTATAACTGTTTTTGATCTTCTTAAGTATGCCCATTATTTCCTTATTTTTATATATTAAGCACTGAATCTTTTATTTATTAAAGCTTAAAACTTTAGAAGAATTGCCTTGTTGCCCTAAAGAAGCTAAGTGTCTCCATAAATAATAAGTGGTAGTTTGTATATGTGCCCAGTATATGGCTTGTGGGAAGTAAATACATTGTGTGCATGGCACTTGGACATACTGCCCTTTTGGTAAGGGGTGGCAGCATTAAGTGTATTGTTGGTGGTACTGAAGCTACAAATTGAACACAGAATGTGATGGTCAAGTGTCCATTAACCCCTTAATCCCATATGACGTACTATCCTGTCGAGGTGACCTGGGACACCCCAGTGATGGGATAGTACTTCATATGCAATTGGCCGCGCTCATGGGGGGAGTGCGGCCGATCGCGGCCAGGTGTCAGCTGACTATCACAGCTGACATCTGGCACATTAACTCCCGCCACACTGTGATCAAATATGATAGCAATGTTTCGGGGGCATAGGGAAGCATCGCGCAGGGAGGGGGCTCCCTGTGGGCTTTCCTGAGACCCTCAGTGCAAGGCGATGTGCTCACCTTGTACAGAGCATCTCCTCCCTGCAGGCCCTGGATCCAAAATGGCTGCAGGGCTGCATCTGGGTCCTGCAGGGAGGTGGCTTACCAGCGCCTGCTCAGAGCAGGCGCTGGTAAGCCAGGAGCAGTGCACGTCAGATCGCTGATCTGACAAGGTGCTCTGCAAAGTGTCAGATCAGTGATCTGTCACTATATAGTGATGTCCCCCCGGGACAATGTGATAATTAAAAAGCGCGCTTTTCCTCGGCGACCTAGCATGCCACCAGTGCTGCAGCTTCACCACGTGCTGACCTCTGGATCTCTGTAGCGCCGCTGTGCACTACACATCCCAGATGTACACATTGCATTTTGTTTGGTGATAGCCATTACATTGTCAGAGGGATCCCCCTACTGGCCATACACATTATCCTTCCATTCCAGGCACAATGCACTTTGCACCGACTATGTTTATGTGGAAGAATTTCATCTGTTCTACAGAATTAGACCTCCATGGGAATTTCACTTCTTCAAATTAGGAGTACTTATATCCTTTACAATAAATTGAACTGCTCTGAAGAAGGTCCACCTGGGACCGAAAACGTTCAACAAACAAGCTGGTTCTAAGTCTGGATAATAATAAACTGTAATTGTTGCTTTTCACAATTTTTGAGTGCCAGGTTATTCTTGAATTCTCCAGTTAGGTGTAGTCAGGGTAAGGCTTGTGAGGTAGCTGAAGAGAGAGGTCTCATTTTTATCGTTATTATATGGCTACATTTCCTTCCCAACATCACCCCGTACTGTACCGGTTGCCTCACTTTCACACATCGCCAGGACAGGATGGAGAAGACAAGATCTGAGGAGGGGAATGGGGTCTGTATGCAATGTCTGGATCAGAACAGGCCATCAATCCACAGAAATGTTTCCTGTATTTCTGTGGAGCAGATGGTCCATCCATGTGTATAAAAGACAGCGCTCTATGTACAATCCCTGGCTGCTCCGTGCACTGAACACGGTGTCCCCCATAGACTAGCATACTGAACTCCTGAAATGCTCTGTGCTGCTGTCACCCTGCTCCGTCCACCATATATCTCCCAGAATCCTTGCTGCCTGCCATCCTCGGTGACCGTCTACTTGTCAGTATAACTTTGCAATCACCAACAAAATGGCTGCTCACTGTGTTCCTGAATATCATCCGCTCATATCCCTTAGCAAACACCCAGAAGGGGAGGAGAGGAGACATCACACACGTCAGCAGACTCCGCCCATAATTACTGCAGTGCTGTAATGTGAGCTAGTTGTACACTAGGTTTTTGTCCAATATCAGTAGCTGCTCCTCCTAGTGTTTAAAAGTGGAAAAGCCAAACTTTTTCAAATTACTTTTCATTTTACTAAATTATAAACAAATGATAATATTTTTTAAGAAAATGTAAACATTAATTATTTTCATTTTTACAATTGCTGGAAAAAATTTTTTTGATGGCACCTTTCCTTTAAGTAGAGAAAAAAAATAAAGTATCTGTTACTGTAGTTAAAGAATGTTAAGGAATTTTTAAAGCAAGTATATTAGAGATTAGCTTAGATTATAGCATCAAATAGATAAAGAGTTAGGAGCAAAAAGACTTTCCCTTCAGACCACCCTTTTAAGTTATGACTTTATCATATCAACTCTATGCACCCCTGTATAGGCTCATGGACAATGCTGTGCTGGGTGGGTGATGTTTAGTTAAAATAAATGACAGATAAATTCTGATTACTATCAATGTCATGTATCATTAATAAACATTGTCTATATTGGAGTGCTAGAGTCATGTTATGTAATTGCTGCTCAGGGAGTTGAAGTTTTATTAGCCATCATTAAAAATGCTTAAGATTCTAAAAAAGAAGTCATTATTAATTTTTATGAACAGCATACGTTCTGAAAGTAACTTACTCCCATCTTGCAAATAGTTTCACAGACCATTTGTTATCCACCTCTATGATACTTTGTAGTTTTATTAGCTGCTCTTGTCAGTTGTTAATTTGTTCAGAGTAAATGCTAGCTAGGTATCTCCGGTGGCTTTGTTAGCTGGGCAGACAATTGATTTGTTCAATTTATTATGTGTTTTGGGCCCTCAAAACTTGAGATATTCAATCCGCTTGATGTTCATTCTCTGGGGCAACTGCAATGATTTGCTAAGTGTCTTCTTTCAGCGTATCAGTAATTGACCAACACAAAAGATTCATGTAAACCACATTTTAAGATATACGCTAGTTTTCTATATGATGCAATATAGTTTATCTGTAATTATTATTATTTTTTATAGACTTAGTAACTATTATAGTATGAGTAAAAGCTCTCACCTAAGAGAAATAGAAAAAAAGCAGAAGGAAATTGTACAACATAGGAAATAGGACATTTCTTATTTATATTAGACTAGATGGCAGCCCGATTCTAAAGAATCGGGAGTCTAGAATCCATATATACTTTATTTATTCAAATGTAAGAATAATACAATTAATAAATAATAGTAAGAAAGAACAAAAAATGGCTGCACTCACCAGCTCTTGACAATTCTTGTTATTTAAGGTACAGCTACACAGGATCCATGAACATGCTTATGAGGGGAGGGATGAAAGACATCAGACGACAACTTTGCGTGTTGTGGCAAATGCCACAACAACGGTTCTTTGCTTAAGAACAATAATGTAAATAATAAATAATATGTATCAATAACTATGTATATTGGTATGTTCTATGACATTTTAAAATATTTCATTATTATGTGGAAAGGCTCTTAGTACCCATACTGGCGCATACTTGTGTGCCCATCAGGTATTTTCACAGTAATTTTACATCTGATGGGTTGGTATGAAACGTTTTTAATCATCTCTTGGGCTTAGGTAAGCCTTCGTTTTAAATAATTCTAATAGGTACAACAGAAATAAAAGCCTTTTTGTGTACCCAAATTTTTTGTGTTTATTTTTACAGAAGTGTAAAATTTAAGAAATCAACGTTCATAGTACACCGATGGGCTAATATAAGCATGCCCATCAACCACATCACGGTAGCCTTTGAACTGATGGGTCCTAACTAACTGATTCCTATTTCTTAATACTCAGACCTCTTTCACATCTGCATGTTTCTGATATTTGCAGAAGTAATGTTAAAAACAATACAACTTCCACACTTGGCACCAAAGAACTGACCTACAACACACTTTCAGCAAGTGCCATGCAATGTAGATGAAGCTTGGAGTTAACTTGCAGTAAATGCAGCAAACGCGGCTTCGGCAATTGCATTAAATGCAGCCACAACAAAAACACTGGTAAGTGGAGATTTTGTGGCGAAAACAGCAGAAACCACATGTGCCGCACCTGCCGCAAGTGAAGCACAAATTCCGTATACATTGCATGCAACTTACAGCAAGAGTGGCGTGGGTCAGCCCTTAGGCAGAAAGTGCAGAAATAGCCTTTTTTCCACCATAAATTCTCCAAATAGCAGAAAAATGTTGATGTGAAAGCAAAATCTCTATTCTTTCCCTATCTATCTAAAAATGTACCTATCTATATATCTATTTCTATGTACAGAACACACCTGAAGATAGAGATGTGTGTGAACAGCCATCCCACCCGTCTCTTACCTGTTCACAAAAACCTCACCCTTTTTAAAAACAAAATGAAATCTCTCAGCAGCTATACTGCTGGAGCTTCAAATACAGGTTCCTATCACCAAATACAGGCATTTGAATGATACACATCTTACATCTTGTACTTAATGTGTGTTCTACCTACCTATAAAAATATGTATTGATATATCATATTTCTAAATTTATGTAGATATGATATAGAGTTATTAACCCTATATGCTAATGAGTACATATGTTATATACGTATTTCCTACATAAGTACCGTATATACTCGAGTATAAGCCGACCCGAGTATAAGCCGAACCCCCTAATTTTGCCACAAAAAACTGGGAAAACTTATTGACTCGAGTATAAGCCTAGGGTGGAAATGCAGCATTTACCGGTGAATTTCAAAAATAAAAATAGATCATTATTTCCCCATAGCTGTGCCATACAGTGCTCTGCACCGTTCATATTTCCCCATAGCTGTGCCCCATATAGTGCTCTGCACCGTTCACTGTGCCCCATAGATGTGCCATATACGGTGCTCTGCACCGTTCATTGTGCCCCATAGATGTGCCATATACGGTGCTCCGCACCGTTCACTGTGCCCCATAGCTGTGCCATATACGGTGCTCTGCACCGTTCATTGTGCCCCATAGATGTGCCATATACGGTGCTCTGCACCGTTCACTGTGCCCCATAGCTGTGCTGTGCCATATACGGTGCTCTGCACCGTTCACTGTGCCCCATAGATGTGCCATATACGGTGCTCTGCACCGTTCACTGTGCCCCATAGATGCTCCACATAAATCTCTGCCGCCGCCGCTGCTGCTGCTGCAATAGAAAAAAAAAAAACACATACTCACCTCCCTTGATTGCAGCTCCCGGCGTCTCGTTCCGGCGCCTCCATCTTCCCGGCGTCTCTGCTCTGACTGATCAGGCAGAGGGCGCCGCGCACACTATATGCGTCATCGCGCCCTCTGACCTGAACAGTCAGAGCGCAGACGCCGGGAAGATGGAGGCGCCGGCCGGGAAGATGGAGCGACGCTCGGCGGCTGGAACGAGGACAGGTGAATATGCTATACTTACCTAGTCCTGGCGATCCTCGCGCTGTCCCTCTGCCTGGTCTTCGGTGCCGCAGCTTCTTTCTCTATCAGCGGTCACCGGCACCGCTGATTAGAGGAATGAATAGGCGGCTCCGCCCCTATGGGAGGTGGAGCCGCTTATTCATTTCTGTAATGAGCGGTCCCACGTGACTGCTGAAGAGGGGAAGAAGCTGCAGCACAGAAGACCGTGGGACGGCAGGGACAGCGCGAGGATCGCTGGGACTAGGTAAGTATGCCTCAGCGCCCTCACCCCCTCACCCGCCGACCCTGCCACCCACCTTGACTCGAATATAAGCCAAGAGGGGCACTTTCAGCCCAAAATTTTGGGCTGAAAATCTCGGCTTATACTCGAGTATATACGGTACTTAAAATCTATATGTCTATGGCTACAGTAATTTTTTTTTATTTTTATTTTTTTTCCTTATCTCTACACATAGAATTTGCCTATTGCTGTCTATGTTATTAGAAAAACTGAATAATGAAAAAAAAGAAAATTAAGTTTAAACTAAAATATTTTTGTACACAATATTACGTGTGAAGACTTTAGTACTATCAGCCAATAATTGTCCTTGAAGTGGTGTATTAACCACTTTAACCCTCACATTGCAACATTGCTTCACCCTGGAAAAAGCAACATACAATTGACCATGGGCAAAAGCAGATAAAGGTAGATAAATGCCAACTCGATGGAGGGTCTGGCCTTGAGATTTATTTATGGTCATTGCAAATGCGGGCTTGATGGGAAATTGTCTCCGTCTTAATTTAAAAGGCAATCCAGTCTCTGATGGACACAAATCAATTCGTGGAATGAATACCACATTTCCTGCTGCTGACCCACTAATTACTTTAGCCAGTATGATATTGGCATGTAAGGCAGTGACAATGAGCCGCGTACCATTGCAGAGACCTTTGTTCGTGTTCACATTACGTAATAACATGACAATGGTGCCAATTTTAAGTTTCAGCCGATGTGAAGGCATACCAGTTGATGTTAGTGAATTCAAAAACTCAAGTGGGTATTGATCAAGGTCATCAGCTTCATCAGGATCAATGGAATCATCACTGATATATTCATTATAGTCACCTATCAATAAATCCATGACTTGGGAATTGACTTTCTCAACGTCCTCATTTTTTGGACATAAAATTGCATGAGATGCAGCTGTATTTATACTTTCGGTGTCATTCACATCAATACAAAGATTATCTCCAAAAATTTCAATTATTAAAGAGCCAGTACATACCATCAGGGGCGGATTATCAGAGGGTCAATATGGGCGGTAGCCCAGGGCCCAGTGGTCTGGGGGGGCCCTGGGCTACCGCACCGATTGACCCTCCACTAATTGTCTGAATGCCCGCCGGCATTTGTGTGCCCCCGGACCCGGTGGGCAGAGAGAGGGGGCCCGCATTGGTTGGGAGGTGCGTGTATCAGCCGGTCAGCTGAGAGCTCCGAGTCCCTGCACAGCAGCACACCACATAATGGCTGCTCTGTGCACAGGACCTGTGATGAGGTCACATGATGGGAGGAGTCAGGGGTCACATGATCGGGAGGAGGACCTCCGTGTACAGGACTTTGCTGGTTGCCATGGCGCCGGAGGAGGGTAAGGCAGCGTATGTGTGAGGTCAGGAGGTGTTTACAGGGTGGATGTAGCAGAGCCGTGTGTGTACGAGGTGTATGGATCAGAGCAGCGTGTGAAAGGTCTATGGAGCGGAGTCGTGTGTGTACGATGTGTACGGAGCCGTGTGCATGAGGTGTACGGAGCGCAGCCGCGTGTGTACGAGGTGTACGGAGCAGAGCAGCGTGTGTATGAGGTGTACGGAGCGGAGTCGTGTGTACAAGGTGTACGGAGCACAGCCGCGTGTGTACGAGGTGTACGGAGCACAGCCGCGTGTGTACGAGGTGTACGGAGCGCAGCCGCGTGCGTACGAGGTGTACGGAACGGAGTCGTGTGTAAGAGGTGTACGGAGCCATGTGAACAAGGTGTACGGAGCACAGCCGCATGTGTACAAGGTGTACGGAGCGGAGTCGTGTGTAAGAGGTGTACGGAGCCATGTGTACGAGGTGTACGGAGCACAGCCGCGTGTGTACAAGGTGTACGGAGCGGAGTCGTGTGTAAGAGGTGTACGGAGCACAGCCGCGTGTGTACGAGGTGTACGGAGCACAGCCGCGTGTGTACGAGGTGTACGGAGCACAGCCGCGTGTGTACGAGGTGTACGGAGCGCAGCCGCGTGCGTACGAGGTGTACGGAACGGAGTCGTGTGTAAGAGGTGTACGGAGCCATGTGTACGAGGTGTACGGAGCACAGCCGCGTGTGTACAAGGTGTACGGAGCGGAGTCGTGTGTAAGAGGTGTACGGAGCCATGTGTACGAGGTGTACGGAGCACAGCCGCGTGTGTACAAGGTGTACGGAGCGGAGTCGTGTGTAAGAGGTGTACGGAGCCATGTGTACGAGGTGTACGGAGCACAGCCGCGTGTGTACGAGGTGTACGGAGCGGAGCCATGTGTACGAGGTGTACGGAGCACAGCCGCGTGTGTACAAGGTGTACGGAGCGGAGTCGTGTGTAAGAGGTGTAAGGAGCCATGTGTACGAGGTGTACGGAGCACAGCCGCGTGTGTACGAGGTGTACGGAGCGGAGCCGTGTGTACGAGGTGTACGGAGCACTGCCGCGTGTGTACGAGGTGTACGGAGCACAGCCGCGTGTGTATGAGGTGTACGGAGCGGAGCAGCATGTGAAAGGTGTACGGAGTGGAGTCGTGTGTACGAGGTGTACGGAGCACAGCCGCGTGTGTACAAGGTGTACGGAGCACAGCCGCGTGTGTACGAGGTGTACGGAGCGGAGCAGCATGTGAAAGGTGTACGGAGTGGAGTCGTGTGTACGAGGTGTACGGAGCACAGCCGCGTGTGTACGAGGTGTACGGAGCGGAGTTGTGTGTAAGAGGTGTACGGAGCCATGTGTACAAGGTGTACGGAGCACAGTCGTGTGTAAGAGGTGTACGGAGCCATGTGGTGTACGAGGTGTACGGAGCACAGCCGCGTGTGTACGAGGTGTACGGAGCGGAGCCGTGTGTACGAGGTGTACGGAGCACTGCCGCGTGTGTACGAGGTGTACGGAGCACAGCCGCGTGTGTATGAGGTGTACGGAGCACAGCCACGTGTGTATGAGGTGTACGGAGTAGTGCCGTGTGTGTACGAGATGTATGGAGAGGAGCCATATGTGTATGAGGTGTACGCAGCGGAGCTGTGTGTGTGCAAGGTATGCGGAGCAGTGTGTGCAATGTGTATGGAGCGGAGCGGTGTGTGTATGAGGTGTACGGAGTAGTGCCGTGTGTACGAGATGTATGGAGCGGAGCCGTGTGTGTATGAGGTGTTTGGAGCGGAGCCGTGTATGAGGTGTATGGAGCGGAGCTGAATGTGTACGGAGCGGAGCCGTGTGTGTATGAGATTTATGGAGTGGAGCCTTGTATGCAAAGTTTACAGAGCGCAGCCACGTGTGTAGGAGTAGCTATGTGTGGCCATTATCATGTGCGGCCAATATACAGTAAGGAGCATCATGTGTGGCCATTATACAGTATGGAGCATCATGTGCGGTCATTATACAGTATTATTGAGCATCATGTGCGGTCATTATACAGTATGGAGAATCATGTGCGGTCATTATACAGTATGGAGCATCATGTGCGGTCATTATACACTATGGAGCATCATGTGTGGTCATTATACAGTATGGAGCATCATGTGCGGTCATTATACAGTATGGAGCATCATGTGCGGTCATTATACAGTATGGAGAATGATGTGCAGTCATTATACAGTATGGAGCATCATGTGCGGCTATTATACAGTATGGAACATCATGTGCGGTCATTATACAGTATGGAGCATCATGTGTGGCCATTATACAGTATGGAGCATCATGTGCGGTCCTTATACAGTATGGAGCATCATGTGCGGCTATTATACAGTATGGAGCATCATGTGTGGCCATTATACAGTATGGAGCCTCATGTGCGGTCATTATAAAGTATGGAGCATCATGTGTGGCCATTATACAGTATAGAGCATCATGTTTGGTCATTATACAGTATGGAGCATCATGTGTGGCCATTATACAGTATGGAGCATCATTTGCTGTCATTATACAGTATGGAGCATCATGTGCTGTCATTATACAGTATGGAGCATCATGTGCAGCCATTATACAGTATGGAGCATCATGTGCTGTCATACAGTATGGAGCATCATGTGCAGTCATTATACAGTATGGAGCATCATGTGCGGCTATTATACAGTATGGAGCATCATATGCGGTCATTATACAGTATGGAGCATCATGTGTGGCCATTATGGAGCATCATGTGCGGTCATTATACAATATGGAGCATCATGTGTGGTCATTATACAGTATAGAGCATCATGTGCGGTCATTATACAGTATGGAGCATCATGTGTGGCCATTATACAGTATGGAGCATCATGTGTGGCCATTATACAGTATTGAGCATCATGTGCGGTCATTATACAGTATGGAGCATCATGTGCGGTCATTATACAGTATGGAGCATCATGTGCAGTCACTATACAGTATGGAGCATCATGTGTGGCCATTATACAGTATTGAGCATCATGTGGGGTCATTATACAGTATTGAGCATCATGTGGGGCCATTATACAGTATTGAGCATCATGTGGGGTCATTATACAGTATTGAGCATCATGTGGGGCCATTATACAGTATTGAGCATCATGTGGGGTCATTATACAGTATTGAGCATCATGTGTGGCCATTATACAGTATTGAGCATCAT
The DNA here is from genome assembly GCF_032444005.1 of Ranitomeya imitator. Classification (NCBI taxonomy): domain Eukaryota; kingdom Metazoa; phylum Chordata; class Amphibia; order Anura; family Dendrobatidae; genus Ranitomeya; species Ranitomeya imitator. Next base: position 326,392,287 of record NC_091285.1, on the reverse strand, counting down.
GTGGGGTCATTATACAGTATTGAGCATCATGTGGGGCCATTATACAGTATTGAGCATCACGTGGGGTCATTATACAGTATTGACCATCATGTGGGTCCATTTTACAGTATGGAGCATCATGTGTGGCCATTATACAGTATGGAGCATCATGTGTGGCCATTATACAGTATTGAGCATCATGTGCGGTCATTATACAGTATTGAGCATCATGTGGGGTCGTTATACAGTATGGAGCACTGTGTGGCCATTATACAGTATGGAGCCTCATGTGCGGTCATTATAAAGTATGGAGCATCATGTGTGGCCATTATACAGTATAGAGCATCATGTGCGGTCATTATACAGTATGGAGCATCATGTGTGGCCATTATACAGTATGGAGCATCATGTGCTGTCATTATACAGTATGGAGCATCATGTGCTGTCATTATACAGTATGGAGCATCATGTGCAATCATTATACAGTATGGAGCATCATGTGCTGTCATACAGTATGGAGCATCATGTGCAGTCAGTATACAGTATGGAGCATCATGTGTGGCCATTATACAGTATAGAGCATCATGTGCGGTCATTATACAGTATGGAGCATCATGTGTGGCCATTATACAGTATGGAGCATCATGTGCTGTCATTATACAGTATGGAGCATCATGTGCTGTCATTATACAGTATGGAGCATCATGTGCAGTCATTATACAGTATGGAGCATCATGTGCTGTCATACAGTATGGAGCATCATGAGCAGTCATTATACAGTATGGAGCATCATGTGCGGCTATTATACAGTATGGAGCATCATATGCGGTCATTATACAGTATGGAGCATCATGTGTGGCCATTATGGAGCATCATGTGCGGTCATTATACAATATGGAGCATCATGTGTGGTCATTATACAGTATAGAGCATCATGTGCGGTCATTATACAGTATGGAGCATCATGTGTGGCCATTATACAGTATGGAGCATCATGTGTGGCCATTATACAGTATTGAGCATCATGTGCGGTCATTATACAGTATTGAGCATCATGTGGTCATGTGGGGTCGTTATACAGTATGGAGCACTGTGTGGCCATTATACAGTATGGAGCCTCATGTGCGGTCATTATAAAGTATGGAGCATCATGTGTGGCCATTATACAGTATAGAGCATCATGTGCGGTCATTATACAGTATGGAGCATCATGTGTGGCCATTATACAGTATGGAGCATCATGTGCTGTCATTATACAGTATGGAGCATCATGTGCTGTCATTATACAGTATGGAGCATCATGTGCAATCATTATACAGTATGGAGCATCATGTGCTGTCATACAGTATGGAGCATCATGTGCAGTCAGTATACAGTATGGAGCATCATGTGTGGCCATTATACAGTATAGAGCACTGTGTGGCCATATTTTTTTTTTATAATTATTCTTTATGAACAGTGTGATCAGCAGTGCTAAATGAGTGTGGTTGAGACATGGATATGGGTGTGACTAGTGAATGGGTGTGGTCAGAGGTGTGTCCCAAAATTTGCTGCGGCGCGCAACGCAAACTTTGTCCCTCTTTCCCAACTTCAAAAGTTGGGAGGTATGGTAATATATGGTCTGGAAATGGTGCGGTGGTATTTGTCCCTTGTATGTGCTATAATTCGATCACTGTGGTTGTAATTTGTGGTCTGGTCATGGTGCGGTGGTATTTGTTCCTTGTATGTGATATTATTGGTCAAGATATACCTAAATTGTATTGCAGATTTTAACAAATATTTCCTAGGTTACAGTAGAGTAGGGCCCGGCCCTTTTTCTGGAATAATCTGGTTCGGGTATATCATGACCCCGTCACGTGACCCCCGTCACATGACCCCCGTCACATGACCGGGGGGGGGGGGCCCGCAGTGTGTGAACAGCCCGGGGCCCTGGCTACCCTTAATCCACCCCTGCATACCATGTCTGGAGGAATTTCAATTACATCATCTCCAAGGTTATGTTCATTAGATAGTTCACCATTTCCCAGTTGAAGCAACCAACTGCTGTAGTGAGGATCAATGGAGCGCATGTTGTTAATAAGTAAAGAGAAGTTTTGGCGTGCACTCAGTCTGCTAGAGGCGAGGTGCTGGTGTAATGGACCAATTGGTCCTAAGTAATAATAAATATTTGTAATTCACCGCACACTCTAATTGAATTCTGTACAATGAGTATATGCAAATAAAATGTGGATTTATTTATACACTTGGGAGCATAACAGAATAAAGCAGCTCATGCGATCTGACACAACGTTTCGGCTCCTCCGGAGCCTTTTTCACGTGATCGCTGTAAATGAAACATATATACACCAAGTAAATAAACAAAAAAATGATAATAATAAAGGGAGAAAAACAAGAAGAAAATATGTACAAAAGAAAAAACATTACAACATCCTAGTGTCCGTGTGATGTAGACACTTTTGTTAATATAGTCTTATCTCTGGATCAATGTAGAAGGCTGTTGGACTGTCCCGGGGAACAAGACAGGGATCACTTGTGGTACAAACGAGGCGGCTGGGAGAAACAGGGGGGGGGGAAGGGAAGGGAAAGGGGGAAGGACGGGGGGGGGGGGGAAGAAAAGGGGAAGAAGGGGAAGTGGTGGGGGGAAGGAGAAGGAGGAGGGAATTCCTGAGATAGGCATCATCCACAGAGCAGCATGAATATAGGATGGCAAAAACATGGGATAACAGTAATAAAACATATGTCCAAAGGTATCAATGCATATTTCAGAAGAAAGGTATTACCTTATTCCAGTGTGAGAGGAACATACGAATGAGGGAAAGAGATCCCAATGGTGACACTTACACTGTAAGGAACAGTGGAATATAGTTAGTATAACCAAGAAGAAGGTAAATGTGCCCAAAGATACAGACGAAAAGGGTACCTAATGAGGTTGCAACGGCCTATGATTGACTGCTGGCCAGATGAGGGTACTCTGTAACGAGAATAGTATGTGGGTACCGCTGTGTATATAAGTGTATATCAATGTATATCAATGGTGATCAGTGGTAAAGGTTTCAGGGGAAACCTGACCCTAGATGGTTACCTGTTTCAGTCGCTGTGCTAAGCGGCGCTCCCGCGCCCTGCTAGTGCTGGCGTGTGCTGCACATGGTAGGGGTCCGGCTTAAATGTAGTACCGTGCCGTTGTACCGGAAGTACGCGGTCCGGACCGGAAGTGACGTATCGCCAGTGATACCCATGGAGTGCGCGTGCGCTGCCGGCGCCATTGTAACCTAGTCTATCTGACCATCAGGGTAGCCCCCTGGGAATCTTGTTTTGTCTGTGATATTCGGCTAAGGTCGTGCAATGGAGGTCGTAGAAAATAAGTCTACGTTTCTCCTTCTCGAAATCCCTGGTCCTCAGTTCCTGTACTGGGGTCCGAAGGAAATCATTTGAACCTGTCACTTGGGACAGTATATTGGAGCTAGTGGCCAAGTCGTATGCAAAAGTGTCGGTAGACATGGGTCTTTTGCACTAAAAAGGAAGTGACCGGTGCTAACGCCAACGTAAGGCCAACGTAAGTGACCGGTGCTAACGCCAACGTCCCCTTTTCTCTGTAGGCTACCCCATCCCCTTGTGTAGTTACCAGATCCCTTTTGCCCACTTACAGACCCAATTGTGTCTCTATACATCTCAGCACTTATACATCATATGCATCTACATGGTGGTCATTAATTAGCATTTATTGTGACACCACCGCACATGCGTACCGCACACCCATACGTACATTCCTAGGCTACCCAGCGCTGTTATGCGCTTGCGCACTACACCAGCTACCCTGATGGTCAGATAGACTAGGTTACAATGGCGCCGGCAGCGCACGCGCACTCCATGGGTATCACTGGCGATACGTCACTTCCGGTCCGGACCGCGTACTTCCGGTACAACGGCACGGTACTAAATTTAAGCCGGACCCCTACCATGTGCAGCACACGCCAGCACTAGCAGGGCGCGGGAGCGCCGCTTAGCACAGCGAGTGAAACAGGTAACCATCTAGGGTCAGGTTTCCCCTGAAACCTTTACCACTGATCACCATTGATATACATTGATATACACTTATATACACAGCGGTACCCACATACTATTCTCGTTACAGAGTACCCTCATCTGGCCAGCAATCAATCATAGGCCGTTGCAACCTCATTAGGTACCCTTTTCGTCTGTATCTTTGGGCACATTTACCTTCTTCTTGGTTATACTAACTATATTCCACTGTTCCTTACAGTGTAAGTGTCACCATTGGGATCTCTTTCCCTCATTCGTATGTTCCTCTCACACTGGAATAAGGTAATACCTTTCTTCTGAAATATGCATTGATACCTTTGGACATATGTTTTATTACTGTTATCCCATGTTTTTGCCATCCTATATTCATGCTGCTCTGTGGATGATGCCTATCTCAGGAATTCCCTCCTTCTCCTTCTCCTTCCCCCCACCACTTCCCCTTCTTCCCCTTTTCTTCCCCCCCCCCGTCCTTCCCCCTTTCCCTTCCCTTCCCCCCCCCCGTTTCTCCCAGCCGCCTCGTTTGTACCACAAGTGATCCCTGTCTTGTTCCCCGGGACAATCCAACAGCCTTCTACATTGATCCAGAGATAAGACTATATTAACAAAAGTGTCTACATCACACGGACACTAGGATGTTGTAATGTTTTTTCTTTTGTACATATTTTCTTCTTGTTTTTCTCCCTTTATTATTATCATTTTTTTGTTTATTTACTTGGTGTATATATGTTTCATTTACAGCGATCACGTGAAAAAGGCTCCGGAGGAGCCGAAACGTTGTGTCAGATCGCATGAGCTGCTTTATTCTGTTATGCTCCCAAGTGTATAAATAAATCCACATTTTATTTGCATATACTCATTGTACAGAATTCAATTAGAGTGTGCGGTGAATTACAAATATTTATTGTTGTTAATAAGTGGCAGGCGAGTAAAATGTTGCCAGTGTTGTGAATATTTTATACAGCTCTCTACAACATCAGTTCTTGTCACATGAGGGATGACAGGAAGACATTGTCTAAAGTCGCCTCCAAAAACAATCACTTTACCTCCAAACGGTGTTTTTTCTTTGTGAGCTACATTTGTTGTCATGACATCACGTAAAACTCTATCAATGACATGCAATGCATATTTGAATAGCATTGTGCACTCATCAATAATAAAAAGTTTAGTGCTGTGCAAATCTTTTGCTGCATCGGTATCATTCTTAATCCTGGAAACAGATGTTTCATTCACAGGAATTGGAATCCCATAAAGAGAATGAATGGTTCGTCCACCTTGTAGCAAGTTGGCGGCAATTCCAGTAGTGGCAGCAGGTGACACAATGTCTCCTTGTCCTCTTAGCTGATGTAGGAGTAGATGATATAGGTACTAGGGTTGAGCGAAACGGGTCGAACATTTTCAAAAGTCGCCGACTTTTGGCTAAGTCGGGGTTTCATGAAACCCGATCCGACCCCTGTGCGGGGTCGGCCATGCGGTACGCGACTTTCGCGCCAAAGTCGCGTTTCAATGACGCGAAAAGCGCCATTTCTCAGCCAATGAAGGTAAACGCAGAGTGTGGGCAGCGTGATGACATAGGTCCTGGTCCCCACCATCTTAGAGAAGGGCATTGCAGTGATTGGCTTGCTGTCTGCGACGTCACAGGGGCTATAAAGAGGCGTTCCCGCCGACCGCCATCTTACTGCTGCTGATCTGAGCTTAGGGAGAGGTTGCTGCCGCTTTGTCAGAAGCAGGGATAGCGTTAGGCAGGGTCCATTAACCACAAAACCGCTTGTGCTGCAGCGATTTGCACTGTCCAACACCACCCTCGGTGTGCAGGGACAGTGGAAGTTTTTTTTTTTTTTTTTTTCCCCTCAGCGCTGTAGCTCATTGGGCTGCCCTAGAAGGCTCCCTGATAGCTGCATTGCTGTGTGTACGCCGCTGTGCAAACCAACTGCTTTTTTCAAAGCACAAATCCTCTTGTTCCTTCCTTTCTGCACAGCTATCTTTTTTGTTTGTCCACACTTTTTATTTCATTTGTGCATCAGTCCACTCCTTATTGCTGCCTGCCATACCTGGCTGAGATTACTGCAGGCAGGGAGATAGTAGCTGCCTGCCATACCTGGCTGAGATTACTGCAGGCAGGGAGATAGTAATTGTAGGACATTCCCTGTTTTTTTTTTTTTTTTTTTTTTGGTGGGAGATTAAGATTGGCAATTTGGCATTTCTGCTAGAGTGCCATCCCTGTGTGTGCCATCTCTCTCACATAGTGGGCCATAGAAAGCCTTTTCATTTTTCTGTATTTTTTTTTGTGGGGTGTATAAATTCTCCCTGATAAAAATACAGTGGGAGATTAATATTGGCCTTTGGGCTTGTGTGCCAGTCCTGAGTGTGCCATCTCTCTCACAAATAGTGGGCCATAGAAAGCCTATTTATTTTTTTTTTGGGTTTTAGAAATTCTCCCTGAAAAAAGGGAGATTAATATTGGCCTCTGGGCTTGTGTGCCAGTTGTGAGCGTGCCATCTGTGCCAGTCCTGAGCGTGCCATCTCTCTCACAAATAGTGGGCCATAGAAAGCCTATTTAAATATATTTTTGGTTTTATAAATTCTCCCAGAAAAAAAGGGAGATTAATATTGGCCTCTGGGCTTCTGTGCCAGTCCTGAGCGTGCCATCTGTGCCAGTCCTGAGCGTCCCATCTCTCTCACAAATAGTGGGCCATAGAAAGCCTATTTTATTTTTTTTGGGGGTTTTATAAATTCTCCCTGAAAAAAAGGGAGATTAATATTGGCCTCTGGGCTTCTGTGCCAGTCCTGAGCGTGCCATCTGTGCCAGTCCTGAGCGTCCCATCTCTCTCACAAATAGTGGGCCATAGAAAGCCTATTTTATTTTTTTTGGGGGTTTTATAAATTCTCCCTGAAAAAAAGGGAGATTAATATTGGCCTCTGGGCTTGTGTGCCAGTCCTGAGCGTGCCATCTGTGCCAGCCCTGAGCGTGCCATCTCTCTCACAAATAGTGGGCCATAGAAAGCCTATTTAATTTTTTTTTTTGTTTTATAAATTTTCCCTGAAAAAAGGGAGATTAATATTGGCCTCTGGGCTTGTGTGCCAGTTGTGAGCGTGCCATCTGTGCCAGTCCTGAGCGTGCCATCTCTCTCACAAATAGTGGGCCATAGAAAGCCTATTTAAATATTTTTTTGGTTTTATAAATTCTCCCAGAAAAAAAGGGAGATTAATATTGGCCTCTGGGCTTCTGTGCCAGTCCTGAGCGTGCCATCTGTGCCAGTCCTGAGCGTCCCATCTCTCTCACAAATAGTGGGCCATAGAAAGCCTATTTTATTTTTTTTTTGGGTTTTAGAAATTCTCCCTGAAAAAAGGGAGATTAATATTGGCCTCTGGGCTTGTGTGCCAGTTGTGAGCGTGCCATCTGTGCCAGTCCTGAGCGTGCCATCTCTCTCACAAATAGTGGGCCATAGAAAGCCTATTTAAATATTTTTTTGGTTTTATAAATTCTCCCAGAAAAAAAGGGAGATTAATATTGGCCTCTGGGCTTCTGTGCCAGTCCTGAGCGTGCCATCTGTGCCAGTCCTGAGCGTCCCATCTCTCTCACAAATAGTGGGCCATAGAAAGCCTATTTTATTTTTTTTTTGGGTTTTAGAAATTCTCCCTGAAAAAAGGGAGATTAATATTGGCCTCTGGGCTTGTGTGCCAGTTGTGAGCGTGCCATCTGTGCCAGTCCTGAGCGTGCCATCTCTCTCACAAATAGTGGGCCATAGAAAGCCTATTTAAATATTTTTTTGGTTTTATAAATTCTCCCAGAAAAAAAGGGAGATTAATATTGGCCTCTGGGCTTCTGTGCCAGTCCTGAGCGTGCCATCTGTGCCAGTCCTGAGCGTCCCATCTCTCTCACAAATAGTGGGCCATAGAAAGCCTATTTTATTTTTTTTGGGGGTTTTATAAATTCTCCCTGAAAAAAAGGGAGATTAATATTGGCCTCTGGGCTTGTGTGCCAGTCCTGAGCGTGCCATCTGTGCCAGCCCTGAGCGTGCCATCTCTCTCACAAATAGTGGGCCATAGAAAGCCTATTTAATTTTTTTTTTTGTTTTATAAATTTTCCCTGAAAAAAGGGAGATTAATATTGGCCTCTGGGCTTGTGTGCCAGTTGTGAGCGTGCCATCTGTGCCAGTCCTGAGCGTGCCATCTCTCTCACAAATAGTGGGCCATAGAAAGCCTATTTAAATATTTTTTTGGTTTTATAAATTCTCCCAGAAAAAAAGGGAGATTAATATTGGCCTCTGGGCTTCTGTGCCAGTCCTGAGCGTGCCATCTGTGCCAGTCCTGAGCGTCCCATCTCTCTCACAAATAGTGGGCCATAGAAAGCCTATTTTATTTTTTTTTTGGGTTTTAGAAATTCTCCCTGGAAAAAAAAAGGGAGATTAATATTGCCCTTTGGGCTTGTGTGCCAGTACTAAGCGTTCCATCTCTCTCTCTCTCTCAGTCAGTGGGCCATAGAACGCCTATTTTTGGTTTTATTTGTTTTCTAAATTCTCCCTGAAAAAATCATTTTATTTTATTTGGTTTCTAAATTCTTCCTGATAAAATCATATTTTTTTTATTATTTTTATTTCTAAAGTCTCCCTGAAAAAAAAAAAAAAAAACAACCAAAAAAACAGTGGGAGATTAATATTGGCCTTTCTGCTTGTGTGCCAGTCTTGACTCCTGGGTGTGCCATCTCTCTCTCTCTCTCTCTCTCTCTCTCTCTCCAATTGTGGTCCATAGAAAGCCTATATTTTTTTTCCTTGATTTGGGTTCTAAAATCTACCAGAGAAAATAACTACATCAATCATTGGTAGAAAAATATTGGCCTCTGGGTTTGTGTGCCACTCCTGACTCCTGTGTGCGTCATCTCTCAGTCAGTGGGCCATAGAACGCCTATTTTTGGTTTTATTTGTTTTCTAAATTCTCCCTGAAAAAATCATTTTATTTTATTTGGTTTCTAAATTCTTCCTGATAAAATCATATTTTTTTTATTATTTTTTTTTCTAAAGTCTCCCTGAAAAAAAAAAAAAAAAACAGTGGGAGATTAATATTGGCCTTTCTGCTTGTGTGCCAGTCTTGACTCCTGGGTGCGTCATCTCTCAGTCAGTGGGCCATAGAACGCCTATTTTTGGTTTTATTTGTTTTATAAATTCTCCCTGAAAAAATCATTTTATTTTATTTGGTTTCTAAATTCTTCCTGATAAAATCATATTTTTTTTATTATTTTTTTTTCTAAAGTCTCCCTGAAAAAAAAAAAAAAAAAACAACCAAAAAAAACAGTGGGAGATTAATATTGGCCTTTCTGCTTGTGTGCCAGTCTTGACTCCTGGGTGTGCCATCTCTCTCTCTCTCTCTCTCTCTCTCTCTCTCTCTCTCTCTCTCCAATTGTGGTCCATAGAAAGCCTATATTTTTTTTCCTTGATTTGGGTTCTAAAATCTACCAGAGAAAATAACTACATCAATCATTGGTAGAAAAATATTGGCCTCTGGGTTTGTGTGCCACTCCTGACTCCTGTGTGCGTCATCTCTCAGTCAGTGGGCCATAGAACGCCTATTTTTGTTTTTATTTGTTTTATAAATTCTCCCTGAAAAAATCATTTTATTTTATTTGGTTTCTAAATTCTTCCTGATAAAATCATATTTTTTTTATTATTTTTTTTTCTAAAGTCTCCCTGAAAAAAAAAAAAAAAAAAAAAAAAAAAAACAGTGGGAGATTAATATTGGCCTTTCTGCTTGTGTGCCAGTCTTGACTCCTGGGTGTGCCATCTCTCTCTCTCTCTCTCTCCAATTGTGGTCCATAGAAAGCCTACATTTTTTTTCCTTGATTTGGGTTCCAAAATCTACCAGAGAAAATAACTCCATCAATCATTGGTAGAAAAATATTGGCCTCTGGGCTTGTGTGCCACTCCTGATTCCTGTGTGCGTCATCTCTCACTCAGTGGCCCATAGAAAGCATATAGTTTGTTACATTTGTTTTCTAAATTCTCCCTGCAAAAATCTATTTTTTTTTTTTTGGGGGGTTTCTAAAGTGTTCCTGAAAAAAATAAAAATAAAAAAAAAATAATAGTGTGACATTAATATTAACATTTGTGCTTCAGTGACAGTCCTGCGTGTGGGGCATCTCTCTAATTTGCAGCCACCAAAAAAAGAGTGTGTAACATTGGGCCTGATTTTCGCTGTGGTCTCACCAACCTGTAAAGGGGTAGCTAAATCATACTGAAGTTATAGCTCACCGTGTAAGTTGTGTGACTGCAACAAATAACGTTAGTTTGGTTACGTTTTTAAAACAATGAGGAAGTCTAGTGGAAGAGGTCGTGGCCGGGGGCGTTCATTGTCAGCTGGTAATGAGGGTAGTGGTAGTGGTGGAGCATCAGGTGGTCGTGGGGGAAAAAATATTGCACCTAAGTCTGGAGCTGTGGAGCCAGGTTCGTCGTCCGGCTACACAAGGCCTCGAACGCTCCCTTTTCTGGGATTAGGAAAACCGCTTTTAAAGCCGGAGCAGCAAGAGCAAGTTTTGGCTTATCTTGCTGACTCAGCCTCTAGCTCTTTTGCCTCATCTCGTGAAACTGGTAAAAGTAAAAGCAGCGCGTCGTTAGTGGATGTTCACGGTCAGGGACAAGTCACTTCCTTGTCCTCTTCAGCAAAAACAACAACAGAGAAGAATGCAGCAGGCGACACAACGGGTTACTCCATGGAGCTCTTTACACATACCGTCCCTGGCTTAGAAAGTGAAGCAGTTAACAGTCCATGCCCATTACAAATTGAATCTGACATGGAGTGCACTGACGCACAGCCACAGCCAGACTACTATGCTGGTCCTTTGACTCAGACCACAACATTGCCCTCGCAGGGTGCTGATCAAGAATCAGACCCTGATGAGACTATGTTGCCCCATCACGAACGCTATACCACCGAACGACACGGTGACACAGACGAAGTTGCGCAGGAGGTACAAGAAGAGTTATTAGATGACCCAGTTCTTGACCCCGATTGGCAGCCATTGGGGGAACAGGGTGCAGGCGGCAGCAGTTCTGAAGCAGAGGAGGAGGAGGGGCCGCAGCAGGCATCAACATCGCCACAGGTTCCATCTGCCGGGCGCGTATCTTGCCCAAAACGCGTGGCAAAGCCAAAACCTGGTGGAGGACAGCGTGGCCATCCGGTTAAAGCTCAGTCTGCAATGCCTGAAAAGGTATCCGATGCTAGAAAGAGTGCAGTCTGGCATTTTTTTAAACAACATCCAATTGATCAGCGCAAAGTCATCTGTCAAAAATGTTCTACTTCCTTAAGCAGAGGTCAGAATCTGAAAAGTCTCAATACTAGTTGCATGCATAGACATTTAACCACCATGCATTTGAAAGCTTGGACTAACTACCAAACGTCCCTTAAGGTTGTTGCACCCTCGGCCAATGAAGCTAGTCATCAACGCAACATCCCTTCCGGCAGTGTAGGACCACCATTTAGCGCACCACCTGCTGTATCTGTGCAGGTATCTTTGCCAGGCCAAAGCAGTCAGGGTCAGGGAATCACCAGTTTCGTAGTAGGAAACACTGCATCTAGGGCACCGGCGGCAACAATACCATCTCCCACCGTCTCTCAGTCTGCCATGTCCACCGGCACCCCCGCTAGTTCCACGATCTCCAGCTCTCCAGTCCAGCTCACCCTACATGAGACTATGGTTAGAAAAAGGAAATACTTAGCCTCGCATCCGCGTACACAGGGTTTGAACGCCCACATAGCTAGACTAATCTCGTTAGAGATGATGCCCTACCGGTTAGTTGAAAGCGAAGCTTTCAAAGACCTGATGGACTACGCTGTACCACGCTACGAGCTACCCAGTCGACACTTTTTTTCCAGAAAAGCCATCCCAGCCCTCCACCAGCATGTTAAAGAGCGCATCGTCCATGCACTCAGGCAATCTGTGAGCACAAAGGTGCACCTGACAACAGATGCATGGACCAGTAGGCATGGCCAGGGACGTTACGTGTCCATCACGGCACACTGGGTAAATGTGGTGGATTCAGGGTCCACAGGGGACAGCAAGTTTGGGACAGTTCTGCCTAGCCCACGGTCTAGTAAACAGTTGTCTGTAGCCGTTCGCACCCCCTCCTCCTCCTCCTCCTCGTCCTCCTGCAGAAGCAAGAGCTCGTCCACAGACCGCAGTCGCACAAACACTCCATCCGCACCTGCCACTGTTGCACACCAGGTCTCCCATTATGGGGCAGCTACTGGCATACGTCAGCAGGCTGTATTGGCTATGAAGTGTTTGGGCGACAATAGACACACCGCGGAAGTTCTGTCCGAGTTCTTGCAGCAAGAAACGCAGTCGTGGCTGGGCACTGTAGATCTTGAGGCAGGCAAGGTAGTGAGTGATAACGGAAGGAATTTCATGGCTGCCATCTCCCTTTCCCAACTGAAACACATTCCTTGCCTGGCTCACACCTTAAACCTGGTGGTGCAGTGCTTCCTGAAAAGTTATCCGGGGTTATCCGACCTGCTCCTCAAAGTGCGTGGACTTTGCGCACATATCCGCCGTTCGCCTGTACACTCCAGCCGTATGCAGACCTATCAGCGTTCTTTGAACCTTCCCCAGCATCGCCTAATCATAGACGTTGCAACAAGGTGGAACTCAACACTGCACATGCTTCAGAGACTGTGCGAACAGAGGCGGGCTGTTATGTTTTTGTGGGAGGATACACATACACGGGCAGGCAGTAGGATGGCAGACATGGAGTTGTCAGGTGTGCAGTGGTCGAAGATTCAAGACATGTGTCAAGTCCTTCAGTGTTTTGAGGAATGCACACGGCTGGTTAGTGCAGACAACGCCATAATAAGCATGAGCATCCCCCTAATGCGTCTGCTGATGCAAAGTTTGACGCACATAAAGGATCAGGCGTCTGCACCAGAGGAAGAGGAAAGCCTTGATGACAGTCAGCGATTGTCTGGTCAGGGCAGTGTACATGACGAGGTACCGGGCGAAGAGGAGGTGGAGGATGAGGAGGATGATGGGGATGAGTATATTTTTAATGAGGAAGCTTTCCCGGGGGCACGGGAAATTGGTGGCGTGGCAAGGCCGGGTTCTGGTTTTTTGAGGGACACAAGTGACGTAGATTTGCCTGCAACTGCCCCTCAACCAAGCACAACCGCAGATTTGACAACGGGAACTTTGGCCCACATGGCGGATTATGCCTTGCGTATCCTCAAAAGGGACACACGCATTACAAAAATGATGAACGATGACGATTACTGGTTGGCCTGCCTCCTTGATCCTCGCTATAAAGGCAAATTGCAAAATATTATGCCACATGAGAACTTGGAACTAATATTAGCAACAAAACAATCAACTCTTGTTGACCGTTTGCTTCTGGCATTCCCTGCACACAGCGCCCGTGATCGTTCTCACACGAGCTCCAGGGGCCAGCAGACCAGAGGTGTTAGAGGGGCAGAAATCAGAAGTGGCGTTGGACAGAGGGGTTTTCTGACCAGGTTGTGGAGTGATTTTTCTATGACCGCAGACAGGACAGGTACTGCAGCATCAATTCAAAGTGACAGGAGACAACATTTGTCCAGTATGGTTACAAACTATTTTTCATCCCTTATCGACGTTCTCCCTCAACCGTCATTCCCATTTGATTACTGGGCATCCAAATTAGACACCTGGCCAGAATTGGCAGAATATGCATTGCAGGAGCTTGCTTGCCCGGCAGCTAGTGTCCTATCAGAAAGAGTATTCAGTGCTGCAGGTTCAATACTAACAGAAAAAAGGACTCGTCTGGCTACCCAAAATGTAGATGATCTAACCTTCATTAAAATGAACCACAACTGGATTTCAAAATCTTTTGCCCCACCCTGCCCGGCTGACACCTAGCTTTCCTATGAAAAGGTCTTGCCTGTGGACTATTCTGAATGACTTTTCCAATCTCGTAATTTTCTTCACCTGATTGTCCAGCATACGACATGTTTCCACCTCACGAAATGGCCAAACTCCCCACACGGGGCCGTGCTATCGCCACTTTGCGCTTGGACCCTTGAGAGTGCTGTTTGTCTGAAGAGGTGGGTGTGGCCGCTTTTGGTCGACGGCACTGCCACTGGGTCCCTCATAGTACAATAAAGTGTCTCTGGCGGTGGTGGTGCGCACCCAACGTCAGACACACCGTTGTAATATGAGGGGCCCTGTGCCTGTACCGCCGGCCACAAGACAGTTCCCCCCCCAGCTCAAACAGTGCTCTACCACTAGCAAAATTATCTCTCACAGCTTCACCAATGTGTAGTCTAGCCGCTGACATCCTTCAATGCCTGGCACTGACAATACCATTGTTTTGACATTTTTGTTATGTTAGGCCTTCGAAGCCTGTCTGCGGTCCCTTCTTTCTACAACTACTACACTGACCAGGCCACTGCTGGCCGTGTTACCCTGGAACCAATTTAAAAGTGCCTACAGTCAGCCCAATTTTGTTATGTTAGGCCTTCGAAGACTGTCTGCCGTCACTCCTTCCACTAGACTTCCACTGACCATACACTGCTGCCCATGTACCCCTGGAACCAATTTAAAGTGCCTACAGCCAGCCCAATTTTGTTATGTTAGGCCTTCGAAGCCTGTCTGCGGTCACTCCTTCCACTAGACTTCCACTGACCAGACCACTGCTGCCCGTGTACCCCTGGAACCAATTTAAAAGTGCCTACAGCCAGCCCAAGTTTGTTATGTTAGGCCTTGGAAGCCTGTCTGCGGTCACTCCTTCCACTAGACTTCCACTGACCAGACCACTGCTGCCCGTGTACCCCTGGAACCAAATTAAAAGTGCCTACAGCCAGCCCAAGTTTGTTATGTTAGGCCTTGGAAGCCTGTCTGCGGTCACTCCTTCCACTAGACTTCCACTGACCAGACCACTGCTGCCCGTGTACCCCTGGAACCAATTTAAAAGTGCCTACAGCCAGCCCAAGTTTGTTATGTTAGGCCTTCTAAGCCTGTCTGCGGTCCATTCTTTCAACTACTACTACACTGACCAGGTCACTGCTGCCCGTGTACCCCTGGAACCAATTTAAAATTGCCTACAGCCAGCCCAATTTTTTTATTTTAGGCCTTCGATGCCTGTCTGCGGTCCATTCTTTCAACTACTACTACACTGACCAGGTCACTGCTGTCCGTGTACCCCTGGAACCAATTTAAAATTGCCTACAGCCATGTGTTATTATTTTAGGCCTTCGATGCCTGTCTGCGGTCACTCCTTCCACTAGGCCTCCACTGACCACACCACTGCTGTCCGTGTACCCCTGGAACCAATTTAAAATTGCCTACAGCCATGTGTTATTATTTTAGGCATTCGATGCCTGTCTGCGGTCCATTTTTTCAACTACTACTACACTGACCAGGTCACTGCTGCCCGTGTACCCCTGGAACCAATTTAAAATTGCCTACAGCCATGTGTTATTATTTTAGGCCTTCGATGCCTGTCTGCGGTCACTCCTTCCACTAGGCCTCCACTGACCACACCACTGCTGTCCGTGTACCCCTGGAACCAATTTAAAATTGCCTACAGCCAGCCCAATTTTTTTATTTTAGGCCTTCGATGCCTGTCTGCGGTCCATTCTTTCAACTACTACTACACTGACCAGGTCACTGCTGCCCGTGTACCCCTGGAACCAATTTAAAATTGCCTACAGCCATGTGTTATTATTTTAGGCCTTCGATGCCTGTCTGCGGTCACTCCTTCCACTAGGCCTCCACTGACCACACCACTGCTGTCCGTGTACCCCTGGAAACAATTTAAAATTGCCTACAGCCAGCCCAATTTTTTTATTTTAGGCCTTCGATGCCTGTCTGCGGTCCATTCTTTCAACTACTACTACACTGACCAGGTCACTGCTGCCCGTGTACCCCTGGAACCAATTTAAAATTGCCTACAGCCATGTGTTATTATTTTAGGCATTCGATGCCTGTCTGCGGTCCATTTTTTCAACTACTACTACACTGACCAGGTCACTGCTGCCCGTGTACCCCTGGAACCAATTTAAAATTGCCTACAGCCATGTGTTATTATTTTAGGCCTTCGATGCCTGTCTGCGGTCACTCCTTCCACTAGGCCTCCACTGACCACACCACTGCTGTCCGTGTACCCCTGGAACCAATTTAAAATTGCCTACAGCCAGCCCAATTTTTTTATTTTAGGCCTTCGATGCCTGTCTGCGGTCCATTCTTTCAACTACTACTACACTGACCAGGTCACTGCTGCCCGTGTACCCCTGGAACCAATTTAAAATTGCCTACAGCCATGTGTTATTATTTTAGGCATTCGATGCCTGTCTGCGGTCACTCCTTCCACTAGGCCTCCACTGACCACACCACTGCTGCCCGTGTACCCCGGGAACCAATTTAAAATTGCCTACAGCCATGTGTTATTATTTTAGGCCTTCGATGCCTGTCTGCGGTCACTCCTTCCACTAGGCCTCCACTGACCACACCACTGCTGTCCGTGTACCCCTGGAACCAATTTAAAATTGCCTACAGCCATGTGTTATTATTTTAGGCCTTCGATGCCTGTCTGCGGTCACTCCTTCCACTAGGCCTCCACTGACCACACCACTGCTGTCCGTGTACCCCTGGAAACAATTTAAAATTGCCTACAGCCAGCCCAATTTTTTTATTTTAGGCCTTCGATGCCTGTCTGCGGTCCATTCTTTCAACTACTACTACACTGACCAGGTCACTGCTGCCCGTGTACCCCTGGAACCAATTTAAAATTGCCTACAGCCATGTGTTATTATTTTAGGCATTCGATGCCTGTCTGCGGTCCATTTTTTCAACTACTACTACACTGACCAGGTCACTGCTGCCCGTGTACCCCTGGAACCAATTTAAAATTGCCTACAGCCATGTGTTATTATTTTAGGCCTTCGATGCCTGTCTGCGGTCACTCCTTCCACTAGGCCTCCACTGACCACACCACTGCTGTCCGTGTACCCCTGGAACCAATTTAAAATTGCCTACAGCCATGTGTTATTATTTTAGGCCTTCGATGCCTGTCTGCGGTCACTCCTTCCACTAGGCCTCCACTGACCACACCACTGCTGTCCGTGTACCCCTGGAACCAATTTAAAATTGCCTACAGCCATGTGTTATTATTTTAGGCCTTCGATGCCTGTCTGCGGTCACTCCTTCCACTAGGCCTCCACTGACCACACCACTGCTGTCCGTGTACCCCTGGAACCAATTTAAAATTGCCTACAGCCATGTGTTATTATTTTAGGCCTTCGATGCCTGTCTGCGGTCACTCCTTCCACTAGGCCTCCACTGACCACACCACTGCTGTCCGTGTACCCCTGGAACCAATTTAAAATTGCCTACAGCCATGTGTTATTATTTTAGGCCTTCGATGCCTGTCTGCGGTCCATTCTTTCAACTACTACTACACTGACCAGGGCACTGCTGGCCGTGTACCCCTGGAACCAACATCAGAAAATATAAAAATAAGTATTTTGCTTATAAAAAAGAAAATACTGGTGAGATATCAAATGCAGACATTTTAACATTAAAAACAAACACACAACTAAAATCTGGTACAGTACTAAAAATGGCCACCAGCTACAATTACTTTCTCCTGCAAGTAGTTAACTGAAAGTTTTTTTAAATTGAAAACACACATATGGCATCCACCGAGTGTTGTCCTGTCGCGTCTTCTTTATATTATTGCCGAGAAGATGCAAAATAATGAAAATAATAAAATCATTAATTACCAAAATAATAGAGAAAGTCAACACCACATTGCAAATAAACATTCATTCCAAATAAAGAAGCAGGGCGCGTCCGAGGGTGAGTATATACCTAATAAGAATATAATCACCCTCGGACGCGCAATGCTTATTTCCAACAGCCTTCCTTCCTAAGAATCAGCCCTTCCGTCGTGTAGAGAGACGTTGTGTTACACTCCAAGGTGTTCCCCAGGTTGCCTTTCCTGAGCTTCGATCTTCCGGCTCTCGTTTAGTAGTTCTTGGAAACTACTCTGCATTAGGCCTTCAAATTGGGTATGGGGTGTAGAGAGATGGTGTGTTCCACTCCAAGGTGTTCCCCAGGTTGCCTTTCCTGAGCTTCGATCTTCCGGCTCTCGTTTAGTAGTTGTTGGAAACTACGCTGCATTAGGCCTTCAAATTGGGTATGGGGTGTAGCGAGAGGGTGTGTTACACTCCAAGGTGTTCCCCAGGTTGCCTTTCCTGAGCTTCGATCTTCCGGCTCTCGTTTTGTAGTTCTTGGAAACTACACTGCATTAGGCCTTCAAATTGGGTATGGGGTGTAGAGAGAGGGTGTGTTACACTCCAAGGTGTTCCCCAGGTTGCCTTTCCTGAGCTTCGATATTCCGGCTCTCGTTTAGTAGTTGTCGGAAACTACGCTGCATTAGGCCTACAAATTGGGTATGGGGCGTAGAGAGAGGGTGTGTTACACTCCAAGGTGTTCCCCAGGTTGCCTTTCCTGAGCTTCGATATTCCGGCTCTCGTTTAGTAGTTGTCGGAAACTACGCTGCATTAGGCCTACAAATTGGGTATGGGGTGTAGAGAGAGGGTGTGTTACACTCCAAGGTGTTCCCCAGGTTGCCTTTCCTGAGCTTCGATATTCCGGCTCTCGTTTAGTAGTTGTCGGAAACTACGCTGCATTAGGCCTACAAATTGGGTATGGGGTGTAGAGAGAGGGTTTGTTACACTCCAAGGTGTTCCCCAGGTTGCCTTTCCTGAGCTTCGATCTTCCGGCTCTCGTTTAGTAGTTGTTGGAAACTACGCTGCATTAGGCCTTCAAATTGGGTATGGGGTGTAGCGAGAGGGTGTGTTACACTCCAAGGTGTTCCCCAGGTTGCCTTTCCTGAGCTTCGATCTTCCGGCTCTCGTTTAGTAGTTCTTGGAAACTACACTGCATTAGACCTTCAAATTGGGTATGGGGTGTAGAGAGAGGGTGTGTTACACTCTAAGGTGTTCCCCAGGTTTCCTTGCCATTGCTTCGGTCTTCCGACTCTCGTTTAGTAGTTGTAGAAAAGTACACTGCATTAGGCCATACAAAATGGGTATGGGGTGGAGAGAGATGGTGTGTTACACTCCAAGGTGTTCCCCAGGTTGCCTTTCCTGAGCTTCTATCTTCAGGCTCTCATTAAATTGTGGTTAAATGGAACAACTGCATTTGGCGTACTAGTTGGTTTGGGGCCTACTATCGGTGTCTGCCACTCCTTGCTGTTCTCCTGGTTTCCTGTCCTGAAATACCATTTTCAGCCTCTCGTTAAGTAGTTGTTAATGTTAGACTGCATTTGGCCTACTAGTTGGGTTGGGGCCTACTATCGGTGTCTGCCACTCCTTGCTGTTCTCCTCCACTGAACAAAGCTGTGCCGCCTGTTTACTACGGTTGCCAATTTTGAACTGCATTTCGACTACTTACTGATTTGGCCCTACTCTCTGTGTCAGCCTCTCATTCCAGTTGTCCTCCACTGCAATGCCCCCTGGTTATTCCTGTGTTACCAATTTTGAACTGCATTTAGCCCACTTTCTTCTTTGGGCCTATATCTGTGTTTCCACTTCATCGTGCCCATTGCCCAGCCAGTGATAGATGAGTCTGCTGGTACATTGACCCATAACGCAACATTCCCCGTGCACGCTACACAACAACATTGTGACCCTGCTGAAAGTCAGGTTGCTCTTCCCGCATACCATACCACCTTACACGGGGACAAAGAGGAAGGTGCAGATGAAAGTGCAGGTTCCTTCATCAGGTGGGGGGAGGAATACTAGTTGGCGACGTCACTGGCACAGGGCCTCTCATAGTACGCAAAAGTGTTGCTGCCGGTGGGAGGCGCCCCCGCCGTGCAAACACACCGCTGTACTTTGAGGGGCCCTGTGCCAGTGCCAATGCCAACGAGTGGGCCCCCCCTGCTTGCTCAGGTTCACAGCACTTGCAAAGTTGAAATACTTACCTCTCCCTGCTCCACTGCCGTGACGTGGTCCAGATTTCCTGGGCCCACTAATTACTTGAACCAGCCCTACCCCCCACAACTTTAGCCAAATGACCCCCAATTTCAAATGCCTTCCAATTATTATAAGGTAAATTACGCTTGACAAGCTTCATTAAGAAGAATGGATGGTTTTGACATTAAAATGGCCACTCTAGGTGTTTTCCTGGCCCCCACTCACTGCCGACTATGCTGCCCCATTGACTTGCATTGGGTTTCGTGTTTCGGTCGATCCCGACTTTACGTCATAATCGGCCGATTTCACTCGACCCGACTTTGGACATAGTCGGGTTTCGCAAAACCCGGCTCGACTCTAAAAAGGTCAAGGTCGCTCAACTCTAATAGGTACGTTTTTCCGCTGCCACCAGGACCATCAAGGAAAAAACACTTTGCTGTAGAATTAGTGTATTCTAAAGCTTGAGTGATAGCATCAAAAGCAAAAAGTTGGTCCTCATTTAGAGTAGCTTTCATTTCAGCAGCTGCTGATAACTCATAATCTTTATCATACTGTGGGAGGAGGTGTTGTTTCTTGACTGGACGTGGCAAATTAAAATCAATATAAGTTTTGCCATGAGCTTTAAGAACATGTTGGACATCTGTCATAGCATAGCCTTCACAATTGACACACTCCAGAGTGTCGGAGTGGTATGCATGGCAGTAGTCTTCTACAAAGTGTTCCTTAAATTCATCCCATAAGTCCCGAGGTTTAGTTGGAGGACCAAAAATACAAATGTAGGCAAACATGTCACGTAGCTCTGCTGGCATGTTGAGAATACTGGCATCAAGTAATGTATTTCTCCACAGACTATCATCAAATAGTAAGCCAAGAGCTAATGCCGCATCTTTGAAGGTTTCATGTGTGACTCCGTGTACAGTTTTTATGCTGTCAAAACTGGTTGCACCTTTGACATGTAACAATAACAATCTTAAATAGTAGCATTCTTGGTCTTTCACACTGACAGTATACATTCGTCCAATCACAGAACCACCTGCTCGCTTTCTAACTTCCCAAGAACCTTCTTTCCAAACATAGTTTTCGGGAATTTCACGGTATAAATAAATATGAGCATGATGGTCGTTCTGATTAAGCTTGAAGTAGGCCATAAGTGTAGAATTTTGATGGAGCTTTTGTTTGATGTTTCCAATAGAGTCATCCTCATGAAAATAGAGTGGCTGAGAATGCGGTAGATGTACAGCAAGGCGAATGATGCTATGAGATTGTTTATGCATTGGATATGAGAATATTCGCCAAGCTGCCTCTGGTGCACTGACATATCTTGAATCCATGAATTGGTGTGTTTCATCATGTTGGATGTTAGTCTGGCAGATTTCAAGATTGGCTTTATCATGTCCTTTGTAGACGTATTTAAATAAATATTTCACAGCCTGAATGGAACCACAAACTTCGACATTTATATGGCACTTGTATTTTAATAGCAGGAACGGATTATATGGAACCACCCACGAATTATCAATCATGTTAGAATGGTGTTGAAAAGATGGGCCAAAGTGTCTGCGGTAAGTAGGATAGGCGTCCTTAGCTATGATGGTTCTTGGTTGCAAATCTTTAGGGAAACCTTTTGTACACTTCCCCAGATCCATACAGGGAGAATTTGGGTTGTGTTCTCCACACGGACCATGAATCATATGTTGGAGAACAATTTTATGGAGCTGAGGGTAGTGGGTAGGATTGGGAATTTCATCCCACACTGTATTGTCTATGTCCTCCTCAGTCCTTAATTTGGAGTTGCTGTCCAGAATAATCAAAATGTGAGCATGTGGAAGGCCACGTTTTTGAAATTCAATTACATGAACCAATAATCCATTGTTAATGTCTTTTAAGAGTGCTTCCAGTTTTGTTTTGAAAACACGTGCCACCAAATCAGGTCTATGTTCCACACGCTGCCAAGGTTCCAAATTCTCAGTAATCTCATTCCATTTCGGATTACAGGTCATGGTGATGAATAGATCAGGACGACCATATTTAGTCACAATAGCCATGGCATCCTGGTACCGCTGCTGCATATTCCTGGGACTGCCTTCAAACGAAGATGGTAAAATGACCGTTTTTCCAATGGGGATGCCCTTCTCAATGGATTTTTTCTGGAGATGTTCCTGGAGTACACAATAATCCTCTACTTTCAAATCCTTTTGGTGTTGACGGATATAATTTAGGCGATTTGCCTCGATTTTCACATAAGCATCCACTAAGTACTGCTGAGTGAGTTTGCCACCATTCAGGAGTGGATTAAACTGATTACGGACAGACAGCACATAGCAGTAATATTGCAGTTGTGTAACTCTGCGTGGACTTTGCCCTTGTTGCTTGAGGCCATCATGCCAGCCCTGGTCTCCGTAAGGGAAAAATAAAGGATAGAGTAAAGCATCTAAATTACTGTGTAGAATGCTGACCTGTTGTGTTCTTGGTGCCAAAGGATTTTTGGGGTCCGGTTGTAAATGTATTAAAATATCACGATTAAATGGTGGCTCTCCATTGTCATTTTCAAATACGACAGCAACTTCATTGACAGTTGGATTATTATATCGGCGAGGGTCTTGATTCCGATCTTGTTTAAGGGCCATGATGATATTTGGCATGAGAGTGCCATTAGCTTCAGCTTTAAGATGTTCTTCATGTTCCACATCTCGTAACATTTTGTAGGCAGCAACAAAGGGATTCACATTGTCTAACTGAAGAGCAATTATACTCATCAAAGTGGGATGACATTTTTGATTTTGTTCACAGTTTAAACGTTGTTCATTCGCGGTAGCGGTATCCAAAATATACAGTTGGGCATAAGCTGGAACTTGATCATCACTGGGATGTAGAGTTCCAGTACGATGATATATTTGTCCATGTATACGGAAACAGTAAGGGCCATGTCCAGGTGGAGGGGATATATTGGCACCCATGGAGGCGAAAGCAAATGAGCTGTTAATACTACGAATATTTTCCATGAGATTCTTACTGAACTCACTCTCCCCTGTCAGCAATCGTTTAAAGACCTCGGGATATTGGGGTATAGGTATATGCACTTTACTCTTGTGACAACACAGAGTAAAATTTTTATCTGCTGGTATCTCAGCATTAAAATGTAATGCTTGACAATGTTCACATAAATAGTTCATAGGACCACACGAGTGTTCTACTATGGTACTGTCATCATTAGTAAAACCTGTAGGATGTTGAGGTACAGGTTGTGATAACGGAGCATTGGAATGTTTCTGTAAGCCAACATATATAAAGCGTGGACCTGGTAGAGGATCTTCACTGTCCACAGATTCAATCACTGAGGAGTTGGAAGGTGTATCGTGGTCAGAGTTTATTAATATGGAGGTGCAAGCGGTTTTTTTGCGCCATTCACGGCGTGCACCAGCTGCATTTGGTAATGGTTTGTTTGTTGCCTTAGAAGAGTCAGGTGTGAAGCATGTCTTATAAGCAGACTTAACAGTGTGCAGGCGACAGCGTTTATCATTTGGAGTGTAAGTAGGACAGAGTTTGCGCTTACGTGCAGATTTACCAACGGTTAAAGGAGCTTCAAGCTGCACACATTCTATGAATGGAGACAAAGAAGCTGTATTGTGGGCAGAATCTATGACTGAGGACGTGGAAATATTATGTTTGCAACGTTGAGAGCGTGCAGCAGCAGCTTTATTACTTAATCGATTAGTTTTGTCCTCAAAAGACTCATTAGTAATGCGTTTATTGCAAGCAGCATTAACAGTGTCCAGGCGCTTATGTCTGTCCTCTGTAGTCTCGTTAGCACGCTGTTTGTGCTTACGTGCGGCATTGGCGGCTTTTCGCTCAGCGTCATTGGTATACTTATTATCAGACCTGATGTTACGTGCGCCATCAGCAGCTTTGGGCTCTGTGTCATTAGTATACTTAACAGTGTCCAGGCGCTTGCATCTCTCCTCTGTACTCTTGTTAGCACGCTGTTTGCGCTTACGTGCGGCATCGGCGGCTTTTCGCTGTGCATCATTACCATACTTTATATCAGACCTGATCTTACGTGCGCCATCAGCAGCTTTGGACTCTGTATCATTAGTATACTTAACAGTATCCAGGCGCTTGCATCTATCCTCTGTACTCTTGTTAACATGCTGTTTGCGCTTACGTGCGGCATCGACGGCTTTTCGCTCTGCATCATTACCATACTTTATATCAGACCTGATCTTACGTGCGCCATCAGCAGCTTTGGGCTCTGTGTCATTAGTATACTTAACAGTATCCAGGCACTTGCATCTATCCTCCGTACTCTTGTTAACACGCTGTTTGCGCTTACGTCCGGCATCGGCGGCTTTTCGCTCTGCATCATTACCATACTTTATATCAGACCTGATCTTACGTGCGCCATTATAAGCTTTGGACTCTGTGTCATTAGTATACTTAACAGTGTCCATGCGCTTGCATCTATCCTATCTAACCTATCCTGTACTCTTGTTAGCACGCTGTTTGCGCTTACGTGCGGCATCGGCGTCTTTTTGCTCTGCATTATTAGTATACTTTCTATCAGACCTAATCTTACGTGCGCCATCAGCAGCTTTGGGCTCTGTGTCATTAGTATCCTTACTATTAGAGCTCATGTTGGCTAAGCTAAACAGCTTTAAGCGTGGTGGTGGCAAACAACAGGTTAATAAGAGGCAGTGTCAGGTAGTAGGAAAATAGCCAGTTAATAATAGGCAATAGTTCTTTGCAGGAATGCAGATATTAATAAATAGGCAGTTTATATTGCAGAGAAATTGCTGGGCAATAATGGACAATGTCCTTATGTGGCAAATAATAGAGCAATATACCCAATGTGGCAAAGAAGAGGTTAATAAACGGCAGTCTCTCAGTTTAACAGTCAGTGAATAATAGGCAGTATATGGAGAAAACACCAAACAAAAGTTCAAAATTGGTGTGAAAATGTCACTGAACCACTTCACAACTAAATATATATAGTTTTGGTAAATGGTATTATCATTTTTTTGACGAAATTCGGCAGGAGCTTGAAGAGCAACGTCACTGGGCGCGCCTCCACGCAGTAGAAACTTGCTGTGAGGTAAAAATTCAAAAATCACACCAAAATGGCGGGCGGAGTGTGTCACAGTACGGCACGTTTCTGATTGGTCGCTCGCAGCAGGCGGCAACCAATCAGACACTGGACACTGTTGATGTCACTTATCTCCGGACATTAGCTCCGGACATTAGCTCCGGACATTAGCTCCGGACATTAGCTCCGGACATTATCTCCGCACATTAGCTCCGGACATTAGCTCCGGACAAAGCCACGGAAGTTGGCACAAATTGCAGGAAGTAGTATTCTAGGCAATTAATCTCCGGACATTAGCTCCGGACATTAGCTCCGGACATTAGCTCCGGACAAAGCCACGGAAGTTGGCACAAATTGCAGGAAGTAGTATTCTAGGCAATTATATATTAGATATATTATTAAATCGCTAAGTGTGGTATGATATCTTAACCTCAGCAGTTTCAAAACATATAGGTAAATCTGTCTCTAAAGTTTATTTGCTTACGTCAACTAAGAAGAAAAGACAAGTCTAATTTAACCCTGCTGTTGTCTTCGGTCTGGGGAGACCGATTTTGAACTTTGGTATTTTTGGGGGTGTTCATGATGCGGTTCTGAAACTTGTGGTTGATTGACTTAAATGAGGATGGGTCGGTCGGCCACCGGTTTCAGAGCCGCATCTTGAATATTTTAAAGAATATTGAAGTTCAAGGTCGGTCGTTTTTGACCAAAGACAACAGCAGGGTTATGAAATATCTGAAGGAAGCAACTTTCTGCAAAGCAATATGGCTATGGCTACGGAATTGGGGACAAGATAAACTAATATCCAACAATGCCCAGATTTCATTTGTTTTTTTGTTAGTAAAATGCTAATGTTTACATGCCCTTTAACTTTGTGTTCAGTGTCAAACAATGCAAATTTAATCAGAAAGTGAACAATCTGATTTTGAAGTTGATGGTTTCAAGGCTGTAAGAATTCATGATTCATTGTGTATTACTTTCCATTGTCATTATTGAAACTGTACGGAAATGGTTACAATGATTTGTCTTTCTGTTGTGTATTTTTATTGCAGGTCATTGTAAATAATGAAAATAATATGACAGTGCAAAGTGATAATACTAAACGACATAATAAGTGTCCTTTCAGAAATTATTTCTACTTTTCCTTGTTTCTCTACTAACAATAAGTAGGATGTATAATAGAAAGCCATGCTCAGAGCAAGGTAAAGAAGAAAGGGTATACATTTATCTCTTTGTTTCTATTTTAGCACATGCTGGGCTAGAAGAGAAATCCACACTTTGAACTTTCAAAAATGTATTTTAAGGCATGCAGTGTAGTCTCTCTTAAGATATTGTTATACAAAATACTCCAACGTCCATTATATGCTTAGGGATGCTATAGCCAAAAATATAAACTGCAGCTTTGATCCCTGGAAATTAAAAAATAAAGAGCAGCTGACTTTCATATTCACACAAATATTCCGTTATTATATATTCCCTGCTCTGCCATTCTATTTCTTGGCTTTATGGTCTAGCAGTAGTACAACTCCAACTCTGTATTTAGGAAATGTGCGTAAGCGCTGCCATTAATAAATGTAACAACCATAGGTTCTTGGTGAGGCAGATCAACATTAAATCTGGTTCATGTAAATTCAAATACTTGTGCATTATACCTACTAACTAGCCCAAATATACTTATTATTTACCAGCAATAGGAATGAATGCTCTGATGCTCGTTACTTGAACCAATTCTTAATGCTTGGATGCTTGTTTCAAGTAACGAATATAATGGAAGTCAATAGGAAATCCAAGCATTTTTCCAGCAGAATCTAGGGGGCAGTGAAAATGTTGAAATGGATGGAAAAAGTGCTGAATGGGGAAGACTCCTGGAAGCTGCTGAGAACAATGGTGTCACAATTTTACTCCACTTTAAGGACTGACAGTAAAATATTCAAAATCAATGAGAAATTGGAGTTATAAGAAAAAAAAAGCTTAGAAAAATTATTTCCTGTATAATGACTTATACAGTATATAAGGCAAAATTTAAAAAAGATTTTAAAAAATAATTTAATATTGATTTTTTTTAGGTTTTTTTGTAAAATTTTAACAATTTTTTTATTAAAAAAATGGCTGTGACGAGGTGCCTAAGGAGTGTCAGGAGCATCCCACGGCTACTTCTAGTGTTGTGTTGAGCTTAGGGACTGCGGTCAGTACAGGTACCACTTCCTTCAGAGCTCGTCCCATGTTGCTCCTAAACCACCAGATCATAACAGTACAAGTGGGCAAAAATGAATTAAATGCATCTCAAAAGAAGGAAAAAAATCTGAGCCATTTTTTTTTCTGTGCTCTCTTTTGTCTTTTTTTTCCTCTTGATTTCTGGGTGGTTCAGGATTTATGCTCTGGCATGGATGTTCAGGGTTTGTTTTCTCGTGTGGATCAACTTGCTGCAAGAGTACAGAGTATCCAAGATTATGTTGTCCAGACTCCGGCTTTGGAGCCTAGAATTCCTACTCATGATTTGTTTTTTGGAGACAGATCCAAGTTTTTGAACTTTAAAAACAACTGCAAATTGTTTTTTGCTTTAAAATCCCGTTCTTCTGGTGATCCCATTCAGCAAGTTAAAATCATCATATCCTTGCTGCGTGGTGACCCTCAGGACTGGGCATTCTCCCTTGAATCAGGGGATCCGGCATTGCTGAATATAGACGCATTTTTTCAAGTGCTCGGATTATTGTATTATGAACCTAATTCTGTGGATCATGCAGAAAAAACCCTGTTGGCCTTGTGTCAAGGTCAGGAAGCAGAAGAATTATAATGCCAGAAATTTAGGAAATGGTCTGTGCTCACTAAATGGAATGAGGATGCTCTGGCTGCTATTTTCAGAAAAGGTCTTTCTAAAGCCCTTAAAGATGTTATGGTGGGCTTCCCTACAACTACTGGTTTGAGCGAATCTATGTCTCTAGCCATTCAGATTGATCGGCGTTTGCGCGAGCGCAAAGCTATGCACCATATGGCAGTGTCCTCTGAGCAGAGTCCTGAGCCTATGCAATGTGATAGGATTTTGACTAGAGCAGAACGGCAGGAATTCAGACGTCAGAATAGGCTGTGTTTTTACTGTGGTGATTCTGCTCATGTTATTTCTGATTGCCCTAAACGTACTAGGAGGGTCGCTAGGTCTGTTACCATTAGTACTATACAGCCTAAATTTTTTTCATCTGTGACTCTGATTTGCTCATTGTCGTCCTTTTCTGTCATGGCATTTGTGGATTCAGGCGCTGCCTGAACTTAATGGACTTAGAATTCGCCAGGCGCTGTGGTTTTTCGTTGCAGCCTTTGCAGAGCCCTATTCCTTTGAGGGGCATTGATGCTACTCCATTGGTCAAGGATAAACCTCAGTACTGGACGCAGATGACCATGTACATGGCTCCTGCACATCAGGAAAATTGCCGTTTTCTGGTGTTGCATAACCTGCATGATGTTGTTGTACTGGGTTTTCCATGGTTACAGGAACATAATCCAGTGCTGGATTAGAAAACTATGTCTGTGACTAGTTGGGGTTGTCAAGGGGTACATAGTGACATTCCTTTGATGTCAATTTCCTCTTCCCCCTCTTCTGAGGTCCCTGAGTTTTTGTCGGATTTCCAGTATGTATTTGATGAGCCCAAGTCCAGTTCCCTTCCTCCACATAGGGACTGTGATTGTGCTATTAACTTGATTCCAGGTTGTAAGTTCCCTAAAAGCCGACTTTTCAATCTGTCTGTGCCAGAGCATGCCGCCATGCGGAGCTATGTTAAGGAATCTTTGGAGAAAGGGCATATTCGGCCGTCTTCGTCACCATTGGGAGCGGGTTTCTTTTTTGTTGCTAAGAAGGATGGCTCCTTGAGACCCTGTATAGATTATCGTCTTCTTAATAAGATCACGGTCAAATTCCAATACCCCTTGCCTTTGCTTTCTGATTTGTTTGCTCAGATTAAGGGGGCTAGTTGGTTTGCTAAGATTGACCTCCGAGGGGCATATAATCTTGTTCGTATTAAACAGGGTGACAAATGGAAAGCTGCATTTAATTTTGAATACCTTGTGATGCCATTCGGGCTCTCTAATGCTCCACATGTGTTCCAATCCTTCATGCATGATATTTTCCGCAATTATCTTGATAAATTCATGGTTGTATATTTGGATGATATTTTGATTTTTTCCGATGATTGGGAGTCTCATGTGAAGCAGGTCAGGATGGTGTTCCAGATCCTTCGTGATAATGCTTTATTTGTGAAGGGGTCTAAGTGCCTATTCGGAGTTCAGAAGGTCTCTTTTTTGGGTTTTATTTTTTCTCCCTCGCCTATGGAAATGGATCCTGTTAAGGTCCAAGCTATTCATGACTGGATTCAACCCACATCTGTGAAGAGCCTTCAAAAATTTTTGGGCTTTGCTAATTTCTATCGCCGTTTCATTGCCAACTTTTCCAGTGTGGTTAAGCCCCTTACTGATTTGACGAAGAAAGGCGCTGATGTGATGAATTGGTCCTCTGCAGCTGTTGAGGCCTTTTGGGAGCTTAAACGCCGATTTACTTCTGCCCCTGTGTTGCGTCAGCCGGATGTTTCTCTTCCTTGTCAGGTTGAGGTTGACGCTTCTGAGATTGGGGCAGGGGCCGTTTTGTCTCAGAGGGATTCTGATGGTTCTTTGATGAAACCGTGTGCTTTTTTTCCCAGAAAGTTTTCACCTGCAGAACGCAATTATGATGTCGGCAATCGGGAGTTGTTGGCTATGAAGTGGGCGTTTGAGGAGTGGCGACATTGGCTTGAGGGAGCTAAGCACCGCGTTGTGGTCTTGACTGATCATAAGAATCTGATTTACCTCGAGTCGGCCAAGCGGCTGAATCCTAGACAGGCTCGATGGTCCCTGTTTTTCTCCCGTTTTGATTTTGTGGTCTCGTATCTTCCGGGATCTAAGAGTGTTAAGGCTGATGCCCTCTCAAGGAGTTTTTTGCCTGATTCTCCTGGAGTCCTTGAGCCGGTTGGCATTCTTAAGGAAGGGGTGATTCTTTCTACCATCTCCCCTGATTTGCGGTGGGTGCTTCGGGAATTTCAGGCTGATAGGCCTGACCGCTGTCCAGTGGGGAAGCTGTTTGTTCCTGATGGATGGACAAGTAAGGTAACATAGTAACATAGTTAGTAAGGCCGAAAAAAGACATTTATCCATCCAGTTCAGCCTATATTCCATCATAATAAATCCCCAGATCTACGTCCTTCTACAGAACCTAATAATTCCTTCACAAAACGTGTAAACCAAAAATAATTCGGTCACCACTATAGTACTATATTGAAAAAATGTAAATTTTATTAAACATATATTATTTTCTAAAACAAGAACCATATAAAATAGTACACATTACTACATAGATGAAGAAAGGTGCAAATCCTCACAAATGAGGGACTACATTGCCATAAGTAAGCATCCAACTCCTAGGCCAAACATATACATTCAATGACATCACTGAATCATGGGGAGACAAACTCCAACAATGTATCCCATGTGTCAAAATAACCCCTATGGTACCATAACTCCTAACGGGGAATGACACGAGATCATATAATGGTCTACACCCCTAAATGAACAGGATGCCCAGAGTATGTGTATAGCAGCATTGATAAGCGGTATATTACCTGATAGGTGGGCCTAGTGTGCGAACCTCGGCGTCCCTCTGCCCCTACGCACGTTTCGCAATAGCTTCTTCTGGAGGCGTGTCAGGGCAGGGGGTGCGCCGGTTTATATATATTAACCCCTATTGTTGATTGGGTGCTATTATTGTATTAATGTCTTATAGCTGCTCGGGAGCGCCAGGGATATGTGTCGGGCATTATAGGTACTTCCTGTGCGGCATCCTAACAACACCCCCTCCTGTACGGAGAGCGGAAATGCCGCACAGGTGACTCCTCTACAAGCGTAATTACCGCCTCCCGTACGGAGACCGGAAGTGCAGAGGTGTCACAGGAGCTAAGGCTGTACGGAACACTAGTCTGCCAAGGAAAAGCGGCGCATGCTCAGGGCGCGGATCCAGTACTGAATGGAGAGTCAGGTGGCGGCACACGGGATCCAGAGCGTCAAGTCGTCCCTTAGTCCGACTTCACAACTCCGCCTCCCTATTGTCCGCCAGTCGTCCTCCCCCCTGGTCCGCACTCCGACCGTGCGCACATCCTGGCTATACTAAAAGATGAAAAAGTGCCAATACGCCAATGTAAGAACGGACCTAATAGAATAAAGTGTCTCGTGCAGTGATTATTATTACATATTGAATTGTGTCACTATATATATTTTCTAGTGTAGAGTTAAAACCTATGGCCCACCCCACCTCGACGGGATAGTACGTCTAATGTCAGAAAGGGGTTAAGGCTAGCCTGTCTTGATGAGCGAGTATACTCGTTGCTCGGGTTTTCCCAAGCATGCTCTGGTGATCTTGGAGTATTTGTTATTGCACAGAGATTTAGTTTTCATAGCCTCAGCAGCATGATTTACGACTGCTGGACAGGCTGAATACATGTGGGAATTCCCTAACAAACAGGCATGTATTCAGCGCATCTGGCAGCCGTAAATTATGCAACTGAGGCGATGAAAATGAAGTCTCCAAGCAATATCAAATACTCGGAGATCACCTGAGCAATAAGTATACTCGCTCATCACTACTAGCCTGCCAAAACTTACAAGCAGGGTGATCCACAGACCTTTGAAAACAATAACTGATGGGCCTCATTAAAATATTTTGAAAATGCAGTTGATATACTGTTACACTCATAAAGGTTTTGCACAAAGTACAAAGCCGCCAGGAAAAAATATAAGGAGGGTCGTGCAGTTATCCGTAGACCTTTGAAGACAACAACTGGCAGGTGTCATTCAAATATTTTGAAAGTGCAGTTGATGTACTCTTACACTCATAAAGGCTTTGCACAAAGTGCAAAGCCAGGAAAAAAATTGTAAAGAGGGTCATTCAGTCTTTCATAGACCCTTGAAGTCAACATCTTATGGTTCTCATTCAAATATTTTGAAAGTGTAGTTGATGTACTCCAACTCTCAAAAAGGCTTTTCACAAAGTTGAAAAGCCAGGATAAAATGATAAGGAAGGTAATACAATTATCTTCTGCAGATGTCCACTTTTACTACTTCTCCTTCCTTGAGAAGCTGGAAGGACTGCTTTCACCTGCTTCCTAGCTCCTGATTCCCAAGTGCCTGTGCTGTACTTGACCTGGCTTTGGGTAGTGCCACAGCCCACGACATTTAGAAATGGGTGACAGCCCCCTATGTCACATGCACCTCCGCCTACTCTCGAATAGGAGATGGGGAACCCAAGGACAGTCCGATCTCTCTGGGTGGTAGCCACTTCTCGAGCCAATTCAGGGAGCCTTTCCAAGACCTGTTCATTTTGCAAGAAAGGTTCATCCTGATCCCATCCTTCTCTGATCACACCCACTGAATATCAGCGCTGTTGCTCCTCCATTTTGAGACACTTAACTCTGGTTCCAGCCCTCAGCTCTTGCAGCTTTTGAAGCAAGTGTTTTATCTTTACTGCCCACTGGTTGAACAAGATGTGTTCACAGGTTCCAAACTATTATATGAGGCAGCACACTGCAGCGCTAGAACACACAAACTTGAAATACGAAATTTGAACTGCATTACTGCACTAGAAATCTGAAAAATTAGAGCGTTTAGCGCATAAAAATGGCCAATTTTATGTGTACCTGGTAGCCCCTTTACGGCATCTCTCTTATACCAGGTCCTACGCTTGCCTTACCTCGCTGAGAATAAACGTCTCCATCTGAATGGGTACATGTGAAACCTCTTCCTAGATTAAAATTCTCTCTCTCTGTGGAGGGGTACTGGACCTGCTGTAATTAAAACACCTGTGGCTAGGAGGCGGAGTGCACGATCAGAAGGCTAGAGAATACATTTCAAAAGCCTGACCTGCACATCCAAGCATAGACTCAGTGTGAACAGGTGCTGAACCTAGAGTCGCCAACTCGTATATAGTTAAGTAAATAAGGCAGCACACTGCAGCGCTAGAACACACAAACTTGAAATACGAAATTTGAACTGCATTACTGCACTAGAAATATGAAAAATGAGAGCGTTTAGCGCATGAAAATGGCCAATTTTATGTGTACCTGGTAGCCCCTTTACGGCATCTCTCTTATACCAGGTCCTATGCTTGCCTTACCTTGCTGAGAATAAACGTCTCCATCTGAATGGGTACATGTGAAACCTCTTCCTAGACTAAAATTCTCTCTCTGTGGAGGGGTACTGGACCTGCTGTAATTAAAACACCTGTGACTAGGAGGAGGAGTGCACGATCAGAAGGCTAGAGAATACATTTCAAAAACCTGACCTGCACATCCAAACATAAACTCAGTGTGAACAGGTGCTGAACCTAGAGTCGCCAACTCGTATATAGTTAAGTAAATAAGGCAGCACACTGCAGCACTAGAACACACAAACTTGAAATACGAAATTTGAACTGCATTACTGCACTAGAAATATGAAAAATGAGAGCGTTTAGCGCATAAAAATGGCCAATTTTATTTGTACCTGGTAGCCCCTTTACGGCATCTCTCTTATACCAGGTCCTACGCTTGCCTTACCTCGCTGAGAATAAACGTCTCCATCTGAATGGGTACATGTGAAACCTCTTCCTAGACTAAAATTCTCTCTCTCTGTGGAGGGGTACTGGACCTGCTGTAATTAAAACACCCGTGGCTAGGAGGCGGAGTGCACGATCAGAAGGCTAGAGAATACATTTCAAAAACCTGACCTGCACATCCAAACATAGACTCAGTGTGAACAGGTGCTGAACCTAGAGTCGCCAACTCGTATATAGTTAAGTAAATAAGGCAGCACACTGCAGCGCTAGAACACACAAACTTGAAATACGAAATTTGAACTGCATTACTGCACTAGAAATATGAAAAATTGGCCATTTTTATGCGCTAAACGCTTTCATTTTTCATATTTCTAGTGCAGTAATTCAAGATTTTGAACACTTTTATTGAATATTACATACTATTGAAATCTAAAAACAAACCACGTAATACTCTATGGATGACTAGTTGAATCCAGAAAAATCTTTTAATGCTTTTTTGGAGTATTATACACCACCGAAATGTAACACAAAGCATGTAATACTCTATGGATGACTAATTGAATCCTTATGCCTCTCACTGCCTGTACTCGTGTATGACTCGACCTGATCTCTGGACTTCACCCCTTGTTTTCTGTCACTGATACCATGCTTCCCGACTGGCTTCAACTCTGGCTTGTATGACTAATTGAATCCTTATGCCTCTCACTGCCTGTACTCGTGTATGACTCGACCTGATCTCTGGACTTCGCCCCTTGTTTTCTGTCACTGATACCATGCTCCCCGACTGGCTTCGACTCTGGCTTGTACCCCAAATTCATCTTACGTCTCACGTTTGGTTACCATGTTCCTAGTAGGCTCTGACTTCTTGCCTGTCCCTGACTACCTGTTTTGCTGTTATCTTTGGTACTTCGGCTCCTGACAGTTTTGGATTCGGCTTGTCTGACTACTCTTTCGTTACCTGGGGCAAATGTGCTGCTGCTCAGTGTTGCTACGCTGTGTGTGGAACCTCTCTTCCCTCACCAGCACCCTCTGGTGGAGGTTACACTATACTGCACTGCAACAGCACATTACACGTAACACAAAGCATCTAGTACTCTATGGATGACAATATAGTCAATTTTTCCACCCAAAAAAATGAATGTGGTCATTTGCAGCAGCTACATATTTAGCAATGGACTGTAAAGCCCTAAGCCCTGTCTAGATACTGAATTCTGCTATTCTCCCTGCTCCTGTAGCTGTCCCTAGGCTAATTGCAGAATGTATCTGATACAACAAGGCAAAGCACAAGATTAGTTCTTAGAACAACTGCTAGTATCATGGGTCAGCATCAGCATCAGTATCAACACTAGAGGACACTGATTAGTTAAACTGTGCACACACAGACCTGGATAATTGTTCACTCCCCAAATCAGAACTGTCCCTGAGCTGTGCAATGGTGTCAGTGATCCAAGCATATCAGTGCCTGTAGTTTTATTATCTCTGATGATGAGTTAATATGGCCAGCTAATCACAATAATGCTACTACCAATATGGCTGCAGCATTACAGTGACTGGCAGTGACAAACATGTGGGGTGGGGATTCGAGCTTTAAATCCAAGTACCAGCCAATACTAGTCCAGTGCCAAGCACATCCGAGCACCCAGATATTCGAGTGATATCCGAGTATCACTGAGCACATTCACTCATGTCTAACCAGCAATGAAGCAACATCATTTTTTGCCTATAGATTGCCGAGTCACGTATTTCACTTTACTAAGAAGGTTATATCACTTTGTTTTCCTCTCAGCTTCTCCAAGGAGCCAACCTATTGTTAAAGGGAACCTGTCACCCCCAATATCGATGGTGAGGTAAGCTCACCGTCATCAGGGGCTTATCTATAGCATTCTGTAATGCTGTAGATAAGCCGCCGATGTTACCTGAAAGAGGAGAAAAATACGTTAGATTATACTCACCCAGGGGCGGTCCCGCTGCGGTCTGATCAAATGGGTGTCTCAGGTCTGCTCCGGAGCCTTCCATCTTCATTCCATGACGTCCTCTTCTGGTCTTCATGCCGCGGCTCCGGCGCAGGCGTACTTTGTCTACCTTGTTGAGGGCAGAGCAAAGTACTGCAGTGCGCGGGCGCTAGGCCTCTCTGACCTTTCCAGCGCCTGTTGTAGATAAGCCCCTGATGCTGGTGAGCTTACCTCACCATCGATTTTGGGGGTGACAGGTTCCCTTTAAAGGGAATCTGTCAGCCAGATACCCTGCTTTCTAGTATTTATCATCTGTCACCCCAAAAACAATATTTATGTACATGCAAATCCCAGCAATGTCAGGAGCCTTCAACTATTTTATGTGTCCTGCATTCCTCTGTATAGCACAATTATTTTTGCACTATGCACTTTATATAATTAGTTTATTTATGCTATTTTCTGCTATATTTTTATCACATTCATTTCAGAGGTACAGTATTTACATACCGTATATACTCGATTATAAGCCGAGATTTTCAGCCCAAAGTTTTGGGCTGAAAGTGCCCCTCTCGGCTTATACTCGAGTCAAGGTGGGTGGCGGGGTCGGCGGGTGAGGGGGTGAGGGCGCTGAGGCATACTTACCTGCTTCCAGCGGTCCTGACGCTCCCCCTGCCATCCCACGGTCTTCGGTGCTGCAGTTCTTCCTCTATCAGCGGTCACGTGTGACCGCTCATTAGAGAAATGAATAGGTGGCTCCACCTCCCATAGGGGTGGAGCCACCTATTCATTTCTCTAATCAGCGGTAACGGTGACCGCTGATAGAGGAAGAATCTGCAGCACCGAAGACAGCTGTCCGGGAGAAGGAGCCGGACGCCAGGACCAGGTAAGTATCGCATAGTCACCTGTCCACGTTCCAGCCGCCGGGCGCCGCTCCATCTTCCCGGCGTCTCTGAGCTCTGACTGTTCAGGTCAGAGGGCGCAATGACACATATAGTGTGCGCGCCGCCCTCTGCCTGATCAGTCAGTGCAGAGACGCCGGGACGAGACGCCGGGACCGGATGCCGGGACCGGACGCCGGGAGCTGCAAGCAAGAGAGGTGAGTATGTGCTTTTTTTTTTTTTTACTGCAGCAGCAGCGACAATGGCACAGCTTTCTATGGGGAAATATGAACGGTGCAGAGCACTATATGGGGCACAGCTATGGGGAAATAATGAACGGTGCAGAGCACTATATGGGGCACAGCTATAGGGCAATAATGAACGGTGCAGAGCACTATATGGGGCACAGCTATAGGGCTATAATGAACGGTGCAGAGCACTATATGGGGCACAGCTATAGGGCAATAATGAACGGTGCAGAGCACTATATGGGGCACAGCTATAGAGCAATTATGAACGGCGCAGAGCACTATATGGGGCACAGCTATAGGGCAATAATGAACGATGCAGAGCACTATATGGGGCACAGCTATAGGGCAATAATGAACGGTGCAGAGCACTATATGGGGCACAGCTATAGGGCAATAATGAACGGTGCAGAGCACTATATGGGGCGCAGCTATAGGGCAATAATGAACGGTGCAGAGCACTATATGGGGCACAGCTATAGGGCAATAATGAACGGTGCAGAGCACTATATGGGGCACAGCTATAGGGCAATAATGAACGGCGCAGAGCACTATATGGGGCACAGCTATAGGGCAATAATGAACGATGCAGAGCACTATATGGGGCACAGCTATAGGGCAATAATGAACGGTGCAGAGCACTATATGGGGCACAGCTATAGGGCAATAATGAACGGTGCAGAGCACTATATGGGGCACAGCTATAGGGCAATAATGAACGGCGCAGAGCACTATATGGGGCACAGCTATAGGGCAATAATGAACGGTGCAGAGCACTATATGGGGCACAGCTATAGGGCAATAATGAACGGTGCAGAGCACTATATGGGGCACAGCTATAGGGCAATAATGAACGGTGCAGAGCACTATATGGGGCACAGCTATAGGGCAATAATGAACGGCGCAGAGCACTATATGGGGCACAGCTATAGGGCAATAATGAACGATGCAGAGCACTATATGGGGCACAGCTATAGGGCAATAATGAATGGTGCAGAGCACTATATGGCACAGCTATGGGGAAATAATGAACGGTGCAGAGCACTATATGGGGCAATAATGAACAGTGCAGATCACTATATGGCACAGCTATGGGGAAATAATGAACGGTGCAGAGCACTACATGGCACAGCTATGGGGAAATGCAGAGCACTATATGGCACAGCTATGGGGAAATAATGATCTATTTTTATTATTGAAATTCACCGGTAAATGCTGCATTTCCTACCCTAGGCTTATACTCGAGTCAATAAGTTTTCCCAATTTTTTGTGGCAAAATTAGGGGGGTCGGCTTATACTCGAGTATATACGGTAATTGGATTTGATTAACTTGGTATTTACTTCTCCGGACAGCAGCGTCATTATTTTGTCCAGTGTTTTGTTTTTCCAGATTCTGCATGGTTTGCTTTCATCTCCAATCACATTTTTATGAACTTGTTTTTAATTGTTTAATTTAAATAAAGATTGTTGTCTTGGTACTAATGTTTGGAGGACCTTTGCTCTTTTACATAATTTTCTGTCTGCGTCACGGTCCTCCGTGTGTAATAATTGGGGCATCTTTTGCAGTCAGTGTCATAGTCTGAAATCTCAGTTCACAGGAAATCATACAATAGACAGACATGTAAGCATGTCAAGGTTGCTGGAAACAATGTTTGGCAGGTAACATCTTCCCTCTGTCCATGTTGTGGATTTCAAGGAGATTGGAACACAGAGCAGTAATAATAATAATGAAATATTATGTTAATTTGGAATTACTACATATATGTTTACAATCATTTTTCAACATCAATAAGTAAAGATAAAATGACCTCTTTTGTTGCTTAATTCAGGAAAAACTTGCTGAAGCAATAATTGGAAGGGTAGATTCACACGGGTGTATAAAAAATTGTTCAGCGTTTCCTCCAGAAAACTAGGCAGATTTTTTTTCACTTGTCATCTGTGTACAGCCTGTAGACAATACAGCTTCCTAGGTTACAGAACTGCAATGTATTCAGAAAAATCAGGTGCTCTACTGCGCACCCAAAGACTTCAATGGGAGAGTCTCATCCGATTTACGGAAGAAGCTAGTGCATGGTGCGATTTTTTTCACTCAGATCCAGAAAGTGAAGAAAATCACTCATTTGCACTGCTGCATTGAATAATATTATTCCAAGTGCTGCTGTTTTTTTCACAGACAGCAAAATGACCGAAAATAAGGTCATGTGAACGAGACCTTACATTCATGGGTGTAATGAGAGCCAAGAACCAGTCAGACCTTCTCATCTTAAATTAGTAATTAGTGTGATGCAGTGATCCCTGTTACAGCTAGGGGGCGCTGTGTATGCTGCTCAGGATATGCATGGAGGCATATCTGTGGTTATAATGGTGATAATGAGATAGTGACTGGCACGATTATAAATGGCTGGTATGAGTCACAGAGGGAGTCTGCGCTGTAACCCTGAAGTAATGTTGTTGTTCTGGGTCCTGTAGTACCACAAGTGTTTGTATAGTTGTGAAGGGAGGCTTACTGGGCTAGTTTGAGAGCTGGGTTGGTTAAACTAGCCACGCACACCTCCCATCTATGGGGGTGGTTACAACTACATAATGTGACCATGGTGTGGTCACATGGTCAGTAGTAGTCCCTGTGGTCTCTGAATGTCTTGTGTGTTGGGAGGTCCTGTGTGTGGACTGGATCCCTTAATAGCGCACTGAGAGGCCGTGGATCCGAAGATTTGTGTGTTGGGAGATCCTGGGAGTAGGATCAGATCCCTGATAAGCGCACTGAGAGACTTGTGTGTTGGACCGTCTCAGATGGGGACAGACGTCCTGAACAGCACATGTATTAGCCTGTGTTTGAAGTCCTAGGAGTAGGACTTCCTGAATAGCACAACCTGTATTGGAAGTCCTGGGAGTAGGCCTTCCTGAAGAGCACATGGGAAGGCATGTATGCAGAGTCTGCAACGGCACTGCATTGGGGGAGCTAGAGCCCATCTGAGGATCTGGACTAACTGATGTGTGCCTGCCAGGCAAGTTGGTGATCCCAGTTCAGCAGTTTCTCTGGAGGAGAGAGGACTGACAGGAGGTCAGTGTGTGGAGCAGGAGGTCCAGAAAGGTAATACCTGGGAAGGGGCCTATTATACCGGCAGAGAAGCATCTGCCAGTGGAACAGACTGTTGGTGCTTGTTGTGTTCCATGGATATTGATGAACTGTTCTGCATACAATCACCCATGGTAGCTGGACGAAGTGAGAAGTCCGGCATGTTTAGTGAACTGTGAGTTGAAGCTGTATAAAATGTATATAATAAACTGTGCATGACCTGGTTTATGCTGCATAAAATAAACCGGATGGACTGTTTTTGTGAGAAAAACGTGCCTGTGTGACTAAATCCAGTTGCTAAGCAAATGTCCCCCAACACATGTGGTAAGCACTATCTCACATTAGCCACATGATTTTTCTTTTTGCCCTAATGCTACAAATTGGTCACAGTAATATC
Organism: Ranitomeya imitator; assembly: GCF_032444005.1. Taxonomy (NCBI): domain Eukaryota; kingdom Metazoa; phylum Chordata; class Amphibia; order Anura; family Dendrobatidae; genus Ranitomeya; species Ranitomeya imitator. The sequence continues at coordinate 326,352,098 of NC_091285.1, read as the reverse complement.
ATAGATGGAGCATCAATTCCACCTTAGAATGCTACTCCCAACAATCTGATTTGAACTTATAGTGTACAGCTAATCACGGCAATTTATATATGACATAACTGTGACAAAACAGGGGTAGCAATTAAATCAATGGTCCTATAGGTGCTGTCCCTGTCTTTATTGGCTAGAAATAATATACAATGGTCTCATCTTAGGGCTTTAATATATATATTAATATCAGTGTACGAGAATAATGCACGCAGTGATGTCACATTAGCGGAAACTCTAATCATTGATGTTACAATATAAAGATAAAATGCATCATGATATAATGCAAAAGCAGAACTGACTAATTCTACATGACTGCAAAACTCTGCCCCTTCATGTGATCCATAGTGACATTTATTGAGCAATCAGAATCTCTTGTATGTTGACTTTTTGCATAACACACAATAATGTCAAAGTAAAAAGATACTTAAAGGGAATCTGTCACATCCAAAAACAATATTGACTTGTAGATATAGTGTTAATCTGAAAGTAAACAGCATTTGTTAGGATGGTTTACTGGCTACAGGAAGAAAATGACTTCTATGTCCTCCCTATCACCACTCGCTCTTCAGTTACATTGACAGATATGATTATTTTTGCCATTTACCTGCAGATTAACAATATAAACGCAATCTTTAGAACAGATATCATAATCTTAGTCCATTAGATCCTGTACCTAGTGGTGAAGGGTGCTATAATAGCTCGAGACACTCCCATAATACATGAAAACACAAGGGAAATATAGCACAAAAAGTCACAAATAAAAAAAAATACACTGCTAAAAAAATTAAATGAAACACTAAAATACCACATTCTAGATATCTCTGAATGAAATATTCTAGTTGCAAATTTTTATTCATTGCATAGTGGAATGTGTTCAGGACAATAACACATAACAATTGTCAATGTAAATCAAAATGAATATCCGATGGAGGTCTAGATTTGGAATGATACTCAAAATCAAAGTGGAAAATCAAATTATAGGCTGATCCAACTTCAGTGGAAATGCCTGATGACAAGGAAAAGATGCTCAGTATTGTGTGTGGCCTCCACGTGCCTGTATGACCTCCCTACTGCACAATGCCTGGCCATGCTCCTGATGAGGTGGCGGATGGTTTCCTTAGGGATCTCCTCCCAGACCTGAACTAAAGCATCTGCCAACTCCTGGACAGTCTGTGGTGCAATGTGACATTGGTGATGTCCCAGATGTGCTCAATCAGATTCAGGTGTGAGGAACGGTCAGGCCAGTCCAAAGCTTCAATGCCTTCATCTTGCAGGAAATGCTGACACACTCCAGCCACATGAGGTCTGGCATTGTCCTGCATTAGGAGGAACCCAGGGACAACCGCACCAGCATATGGTCTCACAAGGGGTCTGAGGATCTCATCTCGGTACCTAATGGAGGTCAGGCTACCTCTGGTGAGCACATGGAGGGCTGTGCGACCCTCCAAAGAAATGCCACCCCACACCATTACTGACCCACTGCCAAACCGGTCATGCTGAAGGATGTTGCAGCAGATCATTCTCTACGGCATCTCCAGACTCTGTCACGTCTCTCACATGTGCTCAGTGTGAACCTGCTTTCATCTGTGAAGAGCACAGGGCACCAGTGGTGAATTTGCCAATCCTGGCAATTCTGTGGCAAGTGCCAAGCGTCCTGCACAGTGTTGGGCTGTGATCACAACCTCCATATGTGGACGTCAAGCTCTCAGACCATTTTCATGGAGTCGGTTTCTAATCCTTTGTGCAGACACATGCACATTTGTGGCCTGCTGGAGGTCATTTTGCAGGGCTCTGGCAGTGCTCCTCCTGTTCCTCCTTGCACAAAGGCAGAGGTAGTGGTCCTGCTGCTGTGTTGTTGCCCTCCTACAGCCCCCTCCATGTCTCCTGGTGTACTGACCTGTCTCCTGGTAGCACCTCCAGTCTCTGGACACAACGCTGACAGATACAGCAAACCTTCTTGACACAGCTCGCCTTGATGTGCCATCCTGGATGAGCTGCACTACCTGAACTACTTGTATGAATTGTAGATTCTGTGTCATGCTACCATGAGTGTGAAAGCACAACCAGCATTCAAAAGTGACCAAAACATCAGCCATAAAACATTGGTACTGAGATGTGGTCTGTGGTCCCCACCTGTGGAACCACTCCTTTATTTCCATCTGTTGTCTATTCCATTTGCACAACAGCATGTGAAATTGATTGTCAATCAGTGTTGCTTCCTAAGTGGAAAGTTTGATTTCACAGAAGTTTGATTTACTTGGAGTTGTATTCTGTTATTTAAGTGTTCCCTTTTTTTTAGCAGTGTATATATCAAAGTTTATTCAAAAACATATTAGACATAGAACATAAAAGCTAAAAATATTCAATAGTCATATTTTGGACAAAATGGATAGTTGAATACACAGGTGTGACATAGAGGGTCCATCTTTATTTTAGTGGATGGAACGAACAGAGTATAGCAGAAGAATACCTAAAGTGCTAGTGCTAATAGGGTCAATGTTCCCATGCAGGTACATGGCTCCATGAGGAGAACAACAGTCACTGTCTTAAAATGCAATGAAATAAAGTAGTGCAAAATATATAATAAATTGTAATAAACAATAGAGACAGAGAGTGGAGAGTCCACATAGGAGGAATGTACCCCACAAGTTAAAATAATTAGATGTATGTCACTTTAAGGGAACAAAAGATAATGTTTACCATGCTACCAACTGATCTTACCCATTGTCTACACTTTAGGACACTGTACATGCAGGCCCAATGCACGTGCTGCGTGGCCATCTGCATTGGAACATAGCACTAGCACTTTAGGTATTTTTTTGCTATACTCTGTTCCTCCCATCCACTAAAGTAAAGGTGGACCCTGTGCATTACACCTGTGTATTCAACTATTCATTTTATCTGAAATTTGGCTATTACTACCTTTAATCTCCTATGTCTAATATGTTTTTGAATAAATTTTGAAACACACAGTATTTTTTTTTTTTTTTGGGGGGGTCTTTTTATGCTCTATTTCTCTTGTGTTTTCACAAATTAACAATATATCAGCAAATAAATAGCATTTTTGTAAGTTCTCTTTAACTAAAAAATATTTCTGCAAAGTGCACAATGATTTCCCAATATAGTAATACATTGATGTGACAGTATAGGGATAATTTACACAGTGATATTGCAATGCAGGATAATCTAGAAAATAAAGTTACAGCACAGGAATTGCACTGACGGTGACGTCACAGTACAAGTTTAATGAACACATTTGCGTTAATGTAGGGACACAGCATAAAATAAAATCATAGCACTGAAAAATAAAGGGATTGCGCTCATGGTGATCTCACAGCAAAATAAAATTATAATGTCGTAACGCAAGTATAAAGCACAAAATTATGTCATAGAAAAGCAATAATCCAAGGATATAAAAGCTCTGGAATATTGCAATAAATACCGGTAATGCTGAAGATATGAGTTAAAACAGAGGCCCAGCTAAGTCTGTAGCAAAACTTGGATTGGTGCCCCTAGTTAAGCCTAACTGTACTTTTACTCTAAGTGTCCTCTTAGTTGTTGAGCCCCATAATAGCAGCGGTAACAACTACACTGGTAATGTCACCCATGTGCCTTACATACATGCTAGGTATATTTCCAACATTTGGTATTTAAAGGGGAACTTTGGAGGGAAAACTTAGTGTTTTATGTGAACTTGGACTTTTAGAAAAATGATCTACTAATGTAGTGGGTGACAGATGCAGATTTGTTTATCTCTTGTAGAAATTTTACTATTAGTAAATCTCTTCCAGGTTGGTGTACATTTACACAGGGCATTGCCAGTATGATCACTGCCTGTGACATGCATGCTGCCGCACTGGGCACAAGCTGAAGCCTTTCATTGCTCTTTTCCTTTTACTTAGACCTGTATACATGTTTTAGGTCATAGTTCAGAATTATCTATATTTTAAACTGTGTAAAAAATTATTATTATCTCCTGAGAAGCAATTTTTAATAAAAAAAAAATAGAATTCTGTTACAGTGTGGGATAGGTTAGATGCTACTAATAGAGATGAACGAATATGTTCGGGTTCCCTCTTATTCAGCAAGCTATGGCGCTTGCCGAATAAGCTGCAGAGGGAACCCGGCTTCCTGGATCGCGATGGCCGATCAGCTGATCGGCGCCGCAGCTGCATGTGTCGCGGCTGTGTCACAGTCAAGACACATGCCTGGAGAGCCCAACAAAGTAAATTCTCTCATCTCTAGTTACTAATTCATGCAAATTAGCTCTCATGAAAAGAATGCTCAAATTATTTTTGCAATTCTATTCTTTTATTTGTGAGATTTTATTAAAGTAAAAACGTCTAGTAGTAAAAAATAAGAAAATTTGCTACATTATGAACAAACTAGTTGTTTTTGGATATTATTAGACATTAAAATATTCCCCAAATAAATTATTGCATTAAATATATTATCATGGGAATTTATATAAAATTAGATGTATGGTATACTGTATATATTATCTTATCAGATCAGAATTATTACATGACATTCTGTCCTGTCACTACGCAAAAGGTAATTAGTAATTGATAGTACTGACTTGGTATCAAAGTTCTTTGAAGCTAAAAGCATCAAAGCATTGCTTCTGGGATTTCAATATATATGCCAACTTTCACGTTGGTTTTTAATGTTTCTGTAAAAGCAACCATATTGCAACATGTATAATCACAATTAAGGAGTTATAACATAGTAACATAGTTATTAAGGTTGAATGAAGACTTTAAGTCCATCTAGTTCAACCCATAGCCTAACCTAACATGCCCTAACATGTTGATCCAGTGGAAGGCAAAAAAAACCCATGAGGCAAAGAGTAAGCTCCATATTGGGGAAAAAAATTCCTTCCCGACTCCATATACAGCAATCAGACTAGTTCCCTGGATCAACGCCCTATCAAGGAATCTAGTATATATACCCTGTAACACTATACTTTTCAAGAAAGGCATCCAGTCCCGTCTTAAATTTTAGTAATGAATCACTCATTACAACATCATACGGCAGAGAGTTCCATAGTCTCACTGCTCTTACAGTAAAGAATCCGCATCTGTTATTATGCTTAAACCTTTTTTCCTCCAAACGCAGAGGATGCCCCCTTGTCCCTGTCTCAGGTCTATGATTAAAAAGATCATCAGAAAGGTCTTTGTACTGTCCCCTCATATATTTATACATTAAAATAAGATCACCTCTTAGCCTTCGTTTTTCCAAACTAAATAGCCCCAAGGGTAATAACCCACCTTGGTATTGCAGACCCCCCAGTCCTCTAATAACCTTGGTCGCTCTTCTCTGCACCCGCTCTAGTTCAGCTATGTCTTTCTTATACACCGGAGACCAGAACTGTGCACAGTATTCTAAGTGTGGTCGAACTAGTGACTTGTATAGAGGTAAAATTATGTTCTCCTCATGAGCATCTCTGCCTCTTTTAATGCATCCCATTATTTTATTTGCATTTGTGGCAGCTGCCTGACACTGGCCACTAAATGTGAGTTTGTCATCCACCCATACACCCAGGTCATTTTCATTGACGATTTTGCCCAGTGTTTTACAATTAAGCGCATAGTTATTCATCTTATTACTTCTACCCAAGTGCATGACCTTACATTTATCTCCATTAACGCTCATTTGCCATTTATCAGCCCAAGCTTCTAGTTTACATAAATCATCCTGTAATATAAAATTGTCCTCCTCTGTATTGATTACCCTGCAGAGTTTAGTGTCATCTGCAAATATTGAAATTCTACTCTGAATGCCCCCTACAAGGTCATTAATAAATATGTTAAAAAGAAGAGGGCCCAATACTGACCCCTGTGGTACTCCACTGCTAACCACGACCCAGTCCAAGTGTGCTTCATTAATAACCACCCTTTGTTTCCTATCCCTGAGCCAGCTCTTAACCCACTTACACATATTTTGCCCTATCCCCATTATTCTCATTTTATGTATCAACCTTTTGTGTGGCACCGTATCAAAAGCTTTTGAAAAGTCCATATACACTACGTCCACTGCATTCCCTCGGTCCAGTCCGGAACTTACCTCTTCATGGAAATTGATCAGATTAGTCTGACAGGAACGGTCCCTAGTAAACCCATGCTGATATTGGATCATGAGGTTATTTTTCTTCAGATACTCCAGCATAGCATCTCCTAGAATACCCTCCACAGTAGAGGTAAAGCTTACCGACCTTTAATTTCCGAGTTTAGTTTTTGTTCCCTTTTTGAATATTGGCACCTCATTTGCTATACGCCAGTTCTGTGGTACAGACCCTGTTATTATGCACATTGCATAATAAAAAATAATTGAAAAATGAATTGATAAATAAAACAGATAAAATAATCTTAACATATAATTACCTTGTAATGTCTTCACATCCTGTTTCATCCAGATGTGTCCGGATTCCAGAATTCCAAGCGGCGGAAGTTCACCGACCGCCATATTGGGACACCCAAGTGATGGGTGTCTCAATATGGAAACTGCTGGTGTTAGCAGCCTCTTGCGCGGTACCACCAGTGGAATACCGTCACCCACACACACACTCTGTATATGCTGTATGCACCACACACACACAAACACACACTGTATACGCCATACACACCACACACACAAACACACACTGTATATGCCGTACGCACAAAACACACACTGTATATGCTGTATGCACCACACACACAGACACACACACTGTATACGCCGTATGCACCAAACACACACACAGGCACACACTGTATATGCCGTACACACCACACACACACTGTATACACCGTACGCACCACACACACTGTATACGCTGTATGCAGCCTCTTGCATGGTACCACCAGCAGAACATCGTCGCAAGCATGCCGCCACCGGGATCAGCTGAATGATTCACTAACCACTGCCATCTCTGTACAGGAGGAGCACATGCGCAGTTTTATTGTGACCACCACTATCTGTCTGCACAAAGATGGCGGCAGTCTGATTTACTGTGCCTGCATGAATTCCATGCACACGCAGTGATTCATTCAGTTGATCCCTGCAGCAGATGAGTGATGTATCTACAGGCAGAGGAAGCTGGTCACATTAAAGGGGTTTCCAATGAATAAAAGTTAATTTTAAAAATTGACTGTCTGACCGGTACGGAGCATACCACACCTCCTTGACAGGGGAGGAAGCAAAAGACAATACTGACATTAAAGCAGGGGATCACAGAGGATTCATTTTGTCAGGTAAAATATTTCACTGACTGTTTTTAAACAATATTTGACCTCACAAAACGTGCGATCTACTGATGTAATGTCAGTATTGTCTTTTGCTTCCTTCCCTGCCCAGAAGCTGTAGCATGTTCTGTACATGGTCAGACCCAGACAATTTTTAAAATTAACTTTTGTTTGGGGAGAACCCCTTTAAAAAGCAAATATCAATGCCAACCTGGCTCCTCCTAAAAAGTACTCCAATGAAAATGAAAGGAAAGCAGCAAAGGCACAGCACCAAAGACAACAATGGGTGCTTGAAGAGCAACAGCATTGCTGGGACAAAAACAATGCATATAGCACATGGGGTAGACAGGTAAAAGAAGAGAGCACAGATGGGAGAAGTCAGAACATGGGGAAAGAGAGTGGATAGATTGGTGAGCACATGAGGGGGGGGAGAGATTCTCAACACTGCAAAGCCTGCCCCTATCATGATATTACAGCCCTCCCAATGCGATAGCATTGGGCCTCCATCTAGTGATATAATAAAGATAATTTCTTATCTGTAAAGCAAGACACATTACAGTACCTATAAGGACTCTTAAGCTTACATTATTTGCCATAGCATTTAGAAAAAGATCTTTAATCATATTAACCTGTTTGCTATTTTTCTTTCTTTTAATATTTTTCTAAACATTCTTTTGTGCCATGTTTACACTTTAGATTAATTGTATGAGCATTGTGTGTATTACTATGGGATGGAATCAATCGTAATGAGAATTTCTACCTGGAATTATGAAAAAAGCAATGGTGAACAACTTTAGTGAACAGAGCAATTCAAGGCTATCACTCAATTTCTCGGAGTTGGAGCTACATCCAGGGGTGGATTATGGGTATCCAGGGCCACCTAGCCTTCAATATATCATGTGACATGTCACATAATGTTTTGGGAAGTCACGTGATAGGTCACGTGATGAACACGCAGGTGCTCTGGTACGCATCTGCAGATGTAGGAAGACAAAGACAGCAGCACAGCACCACAGCAGCACTGTGACTAATTTTTCCCATTATGGACAGCTCTGTACATAACAATAGAGAATACTATGGAATATGGGACAGTGCTGTACATAACAAGAGGGTATGCTGTAGAAAAAGGGAAAGTGCTATACATAACAAGAGGGGATGCTATGGAATAAGGGACAGTGCTGTACATAACAAGAGGGGATGCTATGGAATAAAGTGCAATGCTGTACAATCCAAGAGGGGATGCTACGGAATAAAGAACAATGCTGTACATAACAAGAAGGGATGGTATGGAAAAACCGACGTGCTGTACATAACAAGAGGGGATGCTATGTAATAAGGGACAACACTGTTCATAATGAGGGAATGCTACAGATTGATGGACGATGCTGTTCATAACAAGAAGGGATGCTATGAAATGTGGGAAATTGCTGTACATAACAAGATGGTTGGCTACGGAATAAGGGACGGTACTGTACATAACAAGAGTGAATGGTATGGAATAAAGGACAGTGCTATACATAACAAGAAGGGATACTATGGAATAAGGGATGACACTGTTCATAACAAGAGGGGATGCTACAGATTGATGGACGATGCTGTACATAGCAAGAGGGATGCTATGAAATAAGGGACAGTGCTGTACGTAACTAGAGGGGACACTATGAAACAAGGGACAATGCTGTACATCACAAGAGGGAGCGCAATGGAATAAGGTACAGTACTGTACATAACAAGAGGGGATGCTATGGAATAAGGGATGGTGATTTACATAGCAAGACTAGATGCTATAGAATAAGGGAGGATGCTGTACATAACAAGAGGGGATGCTATGGAATAGTGGACAGTGGTGTACATATCAAGAGGGAATGCTACAGAATGAGGGACAATGCTGTACATAACAAGAGGGGTTGCTGTGGAATAATGGACAATTCAAGGGAGAACAACTAGCATAGGTTGCCAGAGAGATCTGTGAGATGTAATGTTTTTATTGCTTTTCAATCATATAGCAAAAGGTTACATTTGGCGCAGCAATTTTGCTAAATTTGCATAGAGGAAATGTAAAAATAAATTGTATTCTGGAGAAAACATACAGCTCTGGCAAAAATTAAGAGACTACTACATCAAAACCCTATCATAGGCGGCCCAATCTCCAGACCTGAACCCCATTGAAAACTTCTGGAACGTAATCAAGAGGATGATGGATAGTCACAAGCCATCAAACAAAGAAGAACTGCTTACATTTTTGCGCCAGAAGCAGTGTGAAAGACTGGTGGAAAGCATGTCAAGACGCATGAAAGCTGTGATTAAAAATCATGGTTATTCCATAAAATGTTGATTTCTGAACTCTTCCTGAGTTAAAACATTAGTATTGTTGTTCATAAATGATTATGAACTTGTTTTCTTTGCATTATTTGAGGTCAGAAAGCACTGTTTTTTTTTTTTTTAATTTTGGCAATTTCTCCTTTACAGTAAAAAAAAAATACAAGATTTATTGCTTGAAAATTCGGAGACATGTTGCCAGAAGATTATAGAATAAATGAGCAATTTACATTTTACTCAAAGATATACCTATAAAGATAAAAATCAGACAAACTGAACATTTTCAGTGGTCTCTGAATTTTTGCCAGAGCTGTATATTGTTTTTTTTTAAATTTGACTATAATTCAATCCCAATCATATAAATGAACTCAGCTCTGTTTAATACTTTTATATTGATATCGTACCCTTCATTATCAGATCATTGGGGCTGCAACACTCAGCACCACTAACAATTAAAGAAGGTGTCCTCTACTTGAACAACTTCATACCTCTCACTTGGCCCTCAACAAAATAATGAAGCTTATACTCCCCTTCCATGCTGATGATGTTCCCGCGGTATTGGCACTCGCTCTCCACAGGGCTCTTATGCAGTGTTGTGATACGTGACCCCATCGCCCAATCAGAGTTGGCGTCACTGTCCCCGCCTTCGCATGAATTTAGCATGAAGAGGAAGTAAGGACACAGCTGCTGCCTGGACTTTCTCGTCATGTTCGATTTGTCTGAAAGCAGGGACAGTGACGCCAGTGTTGATTGGATGCTGGCTTAATTTGTCATAACGCCCCAGGACCGTGAGTGCCGACACCGCTGGAACAGCGCAGGCACTGACGGTGAGTAGAAGCTTTATTTTTTTATCTGGGCCAAACATTTTGATCAAGAAGGGATGGTCCTAGTAGTGGACAACCCCTTTAACTGTTCCCAATGATGGCAGCTGCCCAATGTTCTGAGCAGACCAGTCCAGCTCCATCAAATGTATAGTGGGTGCAGCATGATACTCCAAATCCTTGCCTATTTCTTTAAATAGAGGCAGATTTGCAGTACCTGTTCAGAGCCACTATACAGCTGATGAATCTGTGCTGTGCAGCACCACAACTGATCTCACTCAGCTACTGATCTGATATTGATTGCCTCTCCTAATGATAGGCCTGCAATATAAAATTACTGGGCAAACTCTTAAAATTAAAGCTTTTTCCACAAACAAAGTTAATTTTAATCAGCATTTTAATCAATAGATCTATAGGTATAATAATTTCCACAATTGGATGTGTTTAAAAAAATGTTCCTGTGCTGACATAATGCTATAAATGTGTCCCTGCTATGTGCTGTATAATTTTTGCAGAAGGAAAAATTGTGGAAATTTCGCCATGCTGGTAAATTAAGGGCAAATCGAGGTACACATGAAGGATATATGCATTTTTCCTTTCTACACATTTCGAGGTAATATAATCTTCCTCAGGAAAAGGTTTTTGTGCACCTGGAATTGCCCTTCATTCATCAGCAGCGCAGAATTTCCACAATTTTTCCTTCTGCAAATCTGTACCTGTTCTCAAGACCCGTTGATGTGCAGCAACTGGGATTACATGCTCTCTTATTGCTGTGTCACAATATAACCAGGTTAAAATAACCTTTTTTAAATATAAAATTGTAATTGGTCGAAACCCTATTGTACTTTCCTCTGCTTCCTAGCACTTTATGTGGTCGCTGTCACAAAGAACTCCATACATAAATAATATAAGTGAAAATAAGAATCTTAGTAATATATCTTATTAGAATAATAATGTGCAAAATCCCCTAAACTTGTCTTCTCTAAAATACAGCTAAAATATGTTTTGACTTAATCAAGGCAGTCTGCTCACTGAAGTGTAAGATACTGATACTATTGAAGGCTATAGAAAAAGAAAGGACAGGGAGAGGAAAAGAGAACTTAACAAGAAAGTGAGTGAAAAAGGATTGTGTTTACTGTTTTCAACAAACTTTTTATCTCACCCCAGGGCTTGATTCACAGCTACACTGCTCAGAACTGATAAGCATACTACCCCAGACCTTAAACCCTACACAGGAATGGGCCACACTTCATAACAAGATTTAATCATAATAGCCCTCATGTGGTTCTCAATATTGGGATCAAGAAGTCTTTTCCAACACAATTTTTAATATAAAAAACACAACAGTTTATTTATTTAAACAACATAAATAGCCAAACAGTAAAATCAATGGTGCCTCATACCAAGCAAAAACCGGAGGCCAAACAGGCAAAGTGGAACTCTGATGGAGAAAAGATTTTTTCACCACTAAATTTCTTGGCTGTAAATCTAAGGAATGACATGTTGCAATATTATTCATTAAACAGTGATAATATAATTCTCATGCCGGACACATTATCCACATAAGCAGTGGAGAGGAGGGGAAGAGAAACCGGAAATCATCTCCGTAGTTTCAAAGCAAATGCTGAGGGCACAATTTGCCCATATCACTGAACACCCCTAATCAAATACCATTGTGTAATTCCTCCAACATCCCACAAAAAGAAAACTGCACACAGTCAAATCCTCCACATATTACCTTTGCGTGAGTTCCACAAGGAATCCACTGCCAAGTGACAAGCCGTGCCTCCGGACCCCAACGCACGTTTCGCTGTTGTTTAAATAAATAAACTGCTCAGAACTGCAGTAAAATATTCTACATAGCTGCTGTTTCAGAATATTTGCTACATATACATAGGAGAGCACTAATCATTTTGTACTGTATATACAAGAAAATATGGCAATTAGTCACGTACCAATTTAGAGACAAATGAGAATTAGAGATAGAGCATTTAGAGTGGCAAACTGCTAAACAATGCACGATACAAGTTATATACTGACAAGAAAGAATGACAAAAGTTGATTAGGCATATTATAAATGGCTTACTAATTATTAACAAACATAATAATCAACATAATTACTTAACAGAGACAAACATTTATGTAAAGTAGGTATCCATGTGTATGTAATTAGGGACAAGCAGAAAAAAAGCAAAGTAAATCCTAATTCTGCTGTTTATACGTGGTTTGAATTTGGGAATGAGAGCCAAAGTCTATTATATTAAGCCAGTATTGTACATTCTACATTTCGATTTATCTCACTCCATGATTATGCCATCCTCTGGAGTAATGTCCATGCTCTTCAATCACCTTTGCAGATCCTGTGTGGAGTTAAATACACAGCTGTACTTCCCACTGATACAAAAATTAGCTTACTTAGGTTTTATCTTTATGTACCATCTGTCCAGGTAAAAAGAATAACCTTATTTAACTTTAGCCAGGAGGGATCTGAAGAGAAATACAATATAAGAAAAATAATACATATGGCATTTTGTTTCCTCTGACACATCAATAAAACGTATACCCCTCTCCACCATGATATGTCATTCTTAGAACACAAGGTAATAAAAGATCAGATCCTTGAGAGTGAATAAAGAACCAATGTACAATTTTATGATATCAAAAACATCTTGTTCAGTGTAATTAGTTTTATCAGTATTACAGAAATAGAGTTCAATCATTAGTTCATAGCAAGTGAAACCCGTGATAATGTTCTGAAGTTAAACCGTAACTTGAATGCTATAAATGCCATGATCTATTACACACTAATACAGTTGCACCCTATAATGTACAGTACAATAGCATCACTGTTTATTATTGAATTACTATGGAAGCATTAAGAAAATATTAATATAGCACATGGGACATATCAGTGTAGATGAAGCTGTGGTCACTCAGAGAGGAATGTTCATCTGTTGTAATATTTTCAGAATTTGGCTGGTTATTTTTAATTTATATTTTACAGAGGTTATTGAAATTTTGCATAATAAAACATTGAATTATAATCAGTCTTGTTCCGTTAACTGTAGTGTTAATGAATCCCAACTAATTCCATGTTTTAAAGGGGCTCTGTCACCTCAATTTGGCGGAATATTAAAATGAGTTGTTACCGGTCATATGGGCAGCATATCCTCGTAATTTCTCAACCCCGCCCGTCCCTTTTTTCCGCAATAGTTTAGTCCATAAGAGTATGCGTACGCCATAGTTGGCGCGTGTGCCTACAGTCTTTGGTGGCGCACGCGCATTATGCTTTGCCCTACTGCGGGCAAAGCCGAAAACATTACTGTGCATACACCCGCGTACTTTTGTATGTCCCGGAACACAGCGAAACTACACCTCCAAAAATCCGTGGAGTATTTAGTGGACACAAAAGACAGAAAAGAGGGATTTTTTTTTATGCCTGCTTATCTCCTGCACTGATACTTTGTGCATTCCCCTCCTGCATTGTCAGTGTGTATGTGCATCCAAGTTTTAAGATTAGGCTGCACTTGCTCTACGTGACTGTTATCAATCTCCAACATATTTATGAATATGTAATTCGATAATAAAATTTGTAAAAGATTGAATTGGATATTAGTGTAATACGATATCAGCATCTGATCACCTGTGTATTGGACAAACAACTTTATGTACAAATTTGGGATAGTGCACCAGGATGCTGCACCAATCACACCAATGGGTAATGGCCACTGCAGTCAATATGTGCCTTTATTCTAGTTCCATCCTTTATTATTATTATTATTTATTTATATAGCACCATTAATTCCATGGTGCTGTACATGAGAAAGGGGTTACATACAGGGTTATAGATATCGATTACAATAAGCCTTTATTTTATATGAGTACATGTCATGGGTGGTACCATAAATATTATTATTATGTTTGACTTTCAGTGCGGGGGTTAAGATGGATGTGGTGCTATACCTGATTCAGCACTAATATATAGATTAACACATATCCACATTCCATATGACGCTGCACTGAATACTTAAGGATATAATAAGGATAGTGCTTCTCAATAAATTAGAATATCATCAAAAAGTTAATTTATTTCAGTTCTTCAATACAAAAAGTGAAACCCATATATTATATAGAGTCATTACAAACAGAGTGATCTATTTCAAGTGTATAATTCTGTTAATGTTGATGATTATGGCCTACAGCCAATGAAAACCCAAAAGTCATTATGTCAGTAAATCAACATAATTAACAAAAAAACACATGCAAAGGCTTCCTAATCATTTTAAAAGGTCCCTTAGTCTGTTTCAGTAGGCTCTACAATCATGGGTAGAATGCTGAGTTGACAAATGTCCCAAAGACCTGCAGCCTTGAAAGGATTGTTAAGTAATGGCCATTCAAAAATTTGGGGGAGATTCACATGGAGTGGACTTCTGCTGGAGTCATTGCTTCAAGAGCCACCAAACACAGAAGTACCCAGGATATGGGCTACAAGTGTCAAATTCCTTGTGTCAAGCCTGAATCCTCTTACTTGGGCAAATGACAAAAAGAAGTGGACTGTTGCTCAGTGGTCCAAAGTGTTGTTTTCATATGAAACAAAATTTTGCATTTCATTTGGAAATCAAGGTCCCAATGTCTGGAGGAAGAGTGGAGAGGCACACAATCCAAGCTGCTTGAGGTCTAGTGTGAATTTTCCACAATCAGTGATGGTTTGGGGAACCATGTCATCTGCTGGTCTAAGTCCACTGGGTTTTATCAAGGCCAAAGTCAGCACAAACGTCTACCAGGAAATTTTAGAGCTCTTCATGCATTCCTCTGCCGACAAGCTTTTTGGAGATGGAAATTTCATTCTCCAGCAGGACTTTGCACCTGTCCACACTGCCAAAAGTACCAATACCTGGTTTAAAAACAACAGTATCACTGCGCTTGATTGGCTAGCAAACTCACCTGACCTTAACCCCATAGAGTCTATGGGGTATTGTCAAGTGGTAGATGAGACACAAGAGTCAACAATGCAGACAAGCTGAAGGATGTTATCAAAGCAACAGGGGTTTCCATAACACCTCAGCAGTGCCACAGGCTGATCGCCTCCATGCCACAACACATTGATGCCGTAATTGAGGCAAAAGGAGCCCTGACCAAGCATTGAGTACATTTACTGAACACACATTTCAGTAGGTCAACATTTCGGATTTTAAAATAATTTTTCAAGCTGGTGTTATAAAGTAATCTAATTTACTGAGATAATGACTTTTGGGTTTTCATTGGCTGCAAGCCATAATCATCAACATTAACCCCTTCATGACCCAGCCTATTTTGACCTTAATGACCTGGCCATTTTTTGCAATTCTGACCAGTGACCATTTATGAGGTAATAACTCAGGAACGCTTCAATGAATCCTAGCAATTCTGAGATTGTTTTTTCGTGACATAACAGGCTTCATGTTAGTGGTAAATTTAGGTCGATAATTTTTGCGTTTATTTGTGAAAAAAATGGAAATTTGGCGAAAATTTTGAAAATTTCACAATTTTCAAATTTTGAATTTTTATTCTATTAAACCAGAGAGTTATGTGACACAAAATAAATAACATTTCCCACATGTCTACTTTCATCAGCACAATTTTGGAAACAACATTTTTTTGCTAGGAAGTTATAAGGGTTAAAATTTGACCAGCGATTTCTCATTTTTACAACATAATTTACCAAACCATTTTTTTTAGTGACAACTTCACATTTGAAGACAGTTTGAGGGGTCTGTATGGCTGAAAATACCCAAAAGTGACACCATTATAAAAACTGCACCCCTCAAGGTGCTCAAAACCACATTCAAGAAGTTTATTAACCTTTCAGGTGTTTCACAGCAGCAGAAGCAACATGGAAGGGAAAAATGAACATTTAACTTTTTAGTCACAAAAATGATGTTTTAGCAACAATTTTTTTATTTTCCCAAGGGTAAAAGGAGCAATAGGACTGCAAAATTTCTTGTCCAATTTGTCCTGAGTACGCTGATACCCCATATGTGGGGGGGAACCACTGTTTGGGTACACGGCAAGGCTCGGAAGGGAAGGAGCGCCATTTTATTTTTTTAATTAAAAATTGGCTTCAATCTTTAGCGGACACCATGTCGCGTTTGGAGAGCCCCTGTGTGCCTAAAGATTGGAGCTCCCCCATAAGTGACCCCATTTTGGAAATTAGACCCCCCAGGGAACTTATTTAGATGCATAGTGGGCACTTTGAACCCCCACGTGCTTCACAAATTGATCCATAAAAATGAAAAAGTACCGTATATACTCGAGTATAAGCCGAGATTTTCAGCCCAAATTTTAGGGCTGAAAGTGCCCCCCTCGGCTTATACTCGAGTCACGGTAGCGGTGGGGTCGGCAGGTGAGGGGCTGAGGGCGCTGAGGTATACTTACCTAGTCCCAGCGATCCTCGCGCTGTCCCTGCCGTCCCACGGGCTTCTGTGCTGCAGCTTCTTCCCCTCTTCAGCGGTCACGTGGGACCGCTCATTAGAGATATGAATAAGCGGCTCCACCTCCCATAGGGGCGGAGCCGCTTATTCATTTCTCTAATCAGCGGTGCCGGTGACCGCTGATAGAGAAAGAAGCTGCAGCGCCGAAGACAGGAGGGGACAGCGCGAGGATCGCCAGGACTAGGTGAGTATGTTATATTCACCTGTCCTCGTTCCAGCCGCCGGGCGCCGATCCATCTTCCCGGCCGGCGCCTCCATCTTCCCGACGTCTGCGCTCTGACTGTTCAGGCAGAGGGCGCGATGACGCATATAGTGTGCGCGGCGCCCTCTGCCTGATCAGTCAGAGCAGAGACGCCGGGAAGATGGAGGCGCCGGAACGAGACGCCGGGAGCTGCAATCAAGGGAGGTGAGTATGTGGTTTTTTTTTTTTATTGCAGCAGTAGCAGCGGCAGCACAGATTAATGTGGAGCATCTATGGGGCACAGTGAACGGTGCAGAGCACCGTATATGGCACAGCTAGGGGGCACAATGAACGGTGCAGAGCACCGTATAAGGCACAGCT
Organism: Ranitomeya imitator; assembly: GCF_032444005.1. Lineage (NCBI taxonomy): Eukaryota > Metazoa > Chordata > Amphibia > Anura > Dendrobatidae > Ranitomeya > Ranitomeya imitator. Next base: position 326,334,670 of record NC_091285.1, on the reverse strand, counting down.
AGGGGGCACAATGAACGGTGCAGAGCACCGTATAAGGCACAGCTAGGGGGCACAGTGAACGGTGCAGAGCACCGTATAAGGCACAGCTAGGGGGCACAATGAACGGTGCGGAGCACCGTATAAGGCACAGCTAGGGGGCACAGTGAACGGTGCAGAGCACCGTATATGGCACAGCTAGGGGGCACAATGAACGGTGCGGAGCACCGTATAAGGCACAGCTAGGGGGCACAGTGAACGGTGCAGAGCACCGTATATGGCACAGCTAGGGGGCACAATGAACGGTGCAGAGCACCGTATATGGCACAGCTATGGGGCACAGTGAACGGTGCAGAGCACTGTATATGGCACAGCTATGGGGCACAGTGAACGGTGCAGAGCACTGTATATGGCACAGCTATGGGGCACAATGAACGGTGCAGAGCACCGTATATGGCACATCTATGGGGCACAGTGAACGGTGCAGAGCACCGTATATGGCACAGCTAGGGGGCACAATGAACGGTGCAGAGCACCGTATATGGCACAGCAATGGGGCACAATGAACGGTGCAGAGCACCGTATATGGCACAGCAATGGGGCACAATGAACAGTGCAGAGCACCGTATATGGCACAGCTAGGGGGCACAGTGAACGGTGCAGAGCACTATATGGGGCACAGCTATGGGGAAATATGAATGGTGTAGAGCACTATATGGCACAGCTATGGGGAAATAATGATCTATTTTTATTTTTGAAATTCACCGGTAGTTGCTGCATTTCCACCCTAGGCTTATACTCGAGTCAATAAGTTTTCCCACTTTTTTGTGGCAAAATTAGGGGGGTCGGCTTATACTCGGGTCGGCTTATACTCGAGTATATACGGTACTTTTTTTTCAGAAAAAATTTAATTTAGCCTCAATTTTTTCATTTTCACATGGGAAAAAGGATAAAACGAATCCTAAAATTTGTTGAGTAATTTCTCATGAGTACACAGATATCTCATATATGGGGTAAACTACTGTTTGGGCGCACAGCAAGGCTCAGAAGGGAAGGAGCGCCATTTGATTTTTTGAATGAAAAATTAGCTCCAATCGTTAATAGACACCATGTTGCGTTTGGAGAGCCCCTGTGGACCTAAAGATTGGAGCTCCACCACAAGTGACCCATTTTGGAAACTAGACCCCCAAGGAATTTATCTAGATGCATAGTGAGCACTTTAAACCCCGAGGTGCTTCACAAATTGTTCTGTAAAAATGAAAAAGTACTTTTTTTTTTACAAAAAAATTATTTAGCCTCAATTTTTTTATTTTCGCATGGGCAACAGGATAAAATGAATCCTAAAATTTGTTGGGGAACTTCTCCTGAGTGCACCGATACCTCATATGTGGGGGCAAACTACTGTTTGGGCACACGGCAAGGATCGGAAGGGAAGGAGCGCCATTTGACTTTTTGAATGAAAAATTAGGTCCAATCGTTCGCAGACACCATGTCGTGTTTGGAGAACCCCTGTGTGCCTAAGCATTGGAGCTCCCCCAAAAGTGACCCCATTTTGGAAACTAGACCTCCCACGGAACATATCTAGATGTGTGGTGAGCACTTTTTACCCCCAAGTGCTTCACATAAGTTTATAACGCAGAGCCATGAAAATAAAAAATCTTTTTTTTTCCTTAAAAATGATTTTTTAGTCCTCAATTTTTTATCTTCACACAGGTAACAGGAGAAATTGGACCCCAAAAGTTGTTGTCCAGTTTGTCCTGAGTACGCTGATATCCCATATGTGGGGATAAACCACTGTTTGGGCACACATCAGGGCTCGGAAGGGAAGTAGTGACGTTTTGAAATGCAGACTTTGATGGAATGGTGTGCGGGCATCACGTTGTGTTTGCAGAGTCCCTCATGTGCCTAAACAGTAGAAACCCCCCATAAGTGACCCCATTTTGGAAACTAGACCCCCCAAGGAACTTATCTAGTTTTTTTTAGCCCCCAATTTTTTATTTTCCCAAGGGTAACAGGAGAAATTAGACCCCCAAATTTGTTGTGCAATTTTTACTGAGTACTGGGTAAACCACTGGTTGGGCACACGTCGGGGCTCGGAAGGGAGGGAGCACCATTTGACGTTTTAAAGTAAGATTGGCTGGAATCAATGGTTGTTTGGGACCCCCTGATGTGCCTAAACAGTGGAAACACCTCAATTCTAACTCAAACACTAACTCCAACACACCCCTAACCATAATCCCAACCCTAACCATAACCTTAACCACAAGCCTAACCCAAACCCCAACACACCGCTAACCCTAATCTTATCCCTAATTCCAACCCCAACCCTAATCCCAACCCTTACCTTAATTCCAACCCTAACCCTAAGGTCGATGTGCCCACGTTGCGGATTTGTGTGCGGCTTTTTCAACACTGTTTTTGAAAAATCCGCTGCTAAAATGCACTGTGGATTTTCCACGCATTTCCTTTGTTTTTTGTGTGGATTTCACCTGCGATTTTACACCTGCGGATTCCTATTGAGGAACAGGTGTAAAACGCTGCGGAATCTGCACAAAGAATTGACATGCTGCGGAAAATACAACTCAGCATTTCCGTGCGGTATTTTCTGCACCATGGGCACAGCGGATTTGGTTTTCCATAGGTTTACATGGTACTGTACACCGCATGGAAAACTGCTGCGAATCTGCAGCCAAATCCGCACCGTGTGCACATACCCTAATTCCAACCCTAATTTTGTAGTGGATGCTTTCCTGAAACGGAAAGTACTTGCAAGCAGCATAATACAAAGAATAGCAGGTTTACCCAGAATCCTTTGCAGTAGGCGGAGCTATGCAAATCATCTCTTTCCACCCCTGTCTAATCCACAGCGCTTGGAACCCTAATTTTAACGCTAACCCTAGTTCTAACCCTAACCCTAATTCTATCCCTAACTCTAGCCCTAACCCTAGTTGTAACCCTAACCTTAATTCTAACCCTAACCCTAGTTCTAACCCTAGCTCTAACCATAACCCTAGTGGAAAAATAAATATATTTTCTTTATTTTATGATGTTCCCTATCGATGGGGGTGATAAAGGGGCGGGCTATTTACTATTTTTTTATTTGGTCACTGTGGTAGAACTTATCACAGTGATCAAAATGAATGAACGAATCGGCCGGCCGGCAGATTTGGCGGGCGCACTGCGCATGCGCCCACCATTTTGGAAGATGGCAGAGCCCATCCTAGATGCCGGACGGACACCAGGAGGGACCCCGGGACTCCGGAGGTACAGGGGGGTGGGTTTGGACAGCGGGAGGGGCGCCAGACAGGACAGAGGGTAGAGGAGGAGAGAGGAAGGCAGCGGAGGACATAACGGAGGGGAGGAAATACTGACGGCGGCGGCAGATCACTGCTGTCAGTCGATGGTGAGTGCAGATTGGCGTCTTCAGCCATTGCCAAGGATATTGCAGCATCGGCCATGGCTGGCTTGTAATATTTCACCAAGTTTCATTGATGAAATAATACAAAATTTCTCTGATTGGCTGTTTCACTTTCAACAGCCAATCAGAGCGATCGTAGCCAGGTGGGGGCAAAGCCACTCCCCCTGTCCCTGCAGATCAGGTGAAATTGGAGTTAACCCTTTCACCTGATCTGCAGGGATGTGATCCCTCCATAATGCCACACAGGCATCACAGGTCGGATTGGCACCAACTTTCATGACGCCTACGTGGCGTCACAGGTCGGGAAGGGGTTAACAGAAATAAACACTTGAAATAGATCACTCTGTCTGTAATGACTCTATATGATACATGAATTTCACTTTTTGTATTGAAGAACTGAAATAAATTACATTTTTGATGATATTCTAATTTAGTGAAAAGCACTTGTATGTGAACCTATTTGCCACGTGTATCGCCACCCTGATTTTCAATAGGATGGTTATTGTATACATCTTTCATTGATTGTTTCGATGGCATTAACCCTTGATTAATTTAACATATACAACATCTTTGGCTCCATTTACTGTTATTCTACTGACACTGTTTCACTTCTATGTTCAACCATTTTTTCTACGTTTGTATGTTTAAACTCTTTTATGAATTGTTTCAATAAAATTTATATTTTTATCTAATAGAATGGACTCATATTTCACTTTGTATAAATATTAATGTACACACTTGTTTTAAAAAAAATAATATTTGACTGGAGGTGAAATATAGAATAATATGTAAATAATTTATATATTTTGATGTATTTACAAAAAAGTAATTGCTAAAATTGCAATTTTTAAGAAAGAAAATCCTCAAAAGTGCTCCATTGGGCCATTTTCCCCTTAACTCAATGTCATTCAGAGAAAGCAAAACCATTCTGATGGTCTTCCCACTTTAGTGGAAAAAAACTCTGATTCGAGAACTTCAAGTTTCATATATTGCGCCTTTCTTTGCATGACCCATAATGTCCTCCTTATAAGAAGTTGCAGTGTCCTATTCTTTTTAAAGGGACACTGTCACCTGAATTTGGAGGGAACAATCTTCAGCCATGGAAGCGGGGTTTTTGGGTGTTTGATTCACCCTTTCCTTACCCGCTGGCTGCATGCTGGCTGCAATATTGGATTGAAGTTCATTCTCTGTCCTCCATAGTACATGCCTGCGCAAGGCAAGATTTCCTTATGCAGGCATGTACTATGGAGGACAGAGAATGAACTTCAATCCAATATTGCAGCCAGCATGCAGCCAGCGGGTAAGGAAAGGGTGAATCAAACACCCAAAAACCCCGCCTCCATGGCTGAAGATTGTTCCCTCCAAATTCAGGTGACAGTGTCCCTTTAAGTATTTCAATTGTTGTAGTCTGTACTGGTCACTAATATAAATATAAGTACTAGAAAATGAGCTCACCCTTATTTATAAAAGCTTTTATTTCTGAGTTCAGTTTTTATAAAAACTTCAATAGGAAATATCTTGGTGCAGCCCTGCTAGGACCTTCCTTCTCAAAAATATCACCAAGAATTACAATTCTGTGTACTCTGTACTGCAACATGGGTTTTTGCTAGCAAGCTATAAAGGTATATATATATACACAGTGCATATATATATATATATATATATATATATATATATACAGTATATATATTTCCTTCCACTTTTCTGAGAAGTGATTAAGATAAGAGCTTTCTTTTTTATCTTTCTTAAGCTATAATCTTATATATCTAATACAGACAGATATGGCTAAAAAACATTGTCACACAGCACTATAAAAATGATGCTTGAAGCAATGTATTCTTATTTTTTTAAGAGAGAAATTAAAGATGAGCTGATGGATCGGCGGATAATTGAATTTGAGTTTTATTTCCTAAAATTTCAAATTTAAACATTTTGAGATTTGATTTGCATTTTTCAAGAACAACTTGCCCAGCACCATTTCCCACATTCTGCAGCATCACAGTGCAGACTAACATTATTTTGCAATGTCGCATTCGGCCACCCTTGATGTACTCCAGCTATGACATCTTACAGATTATCGTACCTTCTACAGTGATGGTCAGTACATGGGCCATCTAAGATCACCAGCTCCCTATGGACCACAGTTTCTATGGCTTTTACATATCTAGAGTCACTGGATGTCTCCCTTCTGCAGCACAAACGCTTACGTTAACGGGGTCCTCTCTTTCTTTCTACTATAGTGTATAAGCTCGTATGGTCAAATCTATCATTCTCTTGTAGAGTGTAAATTCTTATGGTCAGCAGAGGTCATTTCTCTCTCTCGCCCTTAAAGTGTATGCTTTTATGGTAAGCTGGGTTCTCTCTCTCTTTTCTTTCTCCCACATGTATTTTTATGGGAAATTATAAGCGTTTCAGTATTGTGATTTCCATGAATTGAACTTTTGTGGAAAATTTGGCAAAGTTTGCAAACTCACATTTCAAAAGATTTGCTCATCTCTTAGGCTAGTTTCACACTAGCGTTTTGCTGAGCTGCGGAGGGCTGCGAACATCTTCTGTGAAGCCCTGCCCACGGTCGCACCTCCGCCGCTCAGCTTTGCCTACGTCCGCATATGGCGTGCATGCAGCCTGTGTACCTATCTTTAACATTAGGTACGCAAGTCGTGCGGATGTATGCGGATGCCTCTGCATGCGTCGTTTTGATGATGCAGAGAAAAAAATAAATTCCAACCAGCTGCGTTCAACGCGGGTCGCCCCATCGTCAAAACTGTGCATGCGGAGGCATCCGCATACATCCGCATGACCTGCGTACCTAATGTTAAAGATAGATATGCAGGCCGCATGCAGACATAGGTGTAGCTGAGCGGCAGAGGTGCGGGCATGAGCGGGGCTTCACGGAGGAAGTCCGCGGCCCTCTGCAGCTCAGCAAAACGCTAGTGTGAAACCAGCCTAAGGAGCAGTTCAGGAGTCAGGGGCTCCCAGTTCCTGTCTAAGTGCACACACAGCAGAATACAGATGCAGATGTGTACACAGAATACATTTTTATTTAATCGCATGAACATATAGTTAAACATCATATAAGAATACATAAATGATAAACAGTGATTGAAAAGAACAAAGGAACAGAAATCAGAGTCGAATATCGAGATTTTCTATGTATGCAATAACATTGTCATTTCCAGTATAGAAATCATTCTTGTCACCAGTAAAAGATCTGAGTGGACATTCCTCGACAATGTGCTGAATTGTTTGATGGCCAGCTCCACAGTCACAGGCAGGAGAGTCCGATTTTCCCCACTTATGCATAAAATCTGCACAGACACCAAATAAGACACAGAATAAAGATGTAGGCTTTCTACCGCATCCATACAATGCTTTTTGTCATAGGCTTTCAACTGCATCTGTGCTCCATTGTTTGTATGTGCTCAGGCTTGAACTGTGCGCTCCTGTCTCTTCATGGTCATGCTTATAGAAAGTCATTTGAGCAATCAGTGGGACTCTCAAGACATGGAACATCACTGTTCACTCGGAATTAAAGAACCTGGCTAAAACATATTTTAAAAAGTCCTAAAAGTTTTTTTACTCTTGAATCTACTTGTTATCAACCAACATTATTAATTGAAAAGTAAGCAAGTCTGTCTATCAGTGTGATTAGCAAGGGTTGGCATTCTTAAGGATATTCTATAAAAACTTTTGCCAGACTAATTATTTTATTGATATTTGTCTCAAGAAACAAATCATTTTGTAAACAGCTTCATTTTACAGATTTAATTTACTCTCGTCGGAATGATACTTTGTGATCATCTGATATGCTGCGGAAGCATATTGGTAAATATATTTCATTACTTAAATGTATTTATGTAATATTCCAAGGTGTTGGTTTACATTATAATGAACGTAGTGTTCTAGCATTATAAAGCTTTTATTCTTGAAACGGATATAACTCCGTTATGAGGACAGAAAGATTAGGGAGCTTTCTTTTGAAATATTTCCTTTTATTTCCTTTATTACATTTTTAATTTAAAACATAATAAGAATAACATTAGGAATGCACAAATAGAAATTGTATTTTTGTAACTTGTCTTCACTTATCTGTTGAAAACTATATTCAGCTTTCTTTTCATTTTTGGGGTCTCTGTAAATAATTGTCAATTTAAATGTTATTTAGCTGTGCTATAATATAAAATAATGTGTTAGTGCAGCTGTTTAACAATATACATAGTAAAAGTACCCACAGGGTATGTAAGGCTGCTATGGAAGATGCCCAGGGTAGTAGCCATAGGCGAGTTGTTGCTTCTCCATGGACCTGGCACCCCAAAAAGAAACAGTGTCCCAGTCCACTAGTGTCATGCTGTGTACAGTGCATTGCATTTACTTGCAGGGAGGAGGCCTATGATGCATCCACTTCTCTAGGTCCAGGATCAGCTGCACACACTTCAGGGGACACCTCGTTCACTATTCCAAGTTCAACTTTACTGGACAGTTCAGGTACATCAATCCTTATCATGCAGTTTTGGGCACAGCACCCACCATTTCCAGTAACATCAACACAGCACATTTCAAGCTCCTGCTTACATTCAGCTCGGACAAGCCCTAATCTTGATCCTTTTGTCAGCCCCAGGAATTTCTCGTTTAGCACAAAAACATTCCCGAGATCTGTTACATTTCCTTCACTTGTTTCCACATCTGTCTTCTTATCTATATAAGGCAGGAGTCACACATAAGATATAAAAAATCGGTCCGTTTTACACGGCAGAATCGCAGAAATGTTCAATGAACATTGATCCAGATGTCATCTGTGTACAGTGCGAGGATACTATTTTCTTGCATGTAAGTGAGACACATATTTATATATATCTGTATATTTCATACAGAGCTAGATAGCACAATAGCCAGTAATTCATTTGTCAGTTTTTGGCAATTCATTACAGAACCCAACAGGATATGAGACATACAGTAAACCATTGCATATCCGTTAGATTTTTATATATCCCTCACTAATAATGTTAGTAGTGTGTGTGTAAAATTGTGGAGCTGTAGGTGTTAAATTAAAGGATTAATTCACAGAAAAAACTGGCGTGGCCTCCAGAACAATTTTCTCCCCCAGAGTGGGAAAGCCAGTGACTGAGGGCATATATTAATAACCTAGAGAAGGACCATTGATATTGGCCCCCCCTGGCTAAAAAATCTGCCCCCAGCCATCCCAGAAAAGTTGCGTCCAATCAAAGTAATTTAGACATAGAAAATGAACAGTTTTAGAAATCATTAAATACTAACCTACTTGAGGTGATGAAACCATGCCTTTTAGGCAAGCTCTCCAGTGCAGAAGATAATCTGCAGTCATCCTCCTTCTTAATGTATTCAATGCACTCTTAAAAAGCACTTTACAGCACAGCTCCACCATAGTCAAGACCAAAGAGCTGTCTAAGGTCACAGAGACAAAAATGTAGACCTGCACAAACCTGGGATGGGCTACTGGACAATAGGCGAGCAGCTTGGTGAGAAGGCAATTGAAGAAACACAAGATGACTGTCAATCTTCCTCGTTCTGAGACTCCAAGCAAGATCTTGCTTCATAGGTAGTGATGATTCTGAAAAGGATCAGGAATCAGTCCATAACTACACATGATGACCTAGTCAATTACCTGAAGAAAGCTGAAAAAGAGAATTCAATGCACTCTTAAAAAGCACTTTACAGCACAAAAGGAGATATAGTACACAGTGGGTAAAAAGCATTTAGTCAGCCACCAATTGTGCAAGTTCTCCCACTTAAAAAGATGAGAGAGGCCTGTAATTGACATCATAGGTAGACCACAACTATGAGAGTCAAAATTGAGAAAACAAATCCAGAAAATCACCTTGTCTGATTTGGCGAGATTTATTTTTCAAATCATGGTGGGAAATATGTATTTGGTCACCTAAAAACATGTTAATAAAGTACTCCCCCATTGAAGAAGCCATAGGCAAAACACGCATCAGGGTCCCTTGTACTGTGTGTGAGACCATCCATTCAGGTTTATGTGCATTTGCACCTTATATACAGTAGATGCCATGCCTATTTATTTGTCCAAGATTTAGTGTCCATGTTATCCAGCACAGCACATACACCTTACATTGTCCGTATGTTAATCTACCTATCAAGGAATTAATGGCTAGTTAGCCCAGCACATCACTTGCACTTTATATTATGTTCATGTTTACCTAATTTATTTATCATCTTTTTGCTGGACTGCTCTTACATAGGACTTTATTCTCTAACTCAGCATAATGTGCACCATTTGGCATTTAGAATTATATTTAAATATTTTTTATATTTCTATAAATATTTATATTATATTTTATCACTGTATATTTTGGATTCAGTATTACCTGTATGGTCTTACACCGGTGGCTATTCTTGTTTTTCATCTCCAATCTTTCTGTAACAAATTTTTTAAAACTTTGTCTTTTAATTAATTATTAATAAACAGTTAAAATGTTACCTGGGCAATGTACTTCTATTTTACTGTGTAGGTTTTTTTCTGATTTTCTTTGGGGTTTGCCCCCATTAATTGTAGCCTCCCCCCTGTTTGTAGGAATTATACTGTAAGCTAGATGCTCATGCCCGCAAAGGTGCTTATATTATATTAAACTTCACTGGAAAACAAAGATAAATCATATATCACTCATACAAATCTTTCTCTTGTTCAGCAGTTGACTATCCAGAATGTCTGGTGAATGAGTTTCAGAAATGCAATTCTTCATTGTACAACAAGATCAAGCAGGTTTGAATTCTGATCTAATGATAAAAGTTTAAAAAAAACACTAGACGGGGGGCGTGGTTTGCCAGGGGAAGGGAGCAGACGTGTTCCTTTGGAGCTCCTGCTAATTCCCCTTAAAAAGTTTACAAAAGCTTGCTAAGGTTGGACTTATGGATGGCAGAGGCATTTATAACATGCCTGAAAAACCGACACATAGGGGACTTGATCCCACAAAATCTGCAGCAAAATGGAGCCAGGGAGGGAAAAGGAATAGCAGCGGCCTTATGACACCTAGAGAGACCCGGACCAGCTCCACAACCACAAAGCCCGGCCCTCCCCGCACTAAGCCTGACATGGCGCAGCGGAGATTACCGCTACACCAAGCAACTCGGAGCGGTAAGATGTCCCCGTCGGCTCTGGAGCAGACTCGCGGCGCTGGGGAGGGAGGACGGAGGGCTGTGACTGCTCAGCGCGCCTGCAAATCCAAGATGGCGCCCGCACCGAAGTCACCGCTGATTGACACAGCGGAGAGGGAGCAAGAAACCATGCCGCAACAGAGGGACCGGATAGGAGAGAGGCGTGCCGGCAAATCACAGCCACCGGGTAAGCAGCCTACGGCGTTGAGGACCGGACTTCCCGGAGCTTGTGCAGCGGTCAGCGGCGGCGGGATCATAAGCCGGAATTCAGCACCGAGGAGGCTGCATGGTGGAGATGGCACACAGGCAGCAACTGTTCAGCGCGCCGGCAAATCTAAGATGGCGCCTGCACTCTCGCAGCTGAGGCACAGGGCTCCAGAGTTTGTGCCGAGGCTGCGGGCGGCTGCTGTGACAAGGCAACTGAACACAGCAGCGTCAGAAAGAAGCGATGTGCTGATGCAGCAGGACCGACCCGGAGAGCTGCACACCGGCAGAAAAGCGGGAGCCAGCTGTGGAAAAGAACCAGAGGTAACAGACAGCAGGGGGAGAAGAGGAGTAATGGCGGCTGATAGGGACAATGAGCAGGGAAAGGGTGCCGCTCCTGCAGCCCGGGGATATGGGATAGACAGAAGCAGGTCATCCCCTACAGTGAACGGCCGGCAACCTCAGCACAGCCACTGTATGCAGCAGCCTCACAATTCTCAAATGAGGTGTGCCAAACCTAAATCTCCTAATAGCCGCACGAAATCTACAGAGCAGACCCCAGTTAGTAATCTTCTCCATGACGTCACGGTGTTCAAGCCAGCAAGGGAGAAGGTGGGAAAGTCCTGCAGTATGCCCCAGGGAGGGGAGAGGGGACGGGGTGAGGAGACACAGAGCAGGAAAACGCTCACCGCAGCTCACATCTCTCATGATTCATGTGAAGTGCCAGAGTTCAGACCCCCTCAATCACCATCACTCAGCCAAGAGAAGGAAGAGATGTTATCTTTAGAGCTGGAAATCCAGCTCAATGCCACCAATGATTTACCCATAAATAGTGAATCCACCCTACATGGGAGTAAATCCCCTTTAATTTGGAAGGAGTCAGAACGAACCAGAATGTTATTCCAGACACTTGAGTCGCTTAACGCACGTTTTATGGAGAAGTTTGAGTCCGTAATTAGAGAGAAATCTGACGAACAGAACAACATTGCCAGAGACATTAATTGGAGTTTACAATCAAGTGACATACCAGACACTTCTCATTTGGTCCCTGACTCACCTACGTCACAAATAAGTGAGGAGTGTACAGACCCTGACAATTATATGGTCTCTTCAGTATCCTCTGATCTAGGTGATAATGATTCCTCTGACGACTTGGATTCTGAGGGTCTTGCATACTCAAATATGTACTCAGAGGGGTCCAGCGACACTGAGGACTCGAGCTGCTCAGGCAGAATGTCAAAAATCTCAAATACTACCGGTAGAGAACAGGAGCAACCTTACTGTGAGGCCACTGATTACTAACTGATAGATAATATTTCAGCCTCTGACAACCACCCTTCAGAGAGATTTATGACCAATCTATGCAGGCTTTTCTTGATCTCTATACATTTAAAAGGAACTAAAACAACTGAAAAAATCATTAAAAAGCTCTTTAAAGACATCTATTCACAAATAAGTGCTGTCCCTCTCTCTGACTTTAACCTGACTCCGGATAAACCTCCCAACACCTTAAAAAACCCGAATCCTCCAAGTAAACATCAGGAGAAGGCATGTTCTATAAAAGCGGGGGACAACTCTGTGAGCTCAGATCCTTTGGTTAACTTAAAGAAAGATATAACCGCATTCAAGAATAACTTAGCTAGCTTTGAGAACTTTAAAAGAAAAAACAACCTGAAAATAAGAGGGATCCCGGAATCGGTTAAAAAATCTCAACTGGGAGAGTATGTCTCCTCCATGGTATCTCACCTGTTTTCTGTTACTCAAAGGAAAAATCTAGTTGAAAAAGCATTCAGAATACGCAGACCACCTTCTCTACCATCATATATGGCTGCAGACGTCATTGTCTCATTTTATCCCAACTGGGTGAGAGATTCTTTGCTTAATATTGTAAAAGATCCAAGGTTCCTCTCTTCTCCGTATCGCCAATTAACCTTCTACAAAGATTTGTGTAAGGACACATTACAAAAACGCAGAATGTTTCAACACTCTACCCAAAGACTGCAACAGGCAGGAATTCAATACTACTGGTACCAGTCTTCTATTCTGAGGATCCACTTTGCATCAAAATGGTACACCTTCTCTTCTGCAATGGAAGCAATGGTTTTCCTGAACCGTGCAGGTATAAACCCTCCCGGGTATGCCTCGGGTCTCACTTCCTTAACTTGACTCATCACATCTCCGGACGAATGGTCTCTCTTTTTGGCCTACAAATAGTCTAGTCAATCAACAGTCCCTCTGTCATTGGTTAAGTTTCCACGTGTTAGTTTTACGATTTTGAACCGGACATTGCCCCACCAATGGTCCATGGGTCATTTGGAGATGACCCGGCTTCGACAGGCCTTTGCATACTATTCTTTTTACTGGACAGCTTCAGAGTTGATCTAAATTCCCAATTCTACTTATACTACTATGTATATTATTGCATTTTCTATGTCACTGCATTTCTTACTTAACCCTTTTTATTTTTTAGGTATTGTTTTTTAAGCTACAGCGCAGCGTCAGAGTAGATACAACCAAGTCTATATACAGACGCTGTCTTATCTATACTAATTTGTAGCACTACACATAGCCTAAAAATTTATAGCCTACTGCAACTTCAAAGTGAGTTTAATTTCTAGAAAAAGAGAGTTACACACACCATTTTCTTTGTCAACGCATATTTTCCTCAATACTCTCTTGAGTAGTTGTTATGTTGCATCTACCTTGTTAATTCTTACAGTTTTATGTCATTGCTTGTCTCCCCTATTTTCATAGGGGTTCTTTCCCTACTCTCATATCCCTCCCCTTAGGCCCCCACCCCCCTCCCCTTCCTTGTCTACCCTTCCCAGTTAAAAAATTTGAAATTTTCAATAAAAATTATTTGGAAGAAAAAAAAAAAAACACTAGACATCCCCACTGTACAAAACTCTAATTAAGTCAAACACACGTTTCACCTTAGCTGAACTCAGACAATTATTAAATCTCTTTTTACTAAGAATTGCTTACAACACTTCAATATAGAATAGAAGCAAGGCACTTTCAACCTACCTGATCTATATGCTTTTTATACATCTCATTAAACAGTTAAGAGAAACATTTATTTAGTAGATCAAGGTGAAGGGTACTTATGAAGCGCAATTAAAAGATTTTCTCATACAGAGTCTTTGGATAAGCTCTCCCTTGTTACACAGAGCCACCTGATCATTGCTTTGCTAGCAGGCAGACGATTGCAACTAGAGATGTGAGATGGAGATATGGTGGACAACTTCCCAACCACTCTTCAGGTATCCACAAAAACCCAGTCCTTAACATGACCTATCAATTCTTCTCAGGACTTAGTGTGCTGGAGCCATTTCCCAGGTTCATATCATTGAAGCTGACATCCTCAGTGATACATTTCTCCCCTCCGGTATTTTGCAAGGGACCTTTTCACACTGTGAATGCAAATTTTGTGATAACAGCGTAGATTTTAGAACAAGCACCAACAGACAAGTTATGTAACACAGTAGCTTAAACTGCCCAGTAGTTCAAAGATACTGAACTAGAACTATCACTTAAGGAAGAGTGTTCACATCCCCAGCATAAAGGAAGTAAGGAACTTGAGAATAACTCTTTAACAACTCATCTAATTACAGCAGCAAAACTTTAATACCCAGAAAGTAGGGAGGGATCTTTCTTTCATTGATTATCATGTAGAAAGAAAAAGTAAAAAAAATCTGTAGAATAGAAGAAATGTTGAGCTTGGAAATTAAACATAGAAAATCATACCACAAAACATAGCAACCTTAGTTCAATAAAAAAAATAACTAAAAAATGAACTGGGATATTAATTAGTGTGCATGCAGCATGCAAATGCATGTTCACACTGGCCACAGAACAAAAAAAAAATAAAAGACAGAAGCATAATAGGCAAATACCATGCAAAACATTAACATAAGTTTGACAAAAAAATTGCAAAAGCCATCCCATCACTTCAAGGTGACCCTAATTGGGACTGGATTGGTTAAATTATGTCTACTCACAAACAGCAACTCATTCCATTATTACACACAGATCTACCTCTCTTGACCTGATATCTCCTCCTTACTAACCAGAATACCACAATGTAAGTCCTCTATTTCATCTTTCTTCTCTGCTAGATTTCTGAAACTTGACATGGCTAAAACCGAATTCTTCATCTTTCCAACATTTCAGGGCAGCATGGTAACTTTGGTAACTACAGGTAACTACAGGTAACTTTGACATAGTGGGAATAACCGAGACATGGTTAGATGAAAGCTATGACTGGGCAGTCAACTTACAGGGTTACAGTCTGTTTAGAAAGGATCGTAAAAATCGGAGAGGAGGAGGGGTTTGTCTCTATGTAAAGTCTTGTCTAAAGTCCACTTTAAGGGAGGATATTAGCGAAGGGAATGAGGATGTCGAGTCCATATGGGTTGAAATTCATGGAGGGAAAAATGGTAACAAAATTCTCATTGGGGTCTGTTACAAACCCCCAAATATAACAGAAAGCATGGAAAGTCTACTTCTAAAGCAGATAGATGAAGCTGCAACCCATAATGAGGTCCTGGTTATGGGGGACTTTAACTACCCGGATATTAACTGGGAAACAGAAACCTGTGAAACCCATAAAGGCAACAGGTTTCTGCTAATAACCAAGAAAAATTATCTTTCACAATTGGTGCAGAATCCAACCAGAGGAGCAGCACTTTTAGACCAAATACTATCTAATAGACCTGACAGAATAACAAATCTGCAGGTGGTCGGGCATTTAGGAAATAGCGACCACAATATTGTGCAGTTTCACCTGTCTTTCACTAGGGGGACTTGTCAGGGAGTCACAAAAACATTGAACTTTAGGAAGGCAAAGTTTGAACAGCTTAGAGATGCCCTTAATCTGGTAGACTGGGACAATATCCTCAGAAATAAGAATACAGATAATAAATGGGAAATGTTTAAGAACATCCTAAATAGGCAGTGTAAGCGGTTTATACCTTGTGGGAATAAAAGGACTAGAAATAGGAAAAACCCAATGTGGCTAAACAAAGAAGTAAGACAGGCAATTAACAGTAAAAAGAAAGCATTTGCACTACTAAAGCAGGATGGCACCATTGAAGCTCTAAAAAACTATAGGGAGAAAAATACTTTATCTAAAAAACTAATTAAAGCTGCCAAAAAGGAAACAGAGAAGCACATTGCTAAGGAGAGTAAAACTAATCCCAAACTGTTCTTCAACTATATCAATAGTAAAAGAATAAAAACTGAAAATGTAGGCCCCTTAAAAAATAGTGAGGAAAGAATGGTTGTAGATGACGAGGAAAAAGCTAACATATTAAACACCTTCTTCTCCACGGTATTCACGGTGGAAAATGAAATGCTAGGTGAAATCCCAAGAAACAATGAAAACCCTATATTAAGGGTCACCAATCTAACCCAAGAAGAGGTGCGAAACCGGCTAAATAAGATTAAAATAGATAAATCTCCGGGTCCGGATGGCATACACCCACGAGTACTAAGAGAACTAAGTAATGTAATAGATAAACCATTATTTCTTATTTTTAGTGACTCTATAGCGACAGGGTCTGTTCCGCAGGACTGGCGCATAGCAAATGTGGTGCCAATATTCAAAAAGGGCTCTAAAAGTGAACCTGGAAATTATAGACCAGTAAGTCTAACCTCTATTGTTGGTAAAATATTTGAAGGGTTTCTGAGGGATGTTATTCTGGATTATCTCAATGAGAATAACTGTTTAACTCCATATCAGCATGGGTTTATGAGAAATCGCTCCTGTCAAACCAATCTAATCAGTTTTTATGAAGAGGTAAGCTATAGGCTGGACCACGGTGAGTCATTGGACGTGGTATATCTCGATTTTTCCAAAGCGTTTGATACCGTGCCGCACAAGAGGTTGGTACACAAAATGAGAATGCTTGGTCTGGGGGAACATGTGTGTAAATGGGTTAGTAACTGGCTTAGTGATAGAAAGCAGAGGGTGGTTATAAATGGTATAGTCTCTAACTGGGTCGCTGTGACCAGTGGGGTACCGCAGGGGTCAGTATTGGGACCTGTTCTCTTCAACATATTCATTAATGATCTGGTAAAAGGTTTACACAGTAAAATATCGATATTTGCAGATGATACAAAACTATGTAAAGCAGTTAATACAAGAGAAGATAGTATTCTGCTACAGATGGATCTGGATAAGTTGGAAACTTGGGCTGAAAGGTGGCAGATGAGGTTTAACAATGATAAATGTAAGGTTATACACATGGGAAGAGGGAATCAATATCACCATTACACACTGAACGGGAAACCACTGGGTAAATCTGACAGGGAGAAGGACTTGGGGATCCTAGTTAATGATAAACTTACCTGGAGCAGCCAGTGCCAGGCAGCAGCTGCCAAGGCAAACAGGATCATGGGGTGTATTAAAAGAGGTCTGGATACACATGATGAGAGCATTATACTGCCTCTGTACAAATCCCTAGTTAGACCGCACATGGAGTACTGTGTCCAGTTTTGGGCACCGGTGCTCAGGAAGGATATAATGGAACTAGAGAGAGTACAAAGGAGGGCAACAAAATTAATAAATGGGATGGGAGAACTACAATACCCAGATAGATTAGCGAAATTAGGATTATTTAGTCTAGAAAAAAGACGACTGAGGGGCGATCTAATAACCATGTATAAGTATATAAGGGGACAATACAAATATCTCGCTGAGGATCTGTTTATACCAAGGAAGGTGACGGGCACAAGGGGGCATTCTTTGCGTCTGGAGGAGAGAAGGTTTTTCCACCAACATAGAAGAGGATTCTTTACTGTTAGGGCAGTGAGAATCTGGAATTGCTTGCCTGAGGAGGTGGTGATGGCGAACTCAGTCGAGGGGTTCAAGAGAGGCCTGGATGTCTTCCTGGAGCAGAACAATATTGTATCATACAATTATTAGGTTCTGTAGAAGGACGTAGATCTGGGTATTTATTATGATGGAATATAGGCTGAACTGGATGGACAAATGTCTTTTTTCGGCCTTACTAACTATGTTACTATGTTACTATGTTACTATGGTGGCTCAGTGATAATCACTGCAGCCTTTCAGCACTGAGGTCCTGAGTTCAAATCCCACCAAGGGACCCCTGGATGAAGCATTTCATTGCAAAATGCACGTCAGGTGTGGTGGGTCCCCAGTCACTACTCTTGAGGTACAGACAGGACCTTTCATCATGTACTCTTTCATTTTTTGATACTTACTATGTATATATGGCTTTTGTGCATGCACTTTTTCTTGCTTGTTAAACTCATAGCCCTGTATCTGGTTGGGAGTCCTTTTTACCTATGGCAACTTTGCCTTTGCAACTAATTTTAAACCTTGATATGAAGCTATTGGTTCTATAGCAACATATTTTATTTTACTATGTTATACTTCAAATATTAGGTGTCTTAAACTCCTTAACATGTGCAATATACAGTGGGTGCGGAAAGTATTCAACCCTCTTTACATTTTTCACTCTTTGTTTCATTGCAGCCATTTGGTAAATTCAAAAAGGTTCATTTTTCTCTCCTTAATGTACACTCTGCACCCCATCTTGACTGAAAAAAGCAGAAATGTCAGGATGGATGGTGAATGTTATTGGACAGCTATTTTCCGGTCTCTCCAGAGATGCTCAATTGGGTTAGGTCAGGACTCTGGCTGAGCCAGTCAAGAATGGTCACTGAGCTGTTTTGAAGCCACTCCTTTTTTAATTTACCTGCGTGCTTAGGGTCATTGTCTTGTTGAAAGGTGAACTGTTTGGCAAGTCTGAGGTCCAGAGCACTCTGGAAGAGGTTTTCATCTGGGATATCTCTGTACTTGGCCATATTCATATTTCCTTCAATTGCAATCAGTCATACTGTCCTTACAGATGAAAAACACCCCCATAGCATGGTGCTGCCACCACCATGTTTCACTGTTGGGATTGTATTGGGCAGGTGATGGGCAGTGCCTGGTTTTCTCCACACATACCGCTTAGAATTATCACCAAAAAGTTCTACCTTTGCTCATCAAACCAGAGAATCTTATTTCTCATAGTCTGGGAGTCCGTCATGTGTTTTTAGCAAACTCTATGCTGTCTTTCATCGAGAGGCTTCCATCGGGCCACTCTGCCATAAAGGCCTGACTGGTGGAGGGCTGCAGTGGTAGTTGACTTTGTGGTACTTTCTCCCATCTCCTCTACAGCATCTGTGGAGCTCAGCCACAGTGATCTTGGGGCTCTTCTTTACCTCTTTCACCAAGGCTCTTCTCCCATGATTGCTCAGTTTGCCTAGATGGCCAGGTCTAGGAAGACTTCTGGTGGTCCCAAACTTCTTCCGTTTAAGAATTATTGAGGCCATTGTGCTCTTAGGACTCTTGAGTACTGCAGAAATTCTTTTGTAACCTTGGCCAGATCTGTGCCTTGCCACAGTTCTGTTTCTGAGCTCTTTGGCCAGTTCCTTTGACTTCATGACTTTCATTTGGTCTGACATGCACTGTGAGGTCTTATATAGACAGATGTGTGCCTTTACAAATCAAGTGCTATCAGTTTAATTTAACACTGTTGTGCTCTAATGAAAGAGCAGAACAATCTCAAGGAGGATCACAGGAAAATGGACAGCATGTGACTTAAACGCAAATGTGAACGTAGCCATAGTCAAACATTGTGTTGTCTTTGAGTTTAACATATAGCAAATCGTGCTGATAGATTACTGGTGAGAAAATGAGCAGTCATGGTGCACAATGGCACTAATGACAAATTAAACAGTAGGAGGTAAGGTCTTTAAAAACAATTTCAGCAATTTAACCTATAAACTTAAAGCAAGGACCCCCTTAATTAGTACTTTCTGAACTTGTATCATATCACACAACAGAGAGTCAGCAGTAGATAAGGGAAGTAAATAAGTGGCTTAAAAATTGGTGAAGGAAAACGGTTTGGGGTTTTTGGAGAATTTGGTCAACTTGTTTGATAGCTACAAGTTAAAGGTTAGGGTTGGACTTCATCTCAATGGGGAGGAAGCAGCTTTGATGGAGGAAAGAGAAATTAAGAGTGTTTAAACTATACAGAGGGTGGAAGCAACTTTTGTACATAAGTGAAAAGATACTGTAGATAGTCATATGACTATGCGATGAAAGTGGAAGTGGAATTGGGGGAGGGGTTAGAACAGTTAACACAGAGATAGAGGAGGAATAGAGATATAGCAACTTGTATTCTAATTTCAGAAGAATCACAAACAAGATTGAGGTATTAGGTTAACTATTTTAGAAGAGAATTAAGATATAGTGGGGATATCTGAGACATGGCTGGATGAAAGCTATGATGCGACTTCTAATTTACAGAGCTAGAACAGCCCAACCACCACACAATGGATCCCCAGAGAAGCACCATACAGGGAATGGATTAAAAATGACTTTATTAAATATATAATGCAGAATTAAAAAATATATATATAAACAAGCATTAGTGCGCATAATAGGACTCGGAGTCAGCAGATACAATTGCTCCAGTGCAAGTAGTAATGGCTGACCCTTACTTACAGATAAGCAATTCACTCAGAAGTACAAAATGTACAAATGAAGAAAGTGCAACAGCGCAAAAATTAATATCAAAACCTTAAATGCGAGGGATATGTGCCATATATACAAAAGAACTAAAGTGCCATGTGTCACATCAAAAATCAATATATAGAAGTAAATCACATGCCAAAAATATTATCATGTCATGATTAAGGGAGTATAGTCTCCAGAAAACACGTTGAGATTCTTACCCATATGGTTCGTGCTGAAGTCTGTATCCTCTATGCTTAAAGTTTGTGAATAAAGAAAACTCTTTTTTACGGATTCAGCTGGACATTCTCTTCTTTTTTTATCCTGAAAAAGTACTGTGTGCAACATCCTTTGGAAGCAAGCAAGCTAGAATTTGGCGAAGACCACTATGGCTAAATAGAGTTACAATATAAGGGACACAATAATTGACAAAGAGTAAGAATTTAGATTACAAAAAAGGGTAGTAACACAGCAATCATAGCTATAAAAAAATTGTGTAATAAAATAATCAAGGCAGCAAAGATTGAGATATAGAGACTCATTACCAAGGAACGTAAGAAAAATTAAAAAATATTCTAAAAGTACAAAAACAATAAGATACTTAAACATTACAATACTGTCCCCCATTTGGGAGAAATGCGGGAAAGGATAAAGGAAAAGCCAATCTATTAAACATTTTCTTCAATATCGTAATTACACAGGAGAATGACAAATTACATGCTTAAGGAAATCATAAATTCTCTATCAAATTACAAGAGCCTCACCACTTCAAAAACAGTAAAATAGACTAATCATTTGGTTCCATTGGATTTCTGCAGGAATTAAATACTTTGATACAGAGACAATTTTTTCTAATGTTTAATGATTCCATAATTATAGTGTCTGTTCCAGAGAATTATTGCAAAACAAATGTGGCTTCATTATTCAAAAAAGGGTTAAAAACTGAAAATTGAAAGTCTGTAAATATGCCCGCTATTTTAAGTAAAACGTTTGACGGTTTTCTAAGAGATGCCAACGTGGAGTATATAAAAAAAAATATCATAACCCAACATCAACATAGGTTTAAGATAAATAGGTCTTGTCAAACTACTTTAACCAGATTCTATGATGAGATAAGTTCCCAAATGAACAAGACTAAGGACATTGATATTGTTTATCTGAACTTTTCAAAGGGATTCAATATGACTCCACATGAAGGTTTAGTACAAAATATGAGAATGAGACTAAGGGAAAATATGTGTAATTTGGTTATAAACTGGCTTCATAAAAATGATGTTTAATGATGCACACACTCATTGAGTCACAGTTAATAGTGAGTTACAAAGGGTTTGGTATTGGGCCCTCTTCTTTTTAGTATATTTATTACTGATCTGTTTGAGTACATACAGAGAAGAGCTTTAAAATTGGAGATTATATCAAGCTTCTCAAAGAAATAAGCACAGAAGAATATAATTTAATATTTCAGAGGGTTTTGGGTAAGCATAAGGCTCATGCTGAATAATGGCAACTGAGGCTTAATGTAGATAAATGTAAAGTCAGACAAATAAAATGCAAAAAATTATGTATTAAATGGTTGTGAATACTTTTCTGCCCAATGATGACAGAAGTATTCTAGGAGTGATACCTTTAGTGTACTAAATGGTAAAACATTTGGTAAAACTGCTGCTGAAAAAGACTTGGGAATTCTGGTGGTCAGCAAACTCAACTTTATTGACCAGGACCGGGCAACTGCTGCCAAAGCAAATAAAAAAGAGGTAAACATGCTCATTAGAAGAACATAGATTTGCCTCTATACAAGCCATTAATCAGGTTAGACTAAGAATACTGTGTAAAGTTTGGGGCTGCAGGATATATGAAAGACATAGCTTAAGTAGAGTGAGTGAAGAAATAGCAGCTAGGGTTATTAAGGGAATGGTGGACTGCAATGCCAAGACAGATTATCAAACTTGGGTTATTCAGGTTGGAAAAATGAAGACTTAGGGGTGATCTTATAACAATGTACAAATATATGAAAGGACAGTACAAAGATTTTTCTAATGATATTTTTACACCTGCAACAATGACAATGGGTCATCCTCTAGGTCTATTGGAGAGTTAGTTTAATCATCATCAAAGATTCATATTCTTTATTGTATTAACAGTGACACTATGGCGCTTTCTGTTCCATGATACTGTAATAGTCAATTCACTAAAAAATTCAAGGATGATGTGAATGCCTTTCTTGAAAAATTTAATATTACAGGTATGAGTGCTACATTTTGAGATGGGACATTGATCTAGGAAATCAATATTTGGTTGCCACATGAAAAATCAGGATTTAATTTTTCCATAACATGGGGCAAGTAGCATCTGCCTCGATGTTTTTTAATTTATACTATTCGTTCAATAAGTTAGGTCAGCAGCACCCTACATCCTACTACCCTATACCCTACCACCAGCATGGCTCAGTACCATCCTACCCAAGGTTAACACCCTCAATATTCAGAATCTGCCACTCCCATCTCCAAGATTTTTCACGTGCTGCAACAATTTTTTGGAATGCACTACCCAGTCTAATCCAATCAATCCCCAATACCCACAGTTTGCAGCGTGCCCTAAAAGAGCATATCTTCAGACTGGCCTACTTCCTCATTACTTTAGTCTAACTATCCCTGTGTTGCCCATACATTTTTTTACCATAACCAGGTTCCTCGCATCATGTTCTCACATGCTTTATGCAGTTAATAGCCTCTGTGTCTGTACTGTTACATATTTAGGCTGATAACCGGATCATGCAGAATTACATGAACACCCGATTCTTACACTATGGCTGGTCCGAACAACGAAAGCAATTGTTACCATCCACCTTTCGTGTCTCCCCTTTTTCCTCATAGATTGTAAGCTTGTGAGCAGGGCCCTCATTCCTCTTGGTATCTGCTTTTTATGTGATTATTGTAATGCCGCAATGTCTTTTATTGTCTGTACAAGTCCCCTCTAAAATGTAAAGTGCCGCCTGAATATGTTGGTGCTATAGAATTAAAATTATTATAATTATTAGATCATAGGCTTAACTCAATGGACTTGTGCCTTCATTCAACCTTAAATTATAAATATTTCATAACTGTTCTTTTGATGGACCTAAGAAACCCACATTTATGCACTCATTGTGTACAGTATTTAATATGCATTGTGGGAGCTGGTAAAGTGGATAACAACATGCAATCTTTTTTTTTCTTATGTATATATTTGAGTAAAGAGGTTGTCCAGTGAAATTTATTACCAATTTATAGGATAGGTAATGTCTAACTGATTGGTGGTGATCTGAGTGCATGGACCTGCACTTATTGGCAGAATGGAGAATTATTATCCCTAATAGGGAACTATTATCTTCATTAGAAAATGGAGCACCAGGTTGGATTCCCAACCATTACTCCATTGATTCTTTATGTGGCTGCTGCAAAAGTCAAGCACAGAGCTTGAAGCCCCATATGGAATGAATGGAGCAGCATTTGAACATGTGCGGAGCCTCTCCATCCTAATGAGGATAAAAGTTCACAATTCTGCTGACCGATATACGTCCCAGGTGTGGGAGTCAAACTGATCAAGTTATCACCTATTCACAGGATAAGTGATAAAGTTGTTTTCACCAGACAATCCCATTAAGTTATCTCTACAATGTATCCATTCCATTCCATTTTGAGGGTATGTGCACACCTTGTGGGTTCTCTGCAGATCCGCA
This sequence comes from Ranitomeya imitator, assembly GCF_032444005.1. Lineage (NCBI taxonomy): Eukaryota > Metazoa > Chordata > Amphibia > Anura > Dendrobatidae > Ranitomeya > Ranitomeya imitator. The sequence continues at coordinate 326,310,667 of NC_091285.1, read as the reverse complement.
GCGTTTTTTGCAGTGCAGAAATGCTGCAGATCCGCAATTGATTTACAGTACAATGTAAATCAATGAGAAAAAAAAAATGCTGTGCACACTTTGCGGAAAATCCGCTGCGGAAACGCTGCGGTTTAAAAGAAGTAGTATGTCACTTCTTTTTTGTGAATCTGCAGCATTTTTGTACCGATTCCATTATAGAAAACCGCAGGGGTAATAACCGCAGCAAATCCGCAAGAAAACTGCAGCAAAAAAGCACAAAAAACGCTGCGGAACTGCATAAAAAACGCGACAAATCCGCAGGTGCGTTTTCTGTCAAGAGAGAGCAGAATCCGCACCAGAAATTCCTAAGCCTAATCCGCAAGGTGTGCACATAGCCTAAGAAGTAAAAATGCATTTCAATCTTTGAAAGCCCAAATTATGTTCTCCTCATTTTAAATATTCCAAAATGTAAGGCAAAAAGCTAACACTAAGGTAAGTTTTGTATTGTTTGTATTGCTTATGTTATATTTTAATCACGTTGTCATATTTGATGTTGCTAAAATGAAAAGCTTCTTAGGTTTTCTTAAAATTGGCTTTTGGGAGTACACAAGCAATACAGATTTTTGTTGTGCTCAAATAATTACAGTATCTTTCAATAGCAAGAGCTCTTCACGCTGCAGGTTTTTGACATTTACCATCTGTCTGCCATTGTTTTTGCAACCTATTGTATTTTAAGTTCCTCTGTTTTAAACCTTGGATGTTCTGCAAAGTGACTGTAGAGTGCCTTTATTGTATGCGTATGTTGTATTTTTTTATGCCTTGGGTCTTTTACAGTTGCCATCTGTCTACAACTCTCTTTTGTGATTTTTGTTTCTTTGTATGTACAGTATTTGCTAAATGCAATTTATCCCAGAAGCAAAGGACTGTTCTGAAATAGAGCATCACCTGAATCATTATTTATTTAAAAAAAATAACCCTTTATACCTGTATCTAGTACATTTATAGATAGAAACATAGATTGACTTTTAAATATTGCTAAGTGTGATAGCTCACCAAGTTCAGATAATTACAAAAGTTTCAATATTTTTTTTTCCATAATCCAAATTTATTATGCATGTGATGTAGGGGAAGTGTATTTAAATACATCCATATTGTCATCTTCCCCATATGACAGGTAGTGCTTATTTTCCATTGTAAGTCTATGAGAACCATAATGAATCACCATAGATTTATTATTATTATTATTATTATTATTATTTATTTATATAGCACCATTAATTATATGGTGCTGTACATGAGAAAGTGGTTACGTACAGAGTTATAGATATCATTTACAGTATACAAATTTACAATAAAAGACTGGTACAAAGGGGAAAGGACCCTGTCCTTGCGGACTTACATTCTATGGATTTACACAGAGAAAATGCTTTTGCTCTAAACATAAACCATTGTGTGTGCCGGATAGTCTGTTTTCAGGTCAAGTGGGCCACAAGAAGATCGTAGCGGTGTTAGAAACAAAAAAGATGGCGATTGGTAACTATTTTATTACACTTGACCTATATCATAAACATAAATTGGAGGATTTATGAAAATAATGTACTGAGACTTGTTTAAATTGGTTACTTATAGTCTTATGAGACATAGAGATAACATATCTATGATAAAAGAGGTGTTCAAATATAAAATAACAGGACTTTGAAAAAAATATTTTTCAGATAACTGTAGTTTTATTCAAATCATTTAGCATGTGTTTGTGTGTTTAATGTATATATCAAAAATAGAAGTGGAATGGCACCAGGTGTTACCTCCACAGGTAAAATGTAACGTGGAGTTTGCCCTAATCTCAAATAACAAGCGTAGAAATATGGACCAGATAGACTCAAATTAGAACCACTGCGGCATGCGATAAACAATAGCGTTAGGGTGGTGCTCAACATCCATAGTAATGTAAATCCAGAAATAAAGAGAAATAAAGTGGCACTCACCCGATATTGCTATTTGAAAATGTCCTTTAATCAGAGCATACACTCACAGACATGTAGTGGAGAGGCGGCTTGGTAAGGAGAGGAGTGCAAGGGGAGGCAAGAGTCCTCTTGCCTCCCCTTGCACTCCTCTCCTTACCAAGCCGCCTCTCCACTACATGTCTGTGAGTGTATGCTCTGATTAAAGGACATTTTCAAATAGCAATATCGGGTGAGTGCCACTTCATTTCTCTTTATTAATGCATATATCATACAGCACAGTAAGACTAAAATATGCAATATTTATTATATTGCTCAGGCCTTTAACACCTTAACAACCATCGATACACCTTTTAGCGGTGGTAGTTAAAGGTAGTTAAAGGTACTTATTCCTCAGCGGCGCTTTTTAAGGGCGCTGAGAAATAAGGGTACAGCACCCCCCAGAGTCGGAGCAGCTCCTCCGGGGTCTCGACTATAGCTATTATATAGTGCACTGCATGAGGACATTTATAAGAATATTTAAGGGCTGGAACATTTTTTTAATGCATCCAATTGTAGAACTTATTATTATTCCAACATCTTTTGATTAAAATGTACTTTGTTTTAGGAAAATCACTTTAACCAAAGTTCATATTCAAGTTGATCTTCCACTATAATTATCCAAAGTATACTATACAAAAATTAATTGCGCAGCACAGTAATTATACTTATTTTATGCATATGAAGACACAAAAGAGCACAGTGAGGTCAAAATTACTCTGTTGTAAAAACATCACAGTAATAAGCAAATGCTAGTCAAAAGATGGAAAAAAAACAGGGTATTTAGTTGATAGGTTTTTTTGAAAAAAAAATGTATACTTAGGGTACCGTCACACAGTACAATTTTCATCGCTACAACGGTACGATCCGTGACGCTCCAGCATCGTAACAATATCGCTCCAGCGTCGTAGACTGCTGTCACACTTTGCAATCTACGACGCTGGAGTGATAATTTCATGACGTATGTGCGATGTAGAAGCCGTTGGTTACTATGCGCACATCGTATACGATATATGTTACACCATGCGATCATGCCGCCACAGCGGGACACTAGACGACGAAAGAAAGTTTCAAACGATCTGCTACGACGTACGATTCTCAGCGGGGTCCATGATCGCAGGAGCGTGTCAGACACTGCGATATCGTAACTATATCGCTCGAACGTCACGAATCGTGCTGTCGTAGCGATCAAAATTGCACTGTGTGACGGTACCCTAAGACTTCAAGTTTCTTGGTGGTGTGAACATGTTCTTACAGACTTGTTTAATGTGCAAGTAGCCCATGTGTTTCTGGTTATTTTATGCATATGTAGACTTCTAGTTTACACAATTTATTAGTTGCCACTTTGTGCAAGTAATTTGCACCAAATTTTGCCACAATTTTTGTATACAGTGTTAGATCATAGGTCATGCCCTTCCTATGTGAAGCTGCATCCCTTTCATGTTAAAATGTGCCACTTTATTGTTCGAGGCAGAAGAAGTGTCTGAAAATCACAATAAACGGTGTGCAGGTACTACAAGTTTGCTTGTTTTGTGCAAATTGTACAGAATTTCAGAACATTTAAGTTAGCGAATCTCTGCCAAAGTCTACGCAGAAGGTTTGATATGCTGCAGATGAAAAAAAAACGGACTTTAAACTTATTTTAAATGGAGTTATCTGATCAGAATAAATTATAAATGCTGAACATATCCTGTAATGAAAATTGACATATTGCATACTGGCAATTGCATATTCTTTGGAGATTACATTGAAACGTGAAAAGTTATGTCTGTTGTCAGAATACATTTGTTTTCATCATGGAACATGTAACTCGCCATGAGCAGTTTACTGTGCAAATTTACACAAATATGTCTTTCAGCAGCAAGTGCTGTAAAGAAAAAAAAGATGCTTATTAGCATGTGTCAAACGTAACTGGAAATAATGGCACTGTACTACAACCACTCTTTTGGGATAAATCCACTCCTCCCTGTCCCACAAATCATTGAAAGCACATAGACAAACAAGCAGTAATTGGGTCATTAAATCAAATAAGTGGTCACCAGGCATTTTTTTTTCATGAATGAGATTTGCATCTACTAAATATTCTGTGTGAATAATAAAAAAAACATTAAATTATGTTGTGATGTAAATGAAGTTATTTCGTGATTATATGCTCTAGCATAGTGCTGGAAATCTTCGTAGCGCATGTTAAATCATGAAGTGCAGAAGGTACAAATTATTTCATTTCTGTAGGGTAATGAATAAAGGCGTAGTACTATAAAATAATACTTAGTCAGGGTATCTTAATCTTAGCCCAGTCATCTTTCACTTACTTTTTATGCACTGAATTGCAGATAGTAGGTTATTGCAGACCTGCTTTCTCTCCGCCATCTTATTAAATTTGTATTATTTACATTTCTTTCTGCAACATTTCCTGGGCTGCAGCATTTAACATATGCATTTCAGGACCGTTTACATAAACTGTTTTAATGCAATTTGGTGTGCAAATCCTTCCAAATCAGTAGTTGTATTAATATGATCTTTATTTGTGTTGAGGATTTTATATTTTGTACCTTTGTTAGTCGTGAACTTAGTTTTTGTGTTACTGTTCTATTTTCACATTGATGTTTTGCAAAAAGCTGATTTTACACACAGTATGTTGCTAGGAATATTTTTTGTAGCATTTTTCATGACTTTTTTGTTTACATATGTAAAGCATCATTAAAAAGTTTGTTACATTTACTAATAAGACATAAAAAATACTCTGTAAGGCACGTTTTACATGTCCTGGTGGTTCCTGTACTTGAAAAGCCAGTACCTGTGAGATCCATGGTCCGTGCTCATGTGCTATCCATATGTACACATGTTAAATCTGTGTGACATCGGTGTATACATTTGCTGTCCATGTGTCACATCCATGTGAAGTCCATGTGCCGTCTGTGTGCCCATGTGACATGAATCCTGAACCTGGGGAAAGCATTACAGTTAGCTGTTCCCTGAGGTTGGGTGCTGAAGACAGCTTATATCATTGTTGCCTGGTCACCCTGAGATTACCATGACTAGGTGACAATGTATTCTACACCATCTGTGTACATTGTGTGTAAAATTAAGAATTACATTTAAAAAAGTGACGAAAGCTCCTGTGTAATTTTCAGAACCAGCAAAGGGAAAGCCTACAGCTGGGGGCTGATGTTAATAATCTTATGGATGTGCCATTTCTGTGGTGGCTAAGGGCTCATGTTGGTAGTCTGGGAAGGAGAACAATATCCATGGCCCCTTCCTAGGTTATTAATATTAACTCACAGCTGTCTGTTTAGCCTTTGCTGGTTTGAATTTATAGGGGAACTCTACTTCATTTTTTTTCTGGGGTTCCCCATAAGCTGACCAGCAAAGGCTAATAATACAGCTGTGAGATGTTATTAATAGCTTGAGAACCTTTTGGGATACTGTTCAGCACCCAGCGCCTGGGATCAGCATGAACTGTAACACTTTTTCCAAGGTGCAGATATATGTCATCTATGTGCACATGTGCTGCACACATTTTTTCCATGCTGCACAAAAAACAGGACATGTCTGTGGTTTTTTCACACAGACACATGGTCCGTGTGAAAAACCTGACATATGCGCACCACCATTTAATACAATGGGTGGGTGTGTGTGTGTGTGTCAATACAGTATTTGCGATCCTTATAAGGACCACATACGTACACAAAAAGCAGATATGTGACAGTTGACACAAACACAGGGCAAGCTGCAGGTATAACCCACTGTTTCAAATACCTTTCCGCACTTTTAAATTGCCTTTCACTGATCATAGTGTATCTTGTTAAGATCTTTGAGAACCATTTTTTATACTTATTACTTAGCTGGACTGTTTCCATTATTTTATATTTACTAGGTAATTTTAAAGATCATGGGACAGTCTGGCTCACCAGAGAAACAGTGAATATTCCAATGGCTACTGGTTTTGTTGGGGACAGTTATTCCAAAGTTTCATTTTAGATTAGTTTGTAAAATGTATTCAAGATGTGACAGAGGTTCACAAGGATACCAGCACAGTTTACAATCAATCACTATAAAAGTGGATATTCACTCTTTATTAGTATTTGGCCCTGATTATCATTACTTGTGGTCGGCTCTGATAACATTTTTTTTATGATGAAGCAAAGGTACCCAAGTCTGACAAAATATAGTACTTTGCCTTTTACCTGACACTTAGCTCCAAATGTTATTACGTTTTAACCTTTTTTTTTTATAATGCAAAAATCATCGGAAAGGCATAATTGCCATGTATTAACTGAAAATAACAACATGTGATCTAAATATGGTTGATAAAAAAAAATGGTTGAAAATAAAAAAGCAAAACCCACTAGTTCTCAACACTATAATTTGGACTTAGCTGCTTTATTTGGTATACAACTACCACCTGTTGTCAGAAGCTTAAGTGGAAATGAAATTAAAAAAAACAACCAAATAGTGCTTAGGACCAAAGGAGTATAAATGCGAATTACCCCATGCAATTTTCCTAGAACGGTATATGACAGTGATCCTGCATATACACCAATCCTGTGGTAAAGGAGGGGTAGTATGTATGGGGACATGGTGCCAGGTAAAATATAAGAGTATATTTTGGTGCTGTACTGTGCCACAGACAGCTGAAAACTGAAAACAGGTTCCATCTACCCTCACATGAATCTCTCCTTCCCAATATTTTCCCAGAGGACCGGTCTATATAAGGCGAATGATGATGTAGCCATGGTACCCTTAGCAAGACCTCGTCAATACCCTCAGGTATGACTAGCAGGGAAATTGTCTTCTGATGTGCTGGAGACATGATGAGAGTGAGGGCAAAGTTGATCCATTTACCACCCGGATGGTAACTGGTTTGGTGAGCATCACCAGGGGTATTGTGGGTCATTGGGTGAAGGCAGAAACATGAAATTGCCCTCCGCCCCAGAATTTACACAATCCTCCACAGTATGGGTGGATGTGTCAATGGCTAGTGTTCCCTTAAAGACAATTTGGAGGAAAATGATGCTGTGTCTAATGAGCCTCCTCCTATAGCCACTAGACACGGTCGTTTCCTAACCGCTGAGGACATCTGTTGGCATAATGTCCTGGCTGCCGACAGACAAGACAGACCAGGGGTGTACGAGCCGAACAAGACTTAGATCCCGCTCTAGAAACCTCCATGGCCTCTTGAGGCTCTGATGCCTGGACCGGAGATTCCAGAGGCTTGGCGAAGTTAGGAGCCAGCCGAAACCTCTGCCAACACTGGGCTCACTCCAACCTTTGCTCGGCGTACCGAAGGTCAATACATGTGGAGACTGATATTAGCGGCCAGAGCATCCTTCACTTGGTCAGCCAGTCCCCTCCAAAAGACCGGAATGAGAACTTTATCCGACCACTCCAGCTCAGATACAATAGTCCGGAAGTGGAAGGCAAAGGGGCTGACCATAGAAGAGCACCGAGTCAATGCCAGCAGCTGGAGTGCAGTATCGTGGGTGACTCGAGGTCCTACAAAGACCTGGTTCAGAGTGCTCAAGAACCGCGAGACACTGCACCATCGGATCATTGCACTCCCACAGCAGCGTAGCCCACTTCCACACCCTGTCCGACAAGAGTCAGATCAAGAACCCCACTCTAGCCCGCTCTGAGGGAAAACGTGTAGCCAACAGCTCTACAGTAGATGTATTGCACACTGGTTCTCAAATCCCCTACACGACTTTCTATCGCCTGTAAATTTATCAGGCAGTGGAAGATGGGATAAAGTCGGAAAAGGGGTGGCAGCAGACATACGAGATGCAACTTCAATAGCTGCCTGAGCCGCTACTGCAGTAACATCTACAGCGGCCGTGCGCTAGCATAGACCATGAGATGTGATTTGTATGCATGATTGATTGTCTCTGGTGAAAGCTCCTAATATATCCCCTACCCTTTGGTTGTGCATGTGTTCAGGGGAGATTGGGATAGACAGCGCCAAGTAGTGGCATTGCTTGCACGACACTGTGCGCACTGTGGGTCCGATCAAACTCTTACCCCAGCATTACAGGGGCTGAGCTTTAGGGACCTCACTAGTGCCATTTCTGCTGTGCCCTGTGACGCTTAGCAGGGAACAGCATTCTATTGCAGTGTTTGCTGCAGCTCTGGTGCAACATTTAATCCGTGTTTCTTTAGTGCTCTATCACCACTTTGTGTCTGCCAATGCCTAGCAGCAGGTTCCATTTCTGCACAGTGGACCCCAGATTGTGAGCGCACTTTACTATAATACTTTTATTTGGTGTGTTCCACCAACCCTGTTTTATAGTCAGTAGGGTCCTGGTGCCCGTGCTGGGCAGACAGCTCTGCAGCATTCAAGCTGATACCCAGCCATTCTGAGTTTGGACGGACAGAGGGTACAGCTGAGGCAGCAGCGCTGTCCACAGTTCAGAACAGGAGCAAGAAGTGGTCCTTAACCAGTACAGGGACACAGGTCGCTCACCATGTGGCAGATCATAGCTTGGGCTCAAACCTTTCATTTCCATTTGAAACGGATGGAAGAGCACTCAGGTGCAGTGAGCTCGCACAGGGAGGATGCTGCATTATCGCAAGAGGCGGTATGTCCCCGTAATTCACTGCAGGATGTAGGAGAAAGCGTAGGGAAAGCGGAGAACTTGCACTCCGTGGAACCTGACGCCAATGTTGCAACTGACTGAAATGTGCTGAGACAATCTAAAAGTAAAGTTCTTCATTTTAAGTTGGAAAAGGACTCTGTCTCTTATTGTTGGAAACAGCAGAACTTCAGTCAGCCCGATGGGACCCAGATGGTGCAGAGGGTGAATTGAAAGGTATGCTGCAGAAGGGACATTGTTTCCATGTAATTGTGGCTCAGCCTTTTACTCATGGATATAGATATATATATATATATAGTATATGAATGTATGTGCTTGTTAAATATATGCAACCAAGCTTGCAGTGCCACAGGTTAAAAGTAGAGTAAAACTATATACCTATATGTACATAGGTTAGTATTTTTTCATATAAAAAGGTAGCAGTCCTAAAGCCCCTCATGCACATAAGATTGACATCAGCTGAACTTGCAAGTATCAGCAGTTCCAGCTAATAAAGTCTAATGTGTATTGGTGCTTCCCAACTCTCCACCGACAGATGATGTTGAAGAGATAATCATTCGACATGTCTGTTTTGTACTGCCAATCCTTTTGGTCTCTAGGGATAAGCCACCAACAGAGAGCAGCTGAGCAAGCACTCTAAAGGTACCTTCACACTAAACGATATCGCTAGCGATCCGTGACGTTGCAGCATCCTCGCTAGCGATATCGTTTAGTGTGATCAGAATCCTGCTGTGATGTCGTTGGTCGGGGTTAGAGGGCCAGAACTTTATTTGGTCGCTGGCTCTCCCGCTGACATCGCTGAATCGGCGTGTGTGACACCGATTCAGCGATGTCTTCACTGGTAACCAGGGTAAACATCGGGTTACTAAGTGCAGGGCCGCGCTTAGTAACCCGATGTTCACCCTGGTTACCATCATAAAAGTAAAAAAAACAAACGCTTCATACTTACCTACCGCTGTCTGTCCCCGGCGCTGTGCTTCTCTGCTCTGGCTGTGAGCACAGCGGCCGGATAGCACAGCGGTGACGTCACCGCTGTGCTTTCCGGCTGCCCGGCGCTTACCCTGGTTACCCGATGTTTACCCTGGTTACCGGCATCGTTGGTCGCTGGAGAACTGTCTGTGTGACAGCTCTCCAGCGACCAAACAGCGACGCTGCAGCGATCCGGATCGTTGTCTGCATCGCTGCAGCGTCGTTTAGTGTGAAGGTACCTTTATGTATATGAGAGATGGTCAAGATAGCTTTAGGCCGTTCGGCTAGACCATCTTTTAGTCCTCAGTGACCGAAAGTGCATGGGGGTTCAACACTCACAAAAATGATGTCTTCTTGACTCATTTCATCACTTTTGTCCTCGAATGTTAGCTTGATCTCAGGAAGAGAGACTTTTAAAGGGAAACTGTCAGGTGATTCAAGTTGGAATCGCATTTTGACTGCACAATTGTAGCCATGCAGCACTGCCACTAGGAGTTTTGGGGCCCCGTACTGGCAACATTTTCATGTGCCCCCTAGAAACTCCACACAGGCTCCACCCTAGCCCACCTCCACCCTTCGAATCTTCTACAGTTCCACCACCCTCTCTTGGAAAAACTCGACTTCTGCAGCATGTCCTCAGTAATCACACATTAATAGTTCCCATCCCCAGATCATATACATAGCCAGCAGCTTTTGTTTTGGCCAAAAGATTTTTTAATCCGCCTCCACGACAAAGTAGACTCATGTGGCCAGGCTCTACTGTACAGTAACTTATTAAACATTTGTTAAAATATCCAATACAATTTTATAAAGAAAAAACCTGATCAGCACCTCCTAGGTGTGAACAGGTGCCAGCTGCAATAGCTGCATTATATAGAAAAAAAGGAAACACAGGAAAAACATGAGCCTACATTTAAAATGGGTAAGTATAACTTATATACATCACCTGCTGGTCAATGGGAGGAGTGCAGAGTCAGGCTTTAGGCATTCAGACCTCCATTAGTAAAATCTAAAGAAAAAACCTGACCAGCACCTCCTGGGTGTTAACAGGTGCCAGCTGCGATAGCTGCATTATATAGAAGAAGAAAACACAGCAGCACTCTCTAGGAGAAGAAATATATGCAAACACTGAAACATTGAGGGTATGTGCACACGTAGAAAGCTCCTCTGTGGATTTTTCCGCAGCGGATTTGATAAATCCGCAGTGCAAAACCGCTGCGGTTTTTCCTGCAGATTTATCGCATTTTCTATTGCGGATTCCGCTGCGGATTTACATCTGCAGTTTTCTATTGGAGTAGATGTAAAAACGCTGCAGATTCCGCACAAAGAATTGACATGCTGCAGAAAATAGAACGCTGCGTTTCAGTGTGTTTTTTTCTGCAGCATGTGCACTGCGGATATCGTTTCCCATAGGTTTACATTGTACTGTAAACTCATGGGAAACTGCTGCTGATCCACAGCTGCGGAAACTCTGTGGATCCACAGCAAAATCCGCATCGTGTGCACATACCCTCAATCTAAACTGCGATATTATTCAGTAAGATGAACTTACAAAAATGATGGTTCTTAGCGCATAAATTGGCCAATTCATGTGTGCCCATCAACCATGGCAAGGTGAATTCCCTCTGATGGGTCCCTGTTTCACTGTACATACCTCTCTTGAGCTATTAGCCTGGTGATCTAAAGTTAATAGGGTTTCAACGTTCACAAAAATAATGTCTTCTTGACTCATTTCATCATTTTTCCCCTGTTTGCTTGATCTCAGGAAGAGAGACTTTTAAAGGGAAACTGTCAGGTGACTTAAGTTGCAATCACATTCTGACTGCACAATTGCAGCCATGCAGGGCTACCACTATGAATTTTGGGGCCCCATAGTGGCAACATTTTCGTGAGCCCCCTTGAAACTCCACCCAGGCTCCACCCTGGCCCCGCCTCCACCTCTTAATCCTTCCACAGTCTTATCACCATCTGTTGGAAAAATTCCAGTTCTGCACCATGTCCTCACCAGTCACACATTTTTTAATTTGCCACCACAACAAGGTAGACTTTTTTGGCTAGGCTCTACTGAACTGTAACTTATTAAACATTTGTTAAAAGATCCAATACAATTTTAGGTATATTTTTACTTATCTTCAATTTTTTTATATGACCAATAATATCAGATACTAGGGACAAATACAGCCACGCCATGACCATACCACATATTACCACCACTAGTAACCAAATAATATCACATACAAAGAACAAATACAGCCACACTAAGACCAGATCACCGAATACTACAATACTGATCATTAATAAAAAAACCACAATATTAATGCCATTATACACAGGAGATCAATACTTAATGTACAGTGTCCGTGTTTAGGTAGCACAGTGATCACCGGTGACATTATGCACAGGAGGTCTGTATATAGTGTCGGTGTACAGGTAATACAGGGATCCCCTGTGATATTATACTCAGGAGCTCTATATTTTAGTGTCAATGTACAGGTAATTCCATGATTACCGGTGACATAATACACAGGAGCTCTTTATATAGTATATAGTGTACAGGTAATATAGTGATCACCAGTGACATTATACACAGGAGCTCTGTATATAGTGTACAGGTAATACAGTGATCATTAGTGACATTATGCAAAGGAGCTGTATATAGTGTCAGTGCACAGGTAATACCGTAATCACCAGAGACCTTATACACAGGAGCTCTGTATATATTATATTGTATATAGTGTAAGTGTACAGGTAACACACTGACTCACCGGTAACGTCTCTAGTTGAAGTCCTTAATCTTCGCTTTTCTTCTTCATCCAGTTCAGACCACCATCATTTCTTCCAGCCAGGACTCATCTCTGCAGAAAATAAAACAGTTACTGTATATAGAGCACATTCCTCAATTTTTCCCCACCCTCTATACTACGCCAGATGAAGAAAAAAGTGACCGTGCTGTCCTGCACAGCAACAGGACCTCTCCTCCCCCACACTGAAAACAGTATCTAAAAAATAATGTCCTTTAATTATCCCCTACAGTAATAATATCCCACATTCTGGACCTCAGGTGTCCTCCCATGCTGCCTCATTTCTTTCCACACTGCCCCCGTGTCTCTCTGTATTGCCCTCATATACATCCATAATAGTATAATGCATCCCACAGTCATATATAGTAGTATAATGCAGCCCCATAGCAGTATAATGCAGCACCATAACGGTATAAAGCAGCAGCATAGGAGTATAATACACCCTCATAGTAGTATAATGCAGCCCCATAATATAATGCACCCCATAGTGGTATAATGTACCCCCGATAGTATAATGCATCCCCATAGAAGTATAATGCAGACCCATAGTAGTATAATGCACCTCTTAGTGCAATGCACCCCATAGTATAATGCACTCCCACAGCAGTATAATGCAGCCCCATAGTGTTAGGGCTAGCGGAACGCACCAAATAATAAGAAAGGTAGAATAAGGTGTGTTCGCAGCCCGGGGTCCACCGTGCAGAGATGGAACCTGCTGCCAAGTAATGACGGACTATATGGCGGTACAATGTGTATACACACACGGGTTAACTTCACTCTGTGTGAAGGAAGCGAACCCTGTTAAGTCCCAGCGCCGCGGTACCGCACACAAGAGCGCAAGCAAGGAGTCACCGAGCTCAGTCCCAAGACTTGGGATCCGAGTCTGTCTAAACTACTTGCGCTCGACAACGCTAATGGGGTGTTAGCGTAACGAAAATAATAATTAAAGATGCACGAGAGTGCATGCGGTGCCGCACTGGCGGATGCCACTAACCACCCAGGCTTGGGTCAGGAAAGCGCTGTGAAAGCGCACGGCGCTGCACTGGCGGTCACAGCAATTAGACGCTGTATGGTGTGTAACGTGCTGGTGGCTAAGTCAGGCGCTAGATAGCAATCATCCACCTTCCGCGAACAGTCATCCAATAGGGAGGGGATTTTAAAGAACGACTTTCACTCACAACACACACACGTTTACAAGTGTACACTAGCGCATGGCCCTGCGGTCATGCGAACCTTATATAGCTGCAGCATGTACATGACCTTCCCAGAAGGACCAATGGGAGGCTGCCACAGAAGTTGAGCACCTTCAGGACCTTCCTGGAGGACCAATGGGATCTGCTGCAGTATCTGAGCATGTGACCCTCGATCTCCAACGGGAGATCTTTCCCTGGGCATGCTCAGAAGGGGAAAAGCAGGACTTAGTCCCAAAAGCATCTGCTCGCCGCTGCCCAGCACTGGCTTCAATGGCAGAAGCTGGAAAAGCAGCAGTAACTCTATGCACGGAGTGAGACTGAGCAAGATGCTGGGACCGTTGTCTCCGCTGTGCAGACTCCACTGCGGCTGGAGAAGAATGGAAGACCGTAGCAGAGATGGTTCGAGATTCCCCCTGTGCAGAGGCGGGAACTCGACACCTAACACATAGTATTATAATGCAGTCCCATAATACAATGCACCCCGTAGTGGTATAATGCAGCCCCATACCAGGGTTTTACAAAAAAATATAAAAGTTTCTCCTTACCTGGTCAAGATCCAATGATGTCCTCTGCTCCATATTTCTAAGGCGCATAACATCATTCCTGCATATGACAGTGACGTCATATGCCAGTGATGTGCCCTCTGATGTCAGCTGCCAGCCTGGGATTGGCTGTCGGCTGTTAACTGTTGCCATACAGGAGGAATCTCCTGCACAGCAACAAATTTTAACTGCCCGTGCATCTGAGAATACACAGGCAGTTACTGAGTCGGCAGAATCCAGCTGCTGGGTTTCAGCAAGCAGAGAAGAGGGGGCCCGCTGTGGGCCCCTCTGCTCATTGGATCCCATGTGCCAGTAAGGGCAGTAATGCCCTGATGGCAGCCCTGCAGCCATGTATTTTATGCACATTGTGGCATTTCAAAGAAAAATATCCCTTAAAGATTTGCTCCTCAAGAGACTTGTCAATCATCTGCTGAAGCCAGATAGGGGCAGGGCTGGATTTGCCAACTATAGTTCCATAGTGTTAGAATTATATACATAGCTGCAATTGTGCAGCCAGGCTGCGATTCATGCTGCCTATGATTCGTACAGCATGAATTACATGATAGGTTCCATTTCACTTCTAGACAACAGCAATACAAGTAAGAGCAAATCAGAGTCAGCAGAAATCTTTCTATGAAATGGTAACTTACCACTAATAGTGGCAGACCACAAGGACGCTATGGACCCTATGAGTAGAGCCCATGATACTAAGGGGTGTCATGATCTAATTCTGAGGTTGTGTTCAGCTGTCTTGTCTCTGGACTGGTCATGTAGGAGTTTATCCTCTCTGCCTCACTTTACTGCACGGTTTGAGCTCCTGACCTGATCCCTGTGATAGTGTTCCTGTTTGCCTCTGAGTGCCTGCACCCGTTTATGACTTGTTCTGACCTCTGGCCTGTACCCTGACTCCGTCTTACGTCTCACGTTTTGGTTACCACGTTCCCGGTAGGTTCTGATGTCTTGCTTGTCCCCGACTATACTCTGCTCGCCCCTTCTGTACCGCACTGCTATCTCTGTGTATGACCTTGGCTTGTTTCACGTCTCTTTCATTACCTGTGAAACCTGTGTTATTATTCAGCGTTGCTGCGCTGTGTGTACAACCTCTTTCTCTTAACCAGCACCCTCTGGTGGAGGTTGCTCTATACTGCACTGCAGCAGCACATTACAAGGGGCTTCAATAGGGGCAAAATTACTTTGTAGTTGTCACAATGCATGTGAAGTTTGCTCCTCTGCGTCTGTGAAGTTTGCTCCTCTGCGTCTGTGCCTATGGGCTATGACCAAAACTAATCAACAAATATATTTTTTCGCATGGAAAGGACCCATTAGGTCTGAAATAAGGCAACATAAATTCTATGCACCGTCCCTGGGTATAAGGAACAGTGGCATCTGCTAATGTCTGGTGTCTCTTGCTGCATCTTCCTTTCTTCAAAGGCATCAGATCTTCCACCAAACAAGTGTAGGTAGGTGTATAGCAGAAGCAAGATGCCAAATTAGCTCTGTCAATCCACTACTTGCTCCAGTACATTAAATTATGCTATTTTATTCCTTTAATGTCTTAAAGGGTTACATGTTTCGGTGGTTTGTTACCCTTCGTCGCACCAAAAAGATGACTTTTACTGAACCTCTGGACTGATGCTACATTATGTTGTGACAGTACATAAATACCTAATCAGTTACATGGTATAAAATGTCACTTGCTCTATTCGATGCTATACATAATCTAGGAATGGATAAATTTACCAAACAGACTATGAATTTTAGTATATTTTATATGATTATCTGTCCCCTGGTAGAATTATTTCTTTGCATCACTGCCCAACATTAATAACAGGCAATTGGTTCCTTGTTAAAAGAAATATTGTCTTTGAGCTACAAATTTAATATTTTATAGTTTAGGTTATAGAAAAAATAAAATTTGCTCAAAGTGATTCTGTTATTTTGTTGCAACTGAATGATGAAAGATGACATATTGTGAAGACGTGCGGCCAATCCATTCTTTTTCTTTTGAACTACACATGGTTCTTAAGTCCTTATAATAAAATAAACCAATTATATGCAAGATCTTTCCATCCAGTCATATTAGATCCATATACTGTAATATTCCTTTTAAAATTATGTGCGGAGATTAACGACATCATCACAAAAAAAAAATATTTTTTATCAAGCGTAGTTGTAGCTGCACTATGGCCTTGGACACATATATCTGGCTGTTGGGAGATCTTTCTTCTTCTTTATAGTTTTTTTTTTTTTAAAGTTAGATTCTTCCTGTTTGAAAGTGGTCCTCCTTACAAATGCCAAGATAAGTCAAGGGAAGCATGGTGGCTTATAGGTTAGAACTGTTGCTTTGCAGCACTGAGGTCCTTGGTTCCAGTCAAGGACATCAATGTGTGCTCTCGCCTTTTCGTAGGTTTCCTTTAGGTACTGGAGATGCTGATGATAATGTCTGTAATGCGCTGTGGAATATGATTGGGCTACATAAGTAAACTAGAAGGGCATTTCCAGAAGGAAATACATGGTGCTTGAACAGCGCTGCCAGCTTTACAGCAGTGTATCAGATGTCGACTGTAAGAAAGTAAAGTTAGAATATGAATGTTGTGTATGGCGATGGCACAACCTGGGATGGGTTGTATATGCAGCCAATGGGAGTGATGTAGTGATGACACCATCACCATCAACCAATCAGAGGTCAGCTTTCATTTTACCTCACCAGTTTCAAAAATGAAAATTTTACTCTGAGGCAATTTTCATTAATCATGCCACTAACATTTATTATAGAAATCAGGGAACCTTGTCACATACATTTCTTATAGCAGTGCAGTGGTCCCTATTTACTCAATAAAATTGTACAGTTAGTGGACTAGTAAGTCCTTAAGGTCCCTTCACTCGGAATGATACCGCTGACTATTGCGACGCTGCAATGTCACAAACCCGACATCGCAGCGTTGCAAGCGCAGCGGTCACAGTGAACAATTTTCTTCACTGGGAGTGTATGATGCATGACACCCCAGCGATCTGCCATGCTCAGGAATGCCGCTTGCGATGTTGTATCCCACTGTCACACGCAGCAATTGCCGCCATCACAGCGGGGTATCGCTGAAACGTTATGGATCGGATGCTCGTTCAGTGTGATGGGGGCCTTAGTAATGATAATTGCAGCTGTACTCCTGAAAAATAAAAATGGACAAAAGCGCATATCACATTTTCATGGAAATATTTTGTGGACATTTGTGTGGTGCGAATCATCTTAGGTTGGTTAAAGCTGGAGCGACTGGCATAGTGCAGCCCCTCACAAGCCACTTTGGCATGGTGTGGCCCCTCAACAGCCACTATGATGTCGGGGGCCTTTCAGGAGCCAGTCTGGCATGCGAGGCCTCTCAGGGGCCACTTTAGTATGTGAAGTCCAAGACCCACTTTGTTGTGCGGACCCCCTCAGGATCCAGTCTGGTTCCCTGGGCCCCTCAGAAACCACTTTGGTGCCAATGAACCTCAGGAACAAGTCTGGCATGAGGGCCCTGCCTCTGGGTAGCCATTTTGGCCCCTTTGTACACAATTTGATGTGCGGGGCCCCTTGTTAGCCACTTTGGCCCCTTGGTAGCCATTATGGCATGTAGGAATCCTTGGTAGCCACTTTGGTGCACACAGCCTCTCTTTAGCCACTTTAGCCCCTTGGTAGCCACTTTGGCACATTCGGCGCCTCGGTAGCCACTTTGGCCACTTGTTGGCCACTTTGGCCGCTTGGTATCCACTTTAGCACATTCGGCATCTTGGTAGCCACTTTTGCCACTTGGTAGCCACATTGGCATATTCGGCACCTTGGTAGCCACTAGGGCCATTTGGTAGCCACTTTGGCACATTCGGCACCTCGGTAGCCACTTTGCCACTTGGTAGCCACTTTGGCCACTTGGTAGCCACTTTAGCGCATTCTGCACCTCAGTAGCCACTTTTGCTGCTTGGTAGCCACTTTGGTGCATTCGGCACCTCAGTAGCCACTTTGGCCACTTGGTAGCCACTTTGGCCACTTGGTAGTCACTTTGGCACATTCGGCACCTTGGTAGCCACTTTTGCCACTTGGTAGCCAATTTGGCAAATTCGGAACCTTGGTAGCCACTTAATAGCCACTTTGACACATTCGGCATCTCAGTAGCCACTTTGGCCACTTGGTAGCCACATTGGCATATTCGGAACTTGGTAGCCACTTTGGCCACTTGGTAGCCACTTTGGCACATTCGGCACCTCGGTAGCCACTTTGGCACATTCGGCACCTTGATAGCCACTTTGGCCACTTGGTAGCCACTTTGGCGCATTTGGCACCTCGGTAGCCACTTCGTCCACTTGGTAGCCACTTTAGCACATTCGGCACCTCTGTAGCCACTTTGGCCACTTGGTAGCCACGTTGGCCACTTGGTAGTCACTTTGGCACATTCAGCAACTTGGTAGTCACTTGGCCACTTGGTAGCCACTTTGGCACATTCGGCATCTTGGTAGCCACTTTTGCCACTTGGTAGCCACATTGGCATATTCGGCACCTTGGTAGCCACTAGGGCCATTTGGTAGCCACTTTGGCACATTCGGCACCTCGGTAGCCACTTTGCCACTTGGTAGCCACTTTGGCCACTTGGTAGCCACTTTAGCGCATTCTGCACCTCAGTAGCCACTTTTGCTGCTTGGTAGCCACTTTGGTGCATTCGGCACCTCAGTAGCCACTTTGGCCACTTGGTAGCCACTTTGGCCACTTGGTAGTCACTTTGGCACATTCGGCACCTTGGTAGCCACTTTTGCCACTTGGTAGCCAATTTGGCAAATTCGGAACCTTGGTAGCCACTTAATAGCCACTTTGACACATTCGGCATCTCAGTAGCCACTTTGGCCACTTGGTAGCCACATTGGCATATTCGGAACTTGGTAGCCACTTTGGCCACTTGGTAGCCACTTTGGCACATTCGGCACCTCGGTAGCCACTTTGGCACATTCGGCACCTTGATAGCCACTTTGGCCACTTGGTAGCCACTTTGGCGCATTTGGCACCTCGGTAGCCACTTCGTCCACTTGGTAGCCACTTTAGCACATTCGGCACCTCTGTAGCCACTTTGGCCACTTGGTAGCCACGTTGGCCACTTGGTAGTCACTTTGGCACATTCAGCAACTTGGTAGTCACTTGGCCACTTGGTAGCCACTTTGGCACATTCGGCACCTCGGTAGCCACTTTGGCCACATGGTAGCCACATTGGCATATTCGGCACCTCGTTAGCCACTTTGGCGACTTGATAGCCACTTTGGCACATTCATCACCTCTGTAGCCACTTTGGCCGCTTGGTAGCCACTTTGGCCATTTGGCAGCCACTTTGGCACATTCGGCACCTCGGTAGCCACGTTGGCCACTTGGTAGCCATTTTGGCCACTTTGTAGCCACTTTGGCACATTCGGCACCTCGGTAGCCACTTTGGCCATTTTGTAGCCACTTTGGTGCATTTGGCACCTTGGTAGCCACTTTGGCCACTTGGTATACACTTTAGCACATTTGGCACCTCCGCTGCCACTTTTGCCACTTGGTAGACACTTTGGCACATTCGGCACCTTGATAGCCATTTTGGCCACTTGGTAGCCACTTTGGCACATTCGACACCTCGGTAGCCACTTTGGCCACTTGGTAGCCACTTTAGCACATTCGGCACCTCCGTGGCCACTTTGGCCACTTGGTAGCCATTTTGGCCACTTGGTAGCCACTTTGGCACATTCGGCACCTCGGTTGCCACTTGGCCACTTGATAGCCACTTTGGCACATTCAGCACCTCTGTTACTTTGGCGACTTCGTAGCCACATTGGCCACTTGGTAGCCACGAGTCAGTAGTCACGAGTCAGAGTCACGAGTCAGAGTCACATTATTCCAATGTTTGACTTTGATAAATGATCATGTCCTAAAATGGACACCGTACATTTGCATAGCTGCCATCTTTGTAATTTCAGTGCACCTGAGCTGTGGCTTCAATCCATGTCAGCTGGGGGTCATGGAAAGGTCGCCATTAAATCCTATGGGAAAATGTTTGCTTAAAATGCGATTTTTTTAAAAAAACTACAAATCGGATCGACTCCAAAAATACATAGCACACCTGTCCGCACCGAGGGCTTCAAAATGCCGCCTGAACGGGGTCTCTGCGCCAATGGTTCGGGCCGCACTAATTGCGGTAAATGCGGAGAAGTTGAATAACTAGATAAGCACATTTCCTGAAGGAAATACATGGTGCTTGAACAGCGCTGCCAGCTTTACAGCAGCACTTTCACACACAGGACCGGGGGGGGCACTTACTTTTCACACACAGGACAGAGGGGCACTTACTTTTCGCACACAAGACGGGTGCACTTACTTTTCACACACAGTAACAGGGGTGCACTTACTTTTCACACACAGGACCGGGGGGGCACTTACTTTTCACACACAGGACTGGGGGGCACTTACTTTTCACACACAGGATCGGGGGCACTTACTTTTCACACACAGGACTGGGGGGCACTTACTTTTCACACACAGGACCGGGGGGCACTTACTTTTCACACACAGGACTGGGGGGCACTTACTTTTCACACACAGGACTGGGGGGCACTTACTTTTCACACACAGGACTGGGGGGCACTTACTTTTCACACACAGGACCGGGGGGCACTTACTTTTCACACACAGGACCGGGGGGCACTTACTTTTCACACACAGGACCGGGGGGCACTTACTTTTTACACACAGGACCGGGGGGCACTTACTTTTCACACACAGGACCGGGGGGGCACTTACTTTTCACACACAGGACTGGGGGGCACTTACTTTTCACACACAGGACCGGGGGGGCACTTACTTTTCACACACAGGACCGGGGGGCACTTACTTTTTACACACAGGACCGGGGGGCACTTACTTTTCACACACAGGACCTGGGGGCACTTACTTTTCACACACAGGACCGGGGGGCACTTACTTTTCACACACAGGATCAGGAGGGCACTTACTTTTCACACACAGGACCTGGGGGCACTTACTTTTCACACACAGGACCGGGGGGCACTTACTTTTCACACACAGGATCAGGAGGGCACTTACTTTTGACACACAGGACCGGGGAGGCACTTTTCACACACAGGACTGGGGGGCACTTATAGTGTTGGGAGTCGGGGTGTCAGGTGTCGGGGTGTCAGGTGTCGGGGTGTCAGAGTGTCGGGTGTCAGAGTGTTGGGTGTCGGAGTGTCAGGTGTCGGAGTATCGGGTGTCATAGTCACTTTATTCTGATGTTTGACGTTGATAAATGATCATGTCCTAAAATGGACACTGTACATTTGCATAGCTGCCAACTTTGGAAGGTCAAGTTGGGGGTCATGGAAAGGTCGCCATTAATTCCTATGGGAAATTTTTTTTTTAATGCGATTTTTAAAAAAACTACAAATCAGATCAACTCCAAAATATACATAACACACCTGTCCCCACCAAGGGCTTCGAAACGCCACCTGAACGAGGTCTCTGCGCTGAGCGATTTGGACTGCATTAATTGCGGAAAACGCGGAGAAGAAGAAAAATAAAATATAAGAAATCGGATTACAATATGTTGCTTGAGCCTAGAGGGTTCAAGCACCATAATAAAGTTTTTTACACCTGCACACTGTTCTGAAGCCTTGTTGACTATATGACATAACTATATACCATAAATACAAAGTATTAGCCAGTATTTGAAGCTTTGAAAAAATGTCCAAGTTTTGTTAACATTGGACATAAAAAATCCAGTTTTCAATATATCCATACAAGCAGCAAGTAGGTTATAAAATATGGGTAACAAATAAATAGCACTTTCCTGACAACATGCTTCTCACCTGTTCAGTGCTTATTCATAGCCTGAAATTATTTGGAAGCATCAAGAAGAGAAGCAACTCCCAAACTAGACAGTTCTCTCTTTAGGTGAAATAGTAACAAACATTTAATGACTAAATTACATTAAGAACAAAATGGAAATAAGATTATATAAAAAATGCTCCTGATCATAACTCCATACAGGATAATGACCCGCATATAATGCTAAATATAGTATATTGGTCCCATGTATTGTACCATACAGAATAATGGGCCCCATATATTGATCCATACAGAAAAATGGGCTCCATATAATGCTCCATACAGTATAATGGGCTCCATATATGGCTCCATACAGTATAATGGCCTGCATATAATGCTAAATATAGTATATTGGTCCCATGTATTGTACCATACAGAATAATGGGCCCCATATATTGCTGCATATGGTATATTGAGCCCCATATACTGCTCCACACAGAATAATGGGCCCCATATAAAGGTCCAAACAGTATATAATGGCTCCACATATTGCTCCATACAGAATAATGGGCCCCATATAGTTCTCCATACAGAATAATTGGCCCCATATGTTACTCAATACAGAATAATTGGCCCCATGTAATGATCCATACAGTATAATGGCCCCACATATTGCTCCGTACAGTATAATGTACCACATATAATGCACCATACAGTTAAATGGCCCCATATAATACTCTATACAGTATAATGGCCCCATATTTTGGTTAATACAGTATAATGGCCCCATATATTGCACTTTACAGTCCGTAATGGCCACATATATTATTATTATTATTATTTATTGTTATAGCGCCATTTATTCCATGGCGCTTTACATGTGAGGAGGGGTATACATAATAAAAACAAGTACAATAATCTTAAACAATACAAGTCATAACTGGTACAGGAGGAATGAGGACCCTGCCCGCGAAGGCTCACTGTTGTGAATTCTGTGGCTGAATTCACTCCTGTGGTCACAAGTGGTACTGCAGCTTCTGAGCTTCCTCCCTCAGGTGTTCTGGTGAGCTCGTTAACTGCTTCATTACTTAACTCCGCCTGATGCTGCTATCCTTGCTCCTTGTCAATGTTTCAGTGTTGGATCTGAGCTTCTCCTGATTGTTCCTGTGACCTGCTGCTCTGTATAGCTAAGTGCTTTTTGCTTTTTTGTTGCTTTTTTTCTGTCCAGCTTGTCTTTTGTTTTGCTGGAAGCTCTGAGACGCAAAGGGTGTACCGCCGTGCCGTTAGTTCGGCACGGTGGGTTTTTTTTTGCCCCCTTTGCGTGGTTTTGCTTTAGGGTTTTTTGCAGACTGCAAAGTTCGCTTTACTGTCCTCGCTCTGTCCTAGAATATCGGGCCCCACTTTGCTGAATCTATTTCATCCCTACGTTTTGTCTTTTCATCTTACTCACAGTCATTATATGTGGGGGGCTGCCTTTTCCTTTGGGGAATTTCTCTGGGGCAAGTCAGGCCTATTTTTCTATCTTCAGGCTAGCTAGTTTCTTAGGCTGTGCCGAGTTGCCTAGGTAGTTGTTAGGCGCAATCCACAGCCGCTTTTAGTTGTGTTTAGGATAGGATCAGGTGTGCAGTCTACAGAGTTTCCACGTCTCAGAGCTCGTTCTTGTATTTTTGGGTATTTGTCAGATCACTGTGTGCGCTCTGATCGCTATGCACACTGTGTTTCTGGATTGCCTTCATAACACCTGTCATTAGCAAACATAACAGCTCACAATCTACAAGGGATGGGTGAGGATACAGTAGGTGAGGGTAGAGCTGGTCCTGCAGCGGTTTGGTCGATCGGTGGTTACTGCAGGTTGTAGGCTTGTCTGAAGAGGTGGGTCTTCAGGTTCTTTTTGAAGGTTTCGATGGTAGGCGAGAGTCTGATGTGTTGTGGTAGAGGGTTCCAGAGTAAGGGTGATACGCGAGAGAAATCTTGTATACGATTGTGAGAAGAGGAGATAAGAGGGGAGTAGAGAAGGAGATCTTGTGAGGATCGGAGGTTGCGGGTAGGTAAGTACCGGGAGACGAGGTCACAGATGTATGAAGGACACAGGTTGTGGATGGCTTTGTACGTCATGGTAAGGGTTTTGTAGTGGAGTCTCTGGACAATGGGGAGCCAGTGAAAGGATTGACAGAGGGGAGAGGCCGGGGAATAGCGGGGGGACAGGTGGATTAGTCGGGCAGCAGAGTTTAGAATAGATTGAAGGGGTGCGAGAGTGTTAGAGGGGAGGCCACAGAGCAGGAGGTTGCAGTAGTCAAGGCGAGAGATGATGAGGGCATGGACTAGGGTTTTTGCAGATTCATGGTTGAGGAATGAACGGATTCGTGAAATATTTTTGAGTTGAAAGCGGCAGGAAGTGGAAAGGGCTTGGATATGTGGTTTGAAGGAGAGATCAGCGTCAAGGATTACCCCGAGGCAGCAAGCTTGTGGGACTGGGGAGAGTGGGCAGCCATTTACTGTAATGGATAGGTTCGTTGGGGGGGTCGCGTGAGATGGGGGAAAGATGATGAATTCTGTTTTGTCCATGTTAAGTTTTAGAAATCTAGTGGAGAAGAAGGATGAAATAGCAGACAGACATTGAGGGATTCTGGTTAGAAGGGAGGTGATATCTGGTCCAGAGATGTAGATCTGTGTGTCGTCAGCGTAAAGGTGATACTGAAAGCCATGAGATTCTATGAGCTGTCCCAGGCCAAAGGTGTAAATGGAGAAGAGCAGGGGCCCTAGGAATGAACCTTGTGGGACTCCGACAGATAAGGGGCGAGGTGAGGAGGTGGTGTGTGAGTGGGAGACGCTGAATGTCCTGTCTGTTAGGTATGATGATATTAGGTATAGGTAGGTATTAGGTTAGGTATGATGATATTGCTCCATATAGTATATAATGGTCCTGTATACTGCTCCATACATTATATAATGGCCACACATAATACTCTATACAGAATAATAGGCCTCATATATTGCTCCAAACAAAATAATGGGTCCTATATAGTGCTCCATACAGTATATTGGACCTAATATGATGCCCAATACAGTTGACTGGCCCCATTTATTGCTCCATACAGTATATTGGCACCATATAATACTCCATACAGAATAATGAGCCACAGATATTGCTCCATGCAGTATAATCATCCTATATATTGTGCTATACAGTATAATGGCTCCATACAGAATATTAAGCCCCATATACTGCTCCATACAGTACAATGGGCCCCATTTATTTCTCCAGACAGAATATTGGGCCTTATATGTTGCTCATACAGTATAATGGGCCCCATATAATGCTCCATACATTTAAAAAAATCAAATATTCACCTCTCCCTGTTCCCCGCTGCTCTGGTCTCTTCAGCCTTTTCTGACTCTCTGCACTGCATAGCACAAAAGGCACACTATAATGATTTCATCACACCCTCGGCCTTAAAACATCACAGAGAGTCAGAAGACTGGATCAGTGAGAATCGGGGAAAGGTGACCATTTGAGAGGGGGGTGGTGCCAGCGCTTGGCTCCGCTGATTCACGAGCCAAATAGAGTATCAGATGCAGATGGATAGATAGAAATACATCTTATAATAGAAAACTGCATGGAGAACAAGCAGAAATAGGATAATCACTTTGATACAAAATTTAATTTGTGTCAAATGTTTTGAAATTTAAAGGACCCAGGGAATTAGGACAACTTGCAATTTGTGTTCAAGGACACACCTGGTAGTATGGTGCTGGTGCTACTGTCAACAGCCTGCATGGCCTAAACAGACCATTAAAAGCACCCATGATGTTGAAATATGAGATTACTCTGAATCTTTTTTTGTGTTATTACCCTTAGTCATAGAGTAAAACAAAAAATCATGGGACATCCTATTTAAAAAAAAACATCACCAATCTGAGAAAGCATGATATTTTATACAAATGTAAAATAATCAATATATGTGATATCTACCAAAAATAGACCAAACAAAAATCATACAAAACCCCCCAAAATACAGATGATAAATACTAATAAATAAGCATAGCATCATTTCTGAAATTCATCCCCTATTGTTCCTTAATATCCAATTTAATTATCCAGAACATCTCTCTTATCAGAAGCTTTTTTTTGCCAATCCCCTCCTCCCCACTTCTAAAAAAATGAAGGACTGTTAGGCTATGTGCACACGTTGCAGATTTTGATGCGTGAAATTGCATCAAATCCGCAGTGTAGTGCACAAGCCACGTTAGTCAATGGGAAATTGAGAATTGTTGTGCACATGCTGCAGAAAAATCCACGTGGATTTGCAGCATTTTATTTTCCGCAGCATGTCAATGCCCACGCCATTTTTTTTCTCAATTTATTTTTAATTAAACAGATATTGCATTTAAGGCCGAGGTCACACTTGCGAGAAACTCACGAGTCTCGCACCTCAATACCCGGCACAAAATATGTTTTATTTTTATTATTGATGTTTTGTAAATGTTCCGATACTCATAACCTCATTGACAGCATCCTGAGCTGTGTAAGTGCATATAACTCTGTGTGTGTGGCACTCTCACTCAATACTGAATATACTGAGATGTTTTGAAAGTTTTGTTTCCATTTTTTTATCATTTCAATAATTTCACTAATTTTCCTTCTTGGAGCTGCTATTTTAATGTTAAAGACTGTAATTTGAATGAAGATCAGATATTGATATTTAAATATTTTAGATTACTACTTTTTCTTACTTTTAACATTACAGGATCAGAATGTTAATTGTCGCCATCTTGCTAATATTGCAGAGCCATAAATCCCTCAAATAGGAAATAAATAATTGATATGCGGAATACAGTTCTAGTCCATTCCCTTTTCTCTCTCTTATAAGCGTATACAAGCATACAGAATATTTTTCCTTATCTGAATCCTGTTTTATTTTTTATAAAAGACTTAAATGCATAGCAAGAATAAAACAGATTTCTATAGCTTTAGCAGTATAATACAAAACAGGAATTTAGGAAAGGCTGATGGGATTAATTAATTTCAGCTTTCAATATTTCTCAAGTTTCTTTTACTTTATTAACCGACTAATTTGTTTACTTTTGGTGCTATTCTTAATATACACAACTGTCTGGAGTAATACAAATTGAAAAATGTTCTTTTTACATTGACAGAATTATAATGGTAATTCGTTGAATATCAATAATGTGAACTTTCATTTTAGATAACCGTTATTTGTGAAGTCACAATTGTCCTTTTGCCCTGGGAAACATAATGTATATATTGTTTACATAGATTTAGGAGAATCATGCATTACTGACTTGATTCTGGCTTGATTTTTATAGATTTTATGTTGCCGAGCAGGTTATTTATATATATACAGTATATATAATAACCCTTGTATTTGACCTTTGGGTCTTGAAAGCTTGGGATTTCACCAACCTCGCTCATACCAGAGAAAGCATCTTAGGCAAACAGTGAACATATTGCTGTCAGAACAGAATTTGCAAGAGCTGGAAGACATATTACAAACATCAGCGGCATACTAACTTTCCTGTTCTTTTATATTGTCTTGTAGCATTATCTACTGATTTGTAAAAGTCCATGTAAAAAAAACATTAAATGTAAATGTAAGGGCAAAAACAAAATAAAAACATGTCTATACTTGTTTAGGTCTCACTATTCTGCATACTAGTCATTATCCCTTCCAGCTTTTTTTCTAAGGTTTTTTAGCTTACTGTACATGTAGAAGGGTCTACATGTCTTTGCAATGTTTCCTCTTTAGCAGAAACTATATCGGTCCCACTATTTATCTGTAATTTAAAGTAAGATGTGAAATTATATCAGGTTTTAAATACAAACTGAAGAATTTACAAAAAATCTAAAGCGATACTTCATAAAACACCATATGTAATCAAAAGGTGTTGTTTCTTCTTGTGTTTTTTTATGAAAACATGTTAACACTTCCTATTAAAATCAAATGAATATCTTCTATTCAACTCTTCATCAAGCATTCTAGAAAAAAAAGGCCATCATTTTTTCCTGCCAATATTTACAATATAAAAGCAAAAAAACTATTTTGTAATATATGTTTTATTCAATTTTAATGGTAAGTCATCCAGTAAGTAACATTTCATAATCTATAGAGTATCGTGTAACTACAGGAATCCTGGGTTCAAATCCCACCAAGGACAACATCTGCAAGGAGTTTCTTAGTTTTCTTCATGTTTAGATGGGTTTTTCAGTTTCCTCCCATACTCCAAAGACATACTGACATACATGCGGAATATGATAGGGCTATATAAGCAATGCATAATAACTACTTGGACAGGTGTCCAAATGGGACTTTGATTTGTTGGCTGTTTTCCTTCATAATTATCATAATTTTTTTTTTAGGCAGTGCTGGTACACCAGTCACTTACAATGAAAATGGAGATGCTCCTGGACGTTATGATATTTATCAGTATCAAATAATAAATAAAACAGCTGAATACAAAGTAATTGGACACTGGACAAACCAGCTACATCTCAATGTAAGTCATACATTTGGATATATCCTTTGACTTTTTCTCAGACAGTATGTACTGTGGGGAAAACAAGTATTTGATTGGCGATTTTTCAAATTTTCCTACCTGGAGGAGAGAAGGTTTTTCCACCAACATAGAAGAGGATTCTTTACTGTTAGGGCAGTGAGAATCTGGAATTGCTTGCCTGAGGAGGTGGTGATGGCGAACTCAGTCGAGGGGTTCAAGAGAGGCCTGGATGTCTTCCTGGAGTAGAACAATATTGTATCATACAATTATTAGGTTCTGTAGAAGGACGTAGATCTGGGGATTTATTATGATGGAATATAGGCTGAACTGGATGGACAAATGTCTTTTTTCGGCCTTACTAACTATGTTACTATGTTACTATGTTACCTACAATGAACGGAGAGGTCTGTTTTTAAAGTAGGTATACTTCAACTGTGAGAGACAGAATTTAAAAATAAAAAAGCTGAAAATCACATTGAATGATTTTTTAAATAATTAAATTGCAATTTATTGCACGAAAGTGCAAATTAATTATGTTAAAATCATACAATGTGTTTTTTTTGCTTTTTTAGTTTTAGATTCTGTCTCACAGATGAAGTGTATCTACGATAAAAATTACATAAGCAGATATCGATAACAATGCACAGTACGTGATAACCATATCACCTGTGCCCATACATGGAATTACAACCTATTCCAGGTGCAAAAATACATAGAACCTATAAGAAATGCACTAAGGGATCCGAATAGTAAAAGCAATCATTTTATTGAAAATATATTATAAAATACCATAGTAATAACAATGGGATTCAATAATGGAGACAACTACTAGGTGGAACCACAGGTCAAAGGCAAATTAACATAACAATTATACTAGCACCCTACTAAAGTGAATACTGATGTGCCTAATCATGTTTATGCTGACTAAACAAAGTGCACAGGTTTGACTGGTAAGAAATATCCAGTGGTCAGCATGTAGGAATCAGGGAGGGAAATAAAGCCATGTAAAGTGGTGTATTTACCTTAGACCAGCGGTGCCACTGCCCCTACGGCCATTTCGGCTTGTGTGCCTTCTTCCGGGGGAGTGGCATCGTCAGGTCATATGGTATTTAAATACACAAGCTGCCCAATCAGAGGAGAATAAGGAGAAAAGCCTGGCCATGTAAAGGCACATGCGCTGCTGAAGTTTGGCGCCTCCCGCATCACCGAAGGCGTCATAAGCCTATGCAGGTGCAGGAAAAGGAAACACGCACCACCGATCATGTGGGCAGGTCCTTGTCCGCACGAAAGCAAATGAAGTAAAGACGCCGTCAGCGATGCCAGGCCACCTTTGAACAGTGCGCATGTGCGCAAATCAGGAATGAATAAAGGGACAGGGGATGATTATAAAACCTTATATAAATCACTACATAGAGTGTGTATAAAAAATTATTGGAGTATAATATGTAATCCACATTATATATGCAGAGTATATATTTAATAATGAAAGTGCAATAAGTGACTAGATAAATATTCTATCTCATATGAATAAACCTATAATTCACATTATTCAAGTTATATACTACATTATAATAGGGTGCAAAGATCAATCACATGATACTTATAACGAACATAATAGTTAAAAGTGCACATATCATACATATAATTAATTATACAAAAGTGCAAAGTGCATATACTGAAAAATAAATATATACGAATGTTTTTTTTCCAAAAAAACTAAAAGACCTATGCAGTGTAAATCATACAATAAAATACAACAATCTATATATATATAAACAGTGAAGTATAAAGTTAGAGAATATATTATATAATACAATCATTTCTTGATACCCAGGCGGAAGGCGCCGGACTTCAGCAGCGCATGCGCCGTTACATGGCCCGGCTTTTCTCCTTATTCTCCTCTGATTGGGCAGCCTGTGTATTTAAATACCATAGGACCTGACGATGCCACTCCCCCGGAAGAAGGCACACAAGCCAAAACGGCCGTAGGGGCAGTGGCACCGCTGGTCTAAGGTAAATACACCAGTTTACATGGCTTTATTTCCCTCCCTGATTCCTACATGCTGACCACTGGATAATTCTTACCAGTCAAACTTGTGCACTTTGTTTGGTCACTATAAACATGATTAGGCACATCAGTATTCACTTTGGTAGGGTGCTAGTATAATTGTTATGTTAATTTACCTTTGACCTGTGGTTCCACCTAGTAGTTGTCTCCATTGTTGAATCCCGTTGTTATTACTATGGTATTTTATAATATATTTTCAATAAAATGATTGCTTTTACTATTTAGATCCTTTAGTGCATTTCTTATAGGTTCTAAATAAAAATGACATACATCTCCATTCTTTGTAGGTGGCAAAATCAGCAAAATGGAAAAATGAGTAGTGTATCAAGTACTTATTTTCCCCATTGTATATAAATTATTGGGTGAACAATGAAACAGAAAAAGGAATAATGTTTAGAATCACAATGTGTTTTTTTAGCTTATTATTTCTATTATTATTTTTTATATTATTATTATTATTTCTAGAGTTTAACAAGTAAATTATATGGAATGAGCAGCAAAAGCACAAATGAGTTTAAAGCACCACCAATATGACCAATTATTGTTTTATTATGGCACATATGCTACCTACAGTGTGTATGGAAAGTATTCAGATCCCTTTACAATTTTTCACTCTATGTTTCATTGCAGCCATTTGGTAAATTCAAAAAAGTTCATTTTTTTCACATTAATGTATATTCTACCCCACATCTTGACTGAAAAAAAAATGTTGACATTTTTGAAAAATGTATTAAAAAAGTATTCAGACCCTTTCCTCAGTTACTCATATTTAAGTCACATGCTGTTCATTTCCTTGTCCTTGTGATCCTACTTGAGATGGTTCTACTCCTTCACTGAAGTCCAGCTGTGTTTAATTAAACTGATAGGACTTGATTTGGAAAGCCACACACCTGTCTATATAAGACCTCACAGCTCACAGTGCATGTCAGACCAAATGAGAATCATGAGGTCAAAGGAACTGGCCAAGAAGCTCAGAGACAGAATTGAGGCAAGACACAGATCTGGCCAAGACTGCAAAAGAATTTCTGCAGTACTCAAGGTTCCTAAGAGCCCAGTGGCCTCCATAATCCTTAAATGGAAGAAGTTTGGGACCACCAGGAGTCTTCCTAGACCTGGCCATCAAGCCAAACTGAATGATCATGGGAGAAGAGCCTTGGTGAGAGAGGTAAAGAAGAACACCAAGATCACTGTGGTTAAGCTCCAGAGATGCAGTAGGGAGATGGGAGAAAGTTCTACAAAGTCAACTATCACTGCAGCCTTCCACCAGTCAGGGCTTTATGGCAGAGTGGCCCAACAGAAGCCTCTCCACAATGCAAGACATATGAAAGCCTGCATAGAGTTTGCTAAGAAACACATGAAGGACTCCCAGACTATGAGAAATAAGATTATCTGGTCTGATGAGACAAAGATAGACCTTTTTGGTGATTATTCTAAGTGGTGTGTGTGGAGAAAACCAGGCACTGCTCATCACCTATCCAATACAATCCCAACAGTGAAATATGGTGGTGGCAGTATCATGCTATGGGGGGGTGTTTTTCGGCAGAATGGACACAACGACTGGTTGTCATTGAAGGAAACATGAGTACAGAGATATCCTGGATAGTGTTGAGCGATACTTTCCGATATTTGAAAGTATCGGTATCGGATGGTATCGGCCGATACCGGCAAAATATCGGATCTCGCCGATACCGAGTTCCGATACCAATACAAGTCAATGGGACACAAATATCGGAATGTATCCTCGATGGTTCCCAGGGTCTGAAGGAGAGGAAACTCTCCTTCAGGCCCTGGGATCCATATTAATGTAAAAAATAAAGAATAAAAATAAAAAATATGGCTATACTCACCCCTCCGAAGAACCCTGGCTGTCACCGCTGCAAGCGTCCGCCTCCGTTCCTGAGAATTGCAGAGAGTGAAGGACCTTCGATGACGTCGCGGTCAGGTGACCGATCACGTGACCGCTCACCTGACCGTGACGTCACCAAAGGTCCTTCACTCACTAGAGTCTCAGGAACGGAGGCAGACGCTCGCAGCGGTGACAGCCAGGGTTCTTCGAAGGGGTGAGTATATACATATTTTTTATTTTTATTCTTTATTTTTTACATTAATATGCATCCCAGGGCCTGAAGGAGAGTTTCCTCTCCTCCAGACCCTTGGAACCACACGCACCGCACACTCCGAAACCGATTTCCGATATCACAAAAATATCGGAACTCGGTATCGGAATTCCGATACAGCAAGTATCGGCCGATACCTGATACTTGCAGTATCGGAATGCTCAACACTAATCCTGGATGAAAACCTCTTCCAGAGTGCTCTGAACCTCATACTTGGCCAATTATTTACCTTCCAACAAGACAATAACCTTAAGCACACAGCTAAAATAACAAAGGAGCGTCTTCAGAACAACTCTGTGACTATTCTTGACTGGCCCAGCCTAAGCCCTGACCTAAACTCAATTGAGCATCTCTGGAGAGACCTGAAAATGGTTGTCCACCAACGTTCACCATCGAACCTGACGGAATTGGAGAGGATCTGCATGGAAGAATGGCAGGGGGTCACCATATCCAGGCGTGAAAAACTTGTTGCACCAATCCCATGAAGACTCATGGCTGTACTAGCTTCAAAGGGTGATTCTACTCATACTGAGCTAAGGGTCTGAATGCTTATGACCATGTGACATTTCAGTTATTTTTTTTAATAAATTTGCAAAAATTTCTGCATTTCTGTTTTTTTCAGTCAAGATGGGATGCAGAGTGTACAGTAATAGGAAAAAAATAAACTTTTTTTGAATTTACCAAATGGCTGCAATGAAACAAAGAGTGAAAACATTTAAAGGGGTATGACTCCTTTTCGCACAGTCTGTATCTCTTTTTTATTTTTTTTTCATAAAACACACATTTCTGCTCAGAGAATTTCTGTGCTTTGTTATATGTAAGAATTTGATTACGTGTATGGAAGGATTTGGTTAGATACTGGCATTACCTGTGTTTTACATGACTTTTAAATTTGCTAGAAGTGCTAATCATAAGACTAAATCTTCAGAAGTTTTTAATAACAGAATTAGTATTTTTCATTCCAATATTTTGCACATTTGTTGGTACATTATATAGTATAATGAGTGGTATAATTCAAAATTAAAACTTTTAGTGACGAAAAAAAAAAGATACCCCCTTTTTAGTGGAAAAATTGTTATGTCTCTAAGTAAGGCCGGCTTCTCACTCAGCGTATGAAAATACGGTCCGTATATTACGGCCGTAATACGCTGAAATGTCCCGAAAATAGTGGTCCGTAGCTCCTCCGTAGGCAGGGTGTGTCAGCGTTTTTTGCGCATGGCATCCTCCGTATGTAATCCGTATGGCATCCGTACTGCGTGGTTTTCTCGCAGGCTTGCAAAACCAACATACCGCTATAGAAATGATCCATGTGTCCCAAAAAGAAAAAAATATATATATATACTGTCTATATATATATATATATATATATATATATATATATATATATATATATGTCATTAGACACATATATGTATATATATTAATATTTATTCCAGCGCTATACAGCTTGAAAGCCGGTAATTCAATTACCGGCTTTTTCTTTCTCCTTCTTAAAACCCGACATGATTTGAGACATGGTTTACATACAGTAAACCATGTCTTCTCTCCATTTTTTTTGCAGATTCCACACTACTAATGTCAGTAGTGTGTATCTGCAAAATTTGGCCGTTCTAGCTCTTAAAATAAAGGGTTAAATGGCGGAAAAAATTGGCGTGGGCTCCCGCGCAATTTTCTCCGCCAGAGTAGTAAAGCCAGTGACTGAGGGCAGATATTAATAGCCTGGAGAGGGTCCATGGTTATTGGCCCCCCCCTGGCTAAAAATATCTGCCCCCAGCCACCCCAGAAAAGGCACATCTGGAAGATGCGCCTATTCTGGCACTTGGCCACTCTCTTCCCATTCCCGTGTAGCGGTGGGATATGGGGTAATGAAGGTTTAATGCGACCTTGCTATTGTAAGGTGACATTAAGCCTAATTAATAATGGAGAGGCGTCAATTATGACACCTATCCATTATTAATCCAATTGAATGAAAGGGTTAAATAAAACACAAACACATTATTTAAAATTATTTTAATGAAATAAAAACAATGGTTGTTGGAGTATTTTATTCTACGCCCAATCCAATCACTGAAGACCCTCGTTCTGTGAAAGAAAAAACATAATAAACCAACAATATACTTACCCTCCGCAGATCTGTAACGTCCAACGATGTAAATCCTTCTGAAGGGGTTAAAACATTTTGCAGCAAGGAGCTTTGCTAATGCAATGCTACTCCTCGCTGCGGAGAATGAGTCTAAATATAGATCAATGAGCTATATTTAGCTTCATTTGCGGTGAGGCGCCCTCTGCTGGATGTTCATAGATCGTGGGAAATTTCCTAGAAAGCTCCCAGGCTTTCTAGGCAATTCCCACGATCTATAAACAGCCAGCAGAGGGCGCCTCACCGCAAATGAAGCTAAATATAGCTCATTGATCTATATTTAGACTCATTCTCCGGGGTTTTGCAGCGAGGAGCAGCCTGCATTAGCAAAGCTCCTTGCTGCAAAATGTTTTAACCCCTTCAGAAGGATTTACATCGTTGGACGTTACAGATCTGCGGAGGGTAAGTATATTGTTGGTTTATTATGTTTTTTCTTTCACAGAACGAGGGTCTTCAGTGATTGGATTGGGCGTAGAATAAAATACTCCAACAACCATTGTTTTTATTTCATTAAAATAATTTTAAATAATGTGTTTGTGTTTTATTTAACCCTTTCATTCAATTGGATTAATAATGGATAGGTGTCATAATTGACGCCTCTCCATTATTAATTAGGCTTAATGTCACCTTACAATAGCAAGGTGGCATTAACCCTTCATTACCCCATATCCCACCGCTACACGGGAATGGGAAGAGAGTTGCCATGTGCCAGAATAGGCGCATCTTCCAGATGTGCCTTTTCTGGGGTGGCTGGGGGCAGATATTTTTAGCCAGGGGGGGGCAATAACCATGGACCCTCTCCAGGCTATTAATATCTGCCCTCAGTCACTGGCTTTACTACTCTGGCGGAGAAAATTGCGCGGTAGCCCACGCCAATTTTTTCCGCCATTTAACCCTAGAACGGCCAAATTTTGCAGATACACACTACTGACATTAGTAGTGTGGAATCTGCAAAAAAAATGGAGAGAAGACATGGTTTACTGTATGTAAACCATGTCTCAAATCATGTCGGGTTTTAGGAAGGAGAAAGAAAAAGCCGGTAATTGAATTACCGGCTTTCAAGCTGTATAGCGCTGGAATAAATATTAATATATATACATATATGTGTCTCACTGACATATATATATATATACCTATTCTATGTGTACACATTTATTCTACCTATTCTACTGTAAGCTGTCAGTGTGATTTTACTGTACACCGCACTGAATTACCGGCTTTTCTCTCTAACACTGCTGCGTATTTCTCGCAAGTCACACTGCTTGTCCGTGTGAAATCCGTATTTTTCACGCTTCCATAGACTTTCATTGGCGTATTTCTTGCGCAGTACGGTGACAAACGCAGCATGCTGCGATTTTGTACGGCCGTAGAAAGCCGTATAATACTGATCAGTAAAATACGGCAGATAGGAGCAGGGGCATAGAGAATAATTGTGCCGTATTTTTTGCGAGTTTTACGGACGTAGTTTCTGCGCTCTTACGTCCGTAAAACTCGCAAGTGTGAAGCCGGCCTAAGAAGGAGGAAAAAAATATCAAATAATTAGGAAGGAGCTAATATCAAGCAAAGAAAGAAAAAATACTTTTTAAGTGGAATAACTTTCATAACATTAAACTATTTGGACAACTTCTTCTCAATCTGAATATTTGCCTCCATTAAAGAAAATAACAGTTACACTGACCTATAGTGCCAGCATCGTTTCAGTGGTATTAGTACTCACGTTCCCTCGGCTCACATGTTGTTACTTCATGCGAGCACCAAGCCCAATTTTCACCGGCTTTACTTGTCTCACCTTCGGATGTATTGAACATCAAAAGGAAGTCAGGGCTACGGATACTCTCTGACATCCTCTTGATGTTTGATTTGTCTGAAGGCGGGTACAGTGAAATTGATACTGGTTTGGCATAAAAACGTGACGTGAGCTCTAGGAATGCAATTGCTGACACCACTTGAATGAGGTGAGTATAAATGTTTTTATTTTAATAGGAAATTGAGAAGGAGCTGTTCGAGTAGTGGACAATCCTTTTAAATGACACCAAAAGCCATTGCTTTATATTTTAGACAAAAAAATGAGACAAGTGAGATCTCCTAAAACAAATCCCCCTCCTATAGCATTTCGCAGATTGCAGTATAAATCTCTTGAGTTATCAGTATGCTCTTTGGCACTTTTGGTCTGAATACTAGTTTGGAGCACTTATTACAATTGTAGCATAATTAAGCATTATTAATTCACTATTTTACACTGTTGGAGAGGTAATATCTAAGGTTTGCTGTCATGCTTGAAAGATAAAGCCTGAAATGAATCATAAATGCACCTTTATGGCTGAAGGAGTCACCGAGCATTCAACCAATATTATTTTATACATTTCTGCAGTCATTAATATTTAACTGTAACCGCTGCTTCAATCACGTATCATCCAATTTATTCTAAAAATGTGTTTTTCTTATATTTATCTAGCAATATATAATTATTAATGCTGTTTGTACAAAAATTAATTATAAAGGTTATTTTATTTTGTATGTTTTTTAGGTTACAAATTCCCCTAACTAATTGTTTTTGGGAGCAAAAAATAGAGGGAAAGGAAACATTGGTTCAGAATATGAGTTTGCTGGTGCTTGTTGTGCTGATTTTGTCTTTGAAATAGTCCAAGGAAAA
Source organism: Ranitomeya imitator (assembly GCF_032444005.1). NCBI lineage: Eukaryota > Metazoa > Chordata > Amphibia > Anura > Dendrobatidae > Ranitomeya > Ranitomeya imitator. The sequence continues at coordinate 326,273,301 of NC_091285.1, read as the reverse complement.
TTAAGAACAATGACATCTTTGACACTTTGACATTTAACATTTGAATGTAGCAAAACGTAAACTGTGGTTCAATGACACTCTGAGATCTATATTTAGGTATCTTTCCCCGTAAAAATGCATATAGGCTAATATAAAAAGTGAGTCAAGCATCAAACATTATGACCAAGTAAAGACGATAAAGTATTTCGCAATTGGATTTGAAACTAATTGGTTCACCATCAAAACTCAAAACTGCAAGCCTACAATTGCCATGAAAAGATTTGGGTAAAACTATGAGGACTCCGATAACTGTGTGCTATTCCTTCAAGCGCCTTACAATAAACACAGCCTAAGTAATGCCAAAGTGACTTCACTATAGAAATAATTGGTTACCTGGTAGTAATTAGTGATGAGCGAATAGTTAAACATTTGTATTCGGGAAAATCAGCACAAATACTTTCTAATATCTGTGTATTTGTACTAAATAGTGGATCCAATGCAAGTCAGTGGAAAATCTGAATATATATCTGCTGCACCCAACAAACAGGTCACTGGGCATCAGAAAAAAGCTGAAATGGATGAGATAGATAGATAGATAGATAGATAGATAGATAGATAGATAGATAGATAGATAGATAGACTTATAGACATGAAAAGTCGGCAATTTCTCTTCCGCATATAGAAAAATTACAGCTTGACATGTTAGAATAAGATAGAATAGACATATTCACATAGAATAGATAGATGTGCTTCTCACAAAGTTAGAATATCATCAAAAAATTAATTTAAGTTCCTCAGTACATAAAGTGAAACGCATGTACTACGGAGGACACAGAATGAACTTCAATCCAATATTGCAGCCAGCATGCAGCCAGCGGGTAAGGAAAGGGTGAATCAAACACCCAAAAACCCCGCCTCCATGGCTGAAGATTGTTCCCTCCAAATTCAGTTGACAGTGTCCCTTTAAGGGGATGTGTCAAGGTGGCAGCGACCCAGTCCGTGGCCCTGGGCGCCCATGCAAAAGGGATGGTCTTTAAAGGGGTTTGAAATAAAGTTTGTGTTTGTGACGCCACCTAAGGTATTCGGTCAGTGTTGACTGACACTGCTTAAAGGGGTCCTCTGGGGTGATGTTATGGCAGCTAAGATGGTATAACTTCCCACAGGTGAAGTTGGACCCGCAGGGCTCCTGGTGTGTAGCTGGAGATGGTGAGTGGTGCAATAAAAAATGGAGGACACAGGTTTGCTGTCTTTTTACCTGGTTTACTGAAGACTTCAGGCAGCCACAGTCCAGGGCACCAGAACAAAGGTACAGGCTGGGTCCGGCTGGCTGGGAAGCGAGTTCAGAGCCCCCTTTACCATAGTTACATAGTTATTAAAGTTGAAGGAAGACTATAAGTCCATCTAGTTCAACCCATAGCCTAACCTAACATGCCCTAACATGTTGATCCAGAGGAAGGCAAAAAAAAACCATGTGGCAAAGAGTAAGCTCCACCTTGGGGAAAAAAATTCCTTCCCGACTCCACATACGGCAATCAGACTAATTCTCTGGATCAATGCCCTATCAAGGAATCTAGTGAATATACCCTGTAACATTATACTTTTCCAGAAATGTATCCAGTCCCCTCTTAACCCCTTCCCGACCTTTGACGCAGCGTATGCGTCATGAAAACCCGTGCCACTCCGACCTGTGACGCAGCATATGCGTCATGGCCGGATTGGGCTCCTGCAGGCCGGGTGAAAGGGTTAACTCCAATTTCACCCGGCCTGCAGGGACAGAGGGAGTGGTAGTTTAGCTCGGGGGGGTGGCTTCACCCCCCCCATGGCTACGATCGCTCTGATTGGCTGTTGAAAGTGAAACTGCCAATCAGAGCGATTTGTAATATTTCACCCAAAAAACTGGTGAAATATTACAATCCAGCCATGGCCGATGCTGCAATATCATCGGCCATGGCTGGAAACACTTTTGTGCCCCCACCCCACCCCACCGATCGCCCCCCCAGCCCCCTGATCTGTGGTCCGCTCCCCTCCGTCCTGTGCTCCGCTACCCCGTCCTCCTGTCCGCTCCCCCCGTGCTCCAATCCCACCCCTCGTGCTCCAATCCACCCCCCTGCACACCGATCCACCCCACCGCACACCGATCCACCCGCCCGCACACCGATCCACCCGCCCGCACACCGATCCTCCCGCCCGCACACCGATCCACTCCCCCATGCTCCGATCCACCCCCCCCGTGCTCCGACGCCCCCCCCGTGCCCTGATCTCCCCCCCCTTTATTCTTACCAAGCCTCCCGGGGTCCGTCCGTCTTCTTTCCTGGGCGCCGCCATGTTCCAAAATGGCGGGCACATGCGCAGTGCGCCCGCCGAATCTTCCGGCCGGCAGATTCGTTCCAATGTGAATTTTGATCACTGTGATAAAACCTATCACAGTGATCAAAATAAAAAAAAACAGTAAATGACCCCCCCCCCTTTGTCCCCCATAGGTAGGGACAATATTAAAATAAAGAATTTTTTTTTTCCACTAAGGTTGGAGTTAGAACTAGGGTTAGGGGTAGGGTTAGGGTTAGGGGTAGGGTTAGGGTTAGGGTTTCGGTATGTGCACACGTATTCTGGTCCTCTGCGGATTTTTCCGCAGCGGATTTGATAAATCCGCAGTGCTAAACCGCTGTGGATTTATCGCGGATTTACCGCGGTTTTTCTGCGCATTTCACTGCGGTATTACAACTGCGATTTTTTATTGGAGCAGTTGTAAAACCGCTGTGGAATCCGCAGAAAGAAGTGACATGCTGCGGAATGTAAACCGCTGCGTTTCCGTGCAGTTTTTCTGCAGCATGTGTACAGCGATTTTTGTTTCCCATAGGTTTACATTGAAATGTAAACTCATGGGAAACTGCTGCGGATCCGCAGCGTTTTCCGCAGCGTGTGCACATACCTTTAGAATTAGGCTATGTGCACACGGTGCAGATTTGGCTGCGGATCCGCAGCGGATTGGCCGCTGCGGATCCGCAGCAGTGTTCCATCAGGTTTACAGTACCATGTAAACATATGGAAAACCAAATCCGCTGTGCCCATGGTGCGGAAAATACCGCGCGGAAACGCTACGTTGTATTTTCCGCAGCATGTCAATTCTTTGTGCGGATTCCGCAGCGTTTTACACCTGATCCTCAATAGGAATCCGCAGGTGAAATCCGCACAAAAAACACTGGAAATCCGCGGTAAATCTGCAGGTAAAACGTAGTGCCTTTTACCCGCGGATTTTTCATAAATGGTGCGGAAAAATCTCACACGAATCCGCAACATGGGCACAAAGCCTTAGGGTTAGGGTTGGGTTGGAATTAGGGTTGTGGTTAGGGTTAGGGGTGTGTTGGGGTTAGAGTTGTGGTTAGGGTTACGGCTACAGTTGGGATAAAGGTTAAGGGTGTGTTGGCGTTAGAATTGAGGGGTTTCCACTGTTTAGGCACATCAGGGGGTCTCCAAACGCAACATGGCACCACCATTGATTCCAGCCAATCTTTTATTCAAAAAGTCAAATGGTGCTCCCTCCCTTCCGAGCCCCGACGTGTGCCCAAACAGTGGTTTACCCCCACATATGGGGTACCAGCATACTCAGGTCAAACTGCGCAACAATTACTGGGGTCCAATTTCTCCTGTTACCCTTGAGAAAATAAAAAATTGCTTGCTAAAACATCATTTTTGAGGAAAGAAAAATGATTTTTTATTTTCACGGCTCTGCGTTGTAAACGTCTGTGAAGCACTTGGGGGTTCAAAGTGCTCACCACATATCTAGATAAGTTCCTTGGGGGGTCTAGTTTCCAAAATGGGGTCACTTGTGGGGGGTTTCTGCTGTTTAGGCACACCAGGGGCTCTGCAAACGCAACGTGACGCCCGCAGACCATTCCATCAAAGTCTGCATTTCAAAAGTCACTACTTCCCTTCTGAGCCCCGACGTGTGACCAAACAGTGGTTTACCCCCACACATAGGGTATCAGCGTACTCAGGAGAAACTGGACAACAACTTTTAGGGTCCAATTTCTCCTGTAACCCTTGGGAAAATAAAAAATTCTGGGGTAAAAAATTATTTTTGAGGAAAGAAAACGTATTTATTATTTTCACGGCTCTGCGTTATAAACTTCTGTGAAGCACTTGGGGTTGAAAGTTCTCACCTCACATCTAGATAAGTTCCTTTCGGGGTCTAGTTTCCAAAATGGGGTCACTTGTGAGGGGTTTCTACTGTTTAGCCACATCAGGGGCTCTGCAAACGCAACGTGACGCCCGTAGAGCATTCCATCAAAGTCTGCATTTCAAAAATTCACTACTTCACTTCCGAGCCTCGGCATGTGCCCAAACAGTAGTTTACCCCCACATATGGGGTATCACCATACTCAGGAGAAACTGGACAACAAATATTGGAGTCAAATTTCTCCTGTTACCCTTGGGAAAATTAAAAAATTCTGGGCTAAAAAATTATTTTTGAGGAAAGAAAACGTATTTATTATTTTCACTGCTCTGTGTTATAAACTTCTGTGAAGCACTTGGGGGTTCAAAGTGCTCACCTCACATCTAGATAAGTTCCTTTCGGGGTCTAGTTTCCAAAATGGGGTCACTTGTGAGGGGTTTCTACTGTTTAGCCACATCAGGGGCTCTGCAAACGCAACGTGACGCCCGTAGAGCATTCCATCAAAGTCTGCATTTCAAAAATTCACTACTTCACTTCCGAGCCTCGGCATGTGCCCAAACAGTAGTTTACCCCCACATATGGGGTATCACCATACTCAGGAGAAACTGGACAACAAATATTGGGGTCAAATTTCTCCTGTTACCCTTGGGAAAATAAAAAATTGCGGGCTAAAAAATCATTTTTGAGAAAAGAAATTTTTTTTTTTATTTTCATGGCTCTGCGTTATAAACTTCTGTGAAGCACTTGAGGGTTCAAAGTGCTCACCACACATCTAGATTAGTTTCTTTGGGGGTCTAGTTTCCAAAATTGGGTAATTTGTGGGGGATCTCCAATGTTTAGGCACACAGGGGCTCTCCAAACGCGACATGGTGTCCGCTAATGATTGGAGCTAATTTTCCATTTAAAAAGCCAAATGGCGTGCCTTCCCTTCCGAGCCCTGCCTTGCGCCCAAACAGTGGTTTACCCCCACATATGGGGTATCTGCGTACTCAAGACAAACTGGACAACAAAATTTATGGTCCAATTTCTCCAATTACCGTTGGCAAAATAGGAAATTCCAGGCTAAAAAATCATTTTTGAGGAAAGAAAAATTATTTTTTATTTTCATGGCTCTGCGTTATAAACTTCTGTGAAGCACCTGGGGGTTTAAAGTGCTCATTATGCATCTAGATAAGTTCCGTGGGGGTCTAGTTTCCAAAATGGGGTCACTTGTGGGGGAACTCCAATGCATAGGCACACAGGGGCTCTCCAAACGCGACATGGTGTCCGCTAACAATTGGAGCTAATTTTCCATTCAAAAAGTCAAAAGGCGCGCCTTCCCTTCCGAGCCCTGTTGTGTGCCCAAACAGTGGTTTACCCCCACATATGAGGTATCGGCGTACTCGGGAGAAATTGCCCAACAAATTTTAGGATCCATTTTATCCTATTGCCCATGTGAAAATGAAAAAATTGAGGCAAAAACAAATTTTTTGTGAAAAAAAAGTACTTTTTCATTTTTACGGATCAATTTGTGAAGCACCTAAGGGTTTAAAGTGCTCACTAGGCATCTAGATAAGTTCCTTGGGGGGTCCAGTTTCCAAAATGGGGTCACTTGTGGGGGAGCTCCAATGTTTAGGCACACAGGATCTCTCCAAACGCGACATGGTGTCCGCTAACGATGGAGATAATTTTTCATTCAAAAAGTCAAATGGCGCTCCTTCCCTTCCGAGCCTTACCATGTGCCCAAACAGTGGTTTACCCCCACATATGAGGTATCGGTGTACTCAGGAGAAATTGCTAAACAAATTTTAGGATCCATTTTATCCTGTTGCTCATGTGAAAATGAAAAAATTGAGGCTAAAAGAATTTTTTTGTGAAAAAAAAGTACTTTTTTATTTTTACAGATCAATTTGTGAAGCACCTGGGGGTTTAAAGTGCTCACTATGCATCTAGATAAGTTCCTTGGGGCGTCTAGTTTCCAAAATGGGGTCACTTGTGGGGGAGCTCCAATTTTTAGGCACACGGGGGCTCTCCAAATGTGACATGGTGTCCACTAAAGAATGCAGCCAATTTTTCATTCAAAAAGTCAAATGGCGCTCCTTCCCTTCCAAGCCCTGCCGTGCGCCCAAACAGTGGTTTACCCCCACATATGAGGTATCAGCGTATTCAGGACAAATTGGACAACAACTTTTGTGGTTCAGTTTCTCCTTTTACCATTGGGAAAACAAAAAAATTGTTGCTGAAAGATCATTTTTGTGACTAAAAAGTTAAATGTTCATTTTTTCCTTCCATGTTGCTTCTGCTGCTGTGAAGCACCTGAAGGGTTAATAAACTTCTTGAATGTGGTTTTGTGCACCTTGAGGGGTGCAGTTTTTAGAATGGTGTCACTTTTGGGTATTTTCAGCCATATAGACCCCTCAATCTGACTTCAAATGTGAGGTGGTCCCTAAAAAAAATGGTTTTGTAAATTTCGTTGTAAAAATGAGAAATCGCTGGTCAAATTTTAACCCTTATAACTTCCAAGCAAAAAAAAATTTTGTTTCCAAAATTGTGCTGATGTAAAGTATAAATGTGGGAAATGTTATTTATTAACTATTTTGTGTCACATAACTCTCTGGTTTAACAGAATAAAAATTCAAAATGTGAAAATTGCAAAATTTTCGCCAAATTTCCGTTTTTATCACAAATAAACACAGAATTTATTGACCTAAATTTACCACTAACATGAAGCCCAATATGTCACGAAAAAACAATCTCAGAACCACTAGGATCCATTGAAGCGTTCCTGAGTTATTACCTCATAAAGGGACACTGGTCAGAATTGAAAAAAACGGCAAGGTCTTTAAGGTCAAAATAGGCTGGGTCATGAAGGGGTTAAAGGGAAGGTGCCATCAAAAAAAAATTTTTTTCATAAATTGTAAAAATGTAAAGAATTAATGATTACATTTTCTTAAAAAATATCATTTGTTTATAATTTATTAAAATATGAAAAATAATTTGAAAAGTTTTTGAATTTCCACCTTTAAACACTAGGGGGAGCAGCTGCTGAAATTTCAGAAAAACCTAGTGTACAACTAGCTCACATTACAGCACTGCAGTAATTATGGGCGGAGTCTGCTGACGTGTGTGATGTCTCCTCTCCTCCCCTTCTGGGTGTTTGCTAAGGGATAAGAGAGGATGATATTCAGGAACACAGTGAGCAGCCATTATGTTGGTGACTGCAGAGTTATACTGACAAGTAGACAGTCTCAGAGGATGGCAGGCAGCAAGGATTCTGGGAGATATGTGGTGGAGGGAGCAGGGTGACAGCAGCGCAGAGTATTTCAGGAGAGCAGTGTGCTGGTCTATGGGGGCCCCCTGTTCGGTGCGCGGAGCAGCCAGGGATAATACATATAGCGCTGTCTTTTATACACATGGATGGACCGTCTGCTCCACAGAAATACAGGAAACATTTCTGCGGATTGATGGCCTGTTCTGATCCAGACTTTGCATGCAGACCCCATTCCCCTCCTCAGATCCTGTCTTCCCCATCCTGTCCTGGCAATGTGTGAAAGCGAGGCAACAGGCGCAGTCGGGGTGACGCTGGGGGAAATGTAGCCATATAGTAACGATAAAAATGAGACCCCTCTCTTCAGCTGCCTCACCAGCCTTCCCCTGACTGCACCTAACTGGAGGTCATGCTGTCCCCTCTATTACCCCAGACCCATGCGCAGCTGCTCAGCCAGAACCACCATAGAATGGGTCCGCTTTCTGAATATAATACTGACATACAGATCACACATAATACCGCCATATCGATCGCACATAAAACCACCATATAATTCTCACATAATACTGCCACATAGACAACACATAATCCCACAATATAGTTCTCATATAATCCTGTCATATCGTTCTTATATTATTGCACCATACATATCACATATAATACTGTCATATAGATCACACATAATGCCATCATACAGGTCACACATAATAATTAGCGGCATCAAGTGTGGTCTATATGGCAGCATTATGTAAAAATTATACATTATATGGTGGCATCATGTTTGATCTATATGGCAGCAGTATGTAAAAAATATATATATGGCAACATTACGTGCGGTCCATATTACCAAATTATGTAATAGATATATCTGGCGGCATTATGTATGACCTATATGGCAGTACAATGTAATAAATATATATGGAGGTATAATGTGTGGTCTTTGAGTATTATGTGATAAAATATACATGGCGGCATTATGTATGACCTATATGGCAGTATTATGTAATAAATATATATGGCGGTATATTTATTATGTAAAGGCAGGAAAGTTGTGAGCTATGCCCTTCTGTGACCCCCACAATTATTATTTTTTATTTATTTATTTTTTTTTTTTTTGGGGGGGGGCAATTAGACCTTATGCTATGTCGCCCTATGATTTGTATGTACGCCCCTGGTGACGATCCTCACAGCTTGTCATGAAAGACACCAGGCTTGGGGTGTTGGTGAGATTGAGGTGGGTTTCAGGGAGCACGAGATGGGTGTCAGGGGGCATGGGGTGAGTCAGTGAGCTTAGGGTGGGTGTCAGGGCCCAGTCTCAGTCTTTCCTCTTCTGCTACCTAGATCACTAGTCTCAGACTGCTGCCACCTGCCCTCTGCTCTGCAATGTATAGTAGCAAGATCAGGCAGGAGACCTGAGGAGCTGCAGGACTACAACACTTAGGAGCTCAGTCCTGGCATGCTGGGACTTGTAGTGACACAGCAGCTAGAGCTTGCTGAGTGTCATCACCCCCTGGGGTCTGCTTCCTTGTGCCAACCATAGCCCAAATGTTAGAACAATATTATTGTGCCAACCATAGCCCACCTCTTTACACTGTGCAGACCTCCCACCTGATCCATAGGTGAAGCCCCCAGGCTGCTGCCTGCCTGCACACTGATCCCCCTGCACCATGCACAGCTGCAGGCAGGGAAGGGTTAACCATTACAGGCCAGCCTGGGTGCCGCCCCTTGTAACCAGGAGGGATCCCCTGCTGCAGAGAATTGCTCTATTTTTAGAATCATGGGGCTTCAGACTCCAGGCTGCAGTCTACAGGGACAGTCACTGTGTTGGGTGATGAAGTGTTGCCACAAATCAGTGCTGCACACTAGAGTTGAGCGAAACGGGTCGAACATTTTCAAAAGTCGCCGACTTTTGGCGAAGTCGAGTTTCATGAAACCCGATCCGACCCTGTGCGTGGTCGGCCATGCGGTACGCGACTTTCGCGCCAAAGTCGCGTTTCAATGACGCGAAAAGCGCAATTTCTCAGCCAATGAAGGTAAACGCAGAGTGTGGGCAGCGTGATGACATAGGTCCTGGTCCCCACCATCTTAGAGAAGGGCATTGCAGTGATTGGCTTGCTGTCTGCGGCGTCACAGGGGCTATAAAGGGGAGTTCCCGCCGACCGCCATGTTACTGCTGCTGATCTGAGCTTAGGGAGAGGTTGCTGCCGCTTCGTCAGAAGCAGGGATAGCGTTAGGCAGGGTCCATTAACCACAAAACCGCTTGTGCTGTAGCGATTTCCACTGCCCAACACCACCTTCGGTGTGCAGGGACAGTGGAAGCTCCTTTTTTTTTTTTTTCCTCAGCGCTGTAGCTCATTGGGCTGCCCTAGAAGGCTCCCTGATAGCTGCATTGCTGTGTGTACGCCGCTGTGCAAACCAACTACTTTTTTCAAAGCACAAATCCTCTTGTTCCTTCCTTTCTGCACAGCTATCTTGTTTGTTTGTCCACACTTTTTATTTAATTTGTGCATCAGTCCACTCCTTATTGCTGCCTGCCATACCTGGCTGAGATTACTGCAGGGAGATAGTAATTGAAGGACAGTTCCTTTTTTTTTTTTTTTTTTTTTGTGGGAGATTAAGATTGACATTTCTGTTAGAGTGCCATCTCTGTCTGTGTCATCTCTCACTCAGTGGGCCATAGAAAGCCTATTTATTTTTTTGCTTGATTTGGGTTCCAAAATCTACCAGAAAAAATCACAACATCAATCAGTGGGAGAAAAATATTGGCCTCAGGGCTTGTGTGCCACTCCTTACTCCTGTGTGTGCCATCTCTCACTCAGTGGCCATAGAAAGCCTATTAATTTTTTTGCTTGATTTGGGTTCTAAATTCTACCTGAAAAAATCAATAAATCAATCAGTGGGAGATTAATATTGGCCTTTGGGCTTGTGTGCCAGTCCTAAGCGTGCCATCTCTCTCTCTCTCAGATAGTGGGCCATAGAAAGCCTATTTTTTTATTATTTTATTGGGTTTATAAATTTTCCCTGGGAAAAAAAAAAAGTGGGAGATTAATATTGGCCTCTGGGCTTGTGTGCCAGTCCTGAGCGTGCCATCTCTCTCACAAATAGTGGGCCATAGAAAGCCTATTTATTTTTTTGGTTGATTTGGGTTCATAATTCTACCTGAAAAAATCAATCAATCAATCAATCAATCAATCAGTGGGAGATTAATATTGGCCTTTGGGCTTGTGTGCCAGTCCTAAGCGTGCCATCTCTCTCTCTCAGATAGTGGGCCATAGAAAGCCTATTTATTATTATTTTTTTTATTGGGTTTATAAATTTTCCCTGGAAAAAAAAAAAATGGGAGATTAATATTGGCCTCTGGGCTTGTGTGCCAGTCCTGAGCGTGCCATCTCTCTCACAAATAGTGGGCCATAGAAAGCCTATTTATTTTTTTGGTTGATTTGGGTTCATAATTCTACCTGAAAAAAATCAATCAATCAATCAGTGGGAGAAAAATATTGGCCTCAGGGCTTGTGTGCCACTCCTTACTCCTGTGTGTGCCATCTCTCACTCAGTGGGCCATAGAAAGCCTATTAATTTTTTTGCTTGATTTGGGTTCTAAATTCTACCTGAAAAAATCATTAAATCAATCAGTGGGAGATTAATATTGGCCTCTGGGCTTGTGTGCCAGTCCTAAGCGTGCCATCTCTCTCTCTCTCAGATAGTGGGCCATAGAAAGCCTATTTTTTTATTATTTTATTGGGTTTATAAATTTTCCCTGGAAAAAAAAAAAAGTGGGAGATTAATATTGGCCTCTGGGCTTGTGTGCCAGTCCTGAGCGTGCCATCTCTCTCACAAATAGTGGGCCATAGAAAGCCTATTTATTTTTTTGGTTGATTTGGGTTCATAATTCTACCTGAAAAAATCAATCAATCAATCAGTGGGAGATTAATATTGGCCTTTGGGCTTGTGTGCCAGTCCTAAGCGTGCCATCTCTCTCTCTCAGATAGTGGGCCATAGAAAGCCTATTTATTATTATTTTTTTTATTGGGTTTATAAATTTTCCCTGGAAAAAAAAAATGGGAGATTAATATTGGCCTCTGGGCTTGTGTGCCAGTCCTGAGCGTGCCATCTCTCTCACAAATAGTGGGCCATAGAAAGCCTATTAATTTTTTTGCTTGATTTGGGTTCCAAAATCTACCAAAAAAAAATCACTAAATCAATCAGTGGGAGATTAATATTGGCCTATGGGCTTGTGTGCCACTCCTGACTCCTGTGAGCGTCATCTGTCACTCAGTGGGCCCTAGAAAGCCTATTTTTTGTTTTATTTGTTTTCTAAATTCTCCCTGAAAAAATCATTTTATTTTCTTTGGTTTCTAAATTATTCCTGAAAAAAATCATTTTTTTTGTATTTTTTTTTCTCTAAAGTCTCCCTGAAAAAAAAAAAAAAAATCTGTGGGAGATTCATATTGCCCCTTCTGCTTGTGTGCCAGTCTTGACTCCTGGGTGTGCCATCTCTCTCCCCAATTGTGGGCCATAGAAAGCCTATTAATTTTTTTGCTTGATTTGGGTTCCAAAATCTACCAAAAATAATCACTAAATCAATCAGTGGGAGATTAATATTGGCCTCTGGGCTTGTCTGCCACTCCTGACTCCTGTGTGCGTCATCTGTCACTCAGTGGGCCCTAGAAAGCCTATTTTTTGTTTTATTTGTTTTCTAAATTCTCCCTGAAAAAATCATTTTATTTTCTTTGGTTTCTAAATTATTCCTGAAAAAAATCATTTTTTTTGTATTTTTTTTTCTCTAAACTCTCCCTGAAAAAAAAAATAAAAAATCTGTGGGAGATTCATATTGCCCCTTCTGCTTGTGTGCCAGTCTTGACTCCTGGGTGTGCCATCTCTCTCTCTCTCCCCAATTGTGGGCCATAGAAAGCCTATTAATTTTTTTGCTTGATTTGGGTTCCAAAATCTACCAAAAATAATCACTAAATCAATCAGTGGGAGATTAATATTGGCCTCTGGGCTTGTCTGCCACTCCTGACTCCTGTGTGCGTCATCTGTCACTCAGTGGGCCCTAGAAAGCCTATTTTTTGTTTTATTTGTTTTCTAAATTCTCCCTGAAACAATCATTTTATTTTCTTTGGTTTCTAAATTATTCCTGAAAAAAATCATTTTTTTTGTATTTTTTTTTCTCTCAAATCTCCCTGAAAAAAAAAAAAAAAAAAAAAAAAAATCTGTGGGAGATTCATATTGCCCCTTCTGCTTGTGTGCCAGTCTTGACTCCTGGGTGTGCCATCTCTCTCTCTCTCCCCAATTGTGGGCCATAGAAAGCCTATTAATTTTTTTGCTTGATTTGGGTTCCAAAATCTACCAAAAAAAATCACTAAATCAATCAGTGGGAGATTAATATTGGCCTCTGGGCTTGTGTGCCACTCCTGACTCCTGTGTGCGTCCTCTCTCACTCAGTGGACCCTACAAAGCCTTTTTTTTTTTTTTTTTCCTAAATTCTCCCTGAAACAATCATTTCATTTTATTTGTTTTATAAATTCTTCTGTAAAAAATAATTTTTTTTTAATTTTTTTTTTTTCTGAAGTCTCCCTTTTAAAAAAAACAAACACAAATCAGTGGGAGATAAATATTTACATTTGCGCTTCAGTGACAGTCCTGCGTGTGTGCCATCTCATTTGTTGCTAACAACAACAGAGTGTGTAACATTGTGGCTGATTTTCGTTGTGGTCTCACCCACCTGTAAAGGGGTAGCTAAATCATACTGAAGTTATAGCTCACCGTGTAAGTTGTGTGACAGCAACAAATACCGTTCGTTTGGTAACGTTTTTAAAACAATGAGGAAGTCTGGTGGAAGAGGTCGTGGCCGGGGGCGTTCATTGTCAGCTGGTAATGAGGGTAGTGGTAGTGGTGGAGCATCAGGTGGTCGTGGGAAAAAAAATATTGCACCTAAGTCTGGAGCTGTGGAGCCAGGTTCGTCGTCTGGCTACACAAGGCCTCGAACCCTCCCTTTTCTGGGAGTAGGAAAACCGCTTTTAAAGCCGGAGCATCAAGAGCAAGTTTTGGCTTATCTTGCTGACTCAGCCTCTAGCTCTTTTGCCTCCTCTCGTGAAACTGGTAAAAGTAAAAGCAGCGCGTCGTTAGTGGATGTTCACGGTCAGGGACAAGTCGCTTCCTTGTCCTCTTCAGCAAAAACAACAACAGAGAAGAATGCAGCAGGCGACACAACGGGTTACTCCATGGAGCTCTTTACACATACCGTCCCTGGCTTAGAAAGTGAAGCAGTTAACAGTCCATGCCCATTACAAGTTGAATCTGACATGGAGTGCACTGATGCACAGCCACAGCCAGACTACTATGCTGGTCCTTTGACTCAGACCACAACATTGCCCTCGCAGGGTGCTGATCAAGAATCAGACCCTGATGAGACTATGTTGCCCCATCACGAACGCTATACCACCGACCGACACGGTGACACAGACGAAGTTGCACACGAGCTACAAGAAGAGGTAATAGATGACCCAGTTCTTGACCCCGATTGGCAGCCATTGGGGGAACAGGGTGCAGGCGGCAGCAGTTCTGAAGCGGAGGAGGAGGGGCCGCAGCAGGCATCAACATCGCAACAGGTTCCATCTGCCGGGCCCGTATCTTGGCCAAAACGCGTGGCAAAGTCAAAACCTGTTGGAGGACAGCGTGGCCATCCGGTTAAAGCTCAGTCTTCAATGCCTGAAAAGGTATCCGATGCTAGAAAGAGTGCAGTCTGGCATTTTTTTAAACAACATCCAATTGATCAGCACAAAGTAATCTGTCAAAAATGTTCAACTACCTTAAGCAGAGGGCAGAATCTGAAAAGTCTCAATACAAGTTGCATGCATAGACATTTAACCACCATGCATTTGCAAGCTTGGACTAACTACCAAACGTCCCTTAAGGTTGTAGCACCCTCGGCCAATGAAGCTACTCATCAACGCAACATCCCTTCCGGCAGTGTAGGGCCACCATTTTCTGCACCACCTGCAGTATCTGTGCAGGTTTCTTTGCCAGGCCAAAGCAGTCAGGGTCAGGGAATCTCCAGTTTCGTAGTAGGAAACACTGCATCTAGGGCACCGGCGGCAACAATACCATCTCCCACTGTCTCTCAGTCTGCCATGTCCACCGGCACCCCCGCTAGTTCCACGATCCCCAGCTCTCCAGTCCAGCTCACCCTACATGAGACTATGGTTAGAAAAACGAAGTACTTAGCCTCGCATCCGCGTACACAGGGTTTGAACGCCCACATAGCTAGACTAATCTCGTTAGAGATGATGCCCTACCGGTTAGTTGAAAGCGAAGCTTTCAAAGACCTGATGGACTACGCTGTACCACGCTATGAGCTACCCAGTCGACACTTTTTTTCCAGAAAAGCCATCCCAGCCCTCCACCAGCATGTTAAAGAGCGCATCGTCCATGCACTCAGGCAATCTGTGAGCACAAAGGTGCACCTGACAACAGATGCATGGACCAGTAGGCATGGCCAGGGACGTTACGTGTCCATCACGGCACACTGGGTAAATGTGGTGGATTCAGGGTCCACAGGGGACAGCAAGTTTGGGACAGTTCTGCCTAGCCCACGGTCTAGGAAACAGTTGGCTGTAGCCGTTCGCACCCCCTCCTCCTCCTCCTCGTCCTCCTGCAGAAGCGAGAGCTCGTCCACAGACCGCAGTCGCACAACCACTCCATCCGCAGCTGCCACTGTTGCACACCAGGTCTCCCATTATGGGGCAGCTACTGGCAAACGTCAGCAGGCTGTATTGGCTATGAAGTGTTTGGGCGACAACAGACACACCGCGGAAGTTCTGTCCGAGTTCTTGCAGCAAGAAACGCAGTCGTGGCTGGGCACTGTAGATCTTGAGGCAGGCAAGGTAGTGAGTGATAACGGAAGGAATTTCATGGCTGCCATCTCCCTTTCCCAACTGAAACACATTCCTTGCCTGGCTCACACCTTAAACCTGGTGGTGCAGTGCTTCCTGAAAAGTTATCCGGGGTTATCCGACCTGCTCCTCAAAGTGCGTGGACTTTGCGCACATATCCGCCGTTCGCCTGTACACTCCAGCCGTATGCAGACCTATCAGCGTTCTTTGAACCTTCCCCAGCATTGCCTAATCATAGACGTTGTTACAAGGTGGAACTCAACACTGCACATGCTTCAGAGACTGTGCGAACAGAGGCGGGCTGTTATGTTTTTGTGGGAGGATACACATACACGGGCAGGCAGTAGGATGGCAGACATGGAGTTGTCAGGTGTGCAGTGGTCGAAGATTCAAGACATGTGTCAAGTCCTTCAGTGTTTTGAGGAATGCACACGGCTGGTTAGTGCAGACAACGCCATAATAAGCATGAGCATCCCCCTAATGTGTCTGCTGATGCAAAGTTTGACGCACATAAAGGATCAGGCGTCTGCACCAGAGGAAGAGGAAAGCCTTGATGACAGTCAGCCATTGTCTGGTCAGGGCAGTGTACAGGACGAGGTAGCGGGCGAAGAGGAGGTGGAGGATGAGGAGGATGATGGGGATGAGTATATTTTTAATGAGGAAGCTTTCCCGGGGTCATTGGAAATTGGTGGCGTGGCAAGGGCGGGTTCTGGTTTTTTGAGGGACACAAGTGACGTAGATTTGCCTGCAACTGCCCCTCAACCAAGCACAACCGCAGATTTGACAACTGGAACTTTGGCCCACATGGCGGATTATGCCTTGCGTATCCTCAAAAGGGACACACGCATTACAAAAATGATGAACGATGACGATTACTGGTTGGCCTGCCTCCTTGATCCTCGCTATAAAGGCAAATTGCAAAATATTATGCCACATGAGAACTTGGAACTAATATTAGCAACAAAACAATCAACTCTTGTTGACCGTTTGCTTCTGGCATTCCCTGCACACAGCGCCCGTGATCGTTCTCACACGAGCTCCAGGGACCAGCAGACCAGAGGTGTTAGAGGGGCAGAAATCAGAAGTGGCGTTGGCCAGAGGGGTTTTCTGACCAGGTTGTGGAGTGATTTTGCTATGACCGCAGACAGGACAGGTACTGCAGCATCAATTCAAAGTGACAGGAGACAACATTTGTCCAGTATGGTTACAAACTATTTTTCATCCCTTATCGACGTTCTCCCTCAACCGTCATTCCCATTTGATTACTGGGCATCCAAATTAGACACCTGGCCAGAATTGGCAGAATATGCATTGCAGGAGCTTGCTTGCCCGGCAGCTAGTGTCCTATCAGAAAGAGTATTCAGTGCTGCAGGTTCAATACTAACTGAAAAAAGGACTCGTCTGGCTACCCAAAATGTAGATGATCTAACCTTCATTAAAATGAACCACAACTGGATTTCGAAATCTTTTGCCCCACCTTGCCCGGCTGACACCTAACTTTCCTATGAAAAGGTCTTGCCTGTGGACTCTTCTGAATGACTTTTCCAATCTCGTAATTTTCTGCACCTGATTGTCCAGCATACGACGTTTACTCCTAACAAAATGGCCAAACTCCCCACACGGGGCCGTGGTATCGCCACTTTGCGCCAGCACCCGTGAGAGTGCTGTTTGTCTGAAGAGGTGGGTGTGCCCGCTTTTGGTCGACGGCACTGCCACTGGGTCCCTCATAGTACAATAAAGTGTCTCTGGCGGTGGTGGTGCGCACCCAACGTCAGACACACCATTGTAATATGAGGGGCCCTGGGCCTGTACCGCCGGCCACAAGACAGTTCCCCCCCCAGCTCAAACAGTGCTCTACCACTAGCAAAATTATCTCTCACAGCTTCACCAATGTTTAGTCTATGCGCTGACATCCTTCAATGCCTGGCACTGACAATACCATTGTTTTGACATTTTTGTTATGTTAGGCCTTCGAAGCCTGTCTGCGGTCCGTTCTTTCTACAACTACTACACTGACCAGGCCACTGCTGGCCGTGTTCCCCTGGAACCAATTTAAACTTGCCTACAGCCAGCCCAATTTTGTTATGTTAGGCCTTCTTAGCCTGTCTGCCGTCACTCCTTCCACTAGACTTCCACTGACCAGACCACTGTTGCCCGTGTACCCCTGGAACCAATTTTAAATTGCCAACAGCCAAATGTTATTATGTTAGGCCTTTGATGCCTGTCTGCCGTCACTCCTTCCACTAGACTTCCACTGACCAGACCACTGTTGCCCGTGTACCCCTGGAACCAATTTTAAATTGCCAACAGCCCAATGTTATGATGTTAGGCCTTTGATGCCTGTCTGCCGTCACTCCTTCCACTAGGCCTCCACTGACCTGTCTACTGCTGCCCGTGTTCCCATGGAACCAATTGTAAATTGCCTACAGCCAGCCCATTTTATTACGTTAGGCCTTCGAAGCCTGTCTGCGGTCCCTCCTTCCACTAGGCCTCCACTTACCTGTCTACTGCTGCCCGTGTTCCCCTGGAACCAATTTTAAATTGCCTACAGGCAGCCCAATTTATTATGTTAGGCCTTCGAAGCCTGTCTGCGGTCCCTCCTTCCACTAGGCCTCCACTTACCTGTCTACTGCTGCCCGTGTTCCCCTGGAACCAATTTTAAATTGCCTACAGGCAGCCCAATTTATTATGTTAGGGCTTCGAAGCCTGTCTGCGGTCCCTCCTTCCACTAGGCCTCCACTGACCTGTCTACTGCTGCCCGTGTTCCCCTGGAACCAATTTTAAACTGCCTACAGGCAGCCCAATTTATTATGTTAGGGCTTCAAAGCCTGTCTGCGGTCCCTCCTTCCACTAGGCCTCCACTGACCTGTCTACTGCTGCCCGTGTACCCCTTGAACCAACATCATAAAATAAAAAAAAAGTATTTTGCTTATAAAAAAGAAAATACTGGTGAGATATCAAATGCAGACATTTTAACATTAAAAACAAACACACAACTAAAATCTGGTACAGTACTAAAAATGGCCACCAGCTACAATTACTTTATCCTGCAAGTATTTAACTGAAAGGTTTTTTAAATTGAAAACACAGATATGGCATCCACCGAGTGTTGTCCTGTCGCGTCTTCTTTATATTATTGCCGAGAAGATGCAAAACAATGAAAATAATAAAATCATTAATTACCAAAATAATAGAGAAAGTCAACACCACATTGCAAATAAACATTCATTCCAAATAAAGAAGCAGGGCGCGTCCGAGGGTGAGTATATACCTAATAAGAATATAATCACCATCGGACGCGCAATGCTTATTTCCAACAGCCTTCCTTCCTAAGAATCAGCCCTTCCGTGGTGTAGAGAGACGTTGTGTTACACTCCAAGGTGTTCCCCAGGTTGCCTTTCCTGAGCTTCGATCTTCCGGCTCTCGTTTAGTAGTTGTTGGAAACTACGCTGCATTAGGCCTTCAAATTGGGTATGGGGTGTAGAGAGATGGTGTGTTCCACTCCAAGGTGTTCCCCAGGTTGCCTTTCCTGAGCTTCGATCTTCCGGCTCTCGTTTAGTAGTTCTTGGAAACTACACTGCATTAGGCCTTCAAATTGGGTATGGGGTGTAGAGAGAGGGTGTGTTACACTCCAAGGTGTTCCCCAGGTTGCCTTTCCTGAGCTTCGATCTTCCGGCTCTCGTTTAGTAGTTCTTGGAAACTACACTGCATTAGGCCTACAAATTGGGTATGGGGTGGAGAGAGATGGTGTGTTACACTCCAAGGTGTTCCCCAGGTTTCCTTGCCATTGCTTCGGTCTTCCGACTCTCGTTTAGTAGTTGTAGAAAAGTACACTGCATTAGGCCTACAAAATGGGTATGGGGTGGAGAGAGATGGTGTGTTACACTCCAAGGTGTTCCCCAGGTTGCCTTTCCTGAGCTTCTATCTTCAGGCTCTCATTAAATTGTGGTTAAATGGAACAACTGCATTTGGCGTACTAGTTGGTTTGGGGCCTACTATCGGTGTCTGCCACTCCTTGCTGTTCTCCTGGTTTCCTGTCCTGAAATTCCATTTTCAGGCTCTCGTTAAGTAGTTGTTAATGTTAGACTGCATTTGACCTACTAGTTGGGTTGGGGCCTACTATCGGTGTCTGCCACTCCTTGCTGTTCTCCTCCACTGAACAAAGCTGTGCCGCCTGTTTACTACGGTTGCCAATTTTGAACTGCATTTCGACTACTTACTGATTTGGCCCTACTCTCTGTGTCAGCCTCTCATTCCAGTTGTCCTCCACTGCAATGCCCCCTGGTTATTCCTGTGTTACCAATTTTGAACTGCATTTAGCCCACTTTATTCTTTGGGCCTATATCTGTGTTTCCACTTCATCGTGCCCATTGCCCAGCCAGTGATAGATGAGTCTGCTGGTACATTGACCCATAACGCAACATTCCCCGTGCATGCTACACAACAACATTGTGACCCTGCTGAAAGTCAGGTTGCTCTTCCCGCATACCATACCACCTTACACGGGGACAAAGAGGAAGGTGCAGATGAAAGTGCAGGTTCCTTCATCAGGTGGGGGGAGGAATACTAGTTGGCGACGTCACTGGCACAGGGCCTCTCATAGTACACAAAAGTGTTGCTGCCGGTGGGAGGCGCCCCCGCCGTGCAAACACACCGCTGTACTTTGAGGGGCCCTGTGCCAGTGCCAATGCCAACAAGTGGGCCCCCCCTGCTTGCTCAGGATCACAGCACTTGCAAAGTTGAAATACTTACCTCTCCCTGCTCCACTGCCGTGACGTGGTCCAGATTTCCTGGGCCCACTAATTACTTGAACCAGCCCTACCCCACACAACTTTAGCCAAATGACCCCCAATTTCAAATGCCTTCCAATTGTTATAAGGTAAATTACGCTTGACAAGCTTCATTAAGAAGAATGGATGGTTTTGACATTAAAATGGGCACTCTAGGTGTTTTCCTGGCCCCCACTCACTGCCGACTATGCTGCCCCATTGACTTGCATTGGGTTTCGTGTTTCGGTCGATCCCGACTTTTCGCCATAATCGGCCGATTTCACTCGACCCGACTTTTGAGATAGTCGGGTTTCGCGAAACCCGGCTCGACTCTAAAAAGGTCAAGGTCGCTCAACTCTACTGCACACATAACGCTCCATGTACAGGGAGACACACTGCTGCTGCTGCTGGGTGATTTCCTGCCCCTGGACTGAGGGAGGAAGCTTTCAGCAAGACAGCGCAGATCGGCAGTGATCGCAGCCTGTGCTGTAATACTAAGTACAGGCTGCGATCACTGCTAGTGCTGCAGATACTTACCCCAAACCCTCGCTCCCAGCAGCTTCTCCTCAACATCTTCTGTCCTCGCAGCCCACAGCAAACAAAATGGCCGCGATCTCCTCTCACAGCTGTGACATAGCAGCCCAGTGGGCGTGCCCAGGTCACAGCTGAGAGGCAGGAGAAGCCGCCTCAATGAAAGAGATACGGTCGGGTCCAACCATTGGCTCCTATGTCCATGGCTGCCGTAAGTGAGGTGTGCAAGTGTCGTTCCCAGACACACACACCCCCACTAGTCAAAATGGCAGCCCCCAGTGGCACACACAAATGTCAATAAATAAAAAACTATTAAAGTAGTTAATTTAATTTTGTATTAAAAATGATTGTATAATCAATAATTATTAATACAAAAATTAAAATCATGGCACCCTCCCTTTAAATTTAAGTAATGAATCACTCATTACAACATCATACGGCAGAGAGTTCCATAGTCTCACTGCTCTTACAGTAAAGAACCTGCGTCTGTTATTATGCTTAAACCTTCTTTCCTTCAGACGTAGAGGATGCCCCCTTGTCCGTGTCTCATGTCTATGATTAAAAAGATCATCAGAAAGGTCTTTGTACTGTCCCCTCATATATTTATACATTAAAATAAGATCACCCCTTAGTCTTCGTTTTTCCAAACTAAATAGCCCCAAGTGTAATAACCTATCTTGGTATTGCAGACCCCCCTGTCCTCTAATAACCTTGGTCGCTCTTCTCTGCACCCGCTCCAGTTCAGTTATGTCTTTCTTATACACCGGAGACCAGAACTGTACACAGTATTCTAAGTGTGGTCGAACTAGTGACTTGTACAGAGGTAAAATTATGTTCTCCTCATGAGCATCTATGCCTCTTTTAATGCATCCCATTATTTTATTTGCCTTTGTAGCAGCTGCCTGACACTGGCCACTGAATATGAGTTTGTCATCCACCCATACACCCAGGTCTTTTCATTGACGGTTTTGCCCAGAGTTTTAGAATTAAGCACATAATTATACATGTTATTACTTCTACCAGGCGGAGATAAAAGCCTTCCTACTAGCATGGTGGTGTAGTCCCTTGCTGCCTGTGATTTCTGTCAAGGTCCTCACAGTTCTCTCTGTCCTCCATAAAGGTGGGACACTAACCCGTATGACAGGTAGCTCGAGCCTTTTTACATGGTCTCTATCATGACCCGGGCTCTATGCGCCACTGTGTCTTCTGGGTATTAGGGTGGACAGGTGATGTGTAGTCCACCTCTCCTGCCAGTTTCTGCTTTGCCTCCTAGAGTCCGACACAACCTCAGTCTTCCAGCTACCAGAATCTGTGCTCTGCAGGGAGGTAGCCCAGTTGCAGCTGTCCTCCCTAGTTGTCACTCTCCTGTGCTTCACTCTCCTGCACGCTCACTACAATGTATTCTACTCTTTGTATTCTCTTTCTCCAAGGGGTGAAGCACGTCTGGATGCACGGCCCCTTCAGTCCTTCCGACACTCACCTAGCTTCCAAGCATGACATCACTCTCCCCTTGATGAAAGCAATGCCACTGCGACAACCAGGACCCTGGGGTGTCACACGTCCGTGTTGCATATATGGATGAAAAGGGTCAAGTCTATGGGTCCGTCAAAACACATTCAACACATGGATAGCATCCGTGTGCTATCTGTGTTCTGTCCTTGTTTGACATTGCAAAGTATAGGAGAAGCTTTGTAATTAATTTATTTCTTTTTCCATCCGTGAAAAAAACTGATGATACACTGATGGTAAGTACAAACATAGGGATGACACACTGATGGTAAACATGGACACAGTGATAATACACATAGTAAAAAGGGATACACTGATGATACACATGGTAAAAATGGATACACTGATGACACACTAATCCACGACACTGATGACACCAGTATCATTTTTCCTCTTTGTGTGAATGAGGCCTCATAATGATTCTTAAATCTTTATTAAAACTTCAAAAACATGAAACAATGTACTATATTGTATTTCATTTTTAAACAGAATTAATCCAAGGAAGTGGGATATCATAGATTGTAAGCTTGCGAGCAGGGCCCTCACTCCTCTTGGTATCTGTTTTGATCTGTGTTTATTGTTATGCTGTAATGTCTATTGTCTGTACAAATCCCCTCTACTGTATAATGTAAAGTGATGCGGAATATGTTGGCGCTATATAAATACAAACTTATTATTATTATTATATTATATGCTTATTCTTTTACCCTTAAACACTCATTTACCATGGTACTGTTGTTAATTTATTTTTATTTTATGATAATTCTCTTCTCACATCTTTGTCTAGACTGTGCATTATTAAAATAGAGCAAATAGCCTAAATCTGAGATAAATGAAATTCTATTTCATAAAACAAAATAATGCATGAGGTTAAAATATTGAGGAGTTTTGAATGGAACAAAAATCGTTACAGAATAAAGCAGAGTGGAAAAATCCATTGTCTGTTTCTAAATGCAGTTTCTACTGCTCAGAACTCAGAGGAGGCTCCGGTCTCTTTTGGGAATGGCTCAGGTGTTCAAAACGACCGCCAGATGAGTGTTATTCATATTACTTTTCTCACTGCTACTGGGCAATGTCTGTAAGAATGGGATCAATATTCATTGGGGAAAGAATTTCTCAAGAAATACAGATGGCTTTCTCTAGAGCTTAGAAAATGCCAAATAATTCTACACTATATACAGTAAAACTATTCATTGGATGAATAACTGTGGATTTGCTCAGAATCAGGAATTGAAACTTTAGCGAAAGTTAAATTAAACATGAAAATTGTAGCTTTCATTTTTTTTCATCTTCTCAGATAATATGTTTCCAAAATTGCCCCATGTTTAAAATAGTGCATTTTATGAAGCAATTGAGCACAAGTGTATAGGGAATATACAGGAAGGCTGCATAAAGCACATTATTTTTCAGTTCAATAAACCTGTGCCATGAATGGATAATGGTAAAAGTAGGTTTCAAATCCTGTTTGTTTTAGAATAACAGAGAAATAGAAGGTATTCATATTCTCTGTAGATGAAAAAGAAACCGTCACATGGAGAATTCAATGTATTGTGCCATAGTTCTCCTGTCACTGCCGTCTGCATGGAAGAATTTCTTACCTTAATATACAGCGTTCAACTATTTAAATATTTAAACACATTTCATTTGTAATTTAAAGCAATTCATGATAGCGTTATCGTATTCTCCGCTTTGCTGCTACAGGAAAAGCGTATATATGTACGTTTACTATAGCTGCTATTCATTTGAATGCATTTGCACAATGCCTGCCATGGGAATGGAAGGTTCTCTGAATTCACTAATACAACTATCCGATTCCTTCAGTATTTGTGTACTCGTCTAGCAGCACGTACACTATATCCTTTATGCTATGTATAAGTATATCACAGTTTATCATGCTAAATGCAAGCCTATTTTATATGATGCACTAATGTATTGCTCTATAATAGACATGTACCTAAGTAGCTTTTATGTGTTTACCATATTGCCTCATCCATATTGTGAAGCACTAAGAATTCTAACTCTAATAATATGGTTCTCCATACAGTGCAATCTATGTGAAAGCCACCTTCTATCTACTCATCACTGCCGGTGTTCAGACAGGTTTAGTTGAGCAAATGCAAAATTATCCAGTGTTTGTTCTGAAATAAATGACAATTTTTACATCTGTATTGTGTTTTGCATATCCCTTCTTCATACTTATCTTGCATACGTATGTCCGGGTTTAACGTCTGTGTGCCATCCATATGTCCATTTTGTAAATGCATATTGCATACAGTTTTAACATTAACAATTTAATAAATAATAAAGGTCACACAGTTTCCCGGCTTAAAAATTTTAACCCCTTCACAACCTTTGACCAACCGATAAGTACTTACCGATCTTGGATGTATGGACACATCATGGTGATTTTGTGAGCACAGGAGCTGTGCATGTAATTGCCACCAGCTGATCAGCTGAATTCATAGCTGACACTTGACAGTCACTGCTAGGTGCAGTGCCTACACAAATCCCCGCAGATGAACCCCTAAATGCTTTGATCAATATCGATTGCAGCACTTAGACTGCAGAGAGAAGGAGGAAGTCCCCCTCCTTTGGAAATGCTGTCATTCAGGTCCATGACTCGTGGGTGGCTATGGGGGTATCCCCTGTTTCTATCAAGGATTTGGGGGATGGAAAGCTAAACAGTTCCATGGGATGGTGTGAAGAGACTCGGTGACTCTGGTGGTGGTTTTGGTGATACTGTCACATCCTCTCTTTTCGGGGAGGCAGGTGACTCTGTTGACCATTAGTGGCAGGAAGAGGCAGATATTTCAGCAGAAGAGGGAGCAGGGGGAGGCTCAGATCTGTCATGCTTTTTAAGGTGGGAACTCCAGTGCACCTCGTGCTTGGAATTCAGATGCCTCATCATACAGGTGGTCCTCATGTTCAAAACATTTATGATTTGCTTCAGGATCTAATAAAACAGAGTGCAAACCACCTGTTGTTTGTTGATAGCACAGTCCCTGAAAACATGCCAAACCAGGCAGCTGGAGCTCTTTAGAGCTATCTTTCATGTGGTGATTTCAACGGCCCTGTCAGAAGTAGCAGCATACATACTCACAAGGGGCTGCCCACTGTACCTTTGCAACCTGCTCTCTCTTTTGGTGTGTTGTTGCAGCAGCATGGCCATCTCCTCTTTCTCCAAAATGTGCATGCCACCTGGATGGCCTCCTCACCATGTGTGGTCTAGGACTTCATCATCCCCTGCATCATCTTCCAACAACTCCTCAACCCTGCCATCCTTGCTGGTCTGCACACTGCACAAAGACTCTGCAGTCGGCAATTGACTTTCATAATCTGATGTGTCCTGCAGTGGTCCAATGACCGTGTGCAGTAGCCCTCCCATGAACACAACCTCCAACAACAAAAAAGTGCTTGGGCATCTGTGCACTCAGTTTCTTCCACTTCTGGGGCAGGGCTAGGTGGATTGGCCACAGAACCACAGCCAGCAGAGTCATCAAAAAGCAAAAGAGACTGCTGCATGTCTTGTGGCTTAGACTGCTTGACTGATTTACAAGATGGTGAGGTGGAAGCAAAATGACTATAGTCCTCAGGTTCCAACTGTGCACTTTCTGCTGTGGATCTGGTGGAAGATAATGCAAAGGAACTGGAGCCACTCTCAGCCATCCAAAAGCGAGGAGAGAAAAGGCTACCTGGAAAGATGTGCACATTCCAAAGAAAGTAAAAAATGTATAATTTTATTGGACAGAAAAACAACAAGCAAAAAATATATTAAAACACTTAAAATTATCCACAGAGGTTTCCCACACCTGAATACCCAGACATATACAGTTTTGATCATGAGAGATCAAATTTGCAACAACATGGTAATGTGGCAAAATGATAATGTACAAGGATATTATTCAAAAAAGTTATTATATGAATATAACACATATATGTAAATATACATTGCACATATCCGTGGATTATACAACAGATGGCACTGAGGCAGAGCTTCAATCAGAGAGAAGAAGGAAGAGGAAGAATGTCCTAGGATAATGGACTCCAAGGCCAGAAGCCAATTGAGGCCTATATAACAGACACTGCCCTTGGGCATTAAAAGGAAAATATGAACAGAAACAGTCAATAAAAGGCAACACAGTCAGAATGTACAGACAAAGAGATTAGACATAAGAATGAAGGGAAGGAGCTGTAGAAGGCAACGAGCAAATATGCATGCCCTATGAGAATGGCACAGATATAGCCGACAACAGCCAGGAAGCATACCTACATGTGGAAATAGTTGATCACATATTGTAGGAGAATGCCGAGGCCACAGGACATGTAAAAGGATATGAGGCCAAGATTGGAACAGACCATAAAGCACACAGCCCTCCTAGAAAATATTTTTTGTGCTTTGAAATGACATGAGATGGTTGATGCCAATTGTTTATTTCCAAATTACTAAAAAAACACACACAAGTACATAAAAAATTATATTTTGGGCCTAAAAATAGCAACAAGACAACCGATGCCAATTATTTATATCTCAGACTACTAAAAATACCATTAGTCCGAAAGCATTATTTTGTGGCCCTAGAAATGACAACAACAAAGTTGTTGCGAATTATTTTTTCCCAAACTATTAAAAAAGACACATTATTGTCTGTTTGACAGTGGGGGGCAGAAGGAAAGGTTGGAGCTTTTCACGCTGAAACATATATCACTAGCCGTTGCAAATTTGCAAATGAATATAGCTGGTGGGTGCCGTACCTGCTGGTGATCTCAGCC
Source organism: Ranitomeya imitator (assembly GCF_032444005.1). Taxonomy (NCBI): domain Eukaryota; kingdom Metazoa; phylum Chordata; class Amphibia; order Anura; family Dendrobatidae; genus Ranitomeya; species Ranitomeya imitator. The sequence goes on along the minus strand of NC_091285.1, from coordinate 326,246,427 downwards.
GAAGTGAGGAAGGAGGCATGTTTCCTGCTTGTCCATCCAGTTTGAATAAAATTCATTTTATTAGAAAATTTTAAAAACCAATGGTGTGCATTTCTGGCGCCCTTAGTCATAGGATATAGTACAAGACAAATAGATGAGTATATAGCAAGGAATCAATCACAAGCATAGTAATTAATGACATTTGGAAAACTGCTGAAAACATATGGTATGAAGTTCTCATTTCAAAGCATGTCAATATTACATAAATTAGTATTTCATGTTATCACATAATTTGAACATATATCTTTCAATTTAATAAATGTAAAAAGGTCATTCCTATAGTCCATGCCATGTGGGTGTTTAGTGTCTAAGGTCAAAATCCAAAAGGCTTCTGGCAGCACTAAGGCTATGTTCAAACGTTGCGGATTTTGCTGCGGATCCGTAGCGGATTGGCCACTGCAGATTCGCAGCAGTTTTCCATGTGGTGTACAGTACCATGTAAACCTATGGAAAACAAAATCCGCAGTGCACATGCCACAGAAAAAAACGCGCTGAAACGCATATTTACACCTGCTCCTCAATAGGAATCCTCAGGTGTAAAACCGCAGGTGGAAACCCCACAAAAACCACAGGAAATCTGCGATAAATCCGCAGGTAATCCGCAGTGTGTTTTATCTGCGGACTTTGCAAAATTGGTGCGGAAAAATCCGCACATAAATCCGCAACTTGTGCACATAGCCTAAATGTTTCTTCCAGTCACCACCCCTTGGTGACTAATTAACCATTTCTATGCCAAAAAATGAGAAATTTGATGAATCTCCCTTATGCACAGAGGTGAAATGTTTGGTGGCTCCTGAATAACTTGAATTATTACTGTTTATATTATCTATATGTTCTGAGATTCCAATCTTAATTTTCCTTGTGGTGTAACTTTTGTAACGAATGCTGCATGCCTAGCATTCTATGCAATATATAACGCGATCTGAATCACAGTTAATGAATAATTTTATTTTATAAATGGCATTGTGATTGGAAGAAAAGGCAGTTTTCTTATTGTCTGCAGATTTGCAGACATTACATCTGTTGCCGGCACATTTGTAAAAACCTTTCACTGATATCCACAATGTGGGAGTTTTGACTTGATGTACCATACTGGGAGACAGTATATTGCACAGTGTGCAGCCTCTCCTGGCCACTACTCTGCATCCACAACTACAGGGAGATATTTAAGTATTATCTGCCTAATTTTATTATACTGGCTGCTATATGCAGTAGAAAAAGTGACCTTTGCATTGGGAACGACATTTGAGTATGTGTTGTCAGAATATAGTAAATTAGCATGTGGGATTTTGGAATCATTCTTAAGTGCGTGTTTTATGCTGGCTTTTTTGGTATCCCCTATCAAGTGAGCACAGCCCTTGGAATAGCATGAATGGTGTGTCGGGGATGTGCACTTGAGGACATCAAGATTGTATTGCCTGAATCACTTTTTCTATAAAGGGAAGTGTTAACCCTATGTGTTGTGCTGCTGCCAGTGAGAAGCACTTCATGGAAGAGGACCTCATTAGATGGAATTCCACAGGTAAAACATAAGTTACATTTGGGAGAAATGGATTGTCCTCTTAAAATATGTACATTTCTTCCCACCATGTCATAAATAAAATGGCTAGAGATGGTGAGAATGTAGAACCTATAGGAGCCCTAGATTCTGGATAAAGTATAAATTTTGAAACAAGAAGATGTTGTGTTTTAGGAGGTACAATAAAGACGCAAGAATGAATTGATTTAATGACTCTGAATAACTGCTATACTTGTTGTGAGGAAAACACACGAGAGGAGAGCCGGGGATATGGATATCCCCCCGCTGTCACCAATCTGTGATGGAACTTACACAGTCACAGCTCTCTGGCACCCTCCTTATCCTTATGTCAGTCAGGGAACTGCACCTAGGATAAGTAGTCGCCGAAGAGGCTGCCCTGTCATGTACTGGTTATCGTGGCACTCTGCAGTGAGGCCGGTATATACAGTATAAATTTTACGTACAATATGTTTAGCTTGGGATCATTAAGTAGAAAAATCATAAAAAGCCCAAAATATTTTAATAATACTAAATCTCTAAAATGCCACCAACCTGTGGCTGCACCAAAAAACAAAACAACAAAACACACCGTGAAAAAACTAGTGTTGGGGGGAGGAATATTCCCTAAATTCACCCCACCCCTCTCAAAAAGGGTATCCCAAAAGGCCAGTTCTTAAGACTGAGGCGTAATTGCTCTGACATGAAGATTTTCCATGGTCAGCGGGGGACATGTTCAATAGGTTCAAGGAGAAAAACTATCCGCCCCATATCCTCAACTCGGCCTATAATAATGCGGCGAATGCAGATAGGCAACAGCTACTGCACAAGAAGAAGATCAGAAATGAGGATGAGACAATAAGGATTATAGGGACCTTCGATTCCCAACACCATAAGGTTAGGGAAGTATTAAATAAACATTGGGATGTACTCAGGATGGACCCAGATCTTAGGGATTTGCTAGGGGCACGCCCTGACATCACCTTTAGGAAAGGGAGGTCTCTTAAGGATTCTTTAGTACATAGCCACTATATGAAACCAACAGAAAGGGGTACATGGCTGGAGAGGAGACCGTGTGGCTTTTTTAGATGTGGCGGCTGCCAATTGTGTAAGTGGATGAAACCCAATTAGTCTTTCACAAGTTCTTCCACTGGGAAGGTATTCTTTCAACGTGATTTTTCTAATTGTAAATCAACAGGAGTTGTGTATCTGGCCTCTTGCCCCTGTCCCAAAGACTACATCGGGAAGACAATCAGGGAGCTTCGCAGAAGAGTAGGAGAACATCTAGGGGACATAAGGCACAATAGGGACACTACCCTGGCCAGACAAAATGAGATTACAACACCCTGATAATGTGACAGATCTAAGGTTCACAGTGATTGAAGTGGTGAAACCTAACCCAAGGGGAGGAAACTTTTATAAAACCATCCTTCAAAGAGAATGCGAGTGGACTTTTAGAATGGACTCAATGACCCCAAAGGGCCTGAATGAGATACAATCATTTACGTGCTTTCTTTAGTGTGATCCCCCCCTTTTTAGTATATGTGACCATTAAACAAGATGGCTTTCTTTATGCTTCATTTTTGTTTATCTCCTCCTGCATAGGGGGAATCTACACAGATCGGTGTGTCTTAAATCTTGTAAAATAAAAAATTTCTCAATTTAAAGAAGCCGCTGGGGAGAGTAGTGGTTTGCTTAGGGAATAGTATTGATGTATACTCTTTAACCCACTACATAGATGTGTTTTGCAGTCTCAGGCTCCGAATGGAGCGAGGTTAATTAGGGGACAACCTACTGAATATTGAAAATGAACAGGGGTGTATAAAATACATATATCAATAACCTCTGATATATCATTAGACGGAACATCGTATGCATACGCAGTAAGGTTCGTCCCGGGCTCTAAAGCCTAGGGAGAACGTGGGTCTTATATATAGATGGGGTTTTCTAATGGTAGCGTAACAACTATAGTGAATAGAAATTGGTGTTGCGTCGGACATGGGCACCTTTAATATGGCATCATTGCATGCTCCACCCAGATACATTGGAAATGATATGCGGTGTATAAATTATAAAAGTAGACTAAAACCGGGAATAGCTATTGCGGATAATATGAAGATGTATATAAAATAGTTTGAAATTTACTGCCTTTTCTGGGGATGTAATTAATGTTTTTGGAGCAGAAATACGTAATGTGCCTAGCGTAAGCGTTTTAGCATACCATTGAGTTAAGTTCACCCAGCTTTGGAGCATCTAAGCTGCACGCAATCTGCGGCAGCAGTTAAATTCTAAGCGCTCCATTGTACGCATGTGCCGTTAATCTCTAGGTATAAACCCTGCCTGGTCTGCAATATAGTATGTGGATATGCAGTAGAATCGGGAATGCGCTTTGCGCAGGCGATGCAGCGCACTCCGCAATTATGGTTACCCAGATATAGCAAGCATATCTGACACGCAGTCGGCGGTGGGAGGGCAAGCATCCGCGTGCCACTTTGCACAGGCCCAGTTGATGCCCAGATACAGCATGCATGGGTGACACGCAACAGGGACAGGAAATCTTTCCTGTGCGTGCCACCTTGCGCAGACGCAGGGAGATTCACTCCTCCAGCCCATCATGAAGGTGACGACTTCCGGGCTGTGAACAGGAAGTATGTACACACATGGATTTTCCCGGTGGCATCTTATTTAAATTGAGGTAAATTGCATCATAACTCACCTTTATCTTCCATCATCGAGACACATGACAGTTCTATCTAGCCTCCTGATGAGCCAGAGGGGTGAAACGCGTCGAGGCGACTTATGACAGCGGGCTGATGGCGTGGCACGGCATCGGACGATGAGTACCAATTGTGCAGACCTATATATGATCAATTGATTATGATAGTGGATTCTTGCCTATAGCATTGGCATTTGTCTAGGCACTGCAGTTTACTGTCTATCGGGCAGATACCCACTGTGGGACTTATAAATTAGTCCATGGGATGTGCTGCTGCTTGTGATCCACTGCACAGGTGCTTTTGAAGTGTAGTTATCAGCATATAAAAAATGCCTGGTCTGAGATATGGTGACTAGGCGTTCTATCTACACGTTTCATGCCCGTCATTAGCCTACTACATGTTCTCATTTGTTTTTATATTCACGGTGCTGGGGTCTAGGATTCCCTATACATAGGTGTGATATCTGTTTAGTATATGAGGGGTACCCTTAGTCTATATATACTGTGTGGGTAGAGGGACCCATTGGTTACACTAGGGCTTTTTAGGGACCCCAGGGTAAGCCTTCGTGGAGTGGGGGCGCCACAACGTTCCCCCTAGGGCGCCAACCCCCGCTGATAGGCAGCCACCAGTATAGGTATTATCTAGGGAATATTCCTCCCCCAACACTAGTTTTTTCACGGTGTCTTTTGTTGTTTTGTTTTTTGGTGCAGCCACAGGTTGGTGGCATTTTAGAGATTTAGTATTATTAAAATATTTTGGGCCTTTTTCGGTATATACAGTATATCACCAGTCCCAGGCTGGGAATATATATATATATATAAACCTCCGATAATAACACCAGAATGGTATGCTGCCACCAGTTCCTCGTTCGATATGAGCACAGTCTGTTAACGAGCTTAAATCGGGTCAGAAACCAACCCCTGGTAGCATATAAGTACTAGCTGGACTCATGGACATGGTAAATCAGGTTTCGAGATAAATGAGCAGCCTAAAATTAATTGATATTTTATTTACCGAAAGGCACACTAGATACTACAAATATGCACAGAGCCAAATGGTAAAGTTCTGTTCTTTTGGGAATTATGTACTTATGACAAAGGGTGGGGGCCAATTCTGGAGTTGGAAGGGAGATCTCTGGATAATCTATGATGTCTGAATTAATAAATCCAAAATGGAGTCTCCCTCATCCATCACACTTGTGGAAATGATGCTCAATAGCTGTCATGGGGATGCATGAGTATAGGTTTGTGACATCACAGTTTGCAAAATAAATAATTATGACATCATTGAAATATGTCAAAAACTTTCAAAATTGATGAGGTGTCTTTGAGATAACCAGGAATTCTCTGGATGAGAGGTTGAAGATATTCATCAATTAAATAACTGAGGTTTTCGTTAAGTGAAACTACCCCAGAGATTATGGGTCGTAGGTGTGGGGGGGAAATATCTTTATGCATTTTTCAGAGACCATGGAAAATGGAGGTGATTGAATGTTCTGGCAATAACAATTTGTAAATTTTACTGTTAAACACTCCCAATCTCTGTGTTTCATTAAGGGTTACAGTTATGTCGTATCTGAATAATAAGGAAGGGTCAGATCTTAAAGGTGAATATGTGCTGGTATCTCATATGATTGACCATATCAGTTTACAGAACAAGACAATATCCAAAATTACCACACAACCTCCTTTGTCCGACTGGTGATGTCATGATTCAGGCCGGGGTTTGTTTCTTGCTATTTTCTCCCCGGTCTGGTCATGCGGGGGTTAACCTTCTCTGCCTCATTGTGGATGCTGTATGGCTATTTCAGTCTTCTGTGGTCTGCAACCCAATGTCAGTGATAGTTCATGCTTTCAGGCTAGAGCAGCTGGCCACTTGATACCCTGTTTGTCCTCTGCCCTTGTACTCTGTTCCCGTGACTTCCCTTTCCTGCCTTCCATCATTGTCTTTGTGTTCCCTCCCTGTTCTTGGACCCCTTGGTATGTGACCTGGCTTGGCTTCTGACCTGTCTTACAGTCTCTCGTCTTGGTTATATCTGCTCCCGTATGACTCTGACTTCTGGCTTGCATTTGACCATGTCTATTGCTGTGACCTCTGGTACTTCTTGTCCTGACGGTTTCTGATTCAGCTCGTCTGACCACTCTTTTGCCACTTGATGGTGCTTGTGCTGCTGCTCAGTGGTGTTATGCTGTGTGTGCAACCTCTCTTCCCTCACCTGCATCTCCTGGTGGAAGTTGTGCTATACTGCACTGCAGCAGCATTACAGGTGAACTGTGAATTGTGATTGGCTTGGAATTGATCTCTGCTTAAGTGACTCCGATGGTTGGTAATCTGAGTCCCAGCATGCAGTTTTTTTCAAATCTTGTTCAGCTGAAATGATTGGAAAAGATCTAAAGAAGGGACTCTTGATTGAAGAAGGTAATATGTTGGATTGGATGAAAGCACCTGTATATCCTTGTCCTTTATTTTGTCTTAATCAAGATTTTCATCTCGAAGAGAAGTTAACGTGAGTAAAGTGAATTCTTCCATAAAGGAAAAAGACGCAGGTCACTTTTTCTACTCCTTATAGCACCTAGTATAATAAAAATAGGAAGATAATAACTATCTCCATGTAGTTAACCATGATAATGTCATGCACAGTGTAGGAAAGGCTAAGTGCAACATGAAGGGATAAGGGAAACGGAGAGCCAAACACTAGGGAAGGGGGGAGCGGAAACCCCTCGGCAGATCTAACGTCACCCTGTCTAACCTATCTTCTCTATATAGGTTCCACACCTATTGCCGAGCAGGATAACTAATCCCTGCCTGACCCTGGCAATAAGGCATGCATAGGGGAGGACTGGATGAGCTCTAGTCAATCCCACTACCACTAAGAATAGATGGGATACACTAACAAGGGGAATACTTAGCTTTAGTAGCAGAACATAAAATTTGCACTCCAAATTGCAGAAAATGAAATTTTATATGAAGACCTGAATTACAGACATTAAGCCCAAGGTTTTGGCCTGTATGTGGGCCTTTTCAAAGTAAGTCTATGAAACATTAAAAATTTGAAAGCAGAAAATAAGCAAACATAGGAAAACAACATCAAACATAATGAAACTAAATGCAGCAGTTAGCAAATAAAATATGGAGATCTCAAAAAACACAGGCAATGTGTACATAAATTTACATATGGTGCAAAAATGAAGGTGAGATGGCCATTAGAGATGGAGGCACTGTTAATTGTGCGGTTGGCCCCACTGTGGAGAGTTCCCACATAGGCAGCTCTATATATAATAAAGAGAAGATACATTAATGTACAAAATACGAGAAAATTGATTCTAGAAAATGAAGAAGAGTCATGGTAACAAATCAAGCACATGATGACAACCAAAAGGACCATACATTATACAACAGTGAGTGTTAAACTATCTAGAGGAACAGGACCATGGACTGGGAAAAGGAAATGTTTTGTAAGTTATTGAGTGAGAGGTAAAAAGACAGGAAAAACATGTACCTGTGGGTGCTGCACCAGGACATCAGGAGTTATATCCTCATGCTGCTCAGGATATACAGGGTCCATTAGTCAGGGGACTTTTATACTATGTGGGCGTAATCTATAACCTGGTCATGTGATAGACCAGCAGGGAAGCAGTGGCCGCTTGTTATACTATGCCAGCATGTTATGTATTGGAGTAACAGTGAACGCACTGGACCTGCTGAATCCAGCACTGAGGTGTGGATTTGGGCATATCATGTGACCGAAGGTCCTATAATATAATGTGTCTATGAGCTCGCAGACGCAGGTCTTATACAATGACTACACATATTAGAGAGTGTAATGGCATAGGAGGAGAATATTGAAGGAGCTAGGTGGCGTAATGGAGTTTCAGAAGGTTTAGCATCCATAGGTTACAGTTTTAAAGGGAACCTGTCACCCCGTTTTTTCAGATTGAGATAAAAATACTGTTAAATAGGGCCTGCGCTGTGCGTTACAATAGTGTATGTAGTATACCCTAATTCCCCACCTATGATGCGAAATACATTACCAAAGTCGCCGTTTTTGCCTGTCAATCAGGCTGGTCAGGCCAGGTGGGCGTGGTGACATCGCTGTTTCTTCCCCAGCTTTCCGTTGGTGGCGTACTGGTGTGCGCATGTCCAAGTGCTGAATCCACTGCGCGCAGGTGAAGTAAAAGCGTGCGATCTGCGCTATTACCCTTGTCATTGGTGGGGCGGCCATCTTCCTGAGGCCGCGTGTGCGCGGATGGAGTGCTCTGCTGCACGGGGCTTCAGGAAAATGGCCGTGGGATGCCGCACGTGCGCAGATGGAGATCGCAGCAGCCATTTTCCTGAAGCCAAGATGCAAACTCGGCTTTGGGAAAATGGCCGTCGCGATCTCCATCTGCGCACGAGCGGCATCCCGCGGCCATTTTCCTGAAGCCCCGTGCAGCAGAGCACTCCATCTGCGCATGCGCGGCCTCAGGAAAATGGCCGCCCCCACCGATGACTAGGGTAATAGCGCAGATCGCGCGCTTTTACTTCACCTGCGCGCATTGGATTCGGCACTTGGACATGCGCACACCACTACGCCACCAACGGAAAGCTGGGGAAGAAACAGCGATTTCACCACGCCCACCTGACCTGACCAGCCTGATTGACAGGCGAAAACGGCGACTTTGGTAATGTATTTCACAGCATAAGTGGGGAATCAGGGTACACTACATACACTATTGTAACGCACAGCGCAGGCCCTATTTAACAGTATTTTTATCTCAATCTGAAAAAACGGGGTGACAGGTTCCCTTTAAGTAAATGAGGAATGAATAGGATATGTTGAAACAAGAGTAGGAAAACAGGAGTGATGTTTGATATATGACTAGTTTAATCAATGGACTAATTTTACAAACTGGAAAACTTACAAATCACAATGAAATAGATGAGTTGAAATAAAATTGAAGGATAATAAATCAAAGGTGAAAATAAGATGTTAAAAATAAAAAAATAAATAATAAATATATAAGAAAATTAAAATTATTATTATTAATAATAATAATAAGAAGAAGAAGAAGAAGAAGAAAATTAGGATGAAAGACAAGAAACTGATAGAAATGTAATGATAAATAATATGAACAAATGCTTTAAAAAGATGAAGGATAACAGAAAAGAATAATAGAAAAAAAAATAATAAACAAAAAAGCTAAAAATAAAAATAGAGGATGGAGGGGGGAACAAACAAAAACCCAGAAGTGGAGAAACCAAAATGGGGAGCTGAAAAAAGGAACAAGACGAGTCAACTATCAAAGGGGCTACAGAGAGAAATAGGTTGATATAAAAAAAAGAAAAAAGAAAAAAGGTAAATGAAAACTGAAGGAATAAAAAAGTAAAAAAGAGATAAACAAGGGGGAAAAGAAAAGAAGAAAAGAAAAAAAGAGGAAAAAGGGGGAAAAATGAAAGAATAAAAAAGGGAGTGGAAAGGGACAGAGCCAGCCATAAATACCTGAACCTGGTTAGGAGATCTGGAAAAAATGAGAAAAGGATTAGAAGGAATGTATATTCAGAACAAAGCCTCATATTCTCTATTGAAACCAAAAGTAGTAAACGTTTTTAGGGTGTGAATCCAAAAGGCTTCTCTTTCCTGTAGTCTCTTGACGCGATCTCTGCCTCGTCTGGCGGGATTCACCTTCTCAATAACTTGAAACCTTAATTGGAAGATAGAATGACCCATGGAAATGAAATGTGCTGGAATGGGTAAGAGAGTGCGGCCACAGCGAATGGTAGGTTTGTGCAGTGAAATGTGATCCCAGATATGCTGGGAAGTTTCCCAAACATATCCGAGACTGCAGGGACATTTAATGAGATACACTACAAAAGAGGATTCACATGTAAAGAAACCTCTAACCGGGACCATCTACCAGATCTGGGATGTATAATTGAGTCATCCTTTATCACATTTGAACATGAAAGACAACCGAGACATGGAAAGGTACCATGTCTCTGAGTGTTGAATGTCCGTCGTGCCACCTGAAAGCTATGTTCCCATTATTAGTAATCTGGTACTCCCATACTGTTTGCCTGTGCAATGAATGCAAGACCTGCCCAGGCCCAAAGTTACACACACCCCAATAACCCTTTGAACACACGTACAGGATGAACACCTGAAAGCATTGTTCCCATTATTAGGAAGTTGGTACTCCCATACTCTTTGCATATGCATTGCATGCAAGGCCTGCCCTGCATAAAATTTAAACTCACCCCAACACCCCTTTGAAGCCACTTACAGGATGGTCACCTGAAAGCATTGTTTCCATTATTAGTAATTTGGTACTCCCATACTGTTTGCCTATGCATTGAATGCAAGGTCTGTCCCAAATTTGAAAGGCACCCCAGTACCCCTTGGAAGAGAAAGGGAGGAGGGCCTAATAAACATCTGTTCCTTCCCATTACAAAGGAGCGGGTCTCCTATATTTGTAATGCCCATGCAGTACGTCTATGGGCTGACAAACATTTCCACCTTGGGGGTATACATCAATATATTGCATACAAATTTTTGTTGCGGGCATCATAAACACCCTTTAAAAAAATTATGTGGCTGTTGCATCACAGACCATGGTCACCCTGGTGATATAGTGGTGGTGGATGAAGAGATGTAGAGGAGGGCCTCATAAACATCTGTTCCTTCTCATTACGAAGGAGCGGGTCTCCTATACTTGTAATGGCCATGCAGTAAGTGTATGGTCTGACAAACATTTCCCCCTTGGGAGTATACAAAAATATAAGGTACAAAAAATTTTGTCACGTGCATCATAAAGACCCTTTAAAAAAGTATGTGGCTGTGGCATCACAGACCATGGTTATCTTAGTGATCTAGTGGTGCTGGATGAAGAGCATGAGGAGAGGGAGGAGGACAACAGCAAATAGGCCAAATCAAGAAGCGTATACTCGCGTGTGGGTGTGAAGAGGTGCATGGGAATAGAACTCCCTAAAAAAGACACTGGATTTGATGTTATGCTGCTACCATTAGGTGGTGTTGGGAAATCTGGCCCAACCCAGCCCTTGTTCATTTTTATAAGTCAGCCTGTCAGCATTATCAGTTGACAGGTGGATGCGCTTATCAGTTATAATTCCACCAGTCGTACTAAATACCCGCTTTGACAAAACGCTAGCGGCAGGGCAGGCACCTCCAAATCATAGAGAGCCAGTTCATGCCACGTGTCCAGCTTGGATTCCCAATAATTATAAGGCACAGAAGAATCACAGAGGAGGTTGGTACAGTCAGCAAGGTACTCATTCAGCATCTTCCAAAACTTTGCACTCCTTGTGAGAGTACCCCACAAGGCCTGTGCAATGGGAGGGTCTGAGAAAAGTCTCCCAGAACTTTGCCAGTGTTCCCCTGCCTCTGCTGGATTGGAGTTGTGTCTTTCTCGCCTGTACTCCTTAGTTTTCCAATGAACTGTGACCTCTGCCACCAGTGTTTTTAGATGGAATTTTTTTAATAATTCTGCAACAAGGGCCCTCTGGTACTGCACTATTTTAGTACACCTGTCTGCCTGTTTGCCTCTGGAATAAGATATACAAAGATGTCATTGTAGCGTGGGTCTAGAAGTGTCACCAACCAGTAGTGTTGAGCATTCCGATACCGCAAGTATCGGGTATCGGCCGATACTTGCGGTATCGGAATTCCGATACCGAGATCCGATATTTTTGTGATATCGGGTATCGGTATCGGAAGTGTAAAATAAAGAATTAAAATAAAAAATATTGTTATATTCACCTCTCCGGCGGCCCCTGGACATCAGCGGGAGGATCCGGCGTCCGGCACGGCTTCTTTCTTCAAAATGCGCGCCTTCAGGACCTGTGGAATGACGTCCCGGCTTCTGATTGGTCGCGTGCCGCCCATGTGACCGCCACGCGACCAATCAGAAGCCGCGACGTCATTCCTCAGCTAAAGTCCTAGAATGAGCGCCTTCTAGGACCTGAGGAATGACGTCGCGGCTTCTGATTGGTCGCGTGGCGGTCACATGGGCGGCACGCGACCAATCAGAAGCCGGGACGTCATTCCACAGGTCCTGAAGGCGCGCATTTTGAAGAAAGAAGCCGTGCCGGACGCCGGATCCTCCCGCTGATGTCCAGGGGCCGCCGGAGAGGTGAATATAACAATATTTTTTATTTTAATTCTTTATTTTACACTTTAATATGGATCCCAGGGCCTGAAGGAGAGTTTCCTCTCCTTCAGACCCTGGGATCCATGAGGATACATTCCGATACTTGATGTCCCATTGACTTGTATTGGTATCGGATATCGGTATCGGCGATATCCGATATTTTTCGGGTATCGGCCGATACTATCCGATACCGATACTTTCAAGTATCGGACGGTATCGCTCAACACTACCAACCAGTAATGACTGTCACCAAAAATTTTGAGAATGCGAGGGAAAGGCACCGTAACATAAACTCAGCCATGCGTGCTAGACTTCTAACAGGCAAGACTTCCGTGTCCTCACCAAGAGGACGACTGACCCTGCTCCCCTCCTCAACCTCCCTGTCCTCAGGCCATCCACACTGAACAGACAGTATGACAGTTGTCTTAAGCGCATGAAAATAGCTCCTGTTCTTCCTCCTCCTCTTCCTCATTGTCACCCTATCCAAGTTGGGATGAGATGAGGCTGTGCTGTGTGTAATCACTCTCTATGGTTCCTTGCTCCATCTCATCATGCTCCACCTGCAATGCATCCTCTTTGATTGTGAGCAGAAAGCATTTCAGAACACAACATTTTAGAGCAGTGTTCCCCAAATCCAGTCCTCAAGAGCCACCAACAGGCCATGTTTTCAGGATTTCCTTAGTATTGCCCAGGTGATGGAATTGTTGCCTGTGCATGTGGTGCAGTTATCACCTGTGCAATACTAAGGAAATCCTGAAAACATGACCTGTTGGTTGCTCTTGAGGACTGAACTTGGGGAACACTGTTTTAGAGGATGGTTCATATGTCTGACATCCATGTCCACTCCTGAGGTCTTATGTGTGGAGTCTGAACTGAATACCGACGGCCTTGTTGATGCTGGTAGTCAACAAATGCCCTCTTCTGCTCACAATTCCTTTCTAACATCTGCAGTGTAGAGTTCCAACGTGTGGGCACATCACACAACAGTTGGTGAGAAGGAAGCAGCAAATGCTGATGAAGCGCGGCAAGGGTGGCTGAAGCTGTAGCTGACTTTCTAAAATGGGCACACAGGCGGCGTACTTTCACAAGTAGATCCGGCAGCTCCAGGTAGCTTTTGAGAAACTGATGAACAACAAGGTCAAGCACATGGGCCAGGCATGGTACATATGTGAGCTTGCCTCACCACCAGGTTCCAGCCATTGTCACACACGACCATGCCTGGCTATAGGTTCTGCGGTGTCAGCCACAGATCTGCCTGCTCTTTCAGAGATGTCCACAACTCTTCAGCATTGTGCAGTTTGTTATCTAAGCATATTAGTTTCAGCACAGCCTGTTGCCAGTGGCTGAGGCAGTGCTGCAGTGCTTCCAGATTGTGACTAGTGTTGAGCGATACCGTCCGATACTTGAAAGTATCGGTATCGGATAGTATCGGCCGATACCCGAAAAATATCGGATATCGCCGATACCGATATCCGATACCAATACAAGTCAATGGGACATCAAGTATCGGAAGGTATTCTCATGGTTCCCAGGGTCTGAAGGAGAGGAAACTCTCCTTCAGGCCCTGGGATCCATAGGGATGTGTAAAATAAAGAATTAAAATAAAAAATATTGATATATTTACCTCTCCGGCGGCCCCTGAACTCAGCGCGGGTAACCGGCAGGCTTCGTTGTTCAAAATCAGCGCTTTTAGGACCTGAGAATCACGTCCCGGCTTCTGATTGGTCGCGGGCCGCCCATGTGACCGCCACGCGACCAATCACAAGCCGCGACGTCACCGCAAGCTATTAACGCGCTCATTTTTAAAAATGAGCGCGTTAATGGCTTTCAAAGACGTAGCGGCTTGTGATTGGTCGCGGCCACGCGACCAATCACAAGCCGCGACGTCACCGCAAGCTATTAACGCGCTCATTTTTAAAAATGAGTGCGGTAATGGCTTTCAAAGACGTAGCGGCTTGTGATTGGTCGCGGCCACGCGACCAATCACAAGCCGCGACGTCACCGCAAGCTATTAACGCGCTCATTTTTAAAAATGAGCGCGTTAATGACTTTCAAAGACGTAGCGGCTTGTGATTGGTCACGTGGCCGCGACCAATCACAAGCCGCTACGTCTTTGAAAGCCATTAACGCGCTCATTTTTAAAAATGAGCGCGTTAATAGCTTGCGGTGACGTCGCGGCTTGTGATTGGTCGCGTGGCCGCGACCAATCACAAGCCGCTACGTCTTTGAAAGCCATTAACGCGCTCATTTTTAAAAATGAGCGCGTTAATAGCTTGCGTTGACGTCGCGTCTTGTGATTGGTCGCGTGGCGGTCACATGGGCGGCCCGCGACCAATCAGAAGCCGGGACGTGATTCTCAGGTCCTAAAAGCGCTGATTTTGAACAACGAAGCCTGCCGGTTACCCGCGCTGAGTCCAGGGGCCGCCGGAGAGGTAAATATATCAATATTTTTTATTTTAATTCTTTATTTTACACATCTCTATGTATCCGATACCGATACCCGATACCACAAAAGTATCGGATCTCGGTATCGGAATTCCGATACCGCAAGTATCGGCCGATACCCGATACTTGCGGTATCGGAATGCTCAACACTAATTGTGACTGATGTGGTCATTTTGGAGATGGAGGCTGAAGAGGAGGAGGTGAAGGAACTGTAGACTGTGGGTTCAAGCCTGATTAACGTAGGGCCTGCAATCCTCAGCATCGGGAGGGCGTGTTCCATCCCAAGGTCTGACTGAATCTCGGCTTCCACTATGTTAACCCAGTGTGCCTTAAGTAGAATGGAGCGTCCATGCCCACAAGCACTTGTCCCCTTGTCCATGGTTAGGTGGACTTTCCCAGTAACTGCATTGTTGAGGGCATGGCTAATGTTGTGGGACATGTGCTTGTGTAATGCTGGGACGGCACACGGGAAAAATTGTGGTGGCTGGGGACCGAGTACTGAGGGACAGCCATCGCCATCAGGTTGCGGAAAGCTTCCATCTCCACATGCCTAGAAGGCAACATTTCAAGCCAAGCAGATGAGAAATGTGTGAATTTAGTGGTGTTGCGTATTTGCACTTGCGTTCCAAGGACAGGGGTATGGACAACTGAACGCTGCGCTGGGACAAGGATGTGGATGTGCTTGATGATGGTGCTAGTTGAGTCTGTGCAACGACAGGTGCAGGGCAGGAGGAATCTTTGCATGCACCATGGACAGAGGATTGGATTGCACGCACAACAGCGGAAGAAGTAGTTGTGTCACCCACAGACACTGTTCGTGAACCCTGTGGTTTGGCCCACAAAGTCAGGTGCTTTGTCGACATGTACCTGATCATGCTGATGGTGGTCAGGCTGGTAGTTTTGCTACCCCTGCTGTTGCTGCCCTGGCAGGTGGTGCAAATAGACTTTTTGGGGTTATCGGCAAAGTCTTTAAAAAACAACCAGACTCAGGAAGACCTAACAGTTGGACAGGCAACTACCGTCGTGTTGGGGAACGGCTGCCTGCCTTCTGTCTGCAGTCACCATACTGCCCTCCTGCCAGCTTGGGTCAGTTACTATATCATCTACCATCTCATCTTCCACTTCGGCACCCTGCTGCTCCTCCTGACACGTTCTCTCCGTTACCCTCATGTGATTGTGGCTGCTCATATATTTGGGCATCGCTACAAGCCATTTCCTCTTGCCTCACTTTAAGTGGACTGGGCGAGAGTCCCGAATTTATAAATATAAAAGTGAACAGCTCTTCAGAGTGTCCAAGTGTGGGACCAGTTGTCTCCAGGCACTCGACATAGTGGGAGGAAGGAGGATCAGAGTGATGAATATGCGGTCCAGACTCATGGCTACTCAGACTTGACCATGTGGAAGACAGGGTGGTGGTGGTGACAGCAAAGTGACTGGAAGCATTATCTGCTATCCAACCAAAAACCTTTTGACACTGCTTTGGGTTCAATAGTGGTGTGCTGCTGCCGTTCCCTAGTAATTGGAAAATTAAGGTCGGGCGAGAAGATGTGGGTGTTTGTTGTGGCCAAATTTCAGCTTGTCCACGGCTTCTGCCTCTGCATTCACCATCACCATCATGTCCAGTTCCCCATCCCTTGCCTCATGCCTTGCCCATTTTATATGGAGGACAATATTTTGCATGGTCACTACAAATGGCTGAGATTAAAATAGCTGGCGTGTAGGCAAATATTTTTTTTCCCAAAAACTGGTGTCAATAATTTGTTATAAGACACC
The DNA here is from genome assembly GCF_032444005.1 of Ranitomeya imitator. Lineage (NCBI taxonomy): Eukaryota > Metazoa > Chordata > Amphibia > Anura > Dendrobatidae > Ranitomeya > Ranitomeya imitator. The sequence continues at coordinate 326,229,793 of NC_091285.1, read as the reverse complement.
CCAACAAAATTTTCCAACACCCCAGAAATGGCAGAATTTTCTGCGCACTCAGATGTGAACCCTCTGATGGCTGAACCCCTGTTTAAAATAAATGCCCTGTAGTTACCTATTTTTTTCAGCAAACTGGTGCCAATAACTTGTGTAAGACACTCCAGCAAAATTTTCCAGTAGCTCAGAAATGGCAGAATTTTCTGCGCACTCAGATGTGAACCCTGTGACAGCCAAACCACTGTTTAAAATAACTGCCCTGTTGGTAACTATTTTTTTCAGCAAACTAGCATTAATAACTTGTATAAGATACTTGAACAAAATTTGACAGTAGCTTAGATGTAAACCTTGTGACAGCCAAACCCCTGGTTGAATTAAATGCCCTGTAGGTAACTTTTTTTCAGCAAACTGGTGTGAATAATTTGTATAAGACACTCCAACAAAATTTTACAGTAGCCCAGAAATGGCAGAATTGTCAGATGTGATCGCTGGGATGGCCAAACTCCTGTTTACAATAGCTGGATTTACACGCTGCAATATTGAAATGATCTGGCTGTATTCTGCACTGCCATCAAGCAACGGGAGCTAAAAAAAAGTGTACTCTGGATTGCTTTTCAAGAAAATAATCAGGATTAAGATGCAAAAGAAATTATTCTTGGCCAATGATACCTGGGGCTATGTATATACGGCAAATATCTGTAATAGGCAGCAGCAGCAGACAGTAATGGAATGGTGTTGTGAGTTCTGTTTTTGGGCTCCCTCTGGTGGTTACTGATGGTACTGGGTGATTTGTGTTCTGCTGTCTCTGGTGTCCACCTGTTCTATTAGGATTTGGGAGTTTCCTATTTAACCGGGCTTTCTTGTCATTTCCCCGCCGGCTATCAAGGTTATCAGAGTGTTTTGTTACCTCAGCTTCTGGCTTCAGTAATCTTCAGGACAAGCTAAGTTTTGATTTTCTTGTTCCACGTTTTGCTTTATTTTTGTCTTGTCCAGCTTGCATTTAATTGTCTCTTTGCTGCTGGTTGCTTTAGTGGGCTGTAATTGCTCCTCATGTTCCATGAGTTGGAACATGAGTTCAAGTAATTACAGGATGGTTTTTTGAAGGGTTTTTTGCTGACCGCGCAGTTTACTTTTGTATCCTCTGCTATCTAGTATTAGCGGGCCTCATTTTGCTGAATCTGTTTTCATACTGTGTATGTGCCTTCCTCTCACTTCACCGTCATTATATGTGGGGGGCTGCTATTTCTGTGGGGTATTTCTCTGGAGGCAAGAGAGGTCTGTGTTTCTTCTAATAGGGGAAGTTAGATCTTCGGCTGGTGCGAGACGTCTAGGATCAACGTAGGCACGTTCCCCGGCTATTGTTATTTGTGTGTTCAGGTTTAGGGTCGCGGTCAGCTCAGGTTCCATCACCCTAGAGCTCGTTGGTGCTTGTCCTTTTGTGATTCCCTGCCATTGGAATCATGATAGTATAGCCAGCCAAAATGTTTGGGCTGAAGTAGGAGGAAAAGTAGTCTGAGGAAGTTTTTTTTTTTTTTCTCTCCTCTGAGGTTGCTGCCTAGCCTTAATTGCAGCCAGGCTGATTTTTTTTTTTTTCCTCTTCTTAATCCTTGAATGGCTCTGACCTTAGCTGTTTATCATGGACGTCCAGAGTTTAGCTTCCAGCTTGAATAATCTTGCTGCTAAGGTTCAAAATATACAAGATTTTGTTGTACATGCTCCTATGTCTGAACCTAGAATTCCTATTCCAGAGTTCTTTGCTGGAGATAGATCTAGTTTTCTGAATTTTAGGAACAATTGCAAGCTGTTCCTTTCTTTGAAATCTCGCTCTTCTGGAGACCCTGCTCAGCAGGTTAAGATTATATCTTTCCTGCGGGGTGACCCTCAAAATTGGGCATTTGCATTGGCACCAGGGGATCCTGCGTTGCTTAATGTGGATGCGTTTTTTCTGGCATTGGGTTTGCTCTATGAGGAACCTAACCAGGAGATTCAGGCTGAAAAAGCTTTATTAGCTCTCTCTCAGGGGCAAGATGAAGCAGAAATATATTGTCAAAAATTTCGGAAATGGTCAGTGCTTACTCAGTGGAATGAGTGTGCCCTGGCTGCAAAGTTCAGAGATGGCCTTTCTGAGGCCATTAAAGATGTTATGGTGGGGTTCCCTGCGCCTACGGGTCTGAATGAGTCTATGACTATGGCTATTCAGATTGATCGGCGTTTACGGGAGCACAAACCTGTGCACCATTTGGCGGTGTCTTCTGAACAGGCACTTGAGACAATGCAATGTGATAGAGTTCAGTCTAGAAGTGAACGGCAAAACTATAGGCGGAAAAATGGGTTGTGCATTTATTGTGGTGATTCAGCTCATGTTATATCAGCATGCTCTAAACGCACAAAAAAGGTTGATAAGTCTGTTGCCATTAGTACGTTACAGTCTAAGTTCATTCTGTCTGTGACTCTGATTTGCTCATTATCATCCATTTCCGTCGATGCCTATGTAGATTCAGGCGCTGCCCTGAGTCTTATGGATTGGTCATTTGCCAAGCGATGTGGGTTTAGTCTTGAGCCTCTGGAAGTCCCTATTCCTTTGAAGGGAATTGACTCTACACCTTTAGCTATGAATAAACCTCAGTACTGGACACAAGTGACCATGCGTATGACTCCCGTTCATCAGGAGGTGATTCGCTTCCTGGTATTGTATAATTTACATGATGTTCTAGTACTTGGTCTGCCATGGTTACAAACTCATAATCCAGTCCTTGACTGGAAAACAATGTCTGTGTTAAGCTGGGGATGTCAGGGGGTTCATGATGATGCACCTCCGATTTCTATCGCTTCATCTACTCCTTCTGAGGTTCCTGTATTTTTGTCTGATTATCGGGATGTTTTTGAGGAGCCTAAGCTCAGTTTGCTTCCTCCTCACAGGGATTGCGATTGTGCTATAGATTTAATTCCTGGTAGTAAATTTCCTAAAGGTCGTTTGTTCAATCTGTCAGTGCCAGAGCATACTGCTATGCGGGATTATGTTAAGGAGTCCTTGGAAAAGGGACATATCGTCCATCTTCGTCCCCTTTGGGAGCAGGTTTTTTTTTTCGTGGCCAAAAAAGATGGGTCCTTGAGGCCTTGTATAGATTATCGTCTTTTGAATAAGATTACCGTAAAATATCAGTATCCTTTGCCTTTGTTGACTGATTTGTTTGCTCGCATTAAGGGGGCTAAATGGTTCACTAAGATTGATCTTCGGGGTGCGTATAATCTTATACGAATAAAGCAAGGTGATGAGTGGAAAACCGCATTTAATACGCCTGAGGGCCATTTTGAGTATTTGGTAATGCCTTTCGGACTTTCTAATGCTCCTTCAGTCTTCCAGTCCTTTATGCACGATATTTTCCGTGAATATCTGGATAAATTTATGATTGTGTATTTGGATGATATTTTGTTTTTTTCTGATGACTGGGAGTCTCATGTTCAGCAGGTCAGGAAGGTGTTTCAGGTCCTGCGGGCTAATTCCTTGTTTGTAAAGGGCTCAAAGTGTCTCTTTGGAGTCCAGAAGATTTCTTTCTTGGGGTATATTTTTTCCCCTTCTACTATTGAGATGGATCCCGTCAAGGTTCGGGCTATTTGTGACTGGACGCAGCCTGCATCTCTTAAGAGTCTGCAGAAGTTCTTAGGCTTTGCTAATTTCTATCGTCGTTTTATAACTAATTTTTCTAGTGTTGTTAAGCCTTTGACGGATTTGACTAAGAAGGGTGCTGATGTTGCTGATTGGTCTCCTGCGGCTGTGGAGGCCTTTCGGGAACTTAAACGCCGGTTTTCTTCTGCTCCTGTGTTGCGTCAGCCTGATGTTTCGCTTCCTTTCCAAGTTGAGGTTGATGCTTCCGAGATTGGAGCGGGGGCGGTTTTGTCACAGAGAAGCTCCGATTGCTCGGTGATGAAGCCATGTGCGTTCTTTTCTAGAAAATTTTCGCCCGCTGAGCGGAATTATGATGTGGGTAATCGGGAACTTTTGGCCATGAAGTGGGCATTTGAGGAGTGGCGTCATTGGCTGGAGGGTGGTAGACATCGTGTGGTGGTCTTGACTGATCACAAAAATCTGATTTATCTTGAGTCTGCCAGGCGTCTGAATCCTAGACAGGCTCGTTGGTCACTGTTTTTCTCTCGTTTCAATTTTGTGGTTTCATACCTGCCAGGTTCAAAGAATGTGAAGGCGGATGCTCTTTCTAGGAGTTTTGTGCCTGACTCCCCTGGAAATTCTGAGCCCACTGGTATCCTTAGGGATGGGTTGATTTTGTCGGCCGTCTTCCCAGACTTGCGACGTGCTTTGCAGGAGTTTCAGGCGGGTAAACCTGATCGTTGTCCGCCTGAGAGACTGTTTGTTCCGGATAGTTGGACCAGTAGAGTCATCTCCGAGGTCCATTCTTCTGCGTTGGCAGGTTATCCTGGAATATTTGGTACTAGAGACTTGGTGGCCAGGTCTTTTTGGTGGCCTTCCTTGTCGAGGGATGTGCGTTCTTTTGTGCAGTCTTGTGAGGATTGTGCTCGGGCTAAGCCTTGCTGTTCTCGAGCCAGTGGATTGTTGTCACCTTTGCCTATCCCGAAGAGGCCTTGGATGCACATTTCCATGGACTTTATTTCGGATCTCCCTGTCTCTCAAAAAATGTCTGTCATCTGGGTTGTGTGTGACCGCTTTTCTAAAATGGTTCATCTTGTACCCTTGCATAAGTTGCCTTCCTCCTCTGAGTTGGTCCCTCTGTTTTTCCAGAACGTAGTTCGTTTGCATGGGATTCCGGAGAACATCGTTTCTGACAGGGGATCCCAGTTTGTGTCTAGATTTTGGCGGACGTTCTGTGCTAAGATGGGCATTGATTTGTCCTTTTCGTCTGCATTCCATCCTCAGACGAATGGCCAGACGGAGCGAACTAATCAGACCTTGGAAACTTATTTGAGGTGTTTTGTTTCTGCTGATCAGGATGACTGGGTTACCTTTTTGCCGCTGGCCGAGTTTGCCCTTAATAATCGGGCTAGTTCTGCTACCTTGTTTTCTCCTTTTTTTTGTAATTCGGGGTTTCATCCCCGTTTTTCCTCTGGTCAGGTGGAGCCTTCTGATTATCCTGGAGTGGACATGGTGGTGGATGGGTTGCATCGGATTTGGAGTCATGTGGTGGACAATTTGAAGTTGTCCCAGGAGAAGGCTCAGCAGTTTGCTAATCGCCGTCGCCGCGTGGGTCCTCGACTTCGTGTTGGGGACTTGGTGTGGTTGTCTTCTCGTTTTGTTCCTATGAAGGTCTCTTCTCCTAAGTTCAAGCCTCGGTTCATCGGTCCTTATAGGATCTTGGAAATTCTTAACCCTGTGTCGTTTCGTTTGGATCTCCCGGCATCGTTTGCTATTCATAATGTGTTCCATCGGTCGTTGTTGCGGAGGTATGAGGTACCTGTTGTTCCTTCGCTTGAGCCTCCTGCTCCGGTGCTGGTGGAGGGAGAATTGGAGTATGTTGTGGAGAAGATCTTGAATTCTCATGTTTCCAGACGGAAACTCCAATATTTGGTCAAGTGGAAGGGTTATGGTCAGGAGGATAATTCTTGGGTGGTTGCCTCTGATGTTCATGCTGATGATTTGGTCCACGCTTTTCATAGGGCTCATCCTGGTCGCCCTGGTGGTTCTCGTGAGGGTTCGGTGACCCCTCCTCAAGGGGGGGTACTGTTGTGAGTTCTGTTTTTGGGCTCCCTCTGGTGGTTACTGATGGTACTGGGTGATTTGTGTTCTGCTGTCTCTGGTGTCCACCTGTTCTATTAGGATTTGGGAGTTTCCTATTTAACCGGGCTTTCTTGTCATTTCCCCGCCGGCTATCAAGGTTATCAGAGTGTTTTGTTACCTCAGCTTCTGGCTTCAGTAATCTTCAGGACAAGCTAAGTTTTGATTTTCTTGTTCCACGTTTTGCTTTATTTTTGTCTTGTCCAGCTTGCATTTAATTGTCTCTTTGCTGCTGGTTGCTTTACTGGGCTGTAATTGCTCCTCATGTTCCATGAGTTGGAACATGAGTTCAAGTAATTACAGGATGGTTTTTTGAAGGGTTTTTTGCTGACCGCGCAGTTTACTTTTGTATCCTCTGCTATCTAGTTTTAGCGGGCCTCATTTTGCTGAATCTGTTTTCATACTGTGTATGTGCCTTCCTCTCATTTCACCGTCATTATATGTGGGGGGCTGCTATTTCTGTGGGGTATTTCTCTGGAGGCAAGAGAGGTCTGTGTTTCTTCTAATAGGGGAAGTTAGATCTTCGGCTGGTGCGAGACGTCTAGGATCAACGTAGGCACGTTCCCCGGCTATTGTTATTTGTGTGTTCAGGTTTAGGGTCGCGGTCAGCTCAGGTTCCATCACCCTAGAGCTCGTTGGTGCTTGTCCTTTTGTGATTCCCTGCCATTGGAATCATAACAGAATGGACCCTCTTGCTGTATGCAATGAGGTATGCCACAATGCCTGCCCAGCCTACCTAACACTGATACCTATATACACCATAATTAGTCCTCAGAAGGACTGTTGGCTTAGATAGATTTGTGTTTTCAATATTTTATCCCCACACTTACTTCTACACCACCAAATCTGTCCTTATCTCAGCAGCACCTCTCCCTACACTGACTAAGTCCGGAGATGACTGTGACGAGATGGGTGGCGTGTGACAGACAATCCCTGCATGTTGATTGGTGCACTAAAGAGCACCAAACATGTAGGGTGGTGACCCAAACTCCCGCCGAACAACCCCGGAAATGCTCAGTGCTCGCCGAGCATCGCGAGCAACGAGATGCTCGGGCAAGCACCGAGCACTTCCGAGCATGCTCGCTCATCACTAGTGATAAGTGCTAATAAAGGCTACCCTCTTGGTGGGATGAGACTGAGTTTGTAAAGAATGACTCTGTTGAGGACAGAAAGTGGGATAACCATAGAGTTTGAATTTGGATTCTATGACCTCATGACTTTTGGCCCAAAATTGTTCACCAGAGACAATACGGTCAATGCGGCAATGTTGTGATTTGGGAAGTATTACTTTGATATGGTGAGGATGACAACCTGTGTAGTGTAGAAGACTTTTTATCAGTAAGTTTTATGTATAAGTCTGTCATTAGTGAACTGTCTGTCTGGAGTTATTCTTGTGTATCAAGAAAGTGAATAGTATCACTATGGAAATGTAGAGTAAATTGAAGACCAGAGATAGATGTATTGAGGTCATTTAAAAAAAGAGATCAATGTGTCTTCCTTGCCATGCCAGATAATGAAAACCTCATCAATATAACATTTCCAGTAAAGTGGAAAACAAGGGATGGGTATAGACAAATGATTCCTCATAATAGAAATTAATATGTTAGCATATGGGGGGGGCACGTTTGAGCCCATAGTGATATCCCGTTGCTGTAGAAAAAGCTGATCCTCAAACATAAAGAAGTTATTAGTCAAGATTAATTGGAGTAGTTGTATGCAAAACTCAGACTGATTTGGTGTAAATTTGGTATGAAGACCAATAAAATTGGACACTGCCTGGATGCCAATGATGTGCTCAATGCTAGTATAAAGGCTGCTTACATGTAGGGTCAATAAAAGACCATCAGAGGGAATGGGTCCAATAAGATGAAGGGATTGTAAAAGCCCAGTGATGTCTTTCAAATAAGATCTGGTAAAAAGAATCAATTGATTTAAATATTTTTCGAGTGTTAGGGCTAATGGAGAAAGAGTGGAATCAGTAGATGCCACAATGGGAGGTTCTCTGAGATTTTTATGAACTTTTATGTATAAAACACTGGAATGATCAGAGTAGTATTGATGAGGAATTCAGACAAATTTGAATATATGACACCTTTTTAAAAAAAATTATTTGTTAAATTTCTAATAATTTCAGCAATCTTGGTGGTGGGATTATTAGGAATGCGTGGGTAAATGGTGAAATCATTCAATTGTGAGTAAGCTGCAGTGATGTAATATGATCTATCCATTACTACAATTGAGCCCACTTTATCAGCTGGTTTTATTATGATACTTTTGTTATCTCTAAGGGATATGAGTGCTTTAAACTCTTCTTTAGATAAATTATGACAAACATTCAGAAAAGCACAACTAATAGACACTAAGGTCTCAGAAATATCTCTTTGGATCAATGAGATGAATGTGTCAATGGGATGCTAATTGCGTGTTGGAAGGAAATTCTTGAGCATTACCTATCATCTACGCTAGCATTAGTAGACTCAGAGAGTAAAACCAACATCCTCCAGCAACACCAAAGAGGAAGATAGCCAACTGCTATAGCTCCAAGCTTCAACAGGGAAATGGTAATAGAAATATCAACAGCAACTCCCAGCAGGAAGCTAGAAGTTATAAACACTCTGGTCTAGGTCTTTCAACTATAGCCGGGGACAGTTGCCATTGGGTCCTAAAGTCAGAAGGACTAGGAAGAAGTCTGCAAAGCCAACCGCTGAGACCTTCTGAAGCTTCATGCAGTGCAACTGTCTGTAGCCTTTGGCACACGCATGACAGATAAATCCTTATGCACAATTCTAGAAAATGGATGCAGAGTAGTGGCACACTGGGAAATTTACTATCTCCCTGTATGGTGCGTCAAGTCAAAACTCCCACACCATGGTTATCAGTAAAAGGTTTTTGCAAATGTGCTGGCAACAGATGTAATGTCTGCAAATCTGCAGACAATAAAACAACTGCCTTTTCTTCCAATCACAATGCCATTTATAAAATAAAATCATTTATTAACTGTGATTCAGATCACATTATATATTGCATTGAATGCTAGGCATGCAACATTCGTTACATAAGTTACACCACAAGGAAAATTAAGAAAAGAATCTCAGAACACATAGCTAATATAAACAGTAATAGTTGAAGTTATTCTAGAGCCACCAAAAATTTAATCTCTGCAAAATTGAGATTCATCAAATTTCACATTTTTTTTGGCATAGGAAGGGTTAATCAGTCACCAAGGGGTGGTGACTGGAAGAAACAATTAGCGCTGTGAAAAGCCTTTTGGATTTTGACCTTAGACACTAAACACCCACACGGCATGAACTATAGGAATGACCTTTTTTACATTTATTAAATTGAAAAATATATGTTCAAATTATGTGGTAACATGAAATACTAATTTATGTAATTTTGACATGCTTTGAAATGCGAGAGTCATACCATATGTGTTCAGCTCTTTTCCCAGTGTCATTAATTACTATGCTTGTGATTGGTTCTTTGCTATATATATACTCGACTATTTCTCTTGTACTATATCCTACGACTAAGGGTGCTGAGGTGCGCCAGAAACGCGTCAGGCTGAGAGTCTCTCTCTCTCAATTTTACCATTTTTTTAAAGATATTCTAATAAAAAAAATCTTATTTAAACTGGATGGACATGCTGAAAACACCCCTCCTTCTTCCTAAAAAACACACACTTATCCATACAAAAATATTTTTGGGGCCTAGGAAAGGCAAAATTTAGCCAGTGGTATAATCCAACCAAGTAGTTTATATTAGAATTTTGGATTAAAAAGTAACTTTTAATGTAAATATTCTAAAATATGTCCAAAAATAATAAAAATAACCACATGAAAGTGTAAGGGGTATAAGGCATACAACACTAAAAAATGTGGAGTTCACATAATTAATGGGGTGCTTTATTGTGTAAACCCCTTATATGCGAGAGGACTGATCCTTTAGTACACTCTTGTACAACATACAATATGTTCCAAAAGCCTTCCTTTATATGATCAGGTTTTTATGGGTGATCATAAACATCCTAGTGTCTCCCTTTTAGTAACTCCTCCACATAATGCGACCCTCCACATGATGTGACTAGTCAATATCCATTGACTGTCTCCACAGAATAGACCTTTAATTAATCACATCAGGTCCATCTGTTTGCAACACGTAAGACCCTCTCCTGTAGCTAGATGTCCATCAGGACAAAAAATATAGCAAAATCTAGGGTCACCAATGTAAGCAATGTTTAATTTCCGAGTGGTGCATTTCATGCAAAAAATTTACTAGTGCATCTTTATTGCTAAACGGGGGTGAAGGTCGCTTAGCTAATTAGCATGCCGGAGTCTCGTTCGTTAACGGAATTAACCAGAAAAATCACTCCACTAACTAAGAATGGCCATGCACCACCACCCAAGGGGCCTAGGAAAGGCAACAAAATTGTTGATGACAATTACTTATTTCCCAGACAATTGAAAAAACACACACACTAGTCCAGAAAAAATATTTTTTGGCAATGAGATGGTTGATGCCAATTATTTTTTCCAAAACTACTAAAAAACACACTAGTCCAGAATAAATATTTTGAGGGCCTAGAAATGGCAACCAGACTGTTGATGCCAATCATTTATTTCGCAGAGTAATAGAAAACACATAGCGTCTTAAAGGACAGTACTCCCACAGAAAGTTTTGCAGAGTACACACTGAGGCTTAAAGGACAGTACTTCCAAAGGTTAGGGGTGCAGAGTACAATTCAAAATACCAAGGATTGTCTGTCTGCTGTCTCTAACATCATGTCCTCCCTCTACCTGAAACTAAATCTCTCCAAAATGGAACTTCTTGTGTTTCTTCTACTAACCTCACTCTACCCAACATCGAAATTACCCTGGAGGGTTCATCCATAACTCCCAAGCAGCATGCCCGCTGTCTTGGGGTCATATTTGACACCGATTTTTCCTTTACTCCCTATATCCGATCACTCACTCGCTCTTGTCACCTGCATCTTAAAAACATCAACAGAATCCGACCTTTTCTCACCGTTGAAACTGCTAAGACTCTTACTGTCGCTCTCATTCATTCCTGTCTGGACTACTGCAACTCTCTTCTGATCGGTCTCCCTCTTACCAAACTTTCTCCTCTCCAATCTATTTTGAATGCTGCAGCCAGAGTCATATTTCTGTCCAGCCGCTTCACCAATGCCTCCATCTTGTGCCAGTTATTACACTGGCTACCCATTCACTACAGGGTCCAGTATAAACTCATCTCTCTCACCCACAAAGCTCTCCACACTTCTGCACCGCCTTATATCTCCTCTCTCTCATCTCTGTCTATCGCCCTACACGTGCCCTCCGTTCTACAAATGACCTAAAACTAACATCCCCTGTAATTCAAACCTCAAACCGCCGTCTCCAAGACTTCTCTCGTGCTGCGCCAGCTCTCTGGAATGCACTTCCCCAGATGATCAGACTGATACCTAGCCCCGACCTATTCAAGCGTGCTTTGAAAACCCATCTCTTCAAACAAGCCTACCACATCAACTACTCAGTAAACTAACTTTGCCCTGTTCCCTCCTTCCAAATATTACTCTGAATCTGCACCCTACAATTAATCTGTCTCCACACCCTCCATACACATGATAACTGCACCTGATACTTGACTATTGCACTTAAAACACATGGGCTGATGACCGGATCATGCAGCTTTATATGAAAATCCCTATCTACTATATAATTGTCTAAGGGTCACTTCCGTCTGTCTGTCATGGATATTCATTGGTCGCGGCCTCTGTCTGTCATGGAAATACAAGTCGCTGATTGGTCGCGGCAAAACAGCCACGACCAATCACCGACGGGCACAGTCCGGAAGAAAATGGCCGCTACTTACTCCCCGCAGTCAGTGTCAGGTGCCCACATATTCCCCTCCGGTCACGCTCACATAGGGTTAATGCCGGCGGTAACGGACCGTGTTATGCTGTGGGTAATGCACTCTGTTACCGCCGCTATTAACCTTGTGTGACCCCAACTTTTTACTATTGATGCTGCCTATGCGGCATGGCTCTGTGCTGCATACTACATAGGCAGTGTTATATACTACTAGATTGTGGCCCGATTCTAACGCATCGGGTATTCTAGAATATGCATGTCCCCGTAGTATATGGACAATGATGATTCCAGACTGTGCCCGTCGCTGATTGGTAGAGGCAACCTTTATGACATCATCGTCGCCATGGCAACCATTATGACATCTACGTCGATACTGTGCCCGTTGCTGATTGGTCGAGGCCTGGCGGCCTCGACCAATCAGACGCGGGATGTCTACGTCCTTTATGACATCATCGTCGCTGTGCCCGTCGCTGATTGGTCGAGACCTGGCGGCCTCGACCAATCAGAGACGCGGGATTTCCTGGACAGACAGACAGACAGACAGACGGAAAAACCCTTAGACAATTATATATATAGATGTGGGCTGTGTGATATACTCCGTGGGCTGTGCTAGATATTACATGGCCACTGTTATATACTGTGTGGGCAGTGTTATATACTACGTGACTGGACAATATACTACGTGACTGGACAATATACTACGTGGCTCTGTGCTGTATACTACGTGGCTCTGTGCTGTATACTACGTCGCTGTGCAATATACTATGTGACTGGGCAATATACTACATGACTGGCCAATATACTATGTGGCTGGGCAATATACTACATGTCTGGCCAATATATTACGTGTCTGGGCAATATACTACGTGACTGGGCAATATACTACGTGGCTGGGCAATATACTATGTAGCTGGGCAATATATTACGTGGCTGGGCAATATGCTACGTGGCTGGGCAATATACTACGTGACTGGGCAATATATTACGTGGCTGGGCAATATACTACGTGACTGGGCATTATACTACGTGGGCTGTGCAATATACTACGTGGACATGCATATTCTAGAATACCCGATACGTTAGACTCGGGCCACCATCTAGTTTATTATAATTGCCAGACCTGAAATAACAAACACTTTTCACCTATTGTGTCCCCCCATTTCCTTGTAGATTGTATGCTTGTGAGCAGGGACCTCACTCCTAATGTCACTGTTTAAATTGTCTTAACTCGTACCGAATTTATTGTTTGTACATGTCCCCGCTTAATTGTAAAGTGCTTCGGAATATGTTGGCGCTATATAAATAAAAAAATTATTATTATTATTACAGCGGCATAAAAGACTGTACCCCACAGTCAAGGTGGTGCAGAGTAGACACAGTGGCTTAAAAAACAGTGCTCTCACAGATATGAGTGTAGAGTACACACAGTATTTTTTTCAGTATTGTGTAGTCACAATCTGTCCCCCATTCCAACTGCATCCTTACCTTAGACTATTAAGTGCATTGAGCAATGAGAGCTTTATTTAAGCCAGCTCACATATGGCACTGGCCATTCACAACCAGGCCAATACTTGTCATGACTGTGATAGCTCTGGAAGTGCCCAAAGTCTAAGGGTACCGTCACACAGTGGCACTTTTGTCGCTACGACGGTACGATTCGTGACATTCCAGCAATATCCATACGATATCGCTGTGTCTGACATGCAGCAGCGATCAGGGATCCTGCTGAGAATCGTACGTCGTAGCAGATCGTTTGGAACTTTATTTCGTCGCTGGATTTCCCGCTGTCATCGCTAGATCGGTTTGTGTGACACCGATCTAGCAATGCGATCTAGCGATGCGTTCGCTTGTAACCAGGGTAAACATCGGGTTACTAAGCGCAGGGCCGTCTGTGTGACAGCTCACCAGCGACCACACTACGACTTACCAACGATCACGGCCAGGTCGTATCGCTGGTCGTGATCGTTGGTAAATCGTATAGTGTGACGGTACCCTTAAAGAATGTTTATTAGTTGTGCTGAAGCCTTTCAACAAGCTTTATTAAACTAGCAAACCCAAACAGGAAACTAGACATACAGTAAAAAGTCTGTTTTCGTGGTATGGTAACGGACACTAGGTGTCCAGTATGGACAATGAACTTTTGTGTTTGCTCATCCCTACACACGTTATCTATTTTTTGTTCACCTATTTACGTACTTACTGTGTGTCTGATACAGAATACAGATCAAAGTAGTTCATGCTACAGTTTTTTACACCCAAACCATCTGTCTTTGTCTGAAAACTTTAATGTGGACTACCACACTGACTTGCATTGGTCTTTGTTGCTTTCCTTATGCTTCCCATTTTGAATACAGACAGCACATACATGATTAAAATGCATGTCTAATCGTGACATGTACATTGTTTTTAGAATATTTTTAACAATAAAACTCAGAACAAAATCTATTGGATTCCATAGCAGTTTTTATGCTTTCTATCCTTTTAATCAGCATGCCTTCAAACACTATGAAGTGATTTAATGTTCACAACTTCTGGTCTTAATCATAACAGTGTAATTGTCCGAAGATCAATAACAGTTACTGTATATACACAGTACAGATCAAAAGTTTGGACACACCTTGACATTTTAAAAATTAGAATGAAATGAGCTAGATTAGCTCATTTCATATGCCAATCTTTACACAGTATATATTTATATATTTGCAGCTAGTGGCAATAATAGTCTCCAATATGCAATTTCCATTAGTTTAGTAAAGCCTATAGACTGTTATTCACTAAAATGTTAGACAAGATACATTTTTATACTGCAACTTACATGTGTTTTTCACTTTTTTCATTTGCACCTTATTTTTCTTTTAATTTATACCTATTTGGAATTCTATTTTTGTATATGTCTTCCCCCTTTCTTTTCCATGGTCATCATTGTGGACAAGGTTTCTGATTCCCAGATGTTTTTGACTGATACATTAATTGTGAATTAAAAAAAAAATTGTGCACAATTAGGCTGGTGTCACACTGGAGAGGAATACAGATGTATGAAAAGCGCAAAAAAAAAATGCATTCAACACTGACCAATGTTTCTCTATGGGGCAGCTCCTATCTGGTGTGTATTTCTCGGCCGCATTTTACGGGCATAGAAAATCGCAGCGTGCAAAAAATCCTCCACTGAAAGTCTATGGGGGTGAGAAAATACGGATTATACATGGGCCATCAGTGTGTCTTGCGAGAAATTCGCAGCGGTGTTCTACAGAAAAGCGGGTAATTCAGTGCAGTGTACAGTAAAATCACACTGACAGGTTACAATAGTATAGATAACATAAATGTCTACACATAGAATAGGTAGATATATGTATATGTCAGTGAGACACATACTGTATATACAGTACAGACCAAAAGTTTGGACACACCTTCTCATTTAAATATTTTTCTGTACTTTCATGACTATGAAAATTGTAAGTTCACACTGAAGGAATCAAAACTATGTGGAATTATATACTTAACAGAAAAGTGTGAAACAACTGAAAATATGTTTTATATTCTAGATTCTTCAAAGTAGCCACCTTTTGCTTTGATGACTGCTTTGCACACTCTTGGCATTCTCTTGATGAACTTCAAGAGGTAGTCATCTGGAATGGTTTTCACTTCACAGGTGTGCCCTGTCAGGTTTAATAAGTGGGATTTCTTGCCTTATAAATGGAGTAGGGACCATCAGTTGTGTTGCGCAGAAGTCTGGTGGATACACAGCTGATAGTCCTACTGAATAGACGGTTAGAATTTGTATTAGGGCAAGAAAAAAGCAGCTAAGTAAAGAAAAATGACTGGCCATCATTACTTTAAGAAATGAAAGTCAGTCAGTCTGAAAAATAGGGCAAACTTTGAAAGTGTCCCCAAGTGCAGTGGCAAAAACCATCAAGCGCTACAAAGAAACTGGCTCACCTGACGACCATCCCAGGAAAGGAAGACCAAGAGTCACCTCTGTTTCTGAGGATAAGTTTATCCGAGTAACCAACCTCAGAAATTTCAGGTTAACAGCAGCTCAGATTAGAGACCAGGTCAATGCCACACAGAGTTCTAGCAGCAGACACATCTCTACAACAACTGTTAAGAGGAGACTTTGTGCAGCAGGCCTTCATGGTAAAATAGCTGGTAGACAACCACTGCTAAGGACAGGCAACAAGCAGAAGAGACTTGTTTGGGCTAAAGAACACAAGGAATGGACATTAGTCCTGTGGAAATCTGTGCTTTGGTCTGATGAGTCCAAATTTGAGATCTTTGGTTCCAACGACCGTGTCTTTGTGTGACGCAGAAAAGGTGAAGGGATGCACTCTACATGCCTGGTTCCCACCGTGAAGCATGGAGGAGGTGTGATGGTGTGGGGGTGCTTTGCTGGTGACACTTTTGGGGATTTATTCAAAATTGAAAGCATACTGCGCCAGCATGGCTACCACAGCATCTTGCAGCGGTATGCTGATCCATCGGGTTTGCGATTAGTTGGACCATCATTTATTGTTCAACAGGACAATGACCCCAAACACACCTCCAGGCTTTGTAAGGGCTATTTGACCAAGAAGGAGAGTGATAGGGTGCTACGCCAGATGACCTGGCCTCCACAGTCACCAGACTTGAGCCCAATCGTGATGGTTTGAGGTGAGCTGGACTGCAGAGTGAAGGCAAAAGGGCCAACAAGTGCTAAGCATCTCTGGGAACTCCTTCGATTGCTGGGAGACCATTTCCAGTGACTACCTCTTGAAGCTCATCAAGAGAATGCAAAGAGTGTGCAAAGCAGTCATCAAAGCAAAAGGTGGCTACTTTGAAGAACCTAGAATATAAGACATAATTTCAGTTGTTTCTCACTTTTTTTAAAGTATATAATTCCACATGTGTTAATTCATAGTTTTGATGTCTTCAATGTGAATGTACAATTTTCATAGTCATGAAAATACAGAAAAAATCTTTAAATGAGAAGGTGTGTCCAAACTTTTGATCTGTACTGTATATATACAATAGTTATATATATATATATATATATATATATATATATATATATATATATATATATATATATATACTGTATATTTATATATTGCAAGACACCTCTGGCACAAATAGTTGACGGGAGATATGTATCACAGAGATGGTTGTCATCTGTGATGTAATCCTGGAGTATTGCTCTAGTGTTCATAGCAACGATTGTATGTAAGTTTATCCGAGTAACCAGCCTCAGAAATCGCAGGTTAACAGCAGCTCAGATTAGAGACCAGGTCAATGCCACACAGAGTTCTAGCAGCAGACACATCTCTACAACAACTGTTAAGAGAAGACTTTGTGCAGCAGGCCTTCATGGTAAAATAGCTGCTAGGAAACCACTGCTAAGGACAGGCAACAAGTAAAAGAGACTTGTTTGGCTTTTGTCCTTGGGTTGATATGCACATGTCCGACCAAAGTACGTTTATCTCTGGGAAACAGAACCCATCTCCTTCCTGAGTGATATGATGGCTGGACATTCCCATCATGTCTGTACTTGATTATTATTGTTTTTACAGATGAACGAGGCACCTTCAGGTATCTTGCAATTGCACTCAAGGATGAGCCAGACTTGTGCAAGTCCCAAATTCTCTTCCTGATAACATGACTAATTACCTGAGACTTTCCCATGATGCTACACAAAAAAACAGTGTGTTTCAGGTGTGTATTAAAATACATCAACAGGTGTGTCTATAACTCAGATGTTGCAAAAAAAAAAAAAAAACTATCAGAAGCTTCCAAACACATGACATCATTATATGGGCAGTCCAGAATTGTTTAAAGGCATAGTAATCTTAGTGTACGTAAACTTTTAATTTTGCAGTAGGTAAAAAAAAAGCCTTAAAACATTATCTCTCATTATTCTGGCATTTGGCAATATTAATAATCATAGTAGTCCAAATTGACCCAAAATGGGAAAGGTTTATTCTGATTTTATGTCAGATATTGAGAAAAACATGCATATGTGTTCTTTATATAGTGTATGTAAACTTCTGGTTTCAACGGTACCTCACCTCTGGATGTGGACATGTTTGGCACATGTCTGTCTATGAAGAGAGAAGGCCTCCTGTGTGGGATTTCCAGACTGAGCCAATGCACTGGATGCTATCCAGCCTGTTTGACCGGGACTGGCTGACAAGGGACTTTGTCCAAAGAACTGTTTTCTATTTTGCCTGCACTGAAGTCTATTAACCCCTTAGTGACAGAGCCAATTTGGT
The DNA here is from genome assembly GCF_032444005.1 of Ranitomeya imitator. Lineage (NCBI taxonomy): Eukaryota > Metazoa > Chordata > Amphibia > Anura > Dendrobatidae > Ranitomeya > Ranitomeya imitator. The sequence continues at coordinate 326,211,947 of NC_091285.1, read as the reverse complement.
ACTTAATGACCGAGCCAATTTTTACAATTCTGACCACAGTCACTTTATGAGGTTATAACTCTGGAACGCTTCAAAGGATCCCTCTGATTCTGAGAATGTTTTTTCGTGACATATTGTACTTCATGTTTGTGGTAACATTTCTTCAATATTACTTGCGGTTATTTATAAAAAAATGGAAATATGGCGAAAATTTTTAAAATTTTGCAATTTTCAAACTTTGTATTTTTATGCCCTTAAATCAGAGAGATATGTCATGAAAAATAGTTAATAAATAACATTTCCCACATGTCTACTTTACATCAGCACAATTTTGGATACAAAATTTTTTTTTGTTAGGGAGTTATAAGGGTTAAAATTGACCAGCAATTTCTCATTTTTACAACACCATTTTTTTTTTAGGGACCACATCACATTTGAAGTGATTTTGAGGGGTCTATATGATAGAAAATAATGAAGTATGACACCATTCTAAAAACTACACCCCTCACGGTTCTCAAAACCACATTCAAGAAGTTTATTAACCCTTTACGTGCTTCACAGGAACTGAAACAATGTGGAAGGAAAAAATGAACATTTAACTTTTTATTGCAAACATTTTAATTCAGAAACATTTTTTTTATTTTCACAAGTGTAAAAACAGAAATGTAACCATAAATTTTGTTATGCAATTTCTCCTGAATACGCCAATACCCCATATGTGGGGGTAAACCACTTTTTAGGTGCACCGCAGAACTTGGAAGTGAAGGAGCGCCGTTTGACTTTTTCATTGCAGAATTGGCTGTAATTGAGATCGGACGCCATGTCACGTTTAGAGTGCCCCTGATGTGCCTAAACAATGGAAACCCCCCACATGTGACACCATTTTGGAAACTCGACCCCTTAAGAAACTTATCTAAATATGTGGTGAGCACTTTGAACTCCCAAGAGCTTCACAGAAGTTTATAACGTAGAGCCGTGAAAATAAAAAATCGCATTTGTTTACACAAAAATGATTTTTCGCCCACAAATTCTTATTTTCACAAGGGTAACAGGAGAAATTAGACCTCAAAAGTTGTTGTGCGATTTCTCCTGAATATGTCGATACCCCATCTGTGAGGGTAAACCACTGTTTAGGCGCACCACAGAGCTTGGAAGAGAAGGAGTGCCGTTTTGCTTTTTCAATGTAGAATTGGCTGGAATTGAGATCGGACGCCATGTCGCATTTGGAGAGCCCCTGATGTGCCTAAACAGTAGAACCCCCCACAAGTGACCCCATTTTGGAAACTAGACCCCCCATGGAACTTGGAACACATGGGCTACTTGCACAGTGAACAAGTCTGTATGATCATGTTCACACACCACCAAGAAACCTGAAGACACAAAAGAGAATAGTAAAACCAAAAACACTCAGTTTGAAAAAATGTTGCAGTAATCCGCAAGTGCTAGTAAAAGATGTAAAAAACAGGGTATTTGGTTGATACGTTTTTTGCAAAAAATGTATACTAAGCTGCTCTACCAATCTTCACGGTATACCCTTATCAGAGCAGTCCTAACTAATGTATGCAATCCCTATCTGATGTATTTAAAAACCTGATCATCTGTATATAACCTGTGTGAACAGGGTTCAGAGAGGAAAAATCCATGTGTGCATACAGGGTAGAACAGCTTTTGTGCAGATAGCCCAAGAGGAGTGGTGGAACTCCCCAGTCTTGTAGACACAAGAGAACAATTATGGAAACAGGAACACATGGGCTACTTGCACAGTGAACAAGTCTGTATGATCATGTTCACACACCACCAAGAAACCTGAAGACACAAAAGAGAATAGTAAAACCAAAAACACTCAGTTTGAAAAAATGTTGCAGTAATCCGCAAGTGCTAGTAAAAGATGTAAAAAACAGGGTATTTGGTTGATACGTTTTTTGCAAAAAATGTATACTAAGCTGCTCTACCAATCTTCACGGTATACCCTTATCAGAGCAGTCCTAACTAATGTATGCAATCCCTATCTGATGTATTTAAAAACCTGATCATCTGTATATAACCTGTGTGAACAGGGTTCAGAGAGGAAAAATCCATGTGTGCATACAGGGTAGAACAGCTTTTGTGCAGATAGCCCAAGAGGAGTGGTGGAACTCCCCAGTCTTGTAGACACAAGAGAACAATTATGGAAACAGGAACACATGGGCTACTTGCACAGTGAACAAGTCTGTATGATCATGTTCACACACCACCAAGAAACCTGAAGACACAAAAGAGAATAGTAAAACCAAAAACACTCAGTTTGAAAAAATGTTGCAGTAATCCTCAGACTGCTCTGATTAGGGTATACCGTGAAGATTGGTAGAGCAGCTTAGTATACATTTTTTGCAAAAAACGTATCAACCAAATACCCTGTTTTTTACATCTTTTACTAGCACTTGCGGATTACTGCAACATTTTTTCAAACTGAGTGTTTTTGGTTTTACTATTCTCTTTTGTGTCTTCAGGTTTCTTGGTGGTGTGTGAACATGATCATACAGACTTGTTCACTGTGCAAGTAGCCCATGTGTTCCTGTTTCCATAATTGTTCTCTTGTGTCTACAAGACTGGGGAGTTCCACCACTCCTCTTGGGCTATCTGCACAAAAGCTGTTCTACCCTGTATGCACACATGGATTTTTCCTCTCTGAACCCTGTTCACACAGGTTATATACAGATGATCAGGTTTTTAAATACATCAGATAGGGATTGCATACATTAGTTAGGACTGCTCTGATAAGGGTATACCGTGAAGATTGGTAGAGCAGCTTAGTATACATTTTTTGCAAAAAACGTATCAACCAAATACCCTGTTTTTTACATCTTTTACTAGCACTTGCGGATTACTGCAACATTTTTTCAAACTGAGTGTTTTTGGTTATACTATTCTCTTTTGTGTCCCCCATGGAACTTATCTAGATGTGTGGTGAGAACTTTAAATGCCCAAGTGCTTCACAGAAGTTTATAATGCAGAGTCGTGAAAATAAAAAATATTTTTTTTTCCACAAAAAAGGTTTTGTAGCCCCCAAGTTTTTATTTTCACAAGGGTAACAGGAGATATTGGACAACTAAAGTTGTTGTCCAATTTATCACGAGTACGCTTATGCCCCATATGTGGGGGTAAACCACTGTTTGGGCGCACGGCAGAGCTTGGAAGGGAAGGAGCGCCGTTTTGGAATGCAGACTTAGATAGAATGGTCTGTGGGCGTTATGTTGCGTTTGCAGAGCCCCTGATGTACCTAAACAGTAGTAACCCCCCACAAGTGACCCTGTTTTGGGAACTAGACCCCCAAGGAACTTATCTAGATGTGTGGTGAGAACTTTGAATGCCCAAGTGCTTCACAGAAGTTTATAATGCAGAGTCATGAAAATAAAAAATATTTTTTTTTCACAAAAAAGATTTTGTAGCCCCCAAGATTTTATTTTCACAAGGGTAACAGGAGAAATTGAACCCCAAAAATTGTTGTCCAATTTATCCCGAGTATGCTGATGCCCCATATGTGGGGGTAACCCACTGTTTGGGCGCACGGCAGAGCTCAGAAGGGAGGGAGCACCATTTGACTTTTTGAGCGCAAAATTGGCTGTCGTGTTTGGAGACCCCCTGATGTACCTTAACAGTGGAAACCCCCCAATTCTAGCTCCAACCCTAACCCCAGCACACCCCTAACCCTAATCTCAACCCGATCCATAATCCTAATCACTAACCCTAACGATAATCACAACCCTTACCCCAAAACAAACCTAATGTCAACCCTAACCATAACCCTAATCAAAACCCTAAATTCAACAACACACCCCTAATTCTAATCTCAACCCTAACCTCAAACCTAACCCTAATCCCAATACACCCCAAATCACAACCCTAACCTTAACCCTAATCCCAAACCTAACCCTAATCCCAAGCGTAACCCTAATGCCAACCCTAACCCTAATACCAACCCTATGGGCGTTTTTTGCCCATAGATTTGTATTGCCGACGGATCGTGACGGATGGCCACACGTCACGTCCGTCGTGCACTGGATCAGTTGTGTCTTGGCGGACCGTCGGCACAAAAAAAGTTCAATATAACTTTTTTTGTACGTCACGTCCGCCATTTCTGACCGGACATGCGTGGCCGTAACTCCGCCCCCTCCTCCCCAGGACTTAGATTGGGCAGCGGATGCGTTGAAAAACTACATCCGCTGCCCACGTTGTGCACAATTTTCACAACGTACGTCGGTATGTCGGGCCGACGCATTGCAACGTCCCCTTACCGACGTAAGTGTGAAAGAAGCCTAACCCTAAATTTAGCCCCAACCCTAACCCTAAATTTAGCCCCAACCCTAACCCTAAATTTAGTCCCAAACCTAACCCTAAATTTAGCCCCAACCCTAGCCCTAACCCTAGCCCTAACCCTAACCCTAACCCTAGCCCTAACCCTAGCCCTAACCCTATCCCTAACCCTAGCCCTAACCCTAACCCTAGCCCTAACCCTAACCTTAAACCTAGCCCTAACCCTAACCCTAGCCCTAACCCTAGCCCTAGCCCTAACCCTAACCCTAGCCCTAACCCTAATTTTAGCCCCAACTGCTCTTCTCCTGCCGGCCAGCAGATGGTGACAGATTGCGGGCGCACTGCGCATGCGCCCGCCATTTTCTTTTGCCATGAAGACGCCGGCGGCCAGGAGGAGCAGCAGGAGGACCCAGGCACACCGGTAAGTATGGCAGGGTCCCCGAATCCCCCTATTTCTCTGTCCTCTGATGTGCGATCACATCAGAGGACAGAGAATTACACTTTGTTTTTGTTTTTTCGCGGTCGCCGGTAAACAGTTAATTACCGGCGATCGCAAAACAGGGGTCGGTAAAACCGACCCGATCATGTTCTTTGGGGTCTCGGCTACCCCCGGCAGCCGAGACCCCAAAGATTCTCCCGGTGCCGGCCAGTGGGCGCACTGCGCATGCGCCCGCCATATTTTTGCCGGAAAAAGATGGTGGCGCCCATCGGGAGCCACGAGGAGCACCGGGGGAGACAGGTAAGTATTGGGGGGCTACCTGGGACTCCATTTCTCTGTCCTCTGATGTGCAATCACATCGGAGGACAGAGAAATTAAAAAGAAATAACTTTTTTTTTTGCGATCGCCGGTAAACGGTTAATTACCGGTGATCACAAAAGCGGGGTCGGTAAAAACCTACCCGAATCATGTTCTCTGGGGTCTCGGCTACCCCCGGCAGCCGAGACCCCGGAGAAAATCGGACTCTGGGGGGCGCTATTTACTTTTTCCACAGCACCGTTAATTAACGGCGCTGTGGTTTAAGTACCCTTAGCGGCCGCCGTTAAAAGGCGTATCGGCAGTCGTTAAGGGGTTAATCCTTCCTTTGCTTATGGATGTATTATGAAGCAGCAATAAACCAACATGAATGTTTAAATCGAAACGCTTCCTGTTTTGCCTCCCAACGCACCCAAGTAAGTAGCATTCTCTAATATATATATATAAATAATATATATATATATATATATACTGTATATATATATATATATATATATATATATATATATACTAGATGGTAGCCCGATTCTAACACATTTGGTATTTTAAAATATGTATGTAGTTAATTTATGAAGATTTTAGAATAATACATTGAATACACATGATTTGGCTGGCCGCGACCAATTAGCGAAGCGTGGTTCAAATCCCACGCCAATTCGAGGGACTGCGCTTGTCGCTGATTGTTCGCGGCCGGCCATATAGTATATAGCACAGCCACGTAGTATATAACAGCCCACAGAATAAATAGCACAGCCACGTAGTATATTGCACAGCCACGTAGAATATAGCAGAGCCACGTAGTATATAGCACAGCCACGTAGTATATAGCAAAGCCCACGGTGTATATAGCACAGCCCATGGAGTATATAGCACAGCCCACAGAGTATATAGCAGAGCAACGTAGTATATAGCACAGCCACGTAATATATAGCACAGCCCACGGAGTATATAGCACAGCCACGTAGAATAGAGCACAGCCCACGGAATGTATAACAGACCACATAGCATATACTGTAACACAGCTCATGTAGTATATAACAGCCCACACACGTAGTGTATAAGACAGGCCACGTAGTGTATAACACAGGCCATGTAGTGTATAACACAGGCCACGTAGTGTATAACACAGGCCACGTAGTATATAGCACAGGCCACGTAGTATATAGCACAGGCCACGTAGTGTATAGCACAGCCCACGTAGTGTATAGCACAGCCCATGCAGTATATTGCACAGCCCACACAGTATATAGCACAGCCCACGCAGTATATTGCACAACCCACGCAGTATATTGCACAGCCCACACAGTATATAGCACAGCCCACGCAGTTTATTGCACAACCCACGCAGTATATTGCATAGCCCATGCAGTATATTGCACAACCCACGCAGTATATTGCACAGCCCACGCAGTATATTGCACAGCCCACGTAGTATATTGCACAGCCCACGTAGTATATTGCACAGCCCGCGTAGTATATTGCACAGCCCACGTAGTATATTGCACAGCCCGCGTAGTATATTGCACAGCCCACGTAGTATATTGCACAGCCCGCGTAGTATATTGCACAGCCCGTATAGTATATTGCCCAGCGTGCGTAGTATATTGCCCAGCGTGCGTAGTATATTGCACAGCCCGCATAGTATATTGCACTGCCCGCGTAGTATATGCATAGCCCGCGTAGTACATTGCACAGCCCGCAAAGTACATTGCACAGCCCACGTAGTATATTGCCCAGCCCAAGTGGTAAATTGCACAGCCCATGTAGTATATAGCAATGTGGGCATCACATCCCTGTTAAAAAAAAGAATTACTGTAAAATAAAAAATAGTTATATACTCACCTTCTATTGGCCCCAAGATCCAGGAAGTGTTTACTGACGCTCCTCGCGCACTCCGGTCTCAAGAGTGCATTGCGGTCTCGTGAGATGATGACGTAGCGGTCTCGCGAGACCGATATGTCATCATCTCCGGAGAGCGCAATGCATGTGGAGCGCCCCCATACAAGGGCCACGAGTTCTAGGTACCGGGCCTCTCTGGTTTGGTTCTGAGGCTGTCACGGTGGCTAGACCCGGTCCGCGACCCTGCTAAGGGGCGTCCAATAAAGGTGGTACTGTCTGTCAGGGATTCGTGACGCCACCTGTGGTGTTCGGTCAGGGTGACCGACGCAGCTGTGGGGTCTGCTGGGGTGATGTGATGGCAGCTAGATGGTATACCTTCCCACAAGTGAAGTATGTCCCCAGGGCTTCCCAGTAAAGTGGATGGTGATGATGTGAGGTGCAGTCAATAACGAGGACACAAGGTTGCAGTCTCTTTACCGCTTTACTGAAGACTTCAGGATCCTCAATCCAGAGCACAGTTAACAGGGCTATCTGAGACCGGCCGGTCCGATGGGCACATCCAGAATTCCCTTTGCAGGTGGAAATCGTTGCCTACCAATAGCGCCTGTGTGTTGTAGTGCTACCCTGCTGAGCATTCGGAATAGTCCTCACAACTTCTGTTCTCATTCGTTCGTTCTTTCAAATTTGTTCCAGATCTTTCTAGTTCAACGTCCCCCAGGTATGTTATGGCTAGGATGCACCCGTATGACGGGAAGGCCTGGAGTTCTTCCGGGACCCTAGAGATGCCCCTCTCCCACAGTTGCCCCCTATGTCTTCGTAGGTGTTTAGGTGAGACAGCCAACCTATAATTAACTGTCCTGCGGAGTTTGAAGTAAAGCGTAGAGTCAGTTACTCCCTCGGTGTTCCGGCCACCAGCTACGCGCCTCAGTAGGATGTTGCCTCGGTCTCACGGCACGACTCCTACTGGTTCTCCTTTGTGCTTGATCTCGTTTCTCACTGTTCCACAATATCCTTCGCTTTGTGTCTCTTTCTTAGGATACCGCCGCGGGGTGTGCAGGCGCGGTTCCGTAATGTTCTATTCTGGTCGCTAGGTGCCTGCCAGGTTCCCACGCCTGACAGGGACCCCCCTGTGTCTTCTCCCTGCAACACCCTCTGCCACGGGATGTTGCCTGAATCCAACCCAGTCAGCTTCTGACTAACTTCCTATCCAACCCCTAGTTTTACCAGTGTGAGGAGTGGCCCAATAAATAAAACCCTTTGCTCCCCCTAGTGGCCGGAGTGTGAAGTGAAATGTGTGCTGGTGATACCTAGTCAGTAGAATTCCTTCAGTGCCATCAGACGTACCATCACTCCCCTTAGTGGCAGAGTGTCATACTGCAACGACCAGATCTCTGGGGCGCTGTACTCCCCCCCCCGGTTAAATCCAGTACCCCTGGACTGGGAAGAAGAACAGCAATACATTTCAGCAAAAGACATACAAAATTTTTGAAATGCTTAAAACAAGTAAATAGAACAATGCTTCCCTATATGGGAGGTGGGGACACTTGAACGTTACAAACAAAAACAGGATTAAATATTTTTAAATAACATTATGACTATAAATAACTCTTATCACCCAACTGGGTATTCTACTCAGTGCAAATTCTGAACAATAAGTTAACTTTGCCTTTAAGGGCGTATACTCTGAACCCACTAAAGGCCGACTACAAAATACTATAAAATAACTCAACTTGTCTTTCCTTTCTAGCTTCACCAATGCAGGACCGCCTAGCTCCTGGGCTGGGCCTACTGTCATTGTATCTCTTTCAGCAACCAACTGTCGTTCTACGGTTCTCAGGAGGACTCTCTCTCTAACCCCTACGGGTTCACTATCAATCTTTCCTGTCCTCAATCTCTATCAACATTATCAAACTATTCTAAATTTCAACATTATCAACATTTCAACTTTTCCTAAGGCAACATGTGAACATTCCCTTTAAGAGGGAACCAAGTCTCTATGAGGTAGTGCAGATTCTCTCCGTCTGCAAGTCCAATGAAAGCAAGACCTTCTGTATCATGTCCAAAAGCATTATCTTCGCAAAGTCTTCTTTCTTTTGTAAAACCAGTGGGGAGCACCTTTAAGAATTTGCAAACTATATACAAAACAGTTTTGGAATCATTCACTGTTCATGATCCGGCAGTCTTTTAAACAATGATGAACTTGTGCAAAAATAGAAAAAGAAATGAAAACAATAGGGATCCCGGGTCAACAAAGGGATCCCTTTAAGAAATAACCCTGGACGGGTTTAAAGCAACCAAACAGGAAACAGTTAAATAACTATGTACATACTCGGTTCTTCGAGGTTTATTGCTGCGACGGTTGCGGTCTTACCTCGCAGACCACCCCTCTCGGCCGAGAACGGGTGGGACCCCCAATGACACGCGGGGCCTGGTCTGTCTGGTGATCCGCAGCAGGGGCTTTACCCTCTGGAGCCTCAGCTGCAACCTGAAGGACTGCGCATCTCTGGACACCCCTGGCCACCCAGCCGGTCTCCCTCTGCCACCGGGTGTAAGTCACAGCATCCCCAGGTCTCAGGTCACGATCCTCATCGACCGTTCCATAACAGGGCTCCACCTCGCTCCGGTTGACACGGACCTGCAAGGGCTCTCCAATCTCCTGGATGAACCCCCTCTCCTCCTTGGGGTTATAGAAGACCACCACCCCCCACTGTGATGGTGGGACCTTCTCCTCTTCTGTGAGGTCGATCATGGTCACAGGTCGAGGCTGTTTCCTCAATGCCGCCACTAGGCGTCGCTGGTGTTCCGTCACCGGCAGGATCCTCAGGTCCGGCTCCTGCAGAGCGCAAGTCCCTAGTCGGGTGCGGGGATCTGATGCGGGCGGAGTGGGTAGAGGAGCGGACATGGGGGAGAGACGGATCTCCGTCGGGTGGCCCAACCGGGAACTCACCCGAGCACGGGCCTCCTGGCAGCGCGCCTGCCACCGAGCCTCAGCGGTGGCCACCCAGCCATCAGGCATCCGTCCGCCGGGTTTTCCTTCAGGCAGCTCCACAGCGGTCGATCTCTGCAGCGGCGGTGACTTCGGGGTCGCCGCGGGTGATGCAGGCTTGCGCCTGGCCGGGTCGTCTCCATGTGGTGGCCTGGAAGTCGCCATCTTTGTCCCCTCCTCTGGATCTTCTTCCCGGGCTCTTTTTCGGGGGCGGCTCCGTCCCCAATGTCCCTACCCTCCATAGAGGATGAGAAGGCAGACCTCAGCGGCTGACGGGCCCACCCTCAGGATACAAGAATACTTAGACTGGGCGGCCATTATCTTTCACGCTCTTCAGTTCTTTCACGCCCACTTCCACGCCCTTCTTCTTCTCCTGCGCTCCCTGTGGCGCGGCAATGGCGGCTGTTTTGGCGGGAATCTTGCGACAATCAGCAATACAGTCCTTGCAATAAATCACAGTCCGAACATGTTTCAATCACAATTCCAAGGCACACATGACCTGCTTCTCAGGCTTAAGTACGATCCTGTTCGTGATGCCAAGTTGGAGCGCCCCCAGACACAGGGCCAAGAGTTCTTGGTACCGGGCCTCTCTGGTTCGGTTCTGAGGCTGTCACGGTGGCTAGACCCGGTCCGCAACCCTGCTAAGGGGCGTCCAATAAAGGTGGTACTGTATGTCAGGGATTCGTGATGCCACCTGTGGTGTTCGGTCAGGGTGACCGACGCTGCTGTGGGGTCCGCTGGGGTGATGTGATGGCAGCTAGATGGTATACCTTCCCGCAGGTGAAGTATGTCACCAGGGCTTCCCAGTAAAGTGGATGGTGATGGTGTGAGGTGCAGTCAATAACGAGGACACAAGGTTGCAGTCTCTTTACCTCTTTACTGAAGACTTCAGGATCCTCAATCCAGAGCACAGTTAACAGGGCTATCTGAGACCGGCCGGTCCGATGGGCACATCCAGAATTCCCTTTGCAGGTGGAAATCGTTGCCTACCAATAGCGCCTGTGTGTTGTAGTACTACCCTGCTGAGCATTCGGAATAGTCCTCACAACTTCTGTTCTCGTTCGTTCGTTCTTTCTAATTCGTTCCAGATCTTTCTAGTTCAACGTCCCCCAGGTATGTTATGGCTAGGATGCACCCGTATGACGGGAAGGCCTGGAGTTCTTCCGGGACCCTAGAGATGCCCCTCTCCCACAGTTGCCCCCTATGTCTTCGTAGGTGTTTAGGTGAGACAGCCAACCTATAATTAACTGTCCTGCGGAGTTTGAAGTAAAGCGTAGAGTCAGTTACTCCCTCGGTGTTCCGGCCACCGGCTACACGCCTCAGTAGGATGTTGCCTCGGTCTCACAGCACGACTCCTACTGGTTCTCCTTTGTGCTTGATCTCGTTTCTCACTGTTCCACAATATCTTTCGCTTCGTGTCTCTTTCTTAGGAAACCACCGCGGGGTGTGCAGGCGCGGTTCTGTAACGTTCTATTCTGGTCCCTAGGTGCTTGCCAGGTTCCCACGCCTGACAGGGACCCCCCCTGTGTCTTCTCCCTGCAACACCCCCTGCCACGAGATGTTGCCTGAATCCAACCCAGTCAGCTTCTGACTAACTTCCTATCCAACCCCTAGTTTTACCAGTGTGAGGAGTGGCCCAATAAATAAAGCCCTTTGCTCCCCCTAGTGGCCGGAGTGTGAAGTGTAATGTGTGCTGGTGATACCTGGTCAGTAGAATTCCTTCAGTGCCATCAGACGTACCATCACTTCCCTTAGTGGCAGAGTGTCATACTGCAACGACCAGATCTCTGGGGCGCTGCACATTTAGCGGTCACCGGCGCATCATGAGGAGTGGGAAATGCCTGTTGTGGATCCGAGGGGCCGACGGATGGTGAGTATATAACGATTTTTTATTTTTTTAACATTAGATCTTTTTACTATTGATGCTGCATAGGCTGCATCAATAGCAAAAACTTGGTCACACAGGGTTAATAGCAGCGTTAATGGAGTGCGTAACACTGCGGCATAACGCGGTCCGTTAGTGCTGCCAATAACCCTGTGTGAGCGCTGACTGGAGGGGAGTATGAAGCGGGCACTGACTGCAGGGAGGAAGGAGCGGCCATGTTGCCGCCGGACTGTGCCCATCGCTGATTGGTCGTGGCAATGGTCGTGGGTGTTTTGCCATGACCAATCAGCGACTTGGATTTCCATGACAGACAGAGGCCGCGACCAATGAATATCCGTGACAAACAGACAGACAGACAGAAGTGGACATTTTTTGAGAAATATATGTTTTTTTTTTAATTTTTCAACTGCGCCAAGCTGTCATAAAATAAGGAAATTATAAATTAGAACTGGAAGACATTTTTTCCGAAGTTTGTATGATAGTATATTCATAAGTCGTTAACTTAACACTCAGATGCCAAGACCTCCGCTAAGCAACAGTGGGTAGCCAGAAGACGCTGGGTGCAGAAAAAGAGTTAGATGGGCTTCTAGCTCCTAATTCTTGGAATCAGTGGTAATCCCAGAGATTACATTACCATATTTTAGTAGTTTAGAAAATCCTAAGGATATTCCACACCATTATATTATGGCAATAGATATTTAAAAGTCCAAAATCTTCACTTAAATGTCATCTCTTATTATTTTCTCCAGGTACCATTGAGAAATAGTAGTTATGGGCAAACAAACTTTATGCTATTTTACTATCAGCTACCACATTACTGATACTATGGTTTTGGATATTTTGATTTTTCTAAGCATCTGACCATCTGCACAGGATTGTATTATTTCTAGTTATTTTCAAAAGACAGTGTATGCTTTAACTTTGTGTGGTCTATATCGCCTAAACTCATGTGAGCTACAGCATGTTCTCAAAATATATTAAGTATGCACTCATAAATCAAAGAAGCTACAGTGAATGCTGATTTACTATCTCCTGTCTCATCTATGAAGAAATAGATTTTTATTGTATGCTATAAGCATGTGAGGATAAATGCAATCATTATATACGAGTATCTTGTATTGCTTTGGAGATAGGAGCATGTTAGAAGCTGAGAAGGAGAAAAGAGTTTATAAAATGTCTTATATACGGTAAGTAATGGATAAAAGACTCATAAAAGAAGAAATCTGTATAAAGACACAGAAAATATTGTAACTTTTGTGAATGGAGACTATTAGTGCCAAGGGCATGTGTGCAGTCTACATTCGAAAATGGCTTTTTGCCCCTAAAAATCTCCACATCATTTGCAAGCAACATGTAAGATTTATATATTGAATTCTTAATAATCCATGCCTGAGGATTGTATACACTGGTTGTGAATGTCCTCGTACTGAAAAATATCCTTATAATGACCCTGAGCTTTGAGATATATGTAAGATATAGACTATCTGACAAAACCAATTGCACTTTATGTGCTTATTAATTTTTTATTCCTTATGGTGAAACAAACTATGGCACAGCCTTGTTTTCCACCAATTGTATATAGTGATGTTATACAGAATATTTTAATATAAAAATAACCCTAATCTGTGAAAAATGAATGCAAACACAAGGACAGCATATTTTTGTATATGAGGTCAATCTCCATTAAGCACATAATTATAGGGAATGCAAGGACCCACAAAATAATGAATTTAGAGTATTTTTAAGGATATTAAGATACTACTTCAAGATGGGTGCCTTGAAGTACAATATAACATCACTCCATTTTGTGTTATAATTTTTTTCTTTTTTAATATATTCAGTGTTTCAGTTCCAGACTGCCAAATACACTGCGTGCAGAATTATTAGGCAAGTTGTATTTTAGAGGATTATTTTTATTATTGATCAACAACTATGTTCTCAATCAACAAAAAAGACTCAGAAATATCAAAGCTTAATATTTTTGGAAGTTGGAGTGTTTTTTTTTTAGATTTGGCTATTATAGGAGGATATCTGTTTGTGCAGGTAACTATTACTGTGCATAATTACCAGGCAGCTTAAAAAAAACCAAATATATTCCCATCTCACTTGTTTATTTTCACCAGGTAAACCAATATAACTGCACAAAGTTTCGAAAAAAACATTTCTGGCATGCAAAAACAAAACCCCCAAAAATTAGTGGCCAATACAGCCACCTTTTTATTTATGATGACATTTAACAGCCTTCCATCCATAGATTCTGTCAGTTGCTTGATCTGTTTACGATCAACATTGCATGCAGCAGCCACCACAGCCTCCCAGACACTGTTCCGAGAGGTGTACTGTTTTCCCTCCCTGTAGATCTCACATTTTATGAGGGACCACAGGTTCTCTATGGGGTGCAGATCAGGTGAACAAGGGGGCCATGTCATTACTTTTTCTTCTTTGAGACCTTTACTGGCCAGCCACGCTGTGGAGTAGTTGGAGGCATGTGATGGAGCATTGTCCTGCATGAAAATCCTGCTTTTCTTGAACGATACTGACTTCTTCCTGTACCACTGCTTGAAGAAGTTGTCTTCCAGAATCTGGCAGTAGGTCTGGGAGTTGAGCTTCACTCCACCCTCAACCCGAAAAGGTCCCACAAGTTCATCTTTGATGATACCAGCCCATACCAGTACCCCACCACCACGTTGCTGGCGCCTGAGTCGGAGTGGAGCTCTCTGCCCTTTACTGATCCAGCCTCTGGCCCATCCATCCGGCCCATCAAGAGTCACAATCATTTCATCAGTCCATAAAACCTTTGAAAAGTCAGTCTTAAGATATTTCTTGGCCCAGTCTTGACGTTTTATCTTATGTTTCTTGTTCAAAGGTGGTCGTTTTTCAGCCTTCCTTACCTTGGCCATGTCCCTGAGTATCGCACGCATTGTGCTTTTTGATACTCCAGTAATATTGCAGCTCTGAAATATGGCACAACTGGTGGCAAATGGCATCTTGGCAGCTTCACACTTGATTTGCCTCAATTCATGGGCAGTTATTTTGCGCCTTTCTTGCCCAACACGCTTCTTGCAGCCCTGTTGGCTATTTGCCATGAAACACTTGATTGTTCGGTGATCACGCTTCAAAGGTTTGGCAATTTCAAGACTGCTGCATCCCTCTGCAAGACATCTCACAATTTTCGATTTTTCAGAGCCCGTCAAATTTCTCTTCTGACCCATTTTGCAAAACGAAAGGAAGTTGCCTAATAATTAAGCACACCTTATATAGGGTTTTGATGTCATTAGACAACACCCCTCCTCATTACACAGATGCACATCACATGATTTACTTAATTGGTAGTTGGCTTTCAAGCCTGAACAGCTTGGAGTAGGACAACATGGGATTAATTTTTATTGAAACCCACGTACAACCCTCATTCCAAAAACATTGGAGAGCTGTTTAAAATGTAAATAAAATAAAAATATAATGATTTGTGAATTTATTATCATTATATTTTATTCACACAATATAGAACACATCAGCATTTGAAATTGATGGCATCAACATATCTCAAAAGGGTAAGGGAAAGGGTTTACAAAAAGTAAGAAAAGTAAGTCATACTAATGAAAAACAGCTGGCAGGTCAATTTTCATTAAATCACATGACTATATTTAAAAGGAGCATGTTAGAGAGGCCGAGTCTCTCAGAATCAAAGATGGTCAGAGGTTCACCAATTCGTGAACAACTGCATCTAAATATTATGAAACAATTTCAGTAAAATGTTCATCAAAGTAAAATTGCAAATATTTTGAATATCCCACCAACTATTGTACATAATATCATCAAAAGATTCAATGATTCTGGAAGAATCACAGGCAAATACTGGTTGATAAATCTTTGGGCTATCAGGCAGTACTTCATAGCAAACAGGCATGATTCGGTAATGTAAATAACTGCATGAGCTCAGTAATACTTCCAGAAATCATTCCTTGTGAACACAGTTCATCATGCAATCAAAAGATAAAAGTGAAATCTGTATCATGCATAAAAGAAGCCATGAATAAACATAGTCTATAAATACTGGCATCTTCTTCGGGCCAAAGCTCATTTAAAATGGGCTGAGACAAAAATAAAAGGGTTATATGATCTAATGAATGAAGATTTGAAATACTTTATGGAATCCACGGTCGCTGTGTCTTGAAGACCCAAGAGAAGAGAGACCAGACAGCTTGTTATCAAATGCCTGCATCTATGATAGTATGGGGTAGTATTAGTGCCCACATTATGGGTAGCTTGCACATTTGGAAAGGCACTATCCATGCTGAGCATTATACACAGTTTTTGAAAAAATGCCGTATTTTGCGGACTATAAGACACACTTTTTTTAGTCCAAATTTGGGAGGAAAATGGGTATGCATCTTACAGTCCAATTGTAGCTTACTCTGGGTGAATGGTGGGGGTGGTGGAGCAGGGTACAGGAGGTAGGGTCACAGCTGCAGAAGCTGATGGCAGCAGGAGTGGGGCGATGATGAGGGCCCAGGGCTGGGAGGAGAAGGTGTCTTGGCTGTGGGCTTCAAGAAAATGTTGATGGTGCAAGCAGGATCAGAGTCCTTGCTCTATACATTGCTCTCCCAGTAGTGACCCTCAGGAAAATTACCTCTGGAGGCAGCGCACGCACATTGAGATCTCGGCTCAATGAACATTGTAGCAGTGCTTAAAAGAGGCTTGCCGCTATATTTTATTGATGGATTAGGGATAGATCAGTGGATAAGTAGGTATTGAATAAAAAGGCTCCTGGGATACTTTGTAAAAATGGTTGTATCACTGGTTTAGCAACCAAATCAAATTAATGACAAGCTGATAGTGTACCTGGAATGAAGACTAGAGTAGTTAATTTAAAATACATTATGCCACCCTACACCATAATATCAAGAGTAGAGCAGATGTGATGTTCACTGGCTAAGGCCTCTTTATGGCGTTGCTCACGTGGTCTCATTAGATTTGAAGAAAGGAGAGCAGTAATTCATTTTGTACTGCTTGTGAAATAAGACCTTATACACTACGCATCTGCACAAACCATCAGAAGGTGTTTTCATGACATCAGGCTATGAGCTAAACATTTAGCTAATAGTGTTTCATTGACTTCATGCTATTGCTCTCAAATGCTATAATGGTGCAAAGCAAAATGGCAATGGAGGCCGGATTATTATCTTCAGTAATAAGTATTGCTTTTGTCATGGATGCAATGATAGCTAGAGATTGGACGAGAGACTACATTGGCAAAGGAATCAGAGGAACAGCCATTTCTCTAAAGTGTCCCTGGAGCTATTTTTCAATGCTCCAATTTATACAGTTGTGGCCAAAAGTAATGACACCCCTGCAATTCTGTCAGATAATACTCAGTTTCTTCCTGAAAATGATTGCAAACACAAATTCTTTGTTATTATTTTCTTCATTTAATTTGTCTTAAATGAAAAAAACACAAAAAGAATTGTTCTAAAGCCAAATTGGATATAATTCCACACCAAACATAAAAAAGGGGTGGACAAAAGTATTGGCACTGTTCGAAAAATCATGTGATGCTTCTCTAATTTGTGTAATTAACAGCACCTGTAACTTACCTGTGGCACCTAACAGGTGTTGGCAATAACTAAATCACACTTGCAGCCAGTTGACATGGATTAAAGTTGACTCAACCTCAGTCCTGTGTCCTTGTGTGTACCACATTGAGCATGGAGAAAAGAAAGAAAACCAAAGAACTGTCTGAGGACTTGAGAAACCAAATTGTGAGGAAGCATGAGCAATCTCAAGGCTACAAGTCCATCTCCAAAGACCTGAATGTTCCTGTGTCTACCGTGCGCAGTGTTGATTACAGGGTTTGAATGCCATCACCATCAAAAACAAATACTCTTTGCCACTCATCTCTGAGATCTTTGATAGCCTGCATGGTGCTAGGATATTTACTAAGTTGGATCTGCATGGGGTTTATAATTTAATAGGTATACGAAAAGGGGATGAATTGAAGACTGCATTCAATACTTGGGACGTCATTATGAGTACCGTATATACTCGAGTATAAGCCGACCCGAGTATAAGCCGACCCCCCTAATTTTGCCACAAAAAACTGGGAAAACTTATTGACTCGAGTATAAGCCTAGGGTGGAAATGCAGCATTTACCGGTGAATTTCAAAAATAAAAATAGATCATTATTTCCCCATAGCTGTGCCATATAGTGCTCTGCACCGTTCATTTTGTCCCATAGCTGTGCCCCATGTAGTGCTCTGCACCGTTCATTTTGTCCCATATCTGTGCCCCATATAGTGCTCTGCACCGTTCATTATTGCCCCATATTTGTGCCCCATATATGCTCTGCACCGTTCATTATTGCCCCATATCTGTGCCCCATATATGCTCTGCACCGTTCATTTTGTCCCATATCTGTGCCCCATACTGTGCTCTGCACCGTTCATTTTGTCCCATAGCTGTGCCCCATACTGTGCTCTGCACCGTTCATTATTGCCCCATATCTGTGCCCCATATATGCTCTGCACCATTCATTTTGTCCCATAGATGCTCCACATAAATCTGTGCCGCTGCTGCTGCAATAAAAGAAAAACACATACTCACCTCTCTTGCTTGCAGCTCCCAGCATCCGGTTCCGGCGCCTCCATCTTCCCGGCGTCTCTGCTCTGACTGATCAGGCAGAGGGCGCCGTGCACACTATATGCGTCATCGCGCCCTCTGACCTGAACAGTCAGAGCGCAGACGCCGGGAAGATGGAGGCGCCGGGAAGATGGAGCGACACCCGGCGGCTGGAACGTGGAATTTGGGCTGAAAATCTCAGCTTATACTCGAGTATATATGGTATTTGGTAATGCCATTCGGTCTCTGTAATGCTCCCATAGTCTTCCAGGACTTTGTTATTGACATCTTTCGGGAGTTGTTATTCACGTCTGTAGTGGTATATCTGGATGACATACTTATCTACTCTCCAGATCTTGAAATTCACTGAAGAGATGTCTGTAGTCTTCGATCTCTTATGCGCCAGTTCCCTCTTTGTCAAACTGGAGAAGTGAGTTGTGTGAGCAGGACTCTTTTCTAGGGTATATTATTTCAGCCGAGGGCTTGGCAATGGACCCTGCCAAGCTAGAGTCGGTGGTGAACTGGCAGGAACCGCATTCCCTTAAAGTGGTGCCGTGCTTTATTGGTTTTATCAACTATTACCGCCAGTTCATTCTCCACTTCTCTACCCTGGCAGCACTATTAGAGAGCTAATCGCATACAGTGATCAAAGGAGTTCTCTAAGGCATTTACTTCTCTGAAGTCTCACTTCGCTAGGGCTCCTGTGCTATATTGGCCCGATGTGGATAAGCTATTCATCCTAGAAGTGGTTGCCTCTTCCATTGGTGTTGGAGTAGTCCTGTACCAGAAAGAGGCTCAAGGTTGGAAACATCCTTGTTTCTTTTTTTCTAAGACCTTCTCACCAGCGGAGAATAGTTATTCTATTGGGGACAGGGAGTTATTGGACAAGAAGTTGGCTTTCTCGGAGTGGAGACACCTCCTGGAGGGAGCTCAGCATCCCTTTAAGGTTTTTACGGACCACAAAAATCTGCTCTACTTGCAGATGGCTTAACGGCTGAATTCTTGTCAGGCCAGGTGGCCCTTATTCTTCTCCCCGTTTATCTTCTCCATCCATTTTCTGTCTTGGGAGCAGAATTTACATGCCGATGCCCTGTCCCATTCTCTAGTCTCATCCGAGAAGGGGGATGAGCCACGCTAATAGTCCCTTCAGAGAGTCTTCGAACAGTGGCTGTGGTGTCACTAGAGCAGGTGCCTCCTGGCAAACCTTATGCCCCACCTAACCTGCAGCTGGAGGTCCTCTCTTGGGAACACAATTCCAAGTTGGGAGGGCATTTCGGCATCAAGAGGAAAATTGACGATGGAAGGACTACGTTCAGGTTTGTGTCTCGTGTATCAGAAATCGGCCTTTTAGGCTGAGACTCACAGGCTTGCTTCATTCATTGCCAGTGGCAGATAGCCCCTGAGAGATGGTTGGGATGGACTTTGTTGTGGACTTGCCTAGGTCTCGTAACAACAGGGTTATTTGGGTAGTTACTGACTATTCTTCCAAAAAGGTGCATCTGGTCCCTCTGCCGTGCATACCATCTGCACGGGCTTTGGCATTACTATTCATTAACTCTAGAACGCATCACCATAAAAATCTACACTTTCACATACCTGGGGCATGTTAGGCCCGTGTGCAAATAACATGGAATAACTCAAATAAAAATATTTTTCAAAGTTTATTTGATATTGCAAAGTAAGGATGCATTCCCACTAGCGGCGCTGGGGTCCGCCAGGAGGGGATCCGTAATGGATATGACCTCCTGGTGACCCCTGCTAAGGAGCCTACAGATACGCTCAGATTTCCATTCCTGGACAAATATAACAACACTTTCTTTTTTTTTCTCTTGGCTCTGGATGTTCCTGAAAATGTATACCATATCGGATCATAGCTTCCGTAGTTTGCCTTTGCAAGCATTTCGTGTTGCTTTGCTCCATCATGGTAGGCATTAAAAGTTCATAGCAAATTTACGTCAAGAATAGACGTCTCTTGTCCTCCCTGTTGGCATGGAATTCTGGATGAGTTTCACTATAAGGGCAATATAGCATACTGTTCCTCTTTTGCTATATTTTTACATTTTTTTTTATCTTACTGAAGCGATACGTTTTCCTTCTAAGTTAGTACACAAAACTACCTAATCTACAATATCATTTGAAAAAAAATTACAGAAAACATCTCTTGTAATCATATGTAAACCTAGTACAGGCCTAAAAGGCCCCAAGTATGTGAATATGGGGTATTCCCAAAAAAGAGTTGTTATAACGAAATGCCTGTAACATAAAAATATATGAGCAACTGGAAATTACTAACAACTATATACCTGAGGAATACCTAGAGTTTCAGAATTCTAACTAAAATAATCTTGCAGAAAATGGAAATCAATTAACCTAGCGGGCCTGCGAGACCCCAGGTACGTGTTCTAGGGTTAAACATATTTTACGCCTTCATGGGATGGCTGACAAGATTATCAGTGACCGGGGTCCCCAGTTTGCGTCTCGGTTCTGGAGAGAGCTTTGTCGACTGCACAGCATAGAGCACAATCTCTCATCTGTGTACCATCCTGAGACGAATGGACTGGTGGAAAAGACCAATCATACTCTGGTGACGTATTTACAGCATTTTGTGTTTGCCAGGCTTGCCGACTTGGCATCCTTGCTGCCTTTGGCAGAGTTTGCTCTGAATAATGCCATCTCCGAGTCCATGGGGAAGATGCCGTTTCTCTTAAACTATGGTCAGCATCCACGTGTTCCCATACCCATGCCTGACTCATCTTCCAACCCTAGGGTGGTGGACTGGGCAGTAGAGGCTCATGACATTTGAGACTGCACACAGGATGCCATCAAGATTTCTAAGGAGAGAGTGAGGGTCTCTGCTGATGTGCATCGTCGTCCCGCTCTGATCTTCGCTCCTGGCGGTTTAGTGTGGTTGTCAACTGGTAACATCAGGTTGCATGTAGAGGCCCCTAAATTTGATCCCTGCCACCTAGGTCCTTCAAGGTGAATCCTGTAGTCTATCGCCTCAGCCTTCCACCACATTTGAATATCACCGACACATTCCATGTGTCTCTGTTGAAACCCGTACATATGACCCTGTCTTCTGGGACTCCTCCTTGGAGTTCGGATATATCCATGGACGATTTTGAGGACAATGTCATTATCGGGTCCAAGGTGGTGCGTGGCAAAAAATATTTTTTGGTGGACTGGAATGGTCATGGGCCTGAGGATAGGACCTGGGAGCCTTGAGAGCACATTTCAGCTTTCAAGTGTCACCAGGGGGAATGCTAGGTGCTCGGATTCTCCCGCTGCATGGCAAAGATCCCAAACCTTGTCTGATTCAGTGGTCTCCCATTTGGGCTCAGGCACAGCAGGTGCTGCTTAGCATAGACGTCGGTCCCAGCATCTAGCTCAGACTCATGGTATATTGTTGGTTACTGCAGGCTCTCTAACCAAGGCCTTTGTAACCAGTGCTATACAAGAGCAACCTGCCACTCTGGAGTCTAGAAATCACCTTACTGAGCATGTCCGTGAGGTGGTGTCTTCTCATTGGTGAATGGACTTCAGCTGCTCTGGTGATGTGGCAGCTCCGGATTGGTCCACAGTCAAGGTCCTGTCTGACTAGACTTGAGCTGCACGTATAAAAGGTTCTCCGAGGCACTTGCTAGTGCACTAGTATCATTTATGTGTGGTTGATGCCAGTGGATACTCTACCACTCTGCCTGCATGTGTTGTGTGTCTAGCCTTGGGACTATATACGTACGTAGGCATGCAGCTAGCATTAGTGGAGGTCATTAGCCACTTGACTTAGCATCTGTTACATACACGTGTGAGGTTAGCACAGTAGAGTTCCAGAGCAAGCTCAACCCTAGTCAGGATTTTAAGCTCAGAGCATCTGTTCCGTTTCTGTGTGCGAGTTACACAGCTCAGGTGCAGAGCACCTCTTTCGTTTCTGTGTGCGAGTGACACAGTTCAGTAGCAGAGCCTCTGTTTCGTTTGTGTGTACGGGTGATCGCTCACCGTGTGATCCATCATTATTCACTAGCTGCAGTTTCCCACCTCTGCATGGTGCACCAAGGGTTATGATTGCACTTTATCTGCATTCATCTGGATCACCCTCTACAGGAGAGAGGGGATCCAGTAATCTCAGATCTACAGGCCTTGCTAGGAGCATTCCACAAATCTTTGATGAGCCAGGATATGATAGCTGTGCTGCTGCCTCCTCCCTCCTTAGACTAGACAAGGCAGTCTGACTGTGGGTTGGTTAGTAATCTGGTTCCATAGCTTGTCATCTGATCTCGGCTGGAACAATGTGGCACTGGTAGCTATCTTCTAGGTCAGATTGTCTGGAAAAATTAAAGATTAACTGGCTTCTGTGACATCCCCACAATCCTGGATGATCTATTTTCTGGCTATCAGCATTGATCTTAGGTTCCAGGAAGGTGCCAGGGAAGTGGCACGTGTAAAGAAATCATTCTGACTGGCCCCTTCCTTCCAGAGGTCACGCATTCGCCAGCTGTCTCTCTGCTACTTCTCCTGAGCCTATGCAGGTGGACCGTGTTAGGCTGTCTGGGCAAAGACAGGAACTTTGCCAAGCCAAAGGTTTTTGCTACTACTGCTGTAGTCCAGAACACGATATTCCTTTTTTCCTGAAAAGTCAGGAAACTTCCAATCCTAGGGTCCATTGGATAGACTACCCTTTGTGAAAGTAACTTCTCTCCAACATTGACCCTATCTCTGTCTGTGACAAGTTATGACTAGTGTTGAGCGATACCGTCCAATACTTGAAAGTATCGGTATCGGATAGTATCGGCCGATACCCGAAAAATATCGGATATCGCCGATACCGATATCCGATACCAATACAAGTCAATGGGACATCAAGTATCGGAAGGTATTCTCATGGTTCCCAGGGTCTGAAGGAGAGGAAACTCTCCTTCAGGCCCTGGGATCCATAGGGATGTGTAAAATAAAGAATTAAAATAAAAAATATTGATATATTTACCTCTCCGGCGGCCCCTGAACTCAGCGCGGGTAACCGGCAGGCTTCTTTGTTCAAAATCAGCGCTTTTAGGACCTGAGAATCACGTCCCGGCTTCGGATTGGTCGCGGGCCGCCCATGTGACCGCCACGCGACCAATCACAAGCCGCGACGTCACCGCAAGCTATTAACGCGCTCATTTTTAAAAATGAGCGCGTTAATGGCTTTCAAAGACGTAGCGGCTTGTGATTGGTCGCGGCCGCGACCAATCACAAGCCGCTACGTCTTTGAAAGCCATTAACGCGCTCATTTTTAAAAATGAGCGCGTTAATAGCTTGCGGTGACGTCCGGCTTGTGATTGGTCGCGGCCACGCGACCAATCACAAGCCGCTACGTCTTTGAAAGCCATTAACGCGCTCATTTTTAAAAATGAGCGCGTTAATAGCTTGCGGTGACGTCCGGCTTGTGATTGGTCGCGGCGCCGTGACCAATCACAAGCCGCTACGTCTTTGAAAGCCATTAACGCGCTCATTTTTAAAAATGAGCGCGTTAATAGCTTGCGGTGACGTCCGGCTTGTGATTGGTCGCGGCCACGCGACCAATCACAAGCCGCTACGTCTTTGAAAGCCATTAACGCGCTCATTTTTAAAAATGAGCGCGTTAATAGCTTGCGGTGACGTCGCGGCTTGTGATTGGTCGCGTGGCGGTCACATGGGCGGCCCGCGACCAATCAGAAGCCGGGACGTGATTCTCAGGTCCTAAAAGCGCTGATTTTGAACAACGAAGCCTGCCGGTTACCCGCGCTGAGTCCAGGGGCCGCCGGAGAGGTAAATATATCAATATTTTTTATTTTAATTCTTTATTTTACACATCTCTATGTATCCGATACCGATACCCGATACCACAAAAGTATCGGATCTCGGTATCGGAATTCCGATACCGCAAGTATCGGCCGATACCCGATACTTGCGGTATCGGAATGCTCAACACTAGTTATGACAGTCAGTTCTCTGAGATGGAGTACCATAATTCCAGTGCAGCTGGAAATTTCATGCAACATGCCATGATAGAACTTTCGGTTCCAGATTCCTGTCCAGATTCCGGTCCAGATTCCTGATGGATTTAAGAGTCCCTTGATGGTGTCATGTGTTGAAGGAAAATTACTTTCTGAAGTCATGCACTGTGGTACAGAGCAGAAGGAACTTCGGGTGGGAATTCTGCGTTCTCAGAAGAATGTGTTTTATGTATGTCCCAACCCATCCCATTCTCTGCTGCTAGGCCTACCTTGGATTTGTCTCCATGAATCTGTTCTAAACTGGAAATATGGTGAGATCCTTCATTGGCAGCAGTCCTGCCACAAGAGGTGTTTTTTTCCTATACATCCTGTTCTATCCCCAGTTACCCCGTCTAGCTTGCGGGGTTTGTCACCCGTTTACTGGTCATACGCTGACGTCTTTGAGAAGAAGAAAGCAGAGACGTGGCCTCCTCACAGGCCATATGACTGTCACAATGGCCTGCTCCCTGGATCTTCACCTCCTAGAGGCCGTATCTATTCTCTGTCTGAGGCTGAGACCCAAGCCATGTCAGAGTACATCAAGGAGAACAAGCAAGGGGTTTAATCCAGAAATCATCCTCTCTGCCAGGAGCCAATTTATTCTTTGTTAAGAAGAAAGATGGAACTCTCTGGCCTTGGACTAATTATTAGGGTTTCAACCAGATCACGATCAAAAACAACTATCCATTGCCGCTGATTCTGGAATTTTTTGATCGCCTTAGTGGTGCCAAAATTTTTGCCAAGCTCGATCTGAAAGGAACGTATAATCCATTCCTCGCATGTCAAGGAGATGAGTGGAAAACCACTTTCAACACCTGAGATGGTCACTATGAATACTGTGTTATTCTGTTTGGGATTTGTAATGCCCCAGCTGTCTTCCAAGAGTTGTTGAACGCCATCTTCCGAGATCTCCTCTTCTTGTTTGTGGTGGTTTATCTGAGTGATACCCTTATCTTCTCACCAGATCTGACTTATCATAAAAGGAGGTATGCAGGTCCTTACAAAGAATTGGCTGTACAGCAAATTCAAAGAATGCATCTTTGAACAGACTACCCTGACTTTTGTAGGCGATATAATTTCTGCCACTGGCCTGAAGATGGAAACTGAGAAGTTCTCATCCACCTTTATATGGCCATGTTCCACTGGTGTTAAGGAAATCAGTGGTTCTTAGTATTTTCCAACCTCTACCACCAGTTTATTCTGCAATTTTTGTCCAGGATTGCTCTTATCATTGTAAAAGGTGCCAATCATAAATTTTGGACTTTGGAGGCTGAGGAGGCATTTATCTCCTTTAAACAGGCCTTCTCTTCTGATCCTCTGCATTACAGATCCAAAATCAGCAAACAATTCTCCCGGGGGTGGATACTTCATCATCTGGAGCTAGGCCGGTTCTCTTTCAAAAATCATCTTTCGGTCATATGGCAACCTATGGTTTATTGTCTAAGATCTTCTCTGCCCCCAAAAGAAACAACTCGATTGGTGACCAAGAGTTGTTAGTGATCGAGATTAATCTGGAAGGAGCAGTCCATCCGGTCATCATATACACTGACCATAAGAACCTGTCCTACTTACGGTCTTTGCAAAAGCTGAATTTGCACCAGGCTAAGTGATATTTGTTATTTGCCCACTTTGACTTTGTCCTGCACTATCATCCAGCCAACAAGAATGGCATGGCAGACACATTCTCTAGGTCCTTTGTTCCTCCTGATCAAGGGGAAGAACCCCAACATATTATTGAACCTTCTAGAATGGTGACTGTGGCCTGTGAACTTGTCTCAGATTCCTCCTGGGAAGACATCAATGACATAATCGGATAGGAAGCAAGTTCTGCAGTGGGAACACTCCTCTAAGTTGGTTCATCATGCTGGGCAAAAGAACACTGCACAACTAATTTCTCATCATTATTGATGGTCTACGATAAGATAGGATATTCTAGAGCATGTTTTTGCCTGTTTCTCCTATGCTAAAAAGAAAGCGCTCAGCATCTTCCATCTGGGCGTCTTCTACCTCTTATTATTCCTTCTGCTTCCTGGTAGCATATCGCAATGGACTTTATTATGGATCTTCCTGTTCTGGCTGCTCTGTCATCTGGGTCATAGAGGACCTTTGTCTTGAATATGGCTCACTTCATTCCATTGCCTTGTCTCCCACCTGCTGCCGATCTCGCTGAGAAGTTTATACTATACATCTTCAGTCTTCATGGGTTTCCTCTCAAGACTGACAGGGGTGGCCAGATCATGTCTAGGTTCTAGAGAGATACTTGTAAACTATTGACTGTGGTCTTGGGCTTCTCATCTGTATACCACGCTCAGTCCAATGGTAAAATGGAGAGAGTTAACTAGATCTTGTCATATTTCCTGCGACATTTCACGAATGTTCACCAGGATGACAGGGTCAAGTTACTACCTTGGGTGAAATTCTTTTATAATAACCACATAAGTGAGGCAGTCATGAAATCTCCATTCTTCATCATTTTTGGTCACTGGCCAGGGATTTCTCTTACAGCCTCAGCCGCTTCTGGCGTCCTCACAACTGAGGCACTCACTGAAAAATTCTAAGAGATGTGGAAGGATAGCGCCCTGGAGAAGTTCTATAAATGGTTAAAATCACATACCAACAAGAGACGCCTGGATCCACCAACCTTTCAGGCAAGAGACAAAGTGTGGCTCTCTTCAAGGAACATCCACCTGAAGATACCATCCTACAAGTTGAGTCCCTGCTTCCTAGGTCCTTAAACAGATCAACTTTATATCCTACAAGTTGAAGCTCAAACCTCCTCAAACCAGTCATCTTAAGTCCTTTCTTCGAGGATCCAGACACCACTCCTGCACCCCTGAGCTCTAAGGATGTCTTTGAGTAGAGCTCATCATGACCTCTAAGGCTGGGTACACATTCCGCTAGAGGCGTCCATTAGTCGTACTACATTACACCACGGCATAACACGGTGTAATGCAGCCCATTAACGCAGCCATTAAGTCCAGTGTT
This sequence comes from Ranitomeya imitator, assembly GCF_032444005.1. Lineage (NCBI taxonomy): Eukaryota > Metazoa > Chordata > Amphibia > Anura > Dendrobatidae > Ranitomeya > Ranitomeya imitator. Next base: position 326,184,599 of record NC_091285.1, on the reverse strand, counting down.
GGACACATCGCTAGCGCACGTCCACAATGGGCATGCACTAGCGATGTGCCGTCATTGAGTGACAGACCCTGGGATGCAGGCTGCAGCATTTCCTGGTCCGTCAATGCTAGCACAAATAGAGCATCTGCTAGCTCTATCTGCGCTAGCGATATGACAAGTCGGCACTTGCATTAACAGCAGCGCATTAACGCATGGGTTGAACGGGCTACTGATAACGCAATGTGAACCTAGCCTAAGAGGGTAAGAGGAAAAAGCTTTATTCTCGTAGATTGGAAGGGGTTCAGTTCCAACGAGAGGTCGTTGGTACCTAAGAATAATATCCATGCTCCTCTTCTGCAAGAAATATTCCTTGTGGGATGGGAAAAAGGGGGGATTAAACGGGGGTCTTGTAAACCTGGCATCCTTGCGTACCTCTGTTTACTTTCCTCCGCAAGGATGCTGACATACTCACAACCCCGGCTGCCTGTCTGCGTCTCCTGCTACTGTACATGCACCCCAGGGTGTGCGCATGCTTGGCTGATCACCTGGCAGCACACTTAGGGTGATCATGCATGCTAACTGTCTTTAGAATGACAGCGTGCATGCTCTCAAAGTGTCCCCAGCCAATAGCAGGGAGACACTTACTTCTTAAGGCACCTCCACTTGTTGGGAGGTGCCTGAGCAACAATTATGTTAGTTTGTTACTTGCCTGCCTGTTGTTATATTTCCTTGTCTGCTTTGTCTTACTTTGATTCAGTGTTGTCTAGCCCGTATCCTGCTTTCCTACCTAACCTGCCTGCTATCCAGAGTGGCATAGTCTGCACCACTACTAGTGGCCTTCTGTTTGCTACCCAGAGCCGCACAGTCTGTACCAGTACCAGTGACCATCCTGTCTGCTACCCACAGTCACAGAATTTGTGCCAGTATCATAGCCGTCCTGTCCTTTATCCAGAGTCGCACAGTCTGAACCTGCACCAGTGGCCGTCCTATCCTGTCTCAGGCACTGTATGTGAATCAACTTGTCTGAACTTTGGGGTCAGCTGCTTTTGTTCTGAACACTGCTCTGGAGTGGCGCCTGGAAGCTATCTGCTGCACAAGCCTGACCTCACCATCAGACACTCCAGTGAAAACCAGGCAGCTGCTTAGTTACACCCTTCCAGAGTAAATGCGGCCATTGGCAGCAGTGGGTTCACGATCCACTAGCTTTACACTTTGCAAATCTTTAACACCTAAACATCTGTCATTTTTATTCTGCATTCTATACTGGTTTGTGTCACACGGACGGCACAGGATTGTCACACTTTATGTCATTAATGTGCATGTGTGTGAAACGTATTAATGTTCATGCTGCCAGAAAAAAACTGACATGTCTATATGTGGGTCACATGGACACATGGTCCTTGTGAACACACTGCCATGTGTGCAGCCCTATAGATTTTAATGGGTGTGTGTGTGTGTAAGTGTCTCCAGTAACTGTCAACACATGTAAGTGACATACTGACATGTGAAGGGGCCTTAGAGATTAAGAAAGTAGAACAGTAATGCACCGGAGGCAGTTTTGGGGATAAAAAAAATGATAGATTCCTTTCAATTGTGAAGGTTCTGGCTGATGTACAGAGCACATTCAGAAACGTTTATGGCATAGGTAGGTAAAGCAGTCAAGAGTTTACAAATTTATTGAATCATACATAAGCCGAGCACTGAGTTCTGCACTGTAAAATAAACTATCAAATCTTTCTTAACAGAATGTGTAAAGTCAGTCATTATATAATTAGACAGTTAGCAGAGATGATAAAATGTACAAATGTTTCTAATTTAATGTTTCCTAAATGTCAAATCTTTTCACAGCCCAGGAAGGCTTAATAATAACCCAATCAAAACTGTAACCAATTTAACTTCATTCATGGGAAAATTTATCTTCATGACCCCATAAAAGATAGTCATATTAATTCCATGGATCAATCAATTGCATAATTGAATTCACTAATTATAACAAAAAGTTCAGTTTCTTACAAGCATGACATTTCAAAAACGGTTATTGAAACTTGCAATTATTTTTTTTTTATTTTTCCAACATACAGTACAGACCAAAAGTGTGGACACACCTTCTCATTTAAAGATTTTTCTGTATTTTTATGACTATGAAAATTGTAAATTCACACTGAAGGCATCAAAACTATGAATTAACACATGTGGAATTATATACTTAACAAAAAAGTGTGAAACAACTGAAAATATGTCTTATATTCTAGGTTCTTCAAAGTAGTCACCTTTTGCTTTGATGACTGCTTTGCACACTCTTGGCATTCTCTTGATGAGCTTCAAGGGGTAGTCACCGGAAATGGTCTTCCCACAATCTTGAAGGAGTTCCCAGAGATGCTTAGCACTTCTGGGCCCCTTTGCCTTCACTCTGCGATCCAGCTCACCCCAAACCATCTCAATTGGGTTCAGGTCTGGTGACTGTGGAGACCAGGTCATCTGGCGTATCACCACTTCACTCTCCTTCTTGGTCAAATAGCCCTTACACAGCTTGGAGGTGTGTTTGGGGTCATTGTCCTGTTTAAAAATGAATGATGGTCCAACTAAACGCAAACCGGATGGAATAGCATGCTGCTGCAAGATGCTGTGGTAGCCATGCTGGTTCAGTATGCCTTCAATTTTGAATAAATCCCCAACAGTGTCACCAGCAAAGCACCCCTACACCATCACACCTCCTCCATGCTTCACGGTGGGAACCAGGCATGTAGATTCCATCCGTTCACCTTTTCTGCATCGCACAAAGACACGGTGGTTGGAACTAAAGATCTCAAATTTGGACTCATCAGACCAAAGCACAGATTTCCAAAGGTCTAATGTTGATTCCTTGTGTTCTTTAGCCCAAACAAGTCTCTTCTGCTTGTTGCCTGTCCTTAGCAGTTGTTTCCTAGCAGCTATTTTACCATGAAGGCCTGCTGCACAAAGTCTCCTTTTAACAGTTGTTGTAGAGATGTGTCTGCTGCTAGAACTCTGCGTGGCATTAACTTGGTCTTTAATCTGAGCTGCTGTTAACTTGTGATTTCTGAGGCTGGTGACTTGGATAAACTTATCCTCAGAAGCAGAGGTGACTCTTGGTCTTCCTTTCCTGGGGCGATCTTCATGTGAGCCAGTTTCTTAGAAGCGTTTGATGGTTTTTTCAAAGTTTTCCCAATTTTTCGGACTGACTGACCTTCATTTCTTAAAGTATTGATGGCCACTCATTTTTCTTTACTTAGCTGCTTTTTTCTTGCCATAATACAAATTCTAACAGTATTCAGTCAGACTATAAGATGAGTATCCACCAGACTTCTGCTCAACACAACTGATGGTTCCAACCTCATTTATAAGGCAAGAAATCCCAGTTTTTAAATCTGACAGGGCACACCTGTGAAATGAAAACCATTTCCAGTGACTACCTCTTGAAGCTCATCAAGAGAATGCCAGAGTGTGCAAAGCAGTCATCAAACGAAAAGGTGGCCTAGAATATAAGACATATTTTCAGTTGTTTCACACTTTTTTGTTAATTATACAATGCCATGTGTGTTAATTCATAGTTTTGATGCCTTCAGTGTGAATTTACAATTTTCATAGTCATAAAAATACAGAAAAACCTTTAAATGAGAAGGTGTGTCCAACTTTTGGTCTGTACTGTATATACTGTACAGTTGTGTTCAAAATTTTACATACCCCAGTAGAATTTTAGCTTTTTTGGCCTTTTTTCAGAGAATATGAATGATAACACCAAAACTTTTTCTCCACTCGTGGTTAGTGGTTGGGTGAAGCCATTTATTGTCAAACTATTGTGTTTTCAAATTTTAAATCATAATGACATCCCAAAACATCCAAATAACCCTGATCAAAAGTTTGCATACCCTGGTGATTTTGGCCTGATAAAATGCACAGAAGTTGACACAAATGGGTTTGAATTGCTCCTAAAGGTAACATCCTCACCTGTGACCTGTTTGCTTCTATTCAGTGTGTGCATAAAAGCTGAGTGAGTTTCTGGGATCCAGACAGACTCTTGCATTTTTCATCCAGCCACTGACGTTTCTGGATTGTGAGTCATGGGGAAAGCAAAAGAATGCTCAATGGATCTACGGGAAAAGGTAGTTGAACTGTATAAAACAGTTCATGCTGTACAAGAGATCAGCCTGCAAAAAATGACAGTCCCATAAAAAGTAAAAAAAAAGTAAAGGTAAAAAAAGTTCAAATAATTGTAAAAATATATATATATTTTTAAAAAAAATAAAAAAATAAAAAGATAATGTACCCACAAAGTAATATTTGTATGAAAATAATAAAAATAAACGAAAAAGGGATGACCAGACCTATAAAACTGTCCCACCAGCTATCCCCTTTAATGAACACCATAAAAAATAAAAAAAACAAGCCAAAAAATAATGCTTTGTCATCATACCACAGAACAAAAAGTGGAATAAAATGCAATAATGAAAAGGACAGAAATAAAAATGGTACTGCTGAAAACATCATCTTGTCCAGAAAAAAAGCCACCATACAGCTCCATCAGAGAAAAAAATAAAAAAGTTTAAGCTCTCAGAATAAAGCGATGAAAAAATAATTATTGTTTCTATAAAATAGTTTTTATTGTGTAAAAATATCAAAACATAAAAAAATATAAACAAGGTATCGCTGTAATTGTACTGACTCGAAGAATAAAACTGTCTCAATTTTACCATAGGTGGAATGGCATAACCCCCTCCCCCCAAAAAAAAATCCTGAATTGCTGTTTTTTGTATATTCTGCCTCCCAAATATCAGAATAGAAAGCGATCAAGCAAAGTCATGTGTCTGCAAATGGTACCAATACAAACATCAACTTGTCCTTCAAAAAACAAGCCATCACTCTATTAGCCAAAATATGGAAAAATTACCACTCTCAAAATATAGTAATGCAAATACTAGTTTTTGCAATAAAAAAAGTCTTTGTGTGACAGCAGCCAAACATATAAACCAATATAAATCTGGTATCGCTGTAATCACACCGACCAGAAGAATTAAGTCGCCTAATCACATATACTGCACAAGGAACTTCGTAAAAAATAAATAATACCAATTCTTCACCTGCTGTTGATTTTTTTTCATTCTGCCTCCCAAAGATCATAGTAAGGTTGGGCGCACATTTATCCTGCGCTCTGCGCTGAGAGTTTCCACCATGGTTTCCATGTAAATTTCTGAAATACGTGATTCAAATGAAACCCTCAATGGAAGATTCTGTCTGGCCTATGATCCGGCGATGTCCATCTTTTTAGGATGGCATAAAAGTGCTTGTCGGCCATAGTTTTGTGTACTTCTGAAAAGAAAGACACCTCTGAACAGAGGCCACATGGAGAGCAGATTAACCCTGCTGCATCATTATAATGAATGGATTCCTCAGGGGTTTCATCTGAATCACGTCATTCAGAGATTTAGATGGAAACCCCAAAGTAAGAGCTCAGCGTTGAGCACCATATAAATGTGATCCCAAATGTTAAGTAAAATGTTCTCAATAAAATCTTCAACTCAATCCAAAAAAAAGCAAGTCCCCATTTAGGTCTGTCATCTGTTAGTGGAAATATAGGGGGCTTCCATGTTACCAGTAGCACAAAGGTTATGGAAAAGAGAAATAGCTCCTCACTCTCCAAAAAAAATTCAGCAAATTCTCTGCTCCCAAATCCAAATGCCCCCTCTCTTCTGAGCCCCACATGTACCTAAACCACATAAAGTGTCCACATGTTTGGTGTTTCTGAAGCGAGACTTATAGGGTGCATGTCTCCAGAAGCATGAGCTAGACATAACATACTGGTGACTGCAACAAACTGGTTACTACAATGTACTGGTCACTAGAGCAGTTTGCAATTTTCACTCGGCAACATTGACTGCAGCTTGTTTCCGGAAAATACCTATGGAGTCAAAAATCGGCTGTATACCTGTAGATAAATTCCCAAGGGGGTATAATTTCCAAAATGGAGTCACTTGAGTGGGGCTTTGTATGTGGCATCCACAAACTGTTCTAGGAAAATCCAGGAGGCAAATAGAGCTCCATTCCCCCCGAGTCTCTCCTTATGTACTTTACAGCCACACAGTACCATACAGCCACATACAGTGTATTACCAAATTCAGTAGAAATTGTGGGACAAACTATGGTGCCATTTTTACCCACTTCTTGTGTGAAAATGTAAAATCCGGGGCTAAAACCAGATTTTGATGGTAAAAATGTAGCTATTTTACTTTCACTGCCCAATGGTATAAAATTCTGTGACACACCCATGGTGTCAAAATGATCACTGCACCCCTAGATGAATTCATTGAGAGGTGTAGTTTTGTAAAATGGGGTCACTTATGGTGGGTTCTGCTGTTCTGGCACCTCATGGGCTCTCCCAGTGGGTCATGGCAAACACGAAAAATAACAATAAAATCTGACACTCCTTGCCTTCAGAGCTTTGCACTGTGCCTGAAAATCAGGAAAAAATGGACCTCAGTTTGTTTTAAACAAATTTCCTATTAGCCCTTAGAAAAATTCAAAACTTGGGGCTAAAGCAACATTTTAGTGGAAAAAGTAATTTTTCTTTCTTTACCGCTCAATGGTATAAAATTCTCTAAGGCACATGTGTTGTTAATGTGATCACTGCACCCCTAGATGAATTCATTGGGGAGTGAAGTTTGTAAAATGAGTTTACATAAAGTGGATTTCTGTATGAGTTTACATAAATGGGATTTCTGTTGTTCTTGCACCTTAGGGGCTCTGCCAATGTTTCATGGCACCCTTAAACCATTCCAAGAAAATCTGAACTCCAATATGGTGCCTCTTCTCTTCTGAGCTTTGCACTGTGTGTTAGGTGTCAAGTTCCCGGTTCTGCACAAGGGGAATCTCGTGCCATCTCCGCTGCGGTCTCCCATTCTTCTCCAGCCGCAGTGGAGTCTGCTCAGCAGAGACGTCAGTCCCAGCGTCTTGCTCAGTCTCATTCTGTACAAAGAGTTACTGCTGCTTTTCCTGCTTCTGCCATTGAAGTCAGTGTTGGGCAGTGGAGAGCAGATGCTTTTGGGGCTAAGTCCTGCTTTTCTCTTTCTGAGCATGCCCAGGGCAAGATCTCCCATTGGAGATCGAGGGTCACATGCTCAGGTACTGCAGCACATCCCATTGGTCCTCCAGGAAGGTCCTGAAAGGACAAAACTTTGGTAGCAGCTTCCCATTGGTCCTTTATTGGAAGGTCCTGAACGTGCTGCAACTATATAAGCTGCGCATGACCGCACGGCCATGCGCTAGTATAGTCTTGATAATGTGTGTGTGTTGATGGATGTATGTCGATGGATGAAAGTCGCTCTTTAAAATCCCCTCCCTACTGTATGACTGCTCGCGGAAGGTGGATGATTGCTACCTAGCGCCCGACTTAACCATCAGCACGTTACACACATTACAGCCTCTAATTGCTGTGACCGCCAGTGTGGCGCCGTGCGCTTTCACAGCGCTTTCCTGACCCAAGCCTGGGTGGTTAGTGGCGTTCGCCAGTGCGGCACCACATGCACTCTCGTGCTTCTTTGTTATAATTATTTCAGTCACTCTGACACCACAGTTGCGGTGTCGAGCGCATGAGGTCTCTATGCACTCAAATCCTGTGTCTTGGGATTGAGTTCTAAGACTCCTTGCTTGCGCTTTTGGTACGGTACCGCGGTCCTGTGACGCAACAGGGTATGCTTCCTTCACACAGGGTGAGGTTAACCCGTGTGTGTATTCACTTTGTACCGCCATATAGTCCGTCATTACTTGGCAGCAGGTTCCATCTCTGCACGGTGGACCCCGGGCTGCGAACGCACCATACTCTATCTGTCTTATTATTTGGTGCGTTCCGCTAGCCCTAACATTATACTAGCGCCAGGGTCTGGCTAGTAATGACGGACAAACAGCAATCCTTGTGGTATATCCAGCAGCTGGAGGGTAGGTTGGCGGTTCTCGAGAGCTCAACCTCAGCTGTGGATGTTACCGCAGTTGCTGTACAGGCTGCTAGCGTGGCTGCAGCAACCTTGTCCATTGCCACCCCTGTTCCGACATTATCTCGCCTCCCGCTGCCAGAAAAATTTTCTGGTGATAGCAAATTTTCTGGGGATTCGTGAGTCAGTGCTCTATTCACCTCGAGCTCCTGGCTGCACGTTTTCCCACAGAGCGGGCTAAGGTGGGATTTATAGTGTCTCTTTTGTCGGACAGGGCATTGGAATGGGCTACGCCGCTGTGGGAGCGTGGCGATCATGTGGTACAGAGTGCTCCGCTGTTCCTGAGCACTCTGAAACAGGTCTTTTTAGGACCTCAAGTCACCCATGATACTGCGCTCCAACTGCTGGCATTAACTCAGGGTGAGTCCTTGGTCAGTCATTTTGCCGTCCAATTCCGCACTTTTGCTTCTGAGCTGGACTGGTCGGATAAAGCCCTTATCCCCATATATTGGAGGGGCCTGGCTGATCACGTTAAGGACGCTCTGGCCACTAGGGAGATTCCTGCCACACTGGAGGAGTTAATAACTGTCTCCACTCGAATTGACCTCCGTTTTAACGAGTGGAGGTTAGAGCGAGCCCAGTGTAGGCAGAGGTTTCGGCTGGCTCCTACCTTCGCCAAACCTCTGGAATCTCCGGTCCTGGTTCCTGAGTCACATGAGGCCATGGAAGTGTCACTAGCGGGATCTAAGTCCCGGACCGCTTGTGCACTCAAGGTCTGTCATGTTTGCCAGCAGTCAGGACATCTAGCCACCAGATGTCCTCAGCGGTCGAGGAAACGTCAGCGTCTAGTGGTAGTAGGTGGAGGTACACTAGACACGGCGACGTTTGCCTCTAAATTGTCCTTTAATGGGACAATTATTATAGGCTCATTCTCCCACTCGGTAGAGCTCTGCGTGGATTCTGGGGCGGAGGGCAATTTTATGTCTTCTGCCTTTGCCCAACGTCACGCAATACCCCTGGTTATGCTAGCTCAAAAAGTAACGGTACGAGTGGTGAATGGGTCGACACTGCCCTCACATATAACACACCAGACCATCCCTTTTACTCTGTCCATGTCGCCATCTCATCAGGAGATTATATCTCTGCTCGTCATTCCTGAGGGAATTGATGAGGTCCTGTTGGGAATACCTTGTCTACGGTACCACTCTTCTCATATTGAGTGGTCCTCAGGCAGAATTCTGGGATGGGGCGAATCTGGGGGTAGGTGTCAGAGGGAGTGCGTTCAGGTTGCTACTACAGAGGTACCCGCAGATCTATCCTCTCTCCCCAAGCAGTATTGGTCTTATGCAGACGTGTTCTCCAAAAAGGCGGCGGAGACCCTTCCGCCGCAACGCCCCTATGACTGTCCTATTGATCTCTTGCCTGGTGCTGAGCCTCCCCGGGGTCGAGTCTATCCGTTATCTCTCCCGGAGACGGAGGCAATGTCACAGTACATCCAGGAAAATCTGGCAAGAGGATTCATTAGGAAGTCAGTGTCACCTGCTGGGGCAGGGTTCTTCTTCGTGCAGAAGAAGAATGGGGAATTGCGTCCATGCATAGACTACAGGGGTCTTAACGCCATCACCGTTAAGAATAAGTATCCTTTGCCCTTGATATCTGAGCTCTTCGATAGGCTTCGGGGAGCAAGGGTATTTACTAAATTAGATCTGCGGGGTGCTTACAACCTGATTCGCATCTGTGAGGGGGACGAATGGAAGACGGCTTTTAACACCAGGCATGGGCACTATGAATATCTGGTGATGCCCTTCGGGCTCTGTAATGCCCCAGCCGTTTTCCAAGACTTTGTGAACGACATCTTCCGGGATATGCTACTGACATTCTCTTCTCTCTCCTCTCCTAATGTGCAACCCCCACTCCACAAACTCCCTCGCAGAAATCTCAAACATCTCAACTTACAATCACTCTCGGGGTCCCTTCTCCCTCTCACAGACATAGCCTCCCTTCATGACACAGATGCTGCTGCCACTTTTTATAACACCACAATAACAGCAACACTCGATTCGGCCGCCCCGTTCATGCATAGTAAAACTCGTACAATTAACAGGCAGCCCTGGCTGACCAGCCTGACCAAAGAATTAAGACGGGCTTCCAGGATTGCTGAGCGGAGATGGAAGCAATCCCGCTCTGCCGACCACTTCACTACATACAAACAGTCCCTCGCCAGCTTCAAGTCTGCACTCACTGCCGCAAAACAAACTTACTTCTCATCTCTCATATCCTCCCTGTCTCACAACCCTAAACAGCTTTTCAACACTTTCAATTCTCTACTCCGTCCCCCAGCACCTCCTCCCTCCCCCCTCATTTCTGCTGAAGATTTTGCCTCTTTCTTTAAACAGAAGATCGATACGATCAGAGAAAGCTTTGGCCCACAGCGCCCACTGCCCCTCTTAGCTGCTCAACCCTGCTCCTCCAAAACCAGCTTCTCCACCATGACAGAAGATCAGCTCGCCACCCTCCTGTCAAGATCACACCTCACCACCTGCACGCTTGACCCGCTCCCATCCCACCTCATCCCTAACCTTTCCATGGTCTTCATCCCAACCCTAACGCACCTCTTCAACCTCTCACTCACAACAGGTATCTTCCCCTCATCCTTCAAGCATGCCAAGATCACACCCATCCTCAAAAAGCCCTCCCTCGACCCATCCTCTGTGTCTAGCTATCGCCCGATATCTCTTCTCCTTTATGCCTCCAAATTGCTGGAGCAACACGTCCATCTTGAACTGTCCTCCCACCTCTCCTCCTGCTCCCTCTTTGATCGGTTACAATCAGGCTTCCGTCCCCATCACTCAACTGAAACTGCCCTAACTAAAGTCACCAATGACCTATTAACTGCCAGGAGCAAGCAACACTACTCTGTCCTCCTTCTCCTGGACCTGTCTTCTGCCTTTGACACTGTGGACCACTCCCTTTTGCTACAAATTCTCTCATCTCTTGGCATCACAGACTTGGCCCTTTCCTGGATCTCGTCATATCTGACAGACCGAACATTCAGTGTCTCCCTCCCCCACACCACCTCCTCACTTCGCCCCTTGTCAGTCGGTGTTCCTCAAGGCTCTGTTCTAGGACCCCTACTCTTCTCCATCTACACTTTCGGCTTGGGACAGCTCAAAGAATCCCACGGTATGCAGTACCATCTCTACGCTGATGACACGCAGATCTACCTATCCGGACCTGACCTCACCTCCTTACTTACCAAAATCCCGCACTGTCTGTCTGCTATTTCAGCCTTCTTTTCTGCTCGCTTTCTACAACTGAACATGGACAAAACAGAATTCATCATCTTTCCCCCATCTCACTCTCCCCTTCCACCAGACCTATCCATCAATGTCAATGGCTGCTCACTTTCCCCAGTCCCACATGCCCGGTGCCTCGGGGTGATCCTCGACTCTGCCCTCTCTTTCAAGCCACATATCCAAGCCCTTGCCTCCTCCTGCCGTCTCAAACTCAAAAATATTTCCCGGATCCGTGCTTTCCTTGACCGCGACACCGCAAAAACGCTAGTGCATGCCCTTATCATCTCCCGCCTCGACTACTGCAACCTCCTACTCTCTGGACTCCCCTCTAGCACTCTGGCACCGCTCCAATCCATCCTACACTCTGCTGCCCGACTAATCTACCTGTTTCCCCACTATTCCCCAGCCTCTCCCCTATGTCAAGCCCTTCACTGGCTTCCTATCGCCCAGAGACTCCAGTTCAAAACCCTCACAATGACATACAAAGCCATCCACAACCTTTCTCCTCCATACATCTGTGACATGGTCTCCCGGTACCTACCTACACGCAACCTCCAATCCTCTCAAGACCTCCTTCTCTACTCCCCTCTCATCTCTTCTTCCCACAACCGCATCCAAGACTTCTCCCGTGCCTGCCCCATACTCTGGAACTTTCTACCCCAACACATCAGACTCTCGCCTACCATAGAAACCTTCAAAAAGAACCTGAAGACCCACCTCTTCCAACAAGCCTACAGCCTGCAGTGATCCTGAAGTTACTGAACCGCCACGCAACCTGCCCTACCCTCTCCTAGTGTTTCATCACCCATCCCCTGCAGACTGTGAGCCCTCGCGGGCAGGGTCCTCCCTCCTTATGTACCCGTGTGCCTGTTATCTGCTCATGTTTAATGTATTTGTCTATATTTGCCTCGTATTCACATGTAAAGCGCCATGGAATAAATGGCGCTATAAAAATGTATAATAATAATAATAATAATAATATGCTTTCCACCTCGGTCGTAGTCTATCTGGATGATATTCTCATCTACTCTCCTGATATTGACTCCCACCGGAGAGATGTTTGCAAAGTCTTCGACCTCCTACGGGCAAACTCCCTGTATGCCAAGTTGGAGATGTGTATGTTCGAGCAGGAGTCCTTACCTTTCCTAGGCTATATCATCTCTGCCCAGGGAGTGGCTATGGATCCTGCCAAACTACAGGCCGTGATGGACTGGCAGGAACCCCATTCTCTTAAAGCGGTGCAGCGCTTTATGGGGTTCATTAATTATTATCGCCAGTTCATTCCGCACTTCTCAACTTTGGTAGCTCCCTTGGTTGCCCTCACCAAGAAAGGGGCAAATCCCAAATTGTGGTCTGAGGAGGTCTCCAAGGCCTTTAACTCCATAAAGTCACACTTCGCTAGCGCTCCCATCCTACATCGCCCCGATGTTGATAAGCCTCTTCTGTTGGTGCTGGAGCAGTCCTCTTCCAAAAGGATGCTCAAGGTTGGAAGCATCCTTGCTTCTTCTTTTCTAAGACCTTCTCACCAGCAGAGAGGAATTATTCCATCGGGGACAGGGAGTTGCTAGCCATGAAGTTGGCTTTCTCGGAGTGGAGACATCTCTTGGAGGGAGCTCGTTTTCCCTTCCAAGTCTTCACAGACCATAAAAATTTGGTGTACCTGCAGACAGCCCAGCGGTTGAATTCTCGCCAGGCCAGATGGTCCTTATTCTTCTCCCGGTTTCATTTCACCCTCCATTTTCTTTCTGGGGAGAAGAACATTCGGGCCGACGCTCTCTCTCGCTCCGTTGTGTCATCTGCGGAGGAGGAAGAGGAGCCTCGGCTTATTGTCCCCACCGAGAGCTTGAGAACTGTGGCCCCGGTTTCGCTTGAGTCTTTGCCTCCGGGCAAGACTTTTGTACCATCCAGTTTGCGGCCGGAGGTTCTCTCTTGGGCACACTCGTCCAGGGTGGGTGGACATTTTGGTTCCAAAAGGACATCTGAGTTACTGGTGAGGGCATACTGGTGGCCGCATATGGCTTGTGATGTCACAGAATATGTTCGGGCGTGTGTCTCTTGCGCCAAGAACAAGTCCCCTCGGCAACGGCCAGCTGGTTTGCTTTACCCTCTGCCGGTGGCGGACAGGCCCTGGGAGATGGTCGGGATGGACTTTGTGGTGGGCTTACCCAATACTCGTAACTGCACCATTATCTGGGTGATCACCGACCATTTTTCCAAAATGGTGCACTTGGTGCCTCTTCCACGGCTACCTTCTGCACGGGCGTTGGCTGTCTTGTTCATCAAACATATCTTTCGCCTACACGGTATGCCAGACAAAATTGTTAGTGACCGGGGTCCCCAGTTTGCGTCTCGATTCTGGAGAGAGCTTTGTCGTCTACTCAGTATTGAGTTGAATCTCTCTTCGGCATATCATCCCGAGACGAATGGGTTGGTAGAGAGGGCCAACCAGACCTTGGTCACATATTTACGACATTTTGTTTCTGCCAGGCAGGATGACTGGGCATCCTTGCTACCGTGGGCAGAGTTTGCACTTAACAATGCCGTAGCCGACTCCACCGGTCAGACTCCATTCCTCCTAAATTACGGTCAGCATCCGCGTGTTCCTGTGCCCATGCCTGTGTCTTCTGCTGACTCCAGGGTGGCAGACTGGGCTGTGGAGGCACGGGACATTTGGGACCGCACGCAGGATGCCATTCGGGCCTCCAAGGAGAGAATGAGGTCCTCCGCCGATGTTCATCGGCGCCCCGCTCCGACCTTTGCTCCTGGCGACTTGGTGTGGCTCTCCGCCCGTAACATCAGGCTGCGAGTTGAGTCCACTAAGTTTGCTCCTCGCTACTTGGGTCCCTTCAAGGTTCTCGAACAGGTTAATCCTGTGGTCTACCGTCTGGCCCTTCCTCCACGCTTGGGTATCACCGACACCTTTCATGTGTCCCTCTTGAAACCCGTATCCATGTCCCGTTTTTCCGAGTCATCTGCTGGGACATCGGGTTCGTCTACGGACGATTACGAGGTGAACGCTATTTTGGGGTGCAAGGTGGTACGTGGCAAAAAGTTCTATCTGGTGGATTGGAAGGGTTATGGCCCAGAGGACAGGTCCTGGGAGCCTGCTGAAAACATTCGGGCCCCACAGCTCATTGCTGCCTTCGAGCGTAGCGAGGCCCAAGGAGGGGGGGGTCCTAGGAGGGGGGGTAATGTTAGGTGTCGAGTTCCCGCTTCTGCACAAGGGGAATCTCGAGCCACCTCCGCTGCGGTCTCCCATTCTTCTCCAGCCGCAGTGGAGTCTGCTCAGCAGAGACGTCGGTCCCAGCGTCTTGCTCAGTCTCACTCTGTACAAAGAGTTACTGCTGCTTTTCCTGCTTCTGCCATTGAAGTCAGTGTTGGGCAGCGGAGAGCAGATGCTTTTGGGGCTAAGTCCTGCTTTTCTCTTTCTGAGCATGCCCAGGGCAAGATCTCCCATTGGAGATCGAGGGTCACATGCTTAGGTACTGCAGCACATCCCATTGGTCCTCCAGGAAGGTCCTGAAAGGACAAAACTTTGGTAGCAGCTTCCCATTGGTCCTTTATTGGAAGGTCCTGAACGTGCTGCAAATATATAAGCTGCGCATGACCGCACGGCCATGCGCTAGTATAGTCTTGATAATGTGTGTGTGTTGATGGATGTATGTCGATGGATGAAAGTCGCTCTTTAAAATCCCCTCCCTACTGTATGACTGCTCGCGGAAGGTGGATGATTGCTACCTAGCGCCCGACTTAACCATCAGCACGTTACACACATTACAGCCTCTAATTGCTGTGACCGCCAGTGTGGCGCCGTGCGCTTTCACAGCGCTTTCCTGACCCAAGCCTGGGTGGTTAGTAGCGTTCGCCAGTGCGGCACCGCATGCACTCTCGTGCTTCTTTGTTATAATTATTTCAGTCACTCTGACACCACAGTTGCGGTGTCGAGCGCATGAGGTCTCTATGCACTCAAATCTTGTGTCTTGGGATTGAGTTCTAAGACTCCTTGCTTGCGCTTTTGGTACGGTACCGCGGTCCTGTGACGCAACAGGGTACGCTTCCTTCACACAGGGTGAGGTTAACCCGTGTGTGTATTCACTTTGTACCGCCATATAGTCCGTCATTACTTGGCAGCAGGTTCCATCTCTGCACGGTGGACCCCGGGCTGCGAACGCACCATACTCTATCTGTCTTATTATTTGGTGCGTTCCGCTAGCCCTAACACTGTGTCTCCAAAGTAGTATTCCCACACATTTTGGCATACTCATGACAAATTGTGCTATAAATTGCTTGGTGCCATTTTTTTCTGTTACCCTTATGAATATGTAAAATTTGGGGATAAAATAAGATTTTTGCAGGGAAAATGTGATTTTATTATTTTCATGGTTCAACGTTATAAACTTCTGCAAAACAGCTGAGGGTTCAAAGTGCTCACCACACATCTAAATATATTCCATGATGGGTCTATTTTCTAAAATGTGGTCATTTGTGGGGGCTTCCACTGTTTAGGCACATCAGGGGCTCTCCAATTGGGACATGACGTGTGCTAATGATTTAAAAAAAATTTACATTCAAAAAGTGAAATGCTGCTTCCCTTCTGAGCCCTGCTGTGCGCCCAAATAGTAATTTTCTCCTTCATATTGGGTAACTGCGTACTCAGGAGAAATTGAACAACAAATTGTATAGTGCAATTTCTCCTGTTACCTTTATGAAAATGCAAAATTTGGGGCTAAAATAACATTTTTGTGGGGAAAATGTGATTTTACTATTTTCACTGCTCAACATTATAAATCTCTGTAAAGCACCTCGGGGTGCTCACCACACATCTAAATACATTTCTTGAGGGTTTTACTTTCCAAAATGTGGTCGTTGGTGGGGGGTTTCCACTGTTTAGGCACATTGGGAGTTCTTCAAATGAGACATGGCATCCGCTAATGATTCGAGGAAATTTTACATTCATTAACTCAAATGGCGCTTTTTCCCTTCCAAGCCCAGCCGTGCGCCCAAAAAGTAGTTTTCTCCCCCATATGGGGTATTGGAGTGCTCAGGAGAAATTGCACTACAAATTGTGTAGTGCAATTTCTCCTCTTACCCTTATAACAATGCAACATTTGGGGCTAAAAAACATATTTGTGGGGCAAATGTGACTCTTTTTTTTCACGCCTCTTATTTCAGTGAATCACCTGAGGGTTCAAGGTGCTCACTACTCATCTGAGGGGTCTAGTTTCCAAAATGGTGTCACTTATGGGGGAGTTTCACCATTTGGGCATTTCAGAGGCTCTCCAAATGCAGCTTGGCATCCTCCAATAGTTCCAGTACATTTTTCATTCAAAAAGTCAAATGGCTCTCCTCCCCTTCTGAGCTCTGCCGTGTGCCAAAACATCGCTTTTCTCCCTCATTTGGGATATTGGCATGCTCAGGAGAAATTACACAACAATTTTTTTGAGTCCATTTTTACCTGTTACTCATGTCAAAATAAAAAAAATTGGATCTTAAGTAAATTTTTTGTGAAAAAAAGTTAAATGTTTATTTTTTCTCCACATTCCAAAAATTCATGTGAAGCACCTGAAGAGTTAATATACTTCTTGAGGTGTACAGTTTTAAAATAGTGTCACTTTTGGATATTTTCTGTCATATAGACCCCTCAAAGTTACTTCAAATGTGATGTGGTCCCCAAAAATGTTTTGTAAATTTTGTTAGAAAAAATTAAAAATCGCTGGTTAACCCGATAACTTTCTAGCAAAAAAAAAATGTTGGTTCCAAAATTGTGCTGATGTAAAGTAGACATGTGGTAAATGTTATTTCTTAAGTATTTTGTGTCATCTATCTCTGATTTAAGGGCATGAAAATTCATAGTTTAAAAATTCCTAAATTTTTTAAATTTTCGGCAAATTTCCATTTTTTAAACATATAAAACGCAAGTTATATCTAATAAATTTTACCACTATCATGAAGTACTGTATCTAATGAAAAGTCTCAGAATCACTGTGGTCCGTTGATGCGTTCCAGAGATATAGCCACATAAATTGACAGTGGACAGAATTGGAAAAATTGGCATGAGGGGTTAATATGTATGATGCCACAGCCAGCATATTGGAGTGACAAATGTTCACATATGGCTGTGTAAATTATATTATTTTTTTGCTAGATTGTTTTACATTTTTTATGTCTGTGTAATCATACATGGTACTACCTTGTTATCTATCTGAGTTGTATGCACTTGCTAGTTTATAGAACATCTTGTGTCTATTGTCTTGTCATCATTTTGCTATGGTTTTTTTACAATAGATTCAATATCTAACGATAACTGATTGGTAAGGTATATATCTTTTAGCACTTTTTATAAATTTTTGTACTAAATTTTTATACCTACTATATAGACTACATCACCATTATTGTAGACTGTGAAACAAATGTTATAATCCACTATTTTTTTGAAGATTGTCACATAAATATGTTGTTGCATTTTTTCACTGCCCCACTTAAATACAATATCTTAACATACATTTGGATTACATATACACACTTTGCTTATATTATTTTCCCGCATTTTCATCGCTATCATTATGCTCATATATCAATGGAACTATTTTGCGCATGATATTTTCACATGTTTTTACATACATATTTTGGTATATAGAAGTATTCACAACAATCATATTTTTATACACCTTGCACAATTTTTCTTTTTTCATTTGGGTACTTTTCACTTCATGTTCCCCATCTTTCTTCATCTATACTCTTCACATATGCATTGTCACTTTATTTGTATGTATTGTATATTTTATATATCATGATTTTGAAATTCATAGTGGGTTGATTTCATGATTTATCACTCTTTGTAATATTTTAAACAGATTATTTATGATTGTCTTACATGTATCTAAATATGATGTCTCGAATAATCACATCTCATATTGCTCTTTGTGATTTTTCTACAATGCTATTTATCTGTTAAATCATGATCGATGTAATGTGATCCAGATGATGTTCACCACTCCCTTTATGGTTGCCTTACCAACCAGTGGTGCACATGCGGCTCGTCTCCTCCTCGCTTGCATCTTCAGTCGTGTCCTTCACTATGGCGACATTGCTATCTCCTGGCCCACCACCTTCTTGTGTGTTTCAAATGTGTTTATATGGACATGGAGTATGTCACTACTTGTGTGACCTTACCCTAAGACTTGAATACTGAAAAATACCCATTTTATAATATTTTTGTATTTTAACGACCAGAGGTATTTTGGGGTTTGCATTTTGATTTTTTGCTCCTCTTTTCCCAGAGGCATAACTTTTTATTTTTTGGTCAAAATGGCCATGTGATGGTTTGTTTTTTGTGAAATGAGTTGTGCTGTTTAATAACACCATTAGTTCTAAAGGGAAAACGGAAAAAAAAAAATCCAAGTCCGGTGAAATTGCAAAAAAAGTGCAATCCCACAGTTGTTTTTTTGCTTTTTTTGTTTTTTTTCCCATTTTCACTAAATGCTAAAATTGACTTGCCATTATGATTCTCCAGGTCATTACGAGTCCATAGACATGTAAAGGTTCTTTTTAAGTGGTAAAAAAAATTCCAAAGTTTGTTGAAAAAAAAAATTGTGCTATATTCCGATTCCCATAGCATCTCCATTTTTTGTGATCTCGGGTGGGTCAAGGGCTTGTTTTTTGCATGCCGAGGTGCCGTTTTTAATTTTACCATTTTGGTGCAGATATGATCTTTTGATCGCCCGTTATTGCTTTTTAATGCAATGTTGCAGCTACCAAAAAAAGTAATTCTGGCATTGTTACTTTTTTCTCATTACGCGATTTAGCGATCAGGTGAATTCTTTTTTGTATTGCTAGATCGGACAATTCTGAATGCAGCGATACCAAATATGTCTATGTTTGATTTTTTTATTGTTTTACTTTGAATGGGCAAAAAAGGGGTGATTTGAACTTTTATATATATTATTTTTTAATGTTGGCATGCATAAAAAGTCTCCATGGGAGACTAGAAGCTGCCATAATCAGATCGGCTCTGATCATATAGTCTAAATGTAGAAGAATTGCTCACTTGCTATGAGCGCCGACCACTGGGCAGTGCTCATAGCAGTCAGACTATGACAACCAAAGAGATCTGCTGGAGACCTCTGGTTTTCATGCCAACCCAATGGAAACTCGCGATCACGTGACGGGGTCACCAATGGGCGGGATTGTTGGAAGCGCGTCAAATGTTACTATCAGAGATTGACAGTGGCATTTAACTAGTTAACAGCCACGGGTGGATCACATTTCCACCAGCAGCTGTTAGAGGCACATATCAGCTGTTCAAAACAGCTGGCATGTGCCGGAAAAGATGAGGGCTCAGCGACAGAGTACACATCACAGGAAGGGAGTCCGATATCAGAGTACTATTACTTCCGATGTCGGAAAGGTGTTAATTTTTATCACAGATTTTTAATTCAATTTTCTGTGCATAATTTTTGGTGTGGCTGTCTAGCCTGAACTGATGTCAACAGTTCTCAGAGATAAGCTTTACAGCAGCCACAAGGAGTATAGTAAACAATAGTCAAGAGATGCTCAGTGGCTTTTATGGTTGTCTGGAATGTTCTGTAACCTGTGTAGAGGTTACTGTGTAATGAGGCGGAGAAGGATGGCTGGAATCATCACTTATTGTGAATGTTGTGATCTTGTGTCATTTTATCTGTCATGATAATTAGAAACCTAACGAAAATGATATTTACAAAGCGGAGTGCACCGGCCCAATATGAGGCTTAGTGACTAGTTTGAAAATGTCAACATTTAATTTAGTATAATATAGTGACATGCAAATAAATTAAGTTCTTAAAATATAGGTAATCTAAAAAAGCACAATACAGTCAATAAATGTAATTTTCTGATGACATGTCTGTTTTAGTAAATTATTTTGTATTCTCCATAATACATTCCAATTACTATCACATTTATCTTCTCATATTAAAGAAAGTTTCATGTAAAAACTGAACACTATCAATTAGATTCATATTAAAAAGAAAACTAAATAAATTAGAGTTTAACCCCCTAGTGACTGGGCCAATTTTGACCTTAATGACCAGGTCAATTTTTACAATTCTGACCACGGAAACGTTATGTAGTTATAACTCTGGAACGCTTCAACGGATCCCACTGATTCTGAGATTGTTATTTCGTGATATATTGTACTTCATGATAATGGTACAATTTCTTCAATGTGAATTGCGTTTATTTATACAAAAAAATGGGCATTTGGCACAAATTTAAACATTTTTACAATTTTCAAACTTTAGTTTTTGTGTCCTTAAATCAGAGAGTGATGCCACACAAAATAGTTAATGAATAAAATTTCCCACATGTCTACTTTACATCAGCAAAATTTTGCTGACATAATTTTTTGTTAGGAAGTTAGAAGGGTTAAAAGTTGACGAGTGATTTCTTATTTTCCTAACAAAATTCACAAAACCATTTTTTAGGGACCGCATTACATTTGAAGTGACTTTGAGGGATCTATATTAAATAAAATACCAAAAACTGACACCATTCTAAAAAACTGCACCCCTCAAGGTGCTCAAAACTACATTCATTAAGTTTATTAAGTCTTCAAGTGCTTCACAAGAACTGAAGCAATGTGGAAGGAAAAAAATTAACACTTAATTTTTTCCACAAAAAATTTACTTTAGATTCAAACTTTTTTTTATTTTCACAAGGGTAACAGAAGAAAATGGACCACAAAATGTGTTGTGGAATTTCTCCTGAGTACCCCATATGTGGAGGAACACTACTGTTTGGGTGCACGGCAGAGCTTGGAATGGAAGGAGCAACCTTTCATTTTTTTGAGTGCAAAATTGTGTGGAATTGATGGCGGGCACCATAACACATTTGGAGAGTCCCCAATGTGTCTAAATAGTGGAAACCCCTCACAAGTAACCCCATTTTGGAAACCACATCCCTCAAGGACTTTACCCAGGGGTATAGTGAGCATTTTGAACCCACAGGTTCTACACAGAATTTGATAACATTATGTTGTCATATTGAATATGCTGTCATTAGTGTTGAGCGCAAGTTTGCATCAGGTGATTGGATATGCACCGAATATCTCAGGTGCTCGAGTGACATGTTCGAGTCCGTGCATTGCATGTTTTGTGACTGATAGATACTTCAAAAAAACTATGCAGGGATTTGCGATACTGCATGCATACCCAAGCACCCAATGCAAACTCAAATAGTGAGCACTTGGGCTCAGCACTAGCTGTCATATTTTCATAACTTTTTTCACTTATGAAAAGCCCCCAACTCTAACTCCAACCTTAACACAACCTTAATACTAGCCTAACACAACCCTATTCCCAACACAACCCTAACCGCAACCCTACCCACAGCACTAACCCCAACCCTAACTGCAAAGAATGGAGAAAAAAAGTTATTTTTTTTTATTTTATCATTTTTACGTAACTAATGGGGTGACAAAGGGGAATTTGATTTACAATTTATTTGTTGCCGGGTTCCGGCTGGCAGATCTCGGCGGGCGCACATGCGCCCACTATTTTCTTCCAGGGCAATGACGCGGAGGGTCAGGGATGGAGCAGGAGGGTCTGGGGATATCGGAGAAGATGGGGGGTCTTGGGGGACCCCATTTCTCTCTCCTCTTATATGGTAGATCATATAAGAGGATAGAGAAAAGAATTGTAAATCAGACTTTTATTGTGATCACCGTTATTCAGTGAATAATGGTGATCAAGTGACAGGGAACTGTAAAAACCAGCCCTGATCATGTTCTCCAGGGTCTCAGCTACCCCCAGTAGCCAAGACTGCAGACGTTTTCCAATGCTGGGAGTGCTATACCCTTAAAAAGTGGCACTGAGGAATAAGTTCCCTTAAATGCCGCCGTTAAAAGGTGGCCATTAAGTGGTTAAATTGGTTAAAGACAAACACTGGAGAAGAATAATTTATTCAAGTGAAAATGAATTGTACTTGAATTTTACAAAAATATGAACCCTACAAGATGCTATTTTTTGCAATTCACTCCTCATTAATTAAAAAAAATGGTGGCCAACTAGGCTGACATTTTTCTGAGCCATAAAAGGGCAGCAAAAATTGATAATACCGTCACAATGGTGTCACATTCCCTTGGAAGACTTGGAGTTAGACGGTGATGTTCAGTAATGAACTGCAGTCCTCTATAAAGATGTTGTGATTCATGTCCTAATTTAAATGAAATTGCTTTTTCTTCAATGCAGAGAGGTTTAAGGACTCTTTCCATGCTGGCTGAGACCAAAACATCTGTTTTTTCTCAGCTGCAACTGCTTACCCTTTACTCCCTGCGGATGAAAGAATTGTCTTTCTGTGCTGTGTGTTAAAGCTAAATAAGTTAGGAGTTGGATTTGTGGTGTTATGTACAGTGGGGCAAAAAAGTATTTAGTCAGTCAGCAATAGTGCAAGTTCCACCACTTAAAAAGATGAGAGGCGTCTGTAATTTACATCATAGGTAGACCTCAACTATGGGAGACAAACTGAGAAAAAAAATCCAGAAAATCACATTGTCTGTTTTTTTTTCTTTTTTTTTGCATATTATGGTGGAAAATAAGTATTTGGTCAGAAACAAACAATCAAGATTTCTGGCTCTCACAGACCTGTAACTTCTTCTTTAAGAGTCTCCTCTTTCCTCCACTCATTACCTGTAGTAATGGCACCTGTTTAAACTTGTTATCAGTACAAAAAGACACCTGTGCACACCTTCAAACAGTCTGACTCCAAACTCCACTATGGTGAAGACCAAAGAGCTGTCAAAGGACACCAGAAACAAAATTGTAGCCCTGCACCAGCCTGGGAAGACTGAATCTGCAATAGCCAACCAGCTTGGAGTGAAGAAATCAACAGTGGGAGCAATAATTAGAAAATGGAAGACATACAAGACCACTGATAATCTCCCTCGATCTGGGGCTCCACGCAAAATCCCACCCCGTGGGGTCAGAATGATCACAAGAACGGTGAGCAAAAATCCCAGAACCACGCGGGGGGACCTAGTGAATGAACTGCAGAGAGCTGGGACCAATGTAACAAGGCCTACCATAAGTACCACACTACGCCACCATGGACTCAGATCCTGCAGTGCCAGACGTGTCCCACTGCTTAAGCCAGTACATGTCCGGGCCCGTCTGAAGTGTGCTAGAGAGCATTTGGATGATCCAGAGGAGTTTTGGGAGAATGTCCTATGGTCTGATGAAACCAAACTGGAACTGTTTGGTAGAAACACAACTTGTTGTGTTTTGAGGAAAAAGAATACTGAGTTGCATCCATCAAACACCATACCTACTGTAAAGCATGGTGGTGGAAACATCATGCTTTGGCGCTGTTTCTCTGCAAAGGGGCCAGGACGACTGATCCGGGTACATGAAAGAATGAATGGGGCCATGTATCGTGAGATTTTGAGTGCAAACCTCCTTCCATCAGCAAGGGCATTGAAGATGAAACGTGGCTGGGTCTTTCAACATGACAATGATCCAAAGCACACCGCCAGGGCAACGAAGGAGTGGCTTCGTAAGAAGCATTTCAAGGTCCTGGAGTGGCCTAGCCAGTCTCCAGATCTCAACCCTATAGAAAACCTTTGGAGGGAGTTGAAAGTCCGTGTTGCCAAGCGAAAAGCCAAAAACATCACTGCTCTAGAGGAGATCTGCATGGAGGAATGGGCCAACATACCAACAACAGTGTGTGGCAACCGTGTGAAGACAGAAAACGTTTGACCTCTGCCATTGCCAACAAAGGATATATTACAAAATATTGAGATGAAATTTTGTTTCTGACTAAATACTTATTTTCCACCATAATATGCAAATAAAATGTTAAAAAAACAGACAATGTGATTTTCTGGATTTTTTTTTCTCAGTTTGTCTCCCATAGTTGAGGTCTACCTATGATGTAAATTACAGACGCCTCTCATCTTTTTAAGTGGTGGAACTTGCACTATTGCTGACTGACTAAATACTTTTTTGCCCCACTGTAGTTTGATATTGTGCATGTGTGTTTATCTCCTTCTCCCTTTTCCCATTCAGTTTATTCCTCCCTGTCCCTATCCTCCTCCCCATTGTTGGTTAGTGCTTTCATATGATAGAGGTTTTCTGTTATACCTATTTTGTCTTTGTGTCTGGTTTACCTTTCATTTCTTTCAAATGCCTCACAGGGTGAGGAGGAGAGAGATTATGCTTTTTACAGGAGCATAGTAAGATTGGAGACTGTTTACTGGGAACTGTCTACCTTTAAGAGTATCTCATGGTCGTGGCACCATCAGACCAGAGGTAAACAGCATTACAGTTTATGTATTTATACTATGCCATTTTCACACTGATTTCATGTGGTGTTCTTATGTGATTAAGCCTGTTTGTGGCATGGGATAGTGATTAATCACCTGGGACATGGATATGATGGCGACAGGATTGAGGATTTGTTTGATATAGTTATCCTCTGGTCTATGGTGTCTCCTTTCTTTGGTACTATTTACCATCAGTAGTACTGTTTAGGATTTTTATATGTTATTATCAATAAAGTTTATATTTCTCTGATTCAAGTTCTGATGTGCAAAATTTATTTATAGGTTTATCTTACTGAAGACAATCACAGTATGAAAAATACCTCACTGCTCACGTTTCCAACCTCCTCACAGCCCGCTGTCTGATACTTGGCACCTCTTAACTTCTCCTTCCCCCTTTGTGTGCATTCTACTCAGCATTCTTCACTCCAGCCTCTGGCTTCTGAGTTGTGAAAACTTTGGATGAACATCACTATACATTGATGTCACAACATCTTGTCACCCAAATGAAAAGCCGCTGTGTGTGCGCAATGATGCCTGAGATCTAATGGACCTAGAGGCCCATGTGCAGAGTGAAGAAGGTCAAAGAGAATGTGCTATAAGGAAAGGAAAAGGAAAAAAGAATAGGACAGGATGGCGATTAGCAAAGACAATGTAACATATGAGAGAAGAAGTATTATTAGTTTTTTTAAAGTCTAAGGTTTATAAAGCTCAGGTTTGAAGACAGTCCGAGCATAAGAAGGAATATTCAAACTGCAGAGAACAATTTTGCTGTTAATTGAATTTCCCTGTAGAATCCATATGATTTGGCAAATTAAATTTTTGCCAGATCTGCTCACCTTTAACAAATTCCCTCCCAAAAATCATTTTTCTTAGATCTACCTACCAGGGCCGTGGAGTCGGTAGGCTAAATCTCTGACTCCAACTCCGACTCTGACTCCTCAATTCCATGACACTGACTCTGACCCAACTCTGACTCCGACTCCACGACTCCAACTCCCTCATACATGGCTCATGTTTAAGTTTAAGTGACAAATTTACTGTGGTAACATGGTAACATCAGGCTTTTAATCATAATTATGATACAATAATCAAGCCATTCATAGATGACCTCACATCTGACCTAATTAATTTAAGGCTAGAGAACAACCTCTCGACACTAAATTGGGTTGGTGGCAAAGCAGTAACAACATGGGCAACATTTCTAACAATTTCAGAGTATAAAGGAATTGCCTCGTGCACAGTCAGTTTTGATAAATGATTGAACTCTTCTACTTCTTTGAGAGCAAGTGAAAAACGTTTCTGAAATATGGTCAATCTGTTTTCTATGGGAGTGGAATCTTTTTCCCTGCAGCAATGCTTGCCTGCTCCATGTCGTCCAAATACTTTTTGAAATCAAACTCATCTGATGAGGATCAAGGAACGGCAGCAGCAGCACTTGTAGGACCCGAGTCTTCTTGCTCTTGGCTGTCCTGTAGCCCACTCATCCTAACTGCTACCTCAATCAGAGCTTCTTTTCCTTTAGTAGCTGTTGATCATCCAGCAATAAACGATGACTCTGGTAAACAGCTGCTAGAAGAGTTTTATTTTCTAGTAGCAGTCTCTCTCTCTGTTTCATTGAAGCAGCAATGCCATTTGCAATTAAATTTCCTCTTTGTAACAGGCAAAACAACAAGTTCTTCCACTCCTTTATAAAAATGCCAGGAGTTAAATCCTCAGCTTGTTACTTTTTAGTCAGTGTAAATGGGTGATGAAGAAATTCCTTCAATTCAGCCACCTGCGTCCATTGACCTTCATGCACTGTTACCTGAGGGTTGGCCATATCTACAAGGAAGGGTTTCAGCTCAAGCAATCACTCAATCATTAAATAGGTGCTGCCCCTCCGAGTGGCTTGATCCACAATTGCCTCATTTCCAGCACGTCTCTTCGAGATGGAATCAATTTTAGGGGTTCTGGCAGCAATAGCCAATTTCCTCAATTTGCTACTCAGAGTGGCAGCATGTCCCTCTTGCAGACTATCTCTTATTGCCAGCTGCAGTGTATGCCCAACATAATGCATGTGATGAATAGGAAAGAGGTGTGAAGCAGCTTCAACAAGATCATCTAATTGTAAAGAATCATTTTGCTGTTCTACTGTAGTAATATCTGTTTGTTCCTCTGTTATGAGAACAGGACTGTGGCTTTCCATCTCCAACTTACTGAATGTGAAATGTTCTTCTAGCTGCTGTTCACCTTGATTATTCTCATTCATCAGTTTAATTGTATTTAACATGTTTGAATGTTTGAAGCATTATCAGTTACAAGAGCAAGAGCCTGCTATTTTTAAGATCATAATCTTGCAGAACCTTTTCCACTAAGGTGTGGAGAAACTGGCTGCTGTGAAGAGCTTTAGTATCTTTTAAAGCCCACATGCTAGTAACAATTTTTTTGTTGTCACAAACATTTCGAACATTGATAGCAAAATAGTTCACTCAGTGACGTGTGCAAGCATCCATTTTAAGAAATACAAAGCATCTCTTAATAGTCTTTTTTAAGATTTCCTTTTGGTTAAAGGCTTCTTCAATCACTAATTTTCTAATACTTTCTCTTTCAAGAGAAACACCAAGTTTGTTGGCCATTTCTCCATTAAGATCTGTAAAAGCTGGTCATGCAAATAATGATAATGGTACACAGTCCTTCACAACAAGCTTGATGAGCTTTCTTTCAAACACATATTCTGTCATTGTTTCAGTAACTTTGTCACTTTCAAAATATCTTGTAACTGATGTTTGAGATGTTCTTTCCTCCTCCTTTGCCTGGTGGGAAGCGCTGGTTTCTTGGTGCTGCTGTGATCTTTTTCAATCACAGCTTTGTAAATTTATGGGTGGCAGTGTTGTAAATGTCTTCTTGGATTGGAAGCTCTTGAAGAAGCATTTTTATCACTGCCTGAGTATGTACTAATTTTGGCATCACAGCATTTGTTTTTATCTGGGTCACTTATACGCTGACACACAAAATGTTTTTTTTATCTTGAGTCTCTGTAAGATGCTCAAATACAGCTAACTTCATAAGATGCTTCTTAGACATTTTGTAATTATGTAAATCCACTCTTAAAATATTTTTGTCCTGTAAAAAAAAGTATATTGTAATTCTTGCAAGAATAGGGAATTATGCACTGTATAATTTAGGATATAAATAAAACAATCCTTGCATAAATCAATAGCACAGATGATAAGTATAAAGTTTCTAAGATATGTTAGATAGCTTTATGCTGAACTTTCAGTATCAAGCTTGTCTCAGGGTACAGCTCACTAAATGCTTCACATCAAATTTCTTCACAGTCTATGAAAAGGGGAAGAAGGAAGGGAGGGAGCATGTTTTTGCTGAATCACATTGCAGAACACACACACACCGCACAAATATATATGTTCTCATCGATCCTGTTAATGTATTTCTGAATTTGAGATGTTAGAAAACAGTTTTCCCCTTACATTCTATGTATAGTGTATATAAGTCATCAGGGCAGCTAAAATCTCCAAACATGAGCTAAGAGGAAAAACAAACTAAAACATCAAGCATACAGAGATAACATATACTGGACTATTGATGTATGCACAGTTTATTAAAAGTTTAGATATGCTTTAGGAAGTACTTACCTTCTTTAATCCTGCTTTCCTGTTCACTCCAGAAGTTCTAAGATGAATGAAGGCTTTCCTTCCATGTGTGTTTGTTATTTTTACATAGGGAGAGACCAGCCAATTTTGGGGAGCAGGGCAGGGAGAAGCTGTCAGGGATCAGCCTTAGAATCGTCAGCTGAAACAGTCTTTGGTCTGCTTTGGTCTGCTTTGGTTCCTTTAATTAAAATCTTGGTGTAAACCTATTAACCTATTAAAGCAGTGGATAGTCACCTTTGGCTACTCACTTATAGTCATACTGCCATATATATATAGCTTCTGAAGCATTTCACTGCATGTGCTTCAGATTTTTCTGGTAACTGTTTCATCTCATCAATTCTCCTGTTTACTAGTTACAATTACAAGTTTACATGTAATTTTTGGGTTTTGCTTGAAAAAATATTTTAAACAAATGAAAAAAGTAGACAGTTCACTGTGCATGTCTGTTTTTACACACATTTTACAAGCCTAATTTGCTAATTGAACTCAATACACTTATACTGCAGCCTGCCGTCACATTTTGCTTATTTCACATTTTTTGGACCTACCTGTCTAGCCTTTCATTCCACAACCTTTTTAGCAATAATACACCAATTCAAGCATAGAGTTTGTCTAGCTATGAGCACTTCATAGATTTGCCACGGTTTCAATTGGTCAAATTATATTCTAGTTATTATGATAGTGCTATTGATTTTCCAGTTCTTTCCTGTTAATAAATGAGTACATCATAACAAACTGCTACTTTTGAGTTTTACATTAATGGTGAGAATTTGAGAACCTTATTCCTTTTAATATGTGATAAGATTGAAAATCCAATTGAGCTGGTATGTGAATTAATCACTCATGACTTAATTGATGCTGTTCCCATGTAGTAATATACAGCCTCGTTATATAGTGTCATAAAAATATTAACGTTCCTTGGCAAATATAACAGGTTTTTAAATAGAGAGAATGAATTTCAGCCAAACATTATGCCATTTCATTTCACTTTACAACATTGTATAGACATTAGTTTCTGAAACTCAATATTATAGTAAATATATTGCGGCATTATGATTTTGCTCGGTGTCGCCCACCATGTAAACTGAGGAGGAAACCAATAGTCTGTTATCTTTTCTTCAAGCATTCCCATTAATACCACTTAAAGTACTATAACTTACTGTAGGTGAAATTGAATAAAATGTTCTATTCCTTAGTGGAATTTAGCAAACAGTGTTATTCAGTTTGTGATATAGGCAAAGGATATTGCCAAATAATTAATTAGTGCCAGTTTGGTTTACTGTGTTCTTGTGGTTTGACATGAGCTGAGTGCACCACTAATTAGTGTAATTTTGGTGCTACGTACAGTACCTGCAGATTTTCAAGGCTTGTTTCTGTTGCATAGGCTTAAGGTACCTTCACACTGAACGATATCGCTGGCGATCCATGACGTTGCAGCGTCCTGGCTAGCGATATCTTTGAGTTTGACAGGCAACAGCGATCAGGATCCTGCTGTGCCATCGTTGGTCGGAGCAGAAAGTCCAGAACTTTATTTCGCCCCTGGACTCCCGCAGACATCGCTGAATCGGCGTGTGTGACGCCGATTCAGCGATGTCTTCACTGGTAACCAGGGTAAACATCGGGTTACTAAGCGCAGGGCCACGCTTAGTAACTGTTAGGGCTAGCGGAACGCACCAAATAATAAGACAGATAGAGTATGGTGCGTTCGCAGCCCGGGGTCCACCGTGCAGAGATGGAACCTGCTGCCAAGTAATGACGGACTATATGGCGGTACTCATAAGCATACACACGTGGGTTAAACTTCACCCAGCGTGAAGGAAGCGATCCTGTTGTGTCACAGGATCGCGGTACCGCACATAGAGCGCGAGCAAGTAGTCAGCGAACTCAACCCCAACTAGGATTGAAGTCCGATTAGACCCTTGCTGGCACAACACCGCAACTGGGTGTGTAAGGAAGCCAAATAACAATATTAGGTGTCATAATCCCAATGGCAGGGGATCACAAAAGGACAAGCAGAAAAACAAAAACAAGCTCTAGGGTGATGGAACCTGAGCTGACCGCGATCCTGAACCTACACACACAACTAGCAGTAGCCGGGGAACGTGCCTACGATGATTCCTAGACGTCTCGCACCAGCCGAAGGACTAGCTTCCCCTATAAGAAGAAACACAGACCTCACTTGCCTCCAGAGAAACACCCCACAGAAATAGCAGCCCCCCACATGTAATAACGGTGAAATGAGAGGAAAGCACAAACGTAGAAATGAAAACAGAATCAGCAAAATGAGGCCCGCTAAAGCTAGATAGCAGAGGATACAAAAGTGAACTGCGCGGTCAGCGAAAAACCCTTCAAAAAACCATCCTGAAATTACTTGAACTCATGTGCCAACTCATGGAACATGAGGAGTAATTTCAGCCCACTAGAGCAACCAGCAGCAAGGAGTCACATAACAGCAAGCTGGACTAAGACAAAAAGTAAGCAAAACATAGAACAGGAAAATCAAAACTTAGCTTGTCCAGAAGATAACAGACGCAGGGAGCAAAGGCAAACAGACACGCTGATTACATTGATAGCCGGCGAGGAAATGACAAAACAGCCAGGTTAAATAGGAAACACCCATAACCTGATGGAACAGGTGGACACCAGAGACCGCAGAGAACACAAGTCACCCAGTACCATCAGTAACCACCAGAGGGAGCCCAAAAACAGAACTCACAACAATTAGGGCACAAGAGTGCATGCGGTGCCGCACTGACGAACGCCACTAACCACCCAGGCTTGGGTAAGGAAAGCACAGAGGAAGTGCACGGCGCCGTACTGGTGGTCACAGCAACTGGACTGTTGTGAATTCTGTGGCTGAATTCACTCCTGTGGTCACAAGTGGTACTGCAGCTTCTGAGCTTCCTCCCTCAGGTGTTCTGGTGAGCTCGTTAACTGCTTCATTACTTAACTCCGCCTGATGCTGCTATCCTTGCTCCTTGTCAATGTTTCAGTGTTGGATCTGAGCTTCTCCTGATTGTTCCTGTGACCTGCTGCTCTGTATAGCTAAGTGCTTTTTGCTTTTTTGTTGCTTTTTTTCTGTCCAGCTTGTCTTTTGTTTTGCTGGAAGCTCTGAGACGCAAAGGGTGTACCGCCATGCCGTTAGTTCGGCACGGTGGGTTTTTTTTGCCCCCTTTGCGTGGTTTTGCTTTAGGGTTTTTGGTAGACTGCAAAGTTCGCTTTAGTGTCCTCGCTCTGTCCTAGAATATCGGGCCCCACTTTGCTGAATCTATTTCATCCCTACGTTTTGTCTTTTCATCTTACTCACAGTCATTATATGTGGGGGGCTGCCTTTTCCTTTGGGGAATTTCTCTGGGGCAAGTCAGGCCTATTTTTCTATCTTCAGGCTAGCTAGTTTCTTAGGCTGTGCCGAGTTGCCTAGGTAGTTGTTAGGCGCAATCCACAGCCGCTTTTAGTTGTGTTTAGGATAGGATCAGGTGTGCAGTCTACAGAGTTTCCACGTCTCAGAGCTCGTTCTTGTATTTTTGGGTATTTGTCAGATCACTGTGTGCGCTCTGATCGCTAAGCACACTGTGTTTCTGGATTGCCTTCATAACACCTGTCATTAGCAAACATAACAGTACAAGGAGCCATACTAATGATTCTCAATAGAGGGAAAGAAAAAGTTCTGACATCATTTTTTTTTTTTCTGCTCTGTGTTCACTTTTTTTTTTTTCCCCTAGACATTTGGGTGATTCTGGACACAGGTGTGGACATGGATATTCAGGGTCTGTGCTCTTCAATGGATAATCTCGTTATAAATGTACAAAAAATTCAAGATACTATTGATCAGAAATCTATGTTAGAACCAAGAATTCCTATTCCTGATTTGTTTTTTGGAGATAGAACTAAGTTTCTAAGTTTCAAAAATAATTGTAAGCTATTTCTGGCCTTGAAACCTCATTCTTCTGGTAATCCTATTCAACAGGTTTTGATTATTATTTCTTTTTTGCGCGGCGACCCTCAAGACTGGGCATTTTCTCTTGCGCCAGGAGACCCTGCATTGAGTAGTGTCGATGCGTTTTTCCTGGCGCTCGGATTGCTGTACGATGAGCCTAATTCAGTGGATCAGGCTGAGAAAAATTTGCTGGCTTTGTGCCAGGGTCAGGATGATATAGAAGTATATTGTCAGAAATTTAGGAAATGGTCAGTACTCACTCAGTGGAATGAATCTGCGCTGGCAGCTTTGTTCAGAAAGGGTCTCTCTGAGGCTCTTAAGGATGTCATGGTGGAATTTCCTATGCCTGCTGGTTTGAATGAGTCTTTGTCTTTGGCCATTCAGATCGGTCGACGCTTGCGCGAGCGTAAATCTGTGCACCATTTGGCGGTACTGCCTGAGGTTAAACCTGAGCCTATGCAGTGCGATAGGACTATGACTAGAGTTGAACGGCAGGAATACAGACGTCTGAATGGTCTGTGTTTCTACTGTGGTGATTCCACTCATGCTATTTCTGATTGTCCTAAGCGCACTAAGCGGTCCGCTAGGTCTGCCGTCATTGGTAGTGTACAGTCCAAATTCCTTCTGTCCATTACCTTGATATGCTCTTTGTTGTCGTTTTCTGTCATGGCGTTTGTGGATTCGGGCGCTGCCCTGAATCTGATGGATTTGGATTATGCTAAACGTTGTGGGTTTTTCTTGGAGCCTTTGCGGTGTCCTATTCCATTGAGAGGAATTGATGCTACACCTTTGGCCAAGAATAAACCTCAATACTGGGCCCATCTGACCATGTGCATGGCTCCTGCACATCAGGAAGTTATTCGCTTTCTGGTGTTGCATAATCTGCATGATGTGGTCGTGTTGGGGTTGCCATGGCTACAAACCCATAATCCAGTATTGGATTGGAATTCCATGTCGGTATCCAGCTGGGGTTGTCAGGGGGTACATGGTGATGTTCCATTTTTGTCGATTTCGTCATCCACCCCTTCTGAGGTACCAGAGTTCTTGTCTGATTATCAGGATGTATTTGAAGAGCCCAAGTCCGATGCTCTACCTCCGTATAGGGATTGTGATTGTGCTATCAATTTGATTCCTGGTAGTAAATTCCCTAAAGGTCGATTATTTAATTTATCCGTGCCCGAACACGCCGCTATGCGCAGTTATGTGAAGGAATCCCTGGAGAAGGGACATATTCGCCCATCGTCATCACCACTGGGAGCAGGGTTCTTCTTTGTAGCCAAGAAGGATGGTTCGCTGAGACCGTGTATTGATTACCGCCTTCTTAATAAGATCACTGTTAAATTTCAGTATCCCTTGCCATTGTTATCTGACTTGTTTGCTCGGATTAAGGGGGCTAGTTGGTTCACTAAGATAGATCTTCGTGGTGCGTATAATCTGGTGAGAATCAGGCAAGGAGATGAATGGAAAACTGCATTCAATACGCCCGAGGGTCATTTTGAGTATCTAGTGATGCCGTTCGGACTTGCCAATGCTCCATCTGTGTTTCAGTCTTTTATGCATGACATCTTCCGTGAGTATCTGGATAAATTCCTGATTGTTTACTTGGATGACATTTTGATCTTCTCAGATGATTGGGAGTCTCATGTGAAGCAGGTCAGAATGGTTTTTCAGGTCCTGCGTGCTAACTCTTTGTTTGTGAAGGGATCAAAGTGTCTCTTCGGTGTGCAGAAAGTTTCATTTTTGGGGTTCATCTTTACCCCTTCTACTATCGAGATGGATCCAGTTAAGGTCCAAGCCATCCAGGATTGGATTCAGCCGACATCTCTGAAAAGTCTGCAAAAGTTCCTGGGCTTTGCTAATTTTTATCGTCGCTTCATCTGTAATTTTTCTAGCATTGCCAAACCATTGACCGATTTGACCAAGAAGGGTGCTGATTTGGTTAATTGGTCTTCTGCTGCTGTGGAAGCTTTTCAGGAGTTGAAGCGTCGTTTTTGTTCTGCCCCTGTGTTGTGTCAGCCAGATGTTTCTCTTCCGTTCCAGGTCGAGGTTGATGCTTCTGAGATTGGAGCAGGGGCGGTTTTGTCACAGAGAGGTTCTGATTGCTCAGTGATGAAACCATGTGCTTTCTTTTCCAGGAAGTTTTTCGCCCGCTGAGCGTAATTATGATGTGGGCAATCGAGAGTTGCTGGCCATGAAGTGGGCATTCGAGGAGTGGTGTCATTGGCTTGAAGGAGCTAAGCATCGCGTGGTGGTATTGACTGATCATAAGAACTTGACTTATCTCGAGTCTGCCAAGCGCTTGAATCCTAGACAGGCCCGTTGGTCGTTATTTTTTGCCCGCTTCGACTTTGTGATTTCGTACCTTCCGGGCTCTAAAAATGTGAAGGCGGATGCTCTGTCTAGGAGTTTTGTGCCCGACTCTCCGGGTTTATCTGAGCCAGCGGGTATCCTCAAGGAAGGAGTCATTGTGTCTGCCATCTCCCCTGATTTGCGGCGGGTGCTGCAAAAATTTCAGGCGAATAAACCTGATCGTTGTCCAGCAGAGAAACTGTTCGTCCCTGATAGGTGGACTAATAAACTTATCTCTGAACTTCATTGTTCGGTGTTGGCTGGTCATCCTGGAATCTTTGGTACCAGAGAGTAAGTGGCTAGATCCTTCTGGTGGCCATCTCTGTCACGGGATGTACGTACTTTTGTGCAGTCCTGTGGGATTTGTGCTAGGGCTAAGCCCTGCTGTTCTCGTGCCAGTGGGTTGCTTTTGCCCTTGCCGGTCCCAAAGAGGCCTTGGACACATATTTCGATGGATTTCATTTCTGACCTTCCCGTTTCTCAAAAGATGTCAGTCATTTGGGTGGTCTGTGATCGCTTTTCTAAAATGGTCCATCTGGTGCCCTTGGCTAAATTGCCTTCCTCCTCTGATTTGGTACCTTTGTTCTTCCAGCATGTGGTTCGGTTGCATGGCATTCCTGAGAATATTGTTTCTGACAGAGGTTCCCAGTTTGTTTCAAGGTTTTGGCGAGCCTTTTGTGGTAGGATGGGCATTGACCTATCCTTTTCCTCGGCTTTCCATCCTCAGACTAATGGCCAGACCGAACGAACCAATCAGACCTTGGAAACATATCTGAGATGTTTTGTTTCTGCAGACCAGGATGATTGGGTGTCCTTTTTGCCGTTGGCTGAGTTCGCCCTTAATAATCGGGCCAGCTCGGCTACCTTGGTTTCTCCATTTTTTTGCAATTCTGGGTTCCATCCTCGTTTCTCTTCAGGACAGGTTGAGTCTTCGGACTGTCCTGGTGTGGATTCTGTGGTGGATAGGTTGCAGCAGATCTGGACTCAGGTAGTGGACAATTTGATCTTGTCCCAGGAGAAAGCTCAACTTTTCGCTAATCGCAGACGCCGTGTGGGTCCCCGACTTCGTGTTGGGGATCTGGTTTGGTTATCTTCTCGTCATATTCCTATGAAGGTTTCCTCTCCTAAATTTAAACCTCGTTTTATTGGTCCTTATAGGATTTCTGAGGTTCTCAATCCTGTGTCTTTTCGTTTGACCCTCCCAGACTCCTTTTCCATACATAATGTATTCCATAGGTCGTTGTTGCGGAGATACGTGGCACCTATGGTTCCATCTGTTGAGCCTCCTGCCCCGGTTTTGGTGGAGGGGGAATTGGAGTATATTGTGGAGAAGATTTTGGATTCTCGCGTTTCTAGACGGAAACTCCAGTATCTGGTTAAATGGAAAGGTTATGCTCAGGAAGATAATTCCTGGGTTTTTGCCTCTGATGTTCATGCTTCCGATCTTGTTCGTGCCTTTCATGCGGCTCATCCTGGTCGGCCTGGGGGCTCTGGTGAGGGTTCGGTGACCCCTCCTCAAGGGGGGGGTACTGTTGTGAATTCTGTGGCTGAATTCACTCCTGTGGTCACAAGTGGTACTGCAGCTTCTGAGCTTCCTCCCTCAGGTGTTCTGGTGAGCTCGTTAACTGCTTCATTACTTAACTCCGCCTGATGCTGCTATCCTTGCTCCTTGTCAATGTTTCAGTGTTGGATCTGAGCTTCTCCTGATTGTTCCTGTGACCTGCTGCTCTGCATAGCTAAGTGCTTTTTGCTTTTTTGTTGCTTTTTTTCTGTCCAGCTTGTCTTTTGTTTTGCTGGAAGCTCTGAGACGCAAAGGGTGTACCGCCGTGCCGTTAGTTCGGCACGGTGGGTTTTTTTTGCCCCCTTTGCGTGGTTTTGCTTTAGGGTTTTTTGTAGACTGCAAAGTTCGCTTTACTGTCCTCGCTCTGTCCTAGAATATCGGGCCCCACTTTGCTGAATCTATTTCATCCCTACGTTTTGTCTTTTCATCTTACTCACAGTCATTATATGTGGGGGCTGCCTTTTCCTTTGGGGAATTTCTCTGGGGCAAGTCAGGCCTATTTTTCTATCTTCAGGCTAGCTAGTTTCTTAGGCTGTGCCGAGTTGCCTAGGTAGTTGTTAGGCGCAATCCACAGCCGCTTTTAGTTGTGTTTAGGATAGGATCAGGTGTGCAGTCTACAGAGTTTCCACGTCTCAGAGCTCGTTCTTGTATTTTTGGGTATTTGTCAGATCACTGTGTGCGCTCTGATCGCTAAGCACACTGTGTTTCTGGATTGCCTTCATAACACCTGTCATTAGCAAACATAACACTGGACGCTGTAATGTGTGATTCGTGCTGTAGGATAAGTCGGGCGTTAGATAGCAACCATACACCTTCCGCGAACAGACATTCAATAGGGAAGGGGTATCCAAGGACGACTTGCACTCACAACAAACACACATATGCAAATGTACACTAGCGCATGGCCGTGCGGTCATGCGCAGTTTATATAGTTGCAGCACAGGAAGTGGCCACAGAAACTTTGCCCTTCCAAGACCTGCCAAGAGGACCAATGGAATGTGCTGCAGGGCCTGAGCACATGACCCTCGATCTCCAACGGGAGATCTTGCCCTGGGCATGCTCAGTGTGTGCAGACAAGGACTTAGTCCCAGAGAAGTCCGCTCGCTGCCGACCAGCACTGGCTTTAATGGCAGAAGCTGAAGAAGCAGCAGTAACTCTCTGTACAGAGTGAGACTGAGTAAGACGCTGGGACCGACGTCCCTGCTGAGCAGACTCCACTGCGGCTGGATAAGAATGGGAGACCGCAGCGGAGATGGCTCGAGATTCCCCCTGTGCAGAAGCGGGAACTCGAGACCTAACATTACCCCCCCCTTAGGGCCCCCCCTCCTTGGGCCTCGCTACGCTCGAAGGCAGCAATGAGCTGTGGGGCCCGAATGTTTTCAGCAGGCTCCCATGACCTGTCCTCTGGGCCATAACCCTTCCAATCCACCAGATAGAACTTTTTGCCGCGTACCACCTTGCACCCCAAAATAGCGTTCACCTTGTAATCGTCCGTAGACGAACCCGATGTCCCGGCAGATGACTCGGAAAACCGGGACATGTATACGGGTTTCAAGAGGGACACATGAAAGGTGTCGGTGATACCCAAGCGTGGAGGAAGAGCCAAACGGTAGACCACAGGATTAACCTGTTCGAGAACCTTGAAGGGACCCAAGTAGCGAGGAGCAAACTTAGTGGACTCAACTCGCAGCCTGATGTTACAGGCGGAGAGCCACACCAAGTCGCCAGGAGCAAAGGTCGGAGCGGGGCGCCGATGAACATCGGCGGAGGACCTCATTCTCTCCTTGGAGGCCCGAATGGCATCCTGCGTGCGGTCCCAAATGTCCCGTGCCTCCACAGCCCAGTCTGCCACCCTGGAGTCAGCAGAAGACACAGGCATGGGCACAGGAACACGCGGATGCTGACCGTAATTTAGGAGGAATGGAGTCTGACCGGTGGAGTCGGCTACGGCATTGTTAAGTGCAAACTCTGCCCACGGTAGCAAGGATGCCCAGTCATCCTGCCTGGCAGAAACAAAATGTCGTAAATATGTGACCAAGGTCTGGTTGGCCCTCTCTACCAACCCATTCATCTCGGGATGATATGCCGAAGAGAGATTCAACTCAATACTGAGTAGACGACAAAGCTCTCTCCAGAATCGAGATGCAAACTGGGGACCCCGGTCACTAACAATTTTGTCTGGCATACTGTGT
The DNA here is from genome assembly GCF_032444005.1 of Ranitomeya imitator. Lineage (NCBI taxonomy): Eukaryota > Metazoa > Chordata > Amphibia > Anura > Dendrobatidae > Ranitomeya > Ranitomeya imitator. The sequence goes on along the minus strand of NC_091285.1, from coordinate 326,146,401 downwards.
AGGCGAAATATATGCTTGACGAACAAGACAGCCAACGCCCGTGCAGAAGGTAGCCGTAGAAGAGGCACCAAGTGCACCATTTTGGAAAAATGGTCGGTGATCACCCAGATAATGGTGCAGTTACGAGACTTGGGTAAGCCCACCACAAAGTCCATCCCGGCCATCTCCCAGGGCCTGTCCGCCACCGGCAGAGGATAAAGCAAACCAGCTGGCCGTTGCCGAAGAGTCTTGTTCTTGGTGCAAGAGACACACGCCCGAACATACTCTGCGACATCACGAGCCATATGCGGCCACCAGTATGTCCTCGCCAGTAACTCAGATGTCCTTTTGGTACCAAAATGTCCACCCACCCTGGACGAGTGTGCCCAAGAGAGAACCGCTGGTTGCAAACTGGATGGTGCAAAAGTCTTGCCCGGAGGCACAGACTCTAGCGAAACCGGGGCCACAGTTCTCAAGCTCTCGGTGGGGACAATAAGCCGAGGCTCCTCCTCCTCCTCCGCAGATGACACAACGGAGCGAGAGAGAGCGTCGGCCCGAATGTTCTTCTCCCCAGAAAGAAAATGGAGGGTGAAATGAAACCGGGAGAAGAATAAGGACCATCTGGCCTGGCGAGAATTCAACCGCTGGGCTGTCTGCAGGTACACCAAATTTTTATGGTCTGTGAAGACTTGGAAGGGAAAACGTGCTCCCTCCAAGAGATGTCTCCACTCCGAGAAAGCCAACTTCATGGCCAGCAACTCCCTGTCCCCGATGGAATAATTCCTCTCTGCTGGTGAGAATGTCTTGGAGAAAAAGAAGCAAGGATGCTTCCGACCTTGAGCATCCTTTTGGAAGAGGACTGCTCCAGCACCAACAGAAGTGGCATCCACCTCCATGATAAATGGCTTATCAACATCGGGGCGATGTAGGATGGGAGCGCTAGCGAAGTGTGACTTTATAGAGTTAAAGGCCTTGGAGACCTCCTCAGACCACAATTTGGGATTCGCCCCCTTCTTGGTGAGGGCAACCAAGGGAGCTACCAAAGTTGAGAAGTGCGGAATGAACTGGCGATAATAATTAATGAACCCCATAAAGCGCTGCACCGCTTTAAGAGAATGGGGTTCCTGCCAGTCCATCACAGCCTGTAGTTTGGCAGGATCCATAGCCAATCCCTGGGCAGAGATGATGTAGCCTAGGAAAGGTAAGGACTCCTGCTCAAACATACACTTCTCCAACTTGTCATAGAGGGAGTTTGCCCGTAGGAGGTCGAAGACTTTGCAAACATCTCTCCGGTGGGAGTCAATATCTGGAGAGTAGATGAGAATATCATCCAGATAGACTACGACCGAGGTGGAAAGCATATCCCGGAAGATATCGTTCACAAAGTCTTGGAAAACGGCTGGGGCATTACAGAGCCCGAAGGGCATCACCAGATATTCATAGTGCCCATCCCTGGTGTTAAAAGCCGTCTTCCATTCGTCCCCCTCACGGATGCGAATCAGGTTGTAAGCACCCCGCAGATCTAGTTTAGTAAATACCCTTGCTCCCCGAAGCCTATCGAAGAGCTCAGATATCAAGGGCAAAGGATACTTATTTTTAACGGTGATGGCATTAAGACCCCTGTAGTCTATGCATGGACGCAATTCCCCATTCTTCTTCTGCACGAAGAAGAACCCTGCCCCAGCAGGTGACACTGACTTCCTAATGAATCCTCTTGCCAGATTTTCCTGGATGTACTGTGACATTGCCTCTGTCTCCGGGAGAGATAGCGGATAGACCCGACCCCGGGGAGGCTCAGCACCAGGCAAGAGATCAATAGGACAGTCATAGGGGCGATGGGGCGGAAGGATCTCTGCCGCCTTTTTGGAGAACACGTCTGCATAAGACCAATACTGCTTGGGGAGAGAGGAAAGATCTGCGGGTACCTCTGTAGTAGCAACCTGAACGCACTCCCTCTGACACCTACCCCCACAAGATTCGCCCCATCCCAGGATTCTGCCAGAGGACCACTCGATATGAGGAGAGTGGTACCGTAGCCAAGGTATTCCCAACAGGGCCTCATCAATTCCCTCGGATGACGAGCAGAGATATAATCTCCTGATGAGATGGCGACATGGACAGAGTAAAAGGGATGGTCTGGTGTGTTATCTGTGAGGGCAGTGTCGACCCATTCACCACTCGTACCGTTACTGGTTGAGCTAGCATAACCAGGGGTATTGCGTGACGTTGGGCGAAGGCAGAAGACATAAAATTGCCCTCCGCCCCAGAATCCACGCAGAGCTCTACCGAGTGGGAGAATGAGCCTATAGTAATTGTCCCCTTAACGGACAATTTAGAGGCAAACGTCGCCATGTCTAGTGTACCTCCTCCTACTACCACTAGACGCTGACGTTTCCTCGACCGCTGAGGACATCTGGTGGCTAGATGTCCTGACTGCTGGCAAACATGACAGACCTCGAGTGCACAAGCGGTCCGGGACTTAGATCCCGCTTGTGACACTTCCCTGGCCTCATGTGACTCAGGAACCAGGACCGGAGATTCCAGAGGTTTGGCGAAGGTAGGAGCCAGCCGAAACCTCTGCCTACACTGGGCTTGCTCTAACCTCCGCTCGTTAAAACGGAGGTCAATTCGAGTGGAGACAGTTCTTAACTCCTCCAGTGTGGCAGGAATCTCCCTAGTGGCCAGAGCGTCCTTAACGTGGTCAGCCAGGCCCCTCCAAAATATGGGGATAAGAGCTTTATCCGACCAATCCAGCTCAGAAGCTAAAGTGCGGAATTGGACGGCAAAATGACTGACCAAAGACTCACCCTGAGTTAATGCCAGCAGTTGGAGCGCAGTATCATGGGTGACTTGAGGTCCTAAAAAGACCTGTTTCAGAGTGCTCAGAAACAGCGGAGCACTCTGCACCACATGATCGCCACGCTCCCACAGCGGCGTAGCCCATTCCAACGCCCTGTCCGACAAGAGAGACACTATAAATCCCACCTTAGCCCGCTCTGTGGGAAAACGTGCAGCCAGGAGCTCGAGGTGAATAGAGCACTGACTCACAAATCCCCTACAAAATTTGCTATCACCAGAAAAATTTTCTGGCAGCGGGAGGCGAGAAAATGTCGGAGCAGGGGTGGCAATGGACAGGGTTGCTGCAGCCACGCTAGCAGCCTGTACAGCAACTGCGGTAACATCCACAGCTGAGGTTGCGCTCTCAAGAGCCGCCAACCTACCCTCCAGCTGCTGGATATACCGCAAGGATTGCTGTTTGTCCGTCATTACTAGCCAGACCCTGGCGCTAGTGTAATGTTAGGGCTAGCGGAACGCACCAAATAATAAGACAGATAGAGTATGGTGCGTTCGCAGCCTGGGGTCCACCGTGCAGAGATGGAACCTGCTGCCAAGTAATGACGGACTATATGGCGGTACTCATAAGCATACACACGTGGGTTAAACTTCACCCAGCGTGAAGGAAGCGATCCTGTTGTGTCACAGGATCGCGGTACCGCACATAGAGCGCGAGCAAGTAGTCAGCGAACTCAACCCCAACTAGGATAGAAGTCCGATTAGACCCTTGCTGGCACAACACCGCAACTGGGTGTGTAAGGAAGCCAAATAACAATATTAGGGCACAAGAGTGCATGCGGTGCCGCACTGACGAACGCCACTAACCACCCAGGCTTGGGTAAGGAAAGCACAGAGGAAGTGCACGGCGCCGTACTGGCGGTCACAGCGACTGGACACTGTAATGTGTGATTCGTGCTGTAGGATAAGTCGGGCGCTAGATAGCAACCATACACCTTCCGCGAACAGACATTCAATAGGGAAGGGGTATCCAAGGACGACTTGCACTAACAACAAACACACATATGCAAATGTACACTAGCGCATGGCCATGCGGTCATGCACAGTTTATATAGTTGCAGCACAGGAAGTGGCCACAGAAACTTTACCCTTCCAAGACCTGCCAAGAGGACCAATGGAATGTGCTGCAGGGCCTGAGCACATGACCCTCGATCTCCAACGGGAGATCTTGCCCTGGGCATGCTCAGTGTGTGCAGACAAGGACTTAGTCCCAGAGAAGTCCGCTCGCTGCTGACCAGCACTGGCTTTAATGGCAGAAGCTGAAGAAGCAGCAGTAACTCTCTGTACAGAGTGAGACTGAGCAAGACGCTGGGACCGACGTCCCTGCTGAGCAGACTCCACTGTGGCTGGATAAGAATGGGAGACCGCAGCGGAGATGGCTTGAGATTCCCCCTGTGCAGAAGCGGGAACTCGAGACCTAACAGTAACCGGATGTTTACCCTGATTACCAGCGTAAACGTAAAAAAAAAACAAACACTACATACTTACATTCCGATGTCTGTCCCTCGGCGCTGTGCTTCTCTGCACTGTGAGCGCCGGCCGGCCGGAAAGCAGAGCACAGCGGTGACGTCACCGCTGTGCTTTCCGGCTGGCGCTTACACACTGCAGAGAAGCACAGCGCCGGGGGACAGACACCGGAATATAAGTATGTAGTGTTTGTTTTTTTTTTACGTTTACATTGGTAACCAGGGTAAACATCGGGTTTCTAAGGGCGGCCCTGCGCTTAGTAACCCGATGTTTATCATGGTTAGCAGAGGACTTCACATAGTTGGTCGCTGGAGAGCTGTCTGTGTGACAGCTCTCCAGCGACCACACAGCGACGCTGCAGCGATCAGGATCGTTGTCTAGATCGCTGCAGCGTCGCTAAATGTGATGGTACCTTAAACGTACGAGGGGCGATCCAAAAGTAATGATAATCAATACTAAACACAATGAATATAGTCAAAAAAATTTTTAATTTTTTTACATAGTCTCCTATCAAGTCTATACATTTAGTCCATCTCTTTTCTAAACTTAGAATTCCCTTAGAAAAAAATTCTTGATCTTGACCCTCAAAAAAATCCCCAACAGCGGTTATCACGTCGCTATTGTCATCAAATTTCTTGCCCCGGAGGTGTTCCTTGAGCCGAGGAAAGAGAAAGATGTCACTGGGGGCTAGATATGGCCAATAGGTGGGGTGTTCAACCAGTTCAAAGCCCGCTTCTTGAATGATAGCCATGGCAACTGCAGCTTTGTGAGCCGGCACGTTATCTTGGTGAAACAGCACTCCAGCCCGCAGTTTGCTGCACCTTTTCTCCTTGATAGCCTCCCACAATCTTCTTATTTGTTCTGCGTAGTAGGAGCCCGTAATAGTGGCTCCCTTCTCCAAATAGTCCACCATAATAATTCCTTCAGCGTCCCAAAAAACGGACGCCATAACCTTCCCTGCTGAGCTTGACACTTTGAATTTCTTCGGCGTCGGTTCGTCGGCTCGTTTCCACATCATCGATTGTTGTTTAGTTTCGGGATCAAAGTGGTGGATCCAGGTCTCGTCCATGGTCAAAAAACGTGACAAAAAATTTTCCTTGTCTGCTTGGAACTTTTCTAGATTTGCTATTGAAATGTCAACTCGTTTCTTCTTTTGCTCGTCGGTTAACATTTTTGGCACCCAACGCGCGGAGACCTTTCTCATATGCAATTCTTTTGCAAGGATTCTTTGAATACTGCCATATGAGATCCCTGTGACCTCAGCTACATGCCTGATAGTCACTCTTCGATTTGCCAATACAACTTCTTCAACTTTTTTCACGTTTTCTTCATTGAGGGACGTGGATGGGCGTCCTTCACGATGTTCATCTTCCGTCGATGTTCTTCCCAGCTTAAATTCCTTGGCCCAGCATGCAACTGTGGAATATGGAGGAGAAGAGTCCCCCAATGTTTCCACCAAGTCGCTGTGTATGTCTTTGGTAGTCATTTTTTTCAAGCAGAGGTATTTGATGACAGCTCTGAGCTCGTTTTTTTCCATTTTGATGTTCACTCCTCGGCAGTTCATATTCAAATGAATGTAGCTCCCGGGAATCATGGTCTATTTAAGTGATTTTTTTTTCCTGGACTAGTGGGTACCTAGGAGAGAAGAAAACATTTTATTTTAATTTCTGTGTGCAATAGAAATAACAGATTATCATTACTTTTGGATCGCCCCTCGTACAGTTTAAAAACATATACTTTTGTTGCACTTTGTTTATGTCATTCCCAGTTTTCCATCTGTGACATGGGCAGACACACTACAAATTAATAGTTGTTGTTGGTCCTTTTATCACAAATTATTTCAGATTTTTGCTTCCATTTTGGACACAGGCAGAGTGATGTATACTGTTCTCTTAAGTAATTTATCCACTTACATATAGATGTATGTAGGAAGAGAATTAATAACTTAGCTTGTGAGTGATATGTTGCTTATGGACCATTTTAACATAGCTGTAAGTTTTGACTCCACAAATTTCAACAAACTACTGTCAAGTGTATTGAGAGATTCTATCGAATTCTCAAAATTTCATCTTTCCTGCATGATTTGTCCTTTACATTGCTCAAATATTACTACAGACATTAAAGGGAACCTTTCACCTTTCTCCATATAAAGTAAATCCTGCATCTTTCAACCCTCTGTTACAGTATACTAGTATGCTGTTTATACTGTATGTCCCCATTCTGCTCTGCAAGGCAAAAAAAAGAGCTTCTTAATATTTACTTACCTTGTAATGCCGTCACATCCTTTTCCGTCCAGATGTGTCCTGATCCCAGAATTCCAAGCGGCGGAAGTTCACTGACCTCCATATTGGGACATCCAAGTGCTGGGTGACTCAATATGGAAACAGCAGAACACCATTGCACCCCACACACACACACACACTGTATACGCCGTACACACCACACACACACACGCACACACTGTATATGCCATATGCACCACACACACACATTGTATATGCTGTACTCACCACACACACAAACACACACTGTATATGCCATACGCACCACACACACACTGTATATGCTGTACGCACCACACACACACTGTATACGTCGTACACACCACAGACACACACACTGTATACGCTGTATGCACCACACACACACACACTGTATTTGCCGTACGCAGCCCCTTGCGCAGTACCACCAGCGGAACACCGTTGCAAACATGCGACCACCAGGATCAGCCAAATGATTCACTGACCGCTGCCGTCTTTGTACAGGAGGAGCGCATGCGCAGTTTCAGTATGATTGCCACTATCAGTATGCATAAAGATGGCGGCGGTCTGATTTACTGCACCTGCGCAAATTCCACACAGGGGCAATGAATAATTTGGCTGATCCTGGTGGCAGATGTGCAACTTGTCTACAGGCATAGGAAGCCGGTATCATTAAAGGGGTTTTCCCAAGACAAAAGTTGATTTTAAAAATTGTCTGTGTCTGACCGTGTGCGGAGCATACCACATCTCCTGGGCAGAGGAGGAAGCAAAAGACAATACTGACATTTCAGCAGGGGATAACAAAGGATTTCTTTTGCTAGGTAAAATATTTCACTGACTGTTTTTAAACAATATTTTACCTCACTAAATATATCCTCTGCGATCTCCTGCTGTGATGTCAGTATTGTCTTTTGCTTCCTCCCCTGCCCAGAAGATGACATGAGGAGAAGACAGCAGATGGGTGATAGAGAAAGCGCACAAGGGTGAGAGAGACAGAGCACAGGGGGGAAACAGCTCAAACTAGACAGCACATGAGGGGAGAACACAGCACTGGAATGAGAGAGAAAACAAGCAAGGGAGATAGCACATGGAGTAGACAGATCAAAGAAGAGAGCACAGCCGGGAGAAGTCAGCACATGGGAAAAGAGAGTGGATAGGTGGGTGCACATGGGGGAGAGAAATTCTGAAAACACTGCAAAACTTGCCCCCATCGTGACATTACCGCCCTACCGATGCAATAGCATCGGGCCTCCATCTAGTTTATTATGCTCATACACAGTCTGGTTCGATGGGCATCTATGGTTCAGATCCGGATCCTCTTCTCTTCTGACAATCGCTGTCCTCCTTCCTTGCTTTATGTGAATGATGCACCCTATATCATACATACAGTATCCCCAATTGTTCTCCTTCACATGTGCTCTTGTCTCTGCCTTTCTGAGGGTGGAACAGGGCACTGGTGTGTGCATGCGCTGGCTTTACTTAGGGGTCAATGTCGCATTTTGCCCTTTCCCCGTGCATTCACATTACAGTACCTTGCTTTTCCATCAGCAGGACAGAGAGTAGTGCACCTGAGCAGAAGAAGCAATGGGGGGCATTGTGTGGATGAGTTAGGAAGGAGTATGGCAATTGTCAGAAGAGAGGAGGCACTGGATCCAGACCAAAGATACCCATTGGACCAGACCATCTTTTAGTATAATAAAAGCCCTTTTTTATGTCTTGCAGAGCAGATTGGGGAATACATATTGAATGTCTTAATAGAGGGCTGAAAAATGCCGGCCCTACTTTATATAGGGAAAACCTGGTGACAGGCTCCCTTTAAATGGGTTATAGTATGCAATTTAAAATGCTGTTAGAAAAGAATTGAATTGTACAGTAATAATTGAATTTTGTACAACTGAGTAAGGACCTATGCTTACTGTGACATTAACTATATGCAATTATATTAACAATGAAATTATCTCAGCTAAGATAACATCTTGATGTATTACCAATTACATTATTACTAAAATACTTGCTATTATTTGACTGTACTGCATTTTCAGATAATGTAAGGTAATGTGAAATGAATCAGTAGCCATAGTTATATATGTTTCATCTTTTCAGGTTGAAGATATGCAGTGGACAAGCAGAGAACATACACAGCCAGCATCCGTGTGTAGCCTGCCGTGCAAACCTGGAGAAAGAAAGAAAACTGTAAAAGGAGTTCCATGCTGTTGGAATTGTGAGAGATGCGAAGGCTATCATTACCAGGCAGACGAGTTAAACTGTGAACTGTGTCCTTTAGATCAAAGACCAAATTCAAACCGCACTGGCTGCACACTAATCCCTATCATCAAACTGGAATGGCACTCTCCTTGGGCCGTAGTTCCTGTTTTCATCGCCATTATGGGAATAGTGGCCACAACATTTGTAATTGTCACATTTGTACGATACAATGACACACCCATTGTGAGAGCATCTGGGCGGGAGCTCAGCTATGTGTTACTGACTGGGATTTTTTTGTGTTATTCAATCACATTTTTAATGATTGGAACTCCAGATATGGTAGTTTGTTCAATGAGACGCATATTCTTGGGGCTAGGCATGTGCTTCAGCTATGCTGCATTGCTCACAAAAACCAACAGGATTCATCGAATATTTGAGCAAGGAAAGAAATCTGTGACTGCCCCTAAGTGTATAAGCCCAGCTTCACAGCTAGTTATTACTTTCAGCCTTATATCTGTTCAATTGCTTGGAGTTTTCATATGGTTTATAGTAGATCCTCCGCATATCATAGTAGACTATGGAGAGCAAAGAACACCGGACCCAGAGAATGCCCGGGGTGTTCTCAAGTGTGACATTTCAGAACTTTCATTAATCTGTTCCCTAGGATACAGTATTCTACTGATGGTTACATGTACTGTTTATGCCATTAAGACTAGAGGAGTGCCAGAAACCTTCAATGAAGCCAAACCTATTGGATTTACAATGTACACAACCTGCATCATTTGGTTAGCTTTTATTCCAATATTTTTTGGAACAGCACAATCAGCAGAAAGGGTAAGTAATAACCAATAATACTGTTTCTTCAAACCATAGAAATATTGGAAATCTATCATCTTCTTCACTTGATATTGGGAATGCCTGATACTTATCTTGCACTTGGAAGCATGCCTAATGTAATTTTATACTATATTAAAGGTGTAATCAAACAATTCATAGCATCTAGGAAACTAGGGAAACTGCTGGGACCCTTATTGTTCCTTAGAGAAAAACTTTTAAATTTCCCATTACAATGGAGAATACAAAAGTACTTTATGGTTTTAAAGAGTCAGGTCTCAATCACTCATTATTTGTTCGTCAGCAACTATGAATAGGATTATGTGATACAGTTTACCACTCTTGTTTGGGATGAGTTGTTGAGTGCCTGTCATATAATCCTTTTCAGATATGCTGAGTGGCTGAAAGGTATCATGTTATGCTTTCATGATTTCAGAGAAAAAGAAAAAGAACAAAATAAAGTCAGCATAACTTAAGGCCGGAGTCACACGACCATATGAAAAAATTGCTCCAATGTTTATCCAAAAAAGTAAGACAAGTGTTATGTGATTCCAAGCAACTTTTGTCACCTAGCATCCATATGACATACGTATGCGATCCCTATGCAATGTACACTGCTCAAAAAAAATAAAAGGAACACTTAAACAACAGACTATAAGTCCAAGTAAATCAAACTTCTGTAAAATCAAATTGTCCACTTATGAATCAACACTGTTTGACAATCAATTACACATGCTTTTGTTCAAATGGAATAGACAACAGATGGAAATTATTGGCAATTATCAAGACACACTCAATAAAGGAGTGGTTCTGCAGGTGGGAACCACAGACCACATCTCAGTACCAATGCTTTCTGGCTGATGTTTTGGTCACTTTTGAATGTTGGTTGTGCTTTCACACTCGTGGTCAGACTTTACAAGCCATACAAGTGGCTCAGGAAGTGCAGCTCATCCAGGATGGCACATCAATGCGAGCTGTGGCAAGAAAGTTTGCTGTGTCTGTCAGTGTAGTGTCCAGAGGCTGGAGGCGCTACCAGGAGACAGGCCAGTACACCAGATGTGGAGGGGGCCGTAAGAGGGCAACAACCTAGCAGCAGGACCGCTACCTCAGCCTTTGTGCAAGGAGGAACAGGAAGTGCACTGCCATGCTGGTGGATGTTGCAGGAATCAAAACGTTATGCACGGCATCTGCAGACTTTGTCACGTGTGTTCAGTGTGAACCTGCTCTCATCTGTGAAGATCACAGGACACAAATGTTGAATCTGCCAATCTTGGTGTTCTCTATCAAATGCCAATCGCTGTGCACTGTCTTGGGCTGTACGCACAATACCCACTTGTGGATGTTGGCCCCTCAAACTACCCTCATGGAATCTGTTTCTGACAGTTTGAGCAAACACATGATGTTAGTGGCCTGCTGGAGGTTATTTCACAGGTCTCTGGCACTGCTCCTCTTGTTCCTTCTTGCACAAAGGAGGATGTAGCAGTCCTGCTATTGGGTTGTTGCCCTTCTATGGCCCCTTCCACATCGCCTGGTGTACTGCCCTGTCTCCTGGTATGTTCTCCATGCTTTAGACACTGTGCTGACAGACACAGCTACCCTTCGTTCCACTGCTCACATTGATGTGTTTTCCTGGATGAGCTGCACTACCTGAGCAACTTCTGTGGGTTGCTACTGTACCTCTAGGGGTAAGAGCAATGACAAAATGCAAAAGTGGCCAAAATGCAAAAGTGGCCAAAACAACAGCCAAAAAGGATGAGAAGAAAGAAATGGTCTGTGTTCACTACGTTCAAAACTAATCCTTTAAAGGGGTTCTCTTGCTAATTGCCTTTCATTTCTACCTGTTGTCTTTTCCATTTGCACAACAGCAAGAGAAATTCATTCACAATCAGTGTTGCTTCATAACTGGACAGGTTAATTTCACAGAAGGGTGATTGTGTTGGAGTTACATTGTGTTGTTTAAGTGTTTCCATTATTTTTTTGAGCAACGTACGGTATTTTTGAGATATGTCTACAACAGAGTTTCAGTTATTGTGTTGTACTTTACATGAAAAAACGCTAGCTGCCAAACAGTTGTTTCTGCAGTATACCTTACTCTAAAGAGCCTGGATGCAATGCAGTTTAATAATTAAGGGCACATCAAAGGCAATAGTCAGTGAATGAATCTGTAGGCGTTCTATTGATCCAAGTATGAAAATAATGAGCAAAGCGGAAGCGAGATCTTGACAAAATGTCAGTTGCCGCAATATATTTCAGTGATCGTTTAAACTTTGCTACAAGTTTTATTTTCAATGTCTTGGCTTACAAAGAATAGTTTTCATCTATTATTTTTCTAGAGTTTATTCAATGTTGCTCTGAATTTGCTGAATAACAGTTTTAGCTTTTTAACAATTACATTTTACATTCATCTATACATGAATAAGAAAATTATATAATAAAACTTCAAAATGGTCTTCCTTCTAGTAATGTTCTCATAATTACTGATTATATATCAAATTATAGTTTTTTTCTTTTTCCAGTGAATTATGTTTAATTATGTTGGACTTGCTTATCCCCTTCCCACTCTAGGACATAATAGTGCATCCTACAGCGGGTTTGCTTGTAAAAAGTAGGGACCGGAGCTGAGCCTACACCATAACCTGCAGATGTAAACAGCTAGCATCTGTCTGTAACAACAGCATCCTGAGTTTGTTCCAATTGATGTTTAGCCATTTAAATGCTGCTGTCAATGACTGATAGTGGCATTTACTGATTGTCATAAAGTGATTGTAGTGTGCTGATGAGTTGTCATGGCTGTCAGGGACCAGCTGAATGTCCCCATGAATGCAGTGTTAGGGTATGTGCCAATGATTCAATGTTGCTGCGGGTTTTATGCTGAGTATTTATGCAACATCAAACCCACAGCGGTCAGCTGTTACAGCATAGTGGATTGGATTTTAAGAAATCCCATGTCAACTATGTGTCCACATACACCTGCAGATCACCCGCAGAGATTGACATACGGTGCATCTTTCCAGACTGCAGCATGTCAATTTACAAATTACATCAATAGAATATATTGATTAGTTCAGTGAACACATGCAGATTCACCATAGAAGGATGCACTTTGGACGCAGCGATCATGCGCTGCGTCCAAAGTGCTGCTAGTTTCAGATCGTGGGCACCCGGTCTTAGTCCTCCTGTGAAAGCCAACCTATGGATGAACTTCATATAAGAATGACATTTTCACTTTTTACTGAAATACTCTTGTACTCCACTATATAAAAAAAACAGTCAAAGTCAAGTTTAAGACCACTAAAATGTTTAAAAATAAAGTAAAAGATAAAAAAAGAAGATATATACAGCAAAGTGGATGGGATTAATAGAACTGTCATGCCCACTAAGCATTTTTTTTTACGGATCATCAACTGACCGGCAATGCAAGTTTCAAATCTGCGACATGTCAATCTCTCCTTTGGGATGCTGAATTTTATTTGCCAAAGGCTTGCATTAGATTCGGAAAATCTGCAGGTAAACAACGCACATGCGTTTTTCGTGTGTTTTCACATGAAAAATGCACCAAAAATGCATGCAATCCGCACATGACTATATCAATAAAGTTTTGTCAAAGCCAAATGCCAGGAAGTATAAAAAATGAAACAGCTTTATTTAAAACATGACATACTCAAAAGAGACAAAAAATTTAGCATAAAAAAACAAGATAAAACCGCATGTTAAAAAAATGCACTCAAAAACTCAATGAAAAAATGCAAGTAACCTAATTTACTTAATAGATGCAGAAATGACGCAGAAATTCTGCAACATTAAAAACTCACCAAAGCTCACCGTGGTAACATAGCCTAAAGAATATAAAAAATTGAAAAATCCCACTTTTCCTCTTTTAATATCAAGAAAAAAACAAATAAGTATATTCAGCATCTCTATATCTGTAAAAGTCCGATATGTCAAAATATAAAATTAATCAACCCAAATGGTAACGAGAAAAGTAATCTAAACTGTAGAAAAATGGTTTTAGTGCATTTTTTTTCACCATTTAATGCAATTTGGATTATTTTTTCATGTTTTTCTGTACACTTTTTATGATAAAGTGAGTATTCTTTTAAAATTACAAATCATCTTGCAAAAAACAAGCTCTCAAACGACTATGTTAATGAAAAAAATATAGAAGTTATGTCTCTTGGAAGAATGTGAGGAAAAATTTAAAATAAAAAAAAATTAAAAATGGCCACCGTGGAAAGGGGTTAAAGTGACTTTTAACACAAACGAGTAATAATCCCTGGTGCCCCTATTTCACTCATATGAATATCACTGACCAATCCAATAACAGGGATGGTCTCAGATGCATATTGGCATCATGTTGGGGAAAAGAGGCGACACTAAAACAATAGATCTGTGGCAGAGCAAATCAAAAGGAGGGCATGAGGAATTTTTAATATTAGCCCTCTGCACTGTAGTAAGTAGAATATTTATTTTACTATTTTAAAAATTAAGCAAAAAAAACAGTCAAGCAAAGTCAAACACTACTTTTATCTGTCCTCCTTTTCATATTACATACTACAAAAGTCAATTTGAAAAATGTCCATTTAATATGAATACCAATATTATATGTGGTATAATTAAACCTCACTATATTCTGAAAAACGGTGCTTGTAAATCTGTTACTAAAAATGTCAAGAATGATCATTCGTTTGTCTAAGGCCCCTTTCACGCATCAGTTTTTTGCCGTCAGTCACAATCCGTTGGCTTGACGGATCCGTCGCAGGTTGGGAAAAACTGATGAGCAGATTAGTTTTTTCGACTGATCCGACTAGCGGATCTGACTAATGGGATCCTAAATAAATTGGAGCATGTTCAGTTAAAAAAAACAGAATCCGTCACCTGATTCCGTAATTTGATGGATCCGGCACCCGTAGGCTTCCATTCGAGCAAACGGCGGATGGCAATGAATCCGTCGCTGTCAGATTTTTTGATGTACACAAAAAGCATTATTTTCAATGGATCCAGTGAATGACGGATGAAACATGAGGCCATCCGTTGCAATCCGTCGCTAATACAAGTCTATGAGAAAAAAATGGATCCGGCGGCATCAGTCACCAGAGTTGTTTTTTCAAAATTCGACAGATTGTGACTGATAGCATAAAACTGATGTGTGAAAGGGGCCTAATACATTCTATTCGCCATTTACTTATCGAAAACACTTTTCAATATTTATGATCTATAAATGGATAAGAAAGTATTTAAGAGCAGAATCCTGATATTTATTGCTATTGATTCAAATTAGGGAATCTTCATTACATAGTCCATATAATTTTGATCCTACTATTAAATGAACAAGATGGTTCAAATTTAATTCTTACAACAAAAAAAGATAGTTTATACCTGTAATTGACCCTATACTTCAAAAAAACAAACAATTTATGCATCTGAATTACAGTATATTTTCAAAAATAAAAAAGACGAAGTGCATATGTGCAATTTCACATTTTAATTTAAATAATCATCCTAAAATATATGTGGCTTCTCAGAGTTCAGAAATATCTGGTAAAGTCGTTGCTTTTACAACTACTTAAATTTTGTTTCATCTGACATTCTAGGCATTATTCTATATCAAAAAATATGTTGTGATGCTAGGGATATTCAAAAATCTTTACATATGATTTTATGAGGATAAATTATAAAGTACTTAATGCTTGTAATGAGTTAGAGATATTTGCTGGAGATATTTAATTCCCCAATGCTTTACAAACATCCAAATCTCCTACTACAAGTGGTTCTCACGAAATTAGAATATCATCAAAAAGTTAATTTATTTCAGTTCTTCAAAGCAAAAAGTGAATCTCATATATATTTTATAGCGTCATTACAAACAGAGTGACATATTTCAAGTGTTTATTTCTGTTAATTTTGATGATTATGGCTTACAGCCAATGAAAATACAAAAGTAATTATCTCAGTAAATTAGAATAATCAACAAAAAACACCTGCAAAAGCTTTCTAAGCAATTAAAAAGGTCCCTTAACCCCTTAATGACCACCGATACGTCTTTTAACTGACCTGGTATATAAGAGAATAGCCTCCCCATACAGATGACAATCCAGCAGCTGTCGGCTGTCCACTATAGCTGACAACTTGCTGTACCAGCCACGATCAGTATTTGCACCATCTAAATCTGTTTAACCCCTTAGATGCTGCTGTCAATAGTGACTACATCATTATAAATGGTTAACAGTGTGTGGGGGCTTCTTCTTTGTCACAATTGGTGCCTTCAGATCATGATTTTGTTGTCCTGATGTTTGCCATGGCAATTCATGACCAAATAGTGGCCTTAGAGTCTGACGGCTGTAGTAATCTGTTTAGAAGTTAGAGGCATTTAGGTGGTAAAAATACACATTTTCATTTCTGTCATACCACTTTGCATTAATTCCTGTAAAGCACCTGAAAGGTTAATAAACTACCTGACAGCAGTTTTCAATATGTTTAGGGGTGCTGTTTTTAAAATGGTATCACGTTTGTGGGTTTCCCAATATATGGGACCCCTAAAGTCACTTCAAACATGGATTTGTCCCTAAAAAAATAAATTTTGTAAATTTCTTTGAAAAAATGAAAAATTGTTGCTACATTTTTAAACCTCCTAAAATGCTAACAAAATAAAATAACATTTTACAAATGGTGCTGATGTAAAGCAGACATGTGGGAAATGTTATTTATTAACGGTTTGCTGTTGTATGACTATCTGGATTAAAGGGATAATCATTCAAATTTAGAAAATTGCTAATTTTTTAACATTTTTCTAAAATTTTTGATATTTTTTATAAATAAACACAAAAAATGTTGAACAAAATTTACCATTATCATAAAGTATAATGTGTCACGAAAAAACAATCTCAAAATCACTGGGATTTGTTGAAGTGTTGCAGAGTTATTACCACATAAAGTGACACTGGTCAGATTTCAAAAATTTGGCTCGGTCACTAAGGGGTTAAGGTACCTTCACACTGAGCGACGCTGCAGCGATCCAGACAACTATCCGGATCGCTGCAGCGTCGCTGTTTGGTCGCTGGAGAGCTGTCACACAGACAGCTATCCAGCGACCAACGATGCCGGTAACCAGGGTAAACATCGGGTTACTAAGCGCAGGGCCGCGCTTAGTAACCCGATGTTTACCCTGGTTACCAGCGTAAAAGTAAAAAAAAAAAAAAACACTTCATACTTACCTTCCGCTGTCTGTCCCTCGGCGCTCTGCTTCTCTGCCCTGTGTAAGCACAGCGGCCGGAAAGCAGAGCAGTGACGTCATCGCTCTGCTTTCCGGCCGCTGTGCTTACACAGGGCAGAGAAGCAGAGCGCCGAGGGACAGACAGCGGAAGGTAAGTATGAAGTGTTTGTTTTTTTTTTACTTTTACGCTTGTAACCAGGGTAAACATCGGGTTACTAAGCGTGGCCCTGCGCTTAGTAACCCGATGTTTACCCTGGTTACCAGTGAAGACATCGCTGAATCGGCGTCACACACGCCGATTCAGCGATGTCTACAGGAGGTCCAGTGACGAAAGAAAGTGCTGGCCTTCTAGCTCTGACCAACGAGATCACAGCAGGATCCTGATCGCTGCTGTGTGTCAAACTGAACGATATCGCTAGCCAGGACGCTGCAACGTCACGGATAGCTAGCGATATCGTTCAGTGTGAAGGTACCTTTAGTCTGTTTCAGTAGGCCCCGCAATCATGGGGAAGACTGCTGACTTGACAGATGTCCAAAAAGCAGTCATTGACACACTCCACAAGGAGGGTAAGCCAGAAAAGGTCATTGCTAAATAAGCTGGTTGTTTACAGAGTCCTGTATCAAAGCATATTAATGGAAACTTGAGTGGAAGGAAAAAATGTGGTAGAAAAAGGTGCACAAGCAACCAGGATAACCGTAGCCTTTAAAGGATTGTTAAGAAAAGTTAATTCAATAATTTGGGGAGATTCACAAGGCGTGTGAGCGATCGTCTGAGCAGATGCAACAGGGTGTAGCCTTTGAACCGGAAGTAAATGTCTGTCTGTATATGCCAAGGGGAGACCACACCCCGCTACCTTCCTCACAGATGGTAATTATTTGCACCTTATTATCTAGCTATAAATAGGCAGGGTGGGACTACTCACCTCACACTACCCCTGATGAAGATGCTTACATAGCGTCAATAGGCGTGGGGTCTTAGTTTTTTTCATCTCCCCAGCATTAGCACCCTACTGTTTACTACTGCATTTCTGCCTGGCTTTTCTTTGCACCCGTAAGACTTTAAGCCACAATGTGTATTTCATTATAGGCTCTTGGGTGATATCATTACTTCACAACTGTGTGACCTTGGTAACCGCATGGCTTTATTTGGTAAATATACCTTTGTTGCGGCGTTTGCATTTAAACCTTGGTGACATGCACATTGCCAATTAGGTGTAGCTGGTAGCAGACTATTCCATTCCATCTTTTTGTTTATTTGGTGTGTTTAATTCATTACCTTTGTATTATTGGGTGCTCACTGGCATTTGTTCCATCTGTCTTTGCTTGTTCTCTGTTTTTTAAATGGTTTTAAATGTGTGTCCTGCCTTACTGTGTTGCTATTTGCATAAATACAATTATTTTTTTGGTGGATCCCATTGTTATGCATATCTTTTTTCTGTCTAAATTTATAATTGCGTGCTCTATATGCATATGGTTGATCCCTAAGTGATATTTCTTTTTGCGGCGCCAGCTAGTTTTTTCTATATACTAGTATAATGTTAGGGCTGGTGGAACACACCGAATAAATAAAAAGATTGTAATAAGGTGCCTTCGCAGCCGGGGGTCCACCGTGCAGAGATGTAACCTGCTGCTAGGTAATGGCGGCACTATCTGGTGGTACTACACCATAATAAACACGGGTTCCATCACCCGTTATGAACTGATGCGAACCCTGTTGCTTCACAGAGTCACAGGGAAACAAAGGAAACGTTGTGCCGTGTTAGCAGTCACAGGGTGCAGCAGATGGACGCTAGTGGGATCCCTGAAATTCACCCCCACTATGCTGGTGATTGATCTCGCTCTGACCCTCAGTGGCTTTTGAGCCTGCGACTGCGGACGCCCAGAGTCAGATGCTGAGATCAAGCGGGAGTTCCCACCCTACACTGACCAGTTGTCAGGACTAATTAAAGATTTACCTCACAGAGTGCATACAGCGCCGCACTGGCGGATGCCACTAACCACCCTAACTCGGGCTAGGAAAGCGCACTAGTTGCACACAGGCGGCGCACTGGCAGTCGCTGCAAATTGACGTGGTAAACTCGTGCCTGGTGCTGGATGGCAATAACTGGAGCTAGACAGCTCCAACATTCGAGAACATTCATCAACACTAGGGATGGGAATGATTCGGAGCTTTCACGAGAACAGGCATATATCCACACACACAAAAACTGATTTATACTAGCACATGGCTGAGTGGCCATGGGAGCCTTTTATAGATGTAGCCTTCTAGGACCTTTCTAGTGGTCCAATCGGAGCCGCTACAGGACCTGAGCATGTGACCTCTGACCTCCAATGAGAGATCCTCCCACGGGCATGCTCAGTAGATGAAAAGCAGGACTTAGTCCCTTAGAACATCTGCTCACCGCTGATCAATGCTGGTTACAAAGGCTGAACCTGGGGCGGCAGCTGTAACCAGCCACACAGTATCAGCTTGAGCCAGATGCTGAGACCGACATCTCTGCTGAGCAGACTCCACTGCGGCTAGGGAAGAATACGAGACTGCAGAGGACATGGTTCAAGATTCCCCCTATGCAGTGGCGGGAACTCGACACCTAACACATATATGAATGTTACATAGTGTAGCCTGAGCATGCACCATATTCAGCAGTGCTCCCACTGCAACTTTCAAGTTCAGAGCTAGCAATGACACTAGCCATTTAACCCCTTTGATGTTGTGATCAATAGTGACCATTATAGGCAGTTAATCTCTCTTTCTGTCACCCCATCATCTTTTCTCACATGAAAATTGCAGATGGGTTGCTATTGCAGTCAGCATACTATAAATAAACTCTAGGTTTCCTTTGCATAGATGACAGAAATTGGCTGCCTGTCATTAGAACACTGACCAAAAGAAACAATGCACTGCACTAAATAAGTAGTGCAGTGTATTATGTATACTGCCAATGGATCACATGCTGAGGTCATGTGTGGAAAGGAGCAAATAAATTTGAGTGAAATTGAATTCCACTCACATGTGACAAAAATCCACATTCACCAATTTTTATTTAAAAAAATTCTGTTCGGATTCAGCAAAATGGTGGCCAGTTGGCCACCATTGTTCTGGTCAGTATTGGCCATCAAATGATTAAAAAATCTTTATATTCACCTCACCACTCACCTCTCTGTCCCCTCCACTCCTCATAGTCATTCATCTGGTAATTGTTTTATCTGCTGATCCTCACTATGAGCGATAAAATCCTCAAGTCTCTCACACTGAGCCAAGACTTCTGGTTCTGTGTATGCATGGGGAGTGCGCATTCTGAGGCATCATGATTAGACCTTCCTCTTGCTTGCACAGAACCCATCTATGCCTCATCAGGGCTGGCAGTTCTGGCTCAGTCTAACAGGTTTAGAGATTTCAGCACAGGCAGTGGGATCAGGCAGGAGATGTGATGTGGATCGGATGAGCGATGGTGAGGAGCAGAAATGCCAGAGAGGTGAGCGATTGGGTGAGTATAAGGATTTTTTTTGTCATCATTTTTTGTCATTACATTTGCTACGGTCTGCAAAGACCCCAGGGCATAATAAGGAACATTAAATTTGCTGAGAATAAATTCTCTGAAAATCGAATTTCCAGGGAAAACCCACATGAACATGCAAACTGAAAATTGACTTGATCTGCTAATCTCTAGTCCCATGAACTAATAAATATTTTCGAAAGATGTATTGAAATAACACAAATAGTGCCAGTTTTGTTCATCATCCAAAATTGTGAAAATCGTTATACAAAAAATAAGCCCTCACACAGCAACATGAAAGTAGAGATGAAAATTCTTGTTTCTAGTTAGGATGCTGACGTTGATATTTCTGTAGTGCTGGGTGAATAAATAATAACTAAAATACATACTCCAGGTTCAGTAAAACATTTAAATGCAAAAAATGAGCTATAACTTTTACAGCTCGTGTGAAAAAACTATAGCTTATTTTATATTAATTTATGTAAACTAATGTCCAAAGATGCTTTACAAGCAATTATGTGACTACATAAATTCAGCAAAACGATTAAAGATTCAATGACCTAAAGAGAATACACAAAGCCAGAAAGATGGCACTTCTTTTCCACTCTATATTTCTATCACTTATTATCTGCTTTTATACACTGCTCAAAACAATAAAAGGAACACTAAAATCCCACATCCTAGATATCACTAAATAAAATATTCCAGTTGTATATCTTTATTCATTACATAGTGGAATGTGTTGAGAACAATAAAACCTAAAAATTATCAATGTAAATCACACCTAATATCCTATGGAGGTCTGGAGTTTGAATTATGCTCAAAATCAAAGTGGAAAATGAAGTTACAGGCTTATCCAACTTCAGTGGAAATGACTCAAGACAAGGAAGTGATGCTCAGTAGTGTGTGTGTGGCCTCCAAGTGCCTGTATGACCTCTCTACAATGCCTGTGCATACTCCTAATGAGGTGGTGGGTGGTCTCCTGAGGGATCTCCTCCCAGACCTAGACTAAAGCATCCGCCAACTTCTGGACAGTCTGTGGTGCAACGTGACGTTGGTGGATGGTGCGAGACATGATGTCCCAGATGTGTTCAATTGGATTTAGTCTTGGGAACAGCCGGGCCAGTCCATAGCTTCAATTCCTTCATCTTGCAGGAACTGCTGACACACTCGAGCCACATGAGATCTGGCATTGTCCTGCATGAGGAAGAATGGGCCAACCGCACCAGCATATGGTCTCACAAGGGGTCTGAGGATCTCATCTCTGTACCTAATGGCATTTAGAAAAGCCGCGGAGACACCTTTCATGTTTCTCAATGCAAGCAATAAATAGCCAGGTCATTCACCAGGAAGGAACAACCATGGGAAGGGCAGCATCCAAAAAGGAAAACCACCTATGCCAAAACATGGTATCCATCCACAGACAGCTGTTTCGGGGTATTTGCCCCTCATCAGTGTGGAGTAGGAAACTGGCTGCTCCTAATAGCCAGTTTCCTACTCCACACTGATGAGATGCAACAGCTGTCTGTGGATAGATACCATGTTTTGGCATAGGTGGTTTTCCTTTTTGGATGCTGCCCTTCCCTTGCGTTGAGAAACACATGATGGTGTCTCGGCGGCTTTTCTACATGCATTTGCATCTTTCCCATAAGGGATGGGAGCAGTGTTCTGGATCACTGCGTTGAGAAACACGTGATGGTGTCTCCGCGGTGTTGGATGTTTTGATCTCCCCGAGGTCATTCATCCTTATGTTTATGTACCTAATGGCAGTCAGGCTACCTCTGGCGAGCAAATAGAGGGTTGTGCAACCCTCCAAAGAAATGCCAGCCCACACCATTTCTGACCCACTGCGAAACCAGGCACGCTGAAGGATGTTGCAGGCAGCAGATTGCTCTCCACATCGTCTCCAGACTCTGTCACATGTGCTCATTGTGAACCTGCTTTCACCTGTGAAGAGCACAGGGCACGTGGCGAATTTGCCAATCCTGGTGTTCTGTGGCAAATGCCAAGTGTCCTGCATGGTGTTGGACTGTGAGCACAACCCCTATCTGTGGATGTCAGGCACTCAGACCATCCTCATGGAGTTGATTTCTAACTGTCTGTGCAGACACATGCAAATTTGTGGCCTGCTTGAGGTCCACTTCTCCTGGTGTACTGGCCTGTCTCCTGGTAGCGCCTCCAGCCTCTGGACACTATGCTGACAGACACAGCAAACCGTCTTGCCACAGCTCACATTGATATGCCATCCTGGTAGAGCTGCACTCCCTGAGCCACTTGTGTGGGTTGTAGAATCCGTCTCATGCTACCACGAGTGTGAAAGCACAACCAACATTCAAAAGTGACCAAAACATCAGCCAGAAAGCATTGGTACTGAGATGTGGTCTGTGGTCCCCACCTGCAGAACCACTCCTTTATTGATTGTGTTTTGATAATTGTCAGTAATTTCCATCTGTTGTCTATTCCATTTTCACAACAGCATGTGAAATTGATTATCAAGCATTGTTGCTTCCTAAGTGGACAGTTTGATTTCACATAAGTTTGATTTACTTGGAGTTATATTCTGTTGTTTTAGTGTTCCCTTTATTTTTTTGAGCAGTGTATAATAAGATAGTTTTAAAGCTAAGACTTGCCTTTACAATGTTTCTCCAATTAGTAGATACCTAACATCTGTATGAGGCGTATGCGTTGTTTTGCATAGCACTAAGCCAAAACTAACACTGACTGCAACATTATAAGCAATCAATGCATGTTGAATCTTTCATTGGGCTCAGCAGGCTTTTTTCACTGTCTAAACATTTTAAAAGAAGCCAGACGGCTTTTTAATTTGATAAAAAATAAATGCTACATTAACAAGGTCAAAGCCTAGTAGGTGCTGGATGAGGTTTTTTTTTAAGCATTTATAAAGCTTCGATTTTCCAATGCCAATATTGTGCAAGGTTTTAGTTTGGAGAATTTTTAACATTATATTATTTTCTTTACGGAGATGTTCAAATGTTCACCTCTTGTAATAAATATCACATTGACATGCTAATGCATTCAATGAAATAACATTAAATGTTAGAACTGCTCATGTAGTGTACTATAAGTCTGCATGCTTCATATTTGTTTGTATGTAGCCAATCATTGGTGTACCTCTAAGGCTGTGTGCACACGTCAGGATTTTTCGCTATAAAAAACGAGATAAAAATGCTTAAAAAATGCATACATATGCATCCCATCATTTATAATTAGAGATGAGCGGTGTTCGAGTCGAACTGTTCGCCAATTTCAAATTCGAGCTGTTTTGGGCTGTGTTCGAGTCGTTCGACGAACCCGAGCAACTTGCTTAAAATTCGTCTGTTCGAGTTTCTGTTCGATAGCTGTTCATTCAGCAGAAGCCTCGCTTGATTTGCACATTAAAACTGTTTATCACTGTTAATAGACTGTTTCAGTGTATAGTTGGCGGGGGGGTAGCGGGGGATAGATCTGTGCTGAAATAACGCCGATCTCCATTTTTTTTTCTTTCCCGCATTTACAGTGGGGCAGTGCAGTCTCTCAGCCTATCAGCAGTGCGCACACACACAGCAATGTGCATGTGATGCACACAAGCAAGGGTATGTGTCATTGGCTGTGTATGTCACATGTCCTTGCCCTATAAGAACCAGCCATTTGCCCCATCACCACCATTTCCTTACTGCTGCAGCTTAGTGTTAGACGGCACCGCTGCTGCTGTGGGCGCTATATAGACAAAGAGTGTTTTTTTAGAGCGAATTGTCAGAGAGATAGGTTTAGGGAGTCGAGAGAAGTCGGGACTAGTTGTAATATCAGCCCTTTTCAGGGTAGGTTACAGCAGTTCATAGCACTGTTTGCCAGGCAGGTCTGTGCCAGTGCTGTTCAAGTGTTTGCCACAGCATTTGGTGTAATCTAGCTCTGCCAATTCTTTTGGGCTAGTTGTATTGTCTGATAGTCATCTGAGTAGCCCGCCTGGGAAACTAACTATACCGTCTGTGTATCTCTATTTTCACTGCATCAAATCCAGTTAATAGTTTAGGGCCTAGGAGCACTGTCTTCACGTCAGCAGAGTAGCCCGTCTGTGAAGCAAACTATACCGCCTGTGTATCTCTATTTTCACTGCATCTAATCCAGTTAATAGTTTTAGGCCTAGGAGCAGTGTCTGCACGTCAGCAGAGTAGCCCATCTGTGAAGCAAACTATACCGCCTGTGTATCTCCATTTTCACTGCATCTAATCCAGTTAATAGTTTTGGGCCTAGGAGCAGTGTCTGCACATCAGCAGAGTAGCCCACCTGTGAAACAAACTATACCGCCTGTGTATCTCTATTTTCACTGCATCTAATCCAGTTAATAGTTTAGAGCCTAGGAGCAGTGTCAGCACGTCAGCAGAGTAGCCCGTCTGTGAAGCAAACTATACCGCCTGTGTATCTCTATTTTCGCTGCATCTAATCCAATTAATAGTTTTGGGCCTAGGAGCAGTATCTGCACGTCAGCAGAGTAGCCCGCCTGTGAAACAAACTATGCCACCTGTATATCTCTATTTTCACCGCATCTAATCCAGTAAAAAATTTAGGGCCTAGGAGCAGTATCTGCACGTCAGCAGAGTAGCCCGCCTGTGAAACAAACTATACCACCTGTGTATCTCTATTTTCACTGCATCTAATCCAGTTAATAGTTTAAGGCCTAGGAGTAGTGTCTCCACGTCAGCAGAGTTCCCCGCCTGTGAAACAAACTATAACGCCTGTATATCTCTATTTTCACTGCATCTAATCCAGTTAATAGTTTTGGACCTAGGAGCAGTGTCTGCACATCAGCAGAGTAGCATACCTGTGAAGCAAACTATACCGCCTGTGTATCTCTATTTTCACTGCATCTAATCCAGTAAATAGTTTTGGGCCTAGGAGCAGTGTCTGCACATCAGCAGAGTAGCCCACCTGTGAAACAAACTATACCGCCTGTGTATCTCTATTTTCACTGCATCTAATCCAGTTAATAGTTTAGAGCCTAGGAGCAGTGTCTGCACGTCAGCAGAGTAGCCTACCTGTGAAACAAACTATACCGCCTGTGTATCTCTATTTTCACTGCATCAAATCCAGTTAATAGTTAAGAGCCTAGGAGCAGTGTCTGCACGTCAGCAGAGTAGCATACCTGTGAAGCAAACTATACCGCCTGTGTATCTCTATTTTCACTGCATCAAATCCAGTTAATAGTTTACGGCCTAGGAGCAGTGTCTGCACGTCAGCAGAGTAGCCTGTCTGTGAAGCAAACTATACTGCCTGTGTATCTCTAATTTCACTGCATCTAATCCAGTTAATAGTTTAGGGCCTAGGAGTAGTGTCTCCACGTCAGCAGAGTAGCCCACCTGTGAAACAAACTATACCGCCAGTGTATCTCTATTTTCACTGCATCTAATCCAGTTAACAGTTTAGGGCCTAGGAGCAGTGTCTGCACGTCAGCAGAGTAGCCCCCCTGTTAAACAAACTATGCCGCCTGTATATCTCAATTTTCACTGCATCTAATGCAGTTAAAAATTTAGGGCCTAGGAGCAGTATCTGCACGTCAGCAGAGTAGCCCGCCTGTGAAACAAACTATACCGCCTGTGTATCTCTATTTTCACTGCATCTAATCTAGTTAATAGTTTAGGGCCTAGGAGTAGTGTCTCCACGTCAGCAGAGTAGCCCGCCTGTGAAACAAACTATACCGCCTGTATATCTCTATTTTCACTGCATCTAATCCAGTTATTAGTTTTGGGCTGAGGAGCAGTGTCTGCATGTCACAAGAGTAGCCTTCCTGTGAAACAAACTATACCGCCTGTGTATCTCTATTTTCACTGCATCAAATCCAGTTAATAGTTAAGAGCCTAGGAGCAGTGTCTGCACGTCAGCAGAGTAGCCCGCCTGTGAAGCAAACTATACCGCCTGTGTATCTCTATTTTCACTGCATCTAATCCAGTTAATAGTTTAGGGCATAGGAGCAGTGTCTGGACGTCAGCAGAGTAGCCCAGCTGTGAAACAAACTATACCGCCTGTGTATCTCTATTTTCACTGCATCAAATCCAGTTAATAGTTTAGGGCCTAGGAGCAGTGTCTGCACGTCAGCAGAGTAGCCCGCCTGTTAAACAAACTATACCGCCTGTGTATCTCTATTTTCACTGCATCTAATCCAGTTAATATTTTAGGGACTAGGAGCAGTGTCTGCACTTCAGCAGAGAAGCCCGCCTGTGAAACTAACTACACCGCTTGTGTATCTCAATTCTTACTGCATCTAATCCATTTATTAGTTTTGGGCTGAGGAGCAGTGTCTGCATGTCAGCAGAGTAGCCCGCCTGTGAAGCAAACTATACCTCCTGTGTATCTCTATTTTCACTGCATCTAATCCAGTTAATAATTTTAGGCCTAGGAGCAGTGTCTGCACGTCAGCAGAGTAGCCCGCCTGTGAAACAAACTATGCCGCCTGTGTATCTCTATTTTCACTGCATCAAATCCAGATAATAGTTAAGAGCATAGGAGCAGTGTCTGCACGTCAGCAAAGTAGCATACCTGTGAAGCAAACTATACCGCCTGTGTATCTCTATTTTCACTGCATCTAATCCAGTTAATAGTTTAGGGCCTATTAGCAGTGTCTGCACGTCAGCAGAGTAGCCCGCCTGTTAAACAAACTATACCGCCTGTGTATCTCTATTTTCATTGCATCTAATCCAGTTAATATTTTAGGGCCTAGGAGCAGTGTCTGCACGTCAGCAGAGAAGCCCGCCTGTGAAACTAACTACACCGCCTGTATATCTCTATTTTCACTGCATCTAATCCAGTTAATAGTTTAGGGCCTAGGAGCAGTGTCTGCACGTCAGCAGAGTGGCCCGCCTGTGAAACAAACTATACCGCCTGTGTATCTCTATTTTCACTGCATCTAATCCAGTTAATAGTTTAGGGCCTAGGAGCAGTGTCTGCACATCAGCAGAGTGGCCCGCCTGTGAAACAAACTATACCGCCTGTGTATCTCTATTTTCACTGCATCTAATCCAGTTAAAAATTTAGGGCCTAGGAGCAGTGTCTGCACATCAGCAGAGTAGCCCGCCTGTGAAATAAACTATACCACCTCTGTATCTCTATTTTCACTGCATCTAATCCAGTTAATAGTTTAGGGCCTAGGAACAATATCTGCACGTCAGCAGAGTAGCTCGCCTGTGAAACAAACTACACCGCCTGTGTATCTCAATTTTTACTGCATCTAATCCAGTTATTAGTTTAGTGCTGAGGAGCAGTGTCTGCACGTCAGCAGAGTAGCCTTCCTGTGAAACAAACTATACCGCCTGTGTATCTCTTTTTTCACTGCATCAAATCCAGTTAATAGTTAAGAGCCTAGGAGCAGTGTCTGCACGTCAGCAGAGTAGCCCGCCTGTGAAGCAAACTACACCGCCTGTGTATCTCTATTTTCACTGCATCTAATCCAGTTAATAGTTTAGGGCCTAGGAGCGGTGTCTGGATGTCAGCAGAGTAGCCCGGCTGTGAAACACACTATACCGCCTGTGTATCTCTATTTTCCCTGCATCTAATCCAGTTAATATTTTAGAGCCTAGGAGCAGTGTCTGCACTTCAGCAGAGAAGCCCGCCTGTGAAACTAACTACACCGCCTGTGTATCTCAATTCTTACTGCATCTAATCCATTTATTAGTTTTGGGCTGAGGAGCAGTGTCTGCATGTCAGCAGAGTAGCCCGCCTGTGAAGCAAACTATACCACCTGTGTATCTCTATTTTCACTGCATCTAATCCAGTTAATAATTTTAGGCCTAGGAGCAGTGTCTGCACTTCAGCAGAGTAGCCCTCCTGTGAAACAAACTATACCGCCTGTGTATCTCTATTTTCAGTGCATCTAATCCAGTTAATGGTTTAGGGCCTAGGAGCAGTGTCTGCACGTCAGCAGAGTAGCCTACCTGTGAAACAAACTATACCGCCTATGTATCTCTATTTTCACTGCATCAAATCTAGTTAATAGTTAAGAGCCCAGGAGCAGTGTCTGCACGTCAGCAGAGTAGCATACCTGTGAAGCAAACTATACCGCCTGTGTATCTCTATTTTCACTGCATCTAATCCAGTTAATAGTTTAGGGCCTAGGAGCGGTGTTTGCACGTCAGCAGAGTAGCCCGCCTGTGAAACAAACTATCCCGTCTGTGTATCTCTATTTTCACTGCATCTAATCCAGTTAATATTTTAGGGCTTAGGAGCAGTGTCTGCACGTCAGCAGAGAAGCCCGCCTGTGAAACTAACTACACCGCCTGTATATCTCTTTTTTCACTGCATCTAATCCACTTAATAGTTTAGGGCCTGATACCACAGTTTGGCTACTCAGTTCTGCTCCTTTTTCATCCATCGGTTGTTGTGCCAACAACTACAGATACAGAGTTGCCAATTAGTTAAGCACTAAAATGAGTGGCAAAAGGCCTGGTGATGGTGGAAAGGGGAATAGGCATGTTGGAAAGGGAAAAAAAGGTTGTGTCCGTGGGGTAGGTGGTAAAGCAACAGTTACATCTGCAGAAGAAAGACCATCTTCCAGCTAAAGTAAGATGTCTACTTCTTTTCGTGGACAATCTGATATGATCCCTTTCTTACAACCATCGCTACAACCATTGCCAAAAATTCCAGATGAGGCACAAAAACAGCAGGTGCTTGAACGAATATCAAGTGCTCGTTCAAGTGGGCTCTCCTCCATGTCAACTTCAACATCACAACTACTCCAGTCCTCAGAGTTGTCACCCCAATCGCACTTGCTTCCTCACAGCTCCCAAGTCTCCAGCTGCCCATCTGAACATGGGGTAACACACATTGTTGAGTCTGTAGAGCTGTTAACGCATACTATAGCCTGGCAATCAGATGTCTGCTCCAGAGCTTCTGTGAATCCAGACGAGGAAATGATCTGCACTGATGCCCAGAATCTTTGTGAGTCGGATCCAGGCCCAGATGAAGAAGGTTCTGAGCATAATGTAGACCTTCGTTCCAAAACTGTAACTCATGTTGGTGGAGACAATGAGGAAGATGATGATGAGACTGAGATACCTGATTGGAACGAAAAATTGACTTTTAGGTCGGGGCAGGAAGAGGTTGGCTCTGAGGATGACGGGTGTGAGGACACGCAGAATGATGATGATGAGGTTGTAGACCCCACTTTGTCAATCCCCAGTCCGCCAGTCCATGAGGTCAGCAGAGGAGGTGGAGGAGGATGCTAGTGACGAGTCTGACGATGAGGTAACGGTGCGCCTTCCTGGACAGAGATGGAGTACTGCAAGCACGTCAACAACTGCATCCTCAAACCCAACTGTGCCTAAGACCAGAAGTCGTGGTGGCTCTTCAGGTCACATGGGCTCTAAGCCTTGAATAGCCTGGGTATTTTTTGACATCGCAAAGGATGACCCAATTTATGTTGTCTGTAAGATTTCTCAACAAAATCTCAGTAGAGGACAAAAAATCACTAGCTTGAGTACTTCATGCATGAACCGTCACATGGATATGAGGCATAAGTTGCAGTGGGAAGCTCACTGTGCTACAATGCGACCTAATGGGCCGGGTCAACCACTGTCTGCCCCATCAAGTGCATCCGTGTCCTCTTCATCCTCTGTGATGGTGGGGACAGCAATCGCACATGGTTTTGGATGCAGACATTCCACCTCTTTACCCGCAACAGCCAGTGTGATTGGCAGGTCATCAGGATATTTGCTAGTGGAAACACCTGCTGTTGTTGAGCGCTCTGTGACATCGACACCACATTTTGATCAAGGCAACATAACATCTCTGCCTGCACCTTCCTCACAGACCAGCAGTTTGCCGGGGACACCCCACTCAACTCCGTCTAAGCACGGCAGCCAGCCCTCAGTCCCACAGATGTGGACAAGTAAAAGACCATTTCCTCCTAGCCATGACAAAGCTAAGAGGTTGAATTTCTCCATCTGCAAGCAGCTGGCTACAGAAATGTTGTTTTTCCGCCTGGTGGACACAGAGGATTTTCGTCACCTTATGTCCATCGTAGTGCCCCAGTACCAGATGCCCAGTCTCCACTACTTCTCAAAGAAAGCTGTGCCTGCGCTACACCAGCATGTCGCACACAACATCACCGCTTCCTTGAGAAACTCTGTGTGTGACAGGGTGCATTTCACCACAGACACTTGGACGAGTAGACATGGACAGGGGCGTTACATGTCGGTGACTGGTCACTGGGTAACTACGGCAGCATCAGGAGAAGGGGCTGCTGTCCAAGTCTTGCCATCGCCACGAGTTGCTCATCGATCCTCTGTATCTAGAAGTTCCTCCACTTCAGTCCGCCATGACTGTGAAACTGGACCCTTGCTCATTTTGGGATTCCAATCTTGAAAAATGGCCTGAGCTCGCCACTCACACCTTGGAGATCTTGTCGTGCCTCGCAGGCAGCGTTCTCTCTGAACGTGTGCTCAGCGCTGCTGGTGGTGTCCTGACAGATAAGTGCATGCGGCTGTCCAGTGACAATGTAGACAGACTAACGTTCATCAAGATGAAAAAATCCTGTATCTGCAAGGACTTTTCTACCCCTGTGTCATCTTGGGGAGACTAAAAGCTTGATGATTTTTGAAAATCACCTCACCAACCGTTTTAAAAAACTCTGGCGAAATTGATGCCACTTAAGTGGTGTCTGTGGCTGAATTTCTGGAAAAAATGGAGACTCTTATTCACTCCCCTTGCTGAGTTTTACTTGACGTTGCCATCATCAATTCCACGTGGGTGGGGTCGTCTGCAGAGTTGTTCCCTCATACTATGGCCTGGGATTCAGAGGTCTGCTCCAAAGCTTCAGTGTCTGCTAGTCAGCAGAGTAGCCCAGCCACCCACCGCCTGTTTACCTAAGTACTGTTTTTAACGGCATCTAGCCCAGGAAATCCTTTTGGGTCTAATATAATTTGGTGCTACTCAGCAGCGTACTTCACCCATGAAGCAAGCTACACCGCCTGTTTACCTAACTACTATTTTGTAACGGCATCTAGCCCAGGAACTCATTTTGGGCCTAGTAGAATTTGGTGCAACTCAGCAGCGTACCCCACCCATGAAGAAAGCTACACTGCCTGTTTACCTAACTACTATTTTGTAACGGCATTTAGGCCAGGAAATCTGTTTGGGTCTAATAGAATTTGGTGCTACTCAGCAGCGTACCCTACCCATGAAGCAAGCTTCACCGCTTGTTTACCTAACTACTATTTTGTAACGGCATCTAGCCCAGGAAATCCTTTTGGGCCTAGTAGAATTTGGTGCTACTCAGCAGCGTACCCCACCCATGAAGCAAGCTACACCGCCTGTTTACCTAAGTACTATTTTTAACAGCATCTAGCCCAGGAAATCATTTTGAGCCTAGTAGAATTTGGTGCAACTCAGCAGCGTACACCACCCATGAAGCAAGCTATACCGCCTTCTTTCTTTCTCAATCTAACCCCTCGGCTCTGGGGTGTCCACTCTCCCTCCAGCTCTCTCCTTCTCACAGGTGGACTACCGCGTGTTTTCACACTGTGGTGAATCTTTTGGGCCCAGGCATAAGAAGTCGTCGAGGTAATGGATAATATGTGCCGCCTTACAAATGTCCATGACGACACATTAGAGGAAGCAACTAAACGCCTCAAATAGTGAACAGGATTTGGAGCACCCCATGGGCAAACAGCGATCTATGTAGTATGCTCCTTCACAGAAGCAGCCCACTGGGAGGATACTATTCAGAGGCACAGGTAGTAACCAGAACGCCGCATCAATGTCTGTTTTGGCCATTAGCGTGCCCCTTACCAACTTCTTGACCCACCTGATTGCCTCGTCAAAGGATGTACAGTACATAGTGTTGTACTTGGTTCTACGTCGATGTTGTCGTTTACTGACCTGCCCCTTGGATATGACAAATGGTGGATTAGTCTGAATGTATTGGGTTCATTTTTTGACACAACTGGGGGTACCACTACGTCTTCTAAGGAAAGTGTTCTGAATGGACTCGCCGCCATTCTACCTAAAGATATTTATTTTTTTATTTTTTTTGTCAAGACGTCTGGGTGTTGGTAGAGTGAGTTTAGATTTTTACTCCAGCCTTTCTTGATTTTAGAAGGGCATGACATGCCTATATCTGTGTCTCCTCCTCCTTTTACTCCTCCACCTCTTTTCTTTTCGCATGACTATACTGTATGTAGTTGTGACTTTTCCATGTGTTTGTTGTGTCTTCCGAGCAGTTTGTCAGCTTTTGGACACATTTTAAGGTGTTTTCTATGTGTTTTCCATGTGTTTGTATGTGTTTGTGTTTGCCTGCCATTGGTTTCAATGGGGTTCGACGGTGTTCGTCAAACGTTCGATGAACAGTTCGGCGAACACGTCCCTGTTCGACGAACCAAACCCGAACACTAGGGAGGTAGCTCAACACTATTTATAATGCATTCCGCAATTTTTGTGCATATGTTGTGTATTTGTTAATTTTGCAGATTTTTTGCGGATTTCCCACTGTATTATTGCATTCGAAACCTCCGGAAAAAAACACAAAAAATCCACAAAAAACCCCCGCAAAAAAAGCAAGAAAAACGCGAACAAAACGCATGCAGATTTCTTGAAGAAAATGTCTGGTTTTGTTCAGGAAATTTCTGCAAGGAATCCTGACGTGTGCACATAGCCTAATGGAGAAAAGCCACATGATTGCAACTGGTGCCAGTTCTTATTTCATAGTGATATCTTTGGTTTGTAAGCAAATACACTTGGAAAAAAAAGGTCATGATGTCATGATTTGTTGGAGAAATGTCAGGATGTAGATTATTCTTTCTTGCATTTCTTGTTTGGTTCTTTTTATTTCATGGCTGTGCATTTTTTTTAGCTGCACTTTGTATGCTCTAACTTATATTATTACTAGAAGCTTTTTGAGGCTTTACTAGTGCCTTGAGTTGTCAAAACTGTAAATTCACGTAATCTGAATGACAGGGGTTTCACGTAGGGAAACAAACAATTTCAGTCATGGTTTCTAAAAAGTGAAACTTCCACGAAAGGTGTTCTCTATTATCTCGGCTGTTAAAACAGTAGTCTGTCAAAGCTTTAGTTCCTTTAAAATCACCAGGATATACTATTATGTTCTATTGCAGATCCACCATAAAAGAATATCAGTATTTAAGGATTTTAGTTGCCCTTATAAAAATTAAGTTACTGGGTGTTATTGCACTCATTTAACAGCCCCCAATGTGATGTGTGGACTTCAGCAGATGCATAGCCGCTGATCGGCTGCGATGTATCAAAATTTGGCCCAGCAGAAGAAATGATGGCCATAATAATAATTTTTATTTATATAGCGCCAACATATTCCGCTGCCCTTTACAATTAAAGTGCCATGATATGAAATCTGCAGCCAATCATCAGCCACCGAATGGCTGCAGTGCTCACCTGAAGTGACACAGGGTATTGGTGCTAGCAGATTAAAGGCAGATGCAGAGCTGCAGTTACAGGAAGGTTGCAGGATTATTAGATGAATATAATTTTTTAACCTATCTGGGCACATTAATAAGGTTTATCCAGTAGTGGACCATTACTTAAATCCCTAAAATATTATTCTAGCATGCCTACATGCCCCATTATTGCCCCAACTAACATTTTTATTAGATCATTAAAAACATGACCTTCTATAAAGAAATCTCTGCCCACTTAAGGTCCTTTAGGTCCTTTTTAAGCAACCATTAAACTATTCTGTGCATTGTTAGTACACAAGAATAATGACAGGACTTTCGCTCAATTAGTATTTAAAGCATGAAATGCAAATGCGGTACTTGGGCAGATCTCCAGCCAATATAATACTGTGCATCAAAGTCAATGTCATGACCTATTTTTACAGCAGTTTGTGTTCATGTTGTGCTTAGACTGACAGTCTTTAAGAGAATAAGCCAGATCTAACCTGTCAGGCTGGCAAGTAGAGATGTAATTCTCTATATATTTGTGCCTGCCTGTCTTCAGATCTGCTTTTTACTTGTCATTTTAACTATACAACTCTTAGAATTTCACAGAAAATCATCACGTCTGCTTAACCATATATTCAGGAGGACTCTACAACAATTATTAATTTGTACTCGCTAATTATATGCTTCATTTAGTTTCATTGATGGGTCATCATGATTGTCAGTCTGTCATTTCTAAATACAGTAACTGTTGTCCTCCCTCCAACACCAAGCAAATGTCAACCTTTCATCTCTGGGAAAGGTGAATCAAACATTAACTCTGTCAGTGTTTATTGGATTTATGAGATATTAGAGCCGCTGTAGTCCACATACTGCTGCGATACTTCCAAATTGTAACCAAATATTTGAATCGATTTGTAGTTAGTTTTTATGTAGTTAATATATTCTCTTAAACAGAGCCACATTTACCTTCTGGCTTGCCTATGAATTCAGCACAATCCTCTCTGGAGGTCAGCGTTGGCTCTGGAAGCAGTGTCTGATTTGTCCAAAAGTCACAGCACCGCTGCAGAGGTCAGGTATCTAGAAGAGCGCATCATCGGGTATCTCTCCAATAAAATGATCTTCTAATCACTTGCCTGCAGCAGCCAATTATGTGCTGCAGTGGTGCTGTGTCTTCCAATCGAGACAGATACCACTATTGGAGCCAGCTCAAACCTCCAGAGCAGTTTTGAAAGGATCCACGGGGTGCTGCAAAGGGAGTATGACTTTGATTACCATGCCTAAAGAAAACATTTTTATGCCGGACATACCCTTTAGGGTATGTGCACACGTTGCACATTTGCCTGCAGAATTTTCTGCACAGGATCTGCATCTCTTGCCAGAAAACACAAGTAAAAAATCCATGCGGATTTGATGCGTTTTTTATGCGGATTTGATGTGGATTTTCATGCGCTTTTTTCATGCAGATTTGTATGCGTTTTTGAAAGCTAAATAAGTGTGAGCCCGGCCTTAAGTGCAATATCTGTTTAATTTATTTAAAAAAATTGGAAAAAAATGGCGTGGGCTCCCGTACAATTTTCTGCGCCAGAGAGGGAAAGCCAGAGACAAGGGGCTGATGTTTATAGCCTGGGAAGGGGTTAATATCCATGGATCTTCCCAGGCTATGAATATCAGCCTGCAGCTGTATATTTAGCCTTTACTGGCTATTAAAATAGGGGGACCCCCAAAAACAGATGTGGGGTCCCCTATAATTAATAGCCAGAAAAGGCTAATCAGACAGCTGTGGGCTGATATTTCTAAGATGCGCCAATTCCGGCATTTAGTCTCTCTCTTCCCACTGCCCTGTAGCGGTGACATATGGGGTAATAGGTGGTTAATGTTGCCTTTGAATTGTAAGTTGACATCAAGCCGGCTTAGTAATGGAGAGGCGTCAATAAGACACTTATCCATTACTAATCCTACAGTTGTTAATGGGTTAAACAAAACACACACATATGCAGAATAAAGTATTTTATTGCAATAAAACACCAATCTGCCAATCCATACGATGCTCTCAATCACCAGCAAAAAAGAAAAAATAGTAAACCAACACAAATACTCCCTGGTCTGAAGCAGTCCATTTAATAACGAGTGTCACACGACGATCTACCCTATAGAGCTGTCACATCAGGAGATGTGACAGCTCTATTGGCCTCCAGTGAAACACTGACAGGAGACAATGGCTCCTGCAGTGTTATCACTGAGGGTTCAATGGCCTCCCACTTTACGGCACTGCTGCATGAGAATTTTCCCAAGCAGCTGTGCCGCAAGTGATAGCACGAACTCTGCACTCACAGCGACGGAGGGATACAGTGCGGAAGGATACCTTTCGTCTTTGTATCATGAAGCCACTGGAGAGTGGTCAGCAGTACCATGGTTATTTATATCCGTCTTTTTGACCGCGTGTTATTCCACTTTTTGTTCGGCGGTATGATAATAAAGCGTTGTTTTTGGCCTTGTTTTTTTTTTTTTACGGTGTTCACTGAAGGGGTTAACTAGTGGGACAGTTTTATAGGTCGGGTCGTTAAGGACGCGGAGATACTAAATATGTGTACTTTTAATGTTTTTTTATATTTAGATAAAGGAATGTATTTATTGGAACAATATTTTTATTATTATTATTTATTTAGGATGTTTTTTTCACACATGTAATTTTTTTTTTTTACTTTCTTACTTTGCCCCAGGGGGGGACATCACAGTAAAGTGACAGATCGCTGATCTGACACTTTGCTGAGCACTGTGTCAGATCAGCGATCTGATATGCACAGCAGGGAGGCTTCCTGGCTCCTGCTCTCAGCAGGCGCTGGTAAGCCACCTCCCTGTAGGACCCGGATGCAGCTCCGTGGCCATTTTGGATCCGGGCCTGCAGGGAGGAGGAGGTAAGAGACCCTCACAGCAATGCGATCACATCACGTTGCTCCGAGGGTCTCAGGGAAGCATGCAGGGAGCCCCCTTCCTCCGCGATGCTTCTCTATACCGTTGGAACACTGCCATCATGTTTGATCGCAGTGTGCCGGGGGTTAATGTGCCGGGGGCGGTCCGTGACCGCTCCTGGTACATAGTGCCAGATATCAGCTACGATAGTCAGCTGACACCCGGCCGCGATCGGCCGCGCTCCCCCCGTGAGCGTGGCTGATCGCTCTGGATGTGCTATTCTGTCCTTGAGAAGTAGGGCCCACCCCACATGGACGGAA
The DNA here is from genome assembly GCF_032444005.1 of Ranitomeya imitator. NCBI lineage: Eukaryota > Metazoa > Chordata > Amphibia > Anura > Dendrobatidae > Ranitomeya > Ranitomeya imitator. The sequence continues at coordinate 326,109,465 of NC_091285.1, read as the reverse complement.
TAGTACGTCTAATTGCAGAAAGGGGTTAATTCATCAATGTCAGATCAATGCAGGTCAGACACCCAACATCTCCATCAAACAGCTGGTATAATATGCAGCAGAGCCTTAATATAAACACATTGAACAAATCTGTACTGCACAGCTCCACTTAATATTTAGCTGCTTCCAAGTGCTGCTCCTATTCAAGTAAATGGCTCCTATACAATACAGTACACCTACACAGCTCAGATGGCATCCACAAGATGTCCATCTGTTTTGATGACCCATTCACTTAAAAGATTTTCATGAGAATAGCCCAACAGAACCTACTATAACATAACAGTAAGCTGTCAGTGGAATATAGATTTGTTAATGAGGCCTTATTTACAGGAGTCAAGCTAGAAACCATTTGATTTCACTGAACCTGTTTAGCAGTGAGGGAGCTATGCATACTAGGATGGGGGCCAATCATATCAGGATAAGGATGGAACCGTGTCTACCAGGATGGAGAAGGGGCCCTGCATAGCAGCATAGGGATGAGGGGGACCATTCTAAATAGCAAGAGCACAAAAAGAGGATTCAGAGATCCTCCAAAAATTAGAAAAAACAGCAAAATAAGGCAGAGATGCTTACCTGCCTATGCCTAAAAAAAACATGCACTATCAGGATGCAGTGGACCCATGTGGTTAAGATGGAGACTACACAGGTGCAGCATAACCGATGAGGCAGCCACTCTCGACCTGCCAAACTAATGGAGGGGGTGGCTGCTTGGCACATTGCTGCACATAAAAGACTTGTATGCGGCGCTGTTCACACAATGGAGATGCACAGCATCCAGGCAAGCCTAGTAGTGACACCCTTCTATTAGATCAGGCGGGCCTGCCCAGCGCTAAACAAATGCACCCCATGTGAACAGACACCACAGTTTACAACACAAAAATAGGCCCAGCTGCACCCCAGAAAAAAGTGCAAAAAACACATAAAAAATATATGTGATGTATAGTTGATATTTTGGCCAAAATACGGAAGCTCATGACACGCGACAAGGGTCCCCATGCTTATGAGTCCCAATTCTAAATAGCAAGAGCACAAAAAGAGGATTCAGAAATCCTCCAAAAATTAGAAAAAACAGCAAAATAAGGCAGAGATGCTTACCTGCCTAGGCCTCAAACAAATGCACTGTCAGGATGCAGTGGACCCATGTGGTTACGATAGAAATAACACAGGTGCAGCATAACCGATGAGGCAGCCACTCTCGACCTGCCAAACTAATGGAGGAGGTGGCTGCTTGGCACATTGCTGCACATAAAAGACTTGTATGCGGCGCTGTTCATAACCACATGGGTCCACTGCATCCTGATAGTGCATTTGTTTGAGGCCTAGGCAGGTAAGCATCTCTGCCTTATTTTGCTGTTTTTATGAGGGGGGCCATGCCTACTAGGCTAGGGATAAGGGGGACATGCCTACCAAGCTAGGGAGGAGGCATCCGTGCATACGAGGTTGGGGATGAGAGGGCTATGCATACAGTACAAGGATGGCATGAGAGGGCCAAGCATACCAGGATAGGGAAGAGGGGTCCATGCATACTAGGATAGGGAAGAGGGGTCCATGTATACCAGGATAGGGATGAGGGGTCCATGCATACCAGGATAGGTATGAGGGGGCCATGCATACCAAAATGGGGATAAGGGGGCCATGCATACCAGGATGGGGATGAGGGGTCCATGCATACAAGGATGGGGATGAGGGGGCCATGCATATAAGGTTAGGGATGAGGAGGCCATGCATACAAGGATGGGGATGAGGGGGTGTGCATACAAGGATAAGGATGAGGCTGCCATGCATGCCATGAAAGGGATGAGGTGGCCATGCATACCAGGATTGGGATGAGGGGTCATGCACAACAGAATGGGGATGAGGTGGCCATGAATGCCTGTGTTAGGAGTCAAGTTCCCGCCGCTGCACAGGGGGAATCTCGAGCCAAGTCTGCTGTGGTCTCCCATTCTACATCGACCGCAGTGGAGCTTGCTCAGCGGAGACATCGGTCCCAGCGTCTTGCTCAGTCTGATACTGTGCAAAGGGTTAATGCTGCTTTTCCAGGCTCTGCTGTTGTAGCCTGCACTGGTCAGAGGCGTGCAGGCTTTTCTGGGACTAAGTCCTGCCTTGCACACAATGAGCATGCCCAAGGTAAGACCTCTCATTGGAGGTCAGGGGTCACATGCTCAGGTCCTGAAGCTGCTGCAGCTATAAAAGGTTTGCATGGCCGCACGGCCATGCGCTGGTATCACCTCATGTCATGAGCTTGTTATTTGTGGTCGCGCCTGTATGTGTGTATTCGGGGACCCGGCTGAGTTTGCACCTATGTGTTCAGGGACCCAGCTGAAATAAGCCCCTAGAATACCGACACCTCTGGTGAGAAGTGTTTGTGTGCTTTTCTGTTGAGTGACCACTGACTGACATCTGCTCAGCAGTTAGCTGTGTTCCCCTGTGACGCTAACAGGGCACAGAATCTTGTTTCTAGCCACTCTGTGGAGTTAACAGAGTTCGCTTATACCGCCATATAGAGCCGCCATTTGCCAGCAGCAGGTTCCTCTCCAGCGCGGTGGACCCCGGGTTGCAAACGCACCTATTTATACATGTATATATACTCGGTGAATTCTGCAAACCCTAACAACCAGGATAGGAAGGAATGAAGTTGCCATGCATAGCAGAGTAGCGATGAGAGGGCCAAGCATACCAGGATGGGGATATAGGGACCATATATACAAGGAAAGGGGATATTAAGTACAGAATTCACCACATTTTTTGCTTCAATTTTTTTTTACTAATTTCCTCCTCTGAAACCTAGATGCCTCTTATAGTCTGAAAAATATGGTACATAAATAGAGTATTGGATACTCTATAATATGCATAATTTTAAAATCCATAGGTAAAAAGTCACAACGATAAGCAAGGGGTCACTTATAGGAGCAAACGCATTTCAGATTGTGTTCCTTAATCATTGCAATGAACAGCAGTGTCAAAATAGATGCTTATGAGTTTTGTCCATTTTTATGATGTAATATACCAAAAACTGATAAAATGTCAGACTGAATAAATTATACTGCAGGACGCAGGTTTGAAATCCTGGAATGATGTTGTTGAGGAGGAGGGTGCACATAATAAATTGCTCATTCACTGTATATTTATGAGTCTGCTAAATGATTTATTGTCAAGTATCTTATTCAAACATTTTGTCCATTACCATAGCTACAATACCTATGCTTCTGCATTATTGAACATTTTCATTTTTCATTTGACAGATCACTCGTGACAAGAAAGTGTTTTATGTTACAATTATTTATTCTAAGTTATATAACAGCAGCAAATGTCAAATACTCTGGGGCAAACTGAATAATTTCATTTAAAAAAAACTCAAAATTATGATGAATAACAAATCAGATCCCTCGTGGACTAATTAAGCCCATTCTAGATTTTAGACTATTAGTCAATGGAAGTAAAAAAAAAAGCATTCTTAATCACAGGAACCATTTACGGTCAAAATGTGTGCGGTATTCCAACAAGTTCTGGGCCTGCTATAATGTAGTCAGGAACGATATTTTTGTAGTAAGTTAATGATTAGATGTTTGGTTATTATTTTTCTTTGCCCTGCACATTGAAGTGATTAGCATAATACTTTGGTTCTGTTTCTCTGACTCCATTTGCCATAGGCTGCCCTGCAGTTCTGCAGACATCGCGGTAGCCAGCTGCTTCATATTTAAGCCTCAATCATTTTATATGACAGACTAACTTAATTATGCTCTGCTTTGAGGATGCTAAACACAATTATCCTTAGAACAAGTACACCTCATTTAATATTTTGTCTGTCAAGTACTTGAACTGTGACACATAGGCCTATATGCCCTAAATAATTGAGCACTTTTCAGTTTTTACCTTATTTGACTAATAATTATCACTGAATCAATGTGGCTTCATTAATGTGTAAGGCAGATCCCCTGGCTGACTAAATAATCCATTAAAATTAAAATGCAATAAACTTCTTAAAAGTTAGCAGGCTGTCTAAAAACTTTCAGTAAGCTGTAAGTAATTTATTTGTCTTAGATTGTAATTAAATATTATTTAATTTTTTTATATTTTATATACCCTGTTTCCCTGAAAATAGGGCGCCCCCCGAAAGTAAGGCATGCTAGGGGGAACACTGTGCCTGCTAATATAAGGCACCCCCCGAAAATAAGGCATACCTTGTTCTGTGCATGGGGCATGTAGTTGTGTCTCGCTCCCGCTGTCCGGTGCCCGCCACTGCAGCCGCGCTGTTCGCAGGAGTTATTCACAGCCTCGGAGCTGTGTGCCGATCTCTGCCCATGAGCCCTGCACCAATCACAGCGCAGGAAACATGGGCCAGCTGACGTCATCCATAGCCTCTGATTGTTCCTAGGCTGTGATTGGCCCAGGGCTCCTGCGCACTGATTGGCCCAGGGCTCATTTAACCCCTTCATGACCATGGGATTTTTCGTTTTTCCGTGTTCGTTTTTCACTCCCCTCCTTCCCAGAGCCATAACATTTTTATTTTTCCGTCAATTTGGCCATGTGAGGGCTTATTTTTTGCGGGACGAGTTGTACTTTTGAACGACATTATTGGTTTTAGCATGTCATGTACTAGAAAACAGGAAAAAAATTCCAAGTGCGGTGAAATTGCAAAAAAGTGCAGTCCCACACTTGTTTTTTGTTTGGCTTTTTTGCTAGGTTCACTAAATGCTAAAACTGACTTGACATTATAATTCTCCAGGTCAGTACGAGTTCGTAGACACCTAACATTACTAGGTTATTTTTTATCTAAGTGGTGAAAAAAAATTCCAAACTTTGCTTAAAAAAAAAAAAAAAAAAAAAAAAAAATTGCGCCATTTTCCGATACTCGTAGTCGTAGCGTCTCCATTTTCGTGATCTGGGGTCGGTTGAGGGCTTATTTTTTGCGTGCCGAGATGACATTTTTAATGATAGCATTTCGGTGCAGATACGTTCTTTTGATCGCCCGTTATTGCATTTTAATGCAATGTTGCGGCGACCAAAAAAATGTAATTCTGGTGTTTCGAATTTTTTTCTCGCTACGCCGTTTAGCGATCAGGTTAATGCTTTTTTTAATTGATAGATCGGGCGATTCTGAGCGCGGCGATACCAAATATGTGTAGATTTGATATTTTTTTTCATTGATTTATTGTGATTGGGGCGAAAGGGGGGTGATTTAAACTTTTATGTTTTTTTTATTTTTTTAACATTTTTTTCAACTTTTTGTTTTTACTTTTGCCATGCTTCAATAGCCTCCAAGGGAGGCTAGAAGCAGGCACAACGCGATCGCCTCTGCTACATAGCAGCGATCTGCTGATCGCTGCTATGTAGCAGAAATGCAGGTGTGCTGTGAGCGCCGACCACAGGGTGGTGCTCACAGCCACCGGCGATCAGTAACCATAGAGGTCTCAAGGACATCTATGGTTACAATGGAGACGCATCGCCGACCCCCGATCATGTGACGGGGGTCGGCGATGCCGTCATTTCCGGCCACCCGGCCGGAAGCGGTAGTTAAATGCTGCTGTCTGCGTTTGACAGCGGCATTTAACTAGTTAATAGGTGCGGGCAGATCGCGATTCTGCCCGCGCCTATTACGGGCACATGTCAGCTGTTCATCAAAACAGCTGACATGTCCTGGCTTTGATGCGGGCTCACCGCGGAGCCCTGCATCAAAGCAGGGGATCTGACCTTGGACGTACTATCCCGTCCAAGGTCAGATAGGGGTTAAGGACAGTGCTATTGCTAGACATGAGAGATATGGGCCTATGATTCTGAAACAAATGGAGTCACAAGAAATTCCACAGGAACTTCAGAGTTTGGATTGTTATGATGATGTTCCAGAAGATGATGACATGACTTTCATTGAGTAAATCTTGTTTTGTGTTATTAAATATTGAGATCAGTAAATGAACCATTGTTCGTTGTTTTACATGTTGTACTTGGAAATACCATAATTATACGGTAAATAACGTTAATTGAAAATAACATACAAAGGGGTAATGGTAATATATATGAAATCATAAATTACCCTAAGAGAACAAGTTTTATTAAATATATATCTAAAAAGCCAACAACCAATGGCTACCCACAACGAAAAACAACACACCGTGAACAAACTAGGGTGGGGAGGAGAGTAAACCCTAGTGCGTGTCTATGCTGAAGAGCTGCCTATCTGCGGGGGTAGGCACCCTAGGGGAAGCGTTGTGGCGCCCCCGCTCCGCGATGGCTGACCCTGGGGTCCCTAAATGAGCCCTGATACACCCACAGGATCCCGCTACCCAGACAATATAATACTGAAGGTACCCCTATCCACTAAACATAGACCACTCCTATCACTAGGGAGCCCTAAACCCCACACTTGAATATTTAAAAACAACAGGGGAACATGTGACTGAGGCGTCTCGGTGGCAGAATTTTAAGCTTATCTCTGATTTTGGATATGCTTTAGCGAACAATATATGTCTAACAACGATGTAGATGATATCTTTGGCCCTGGCTCTAATGCACAACTAGTTGTTGCGCTCAGATAGCAAAATTAGGTAGATAGACAATAATGCACCGTATATTCCAGATGTAACTGGTCAATTTCTTCACAGTTCTTTTATAAGATGATCTATCGTAGCTGTCCACACTGGCATTGGTTATAGCGCCTGTGTCCATCCCATCATTCATACGGTTTTGCATACGGGAAATGGTGAACGGCACATTTCGGAGCTAATACATTTTAAATAGATGGTGTAGTGCAGGAGCTAGTTCAGTAGTGGGGAAGACTGCTGGCTTGACAGATGTCCAGAAGGCAGTCATTGACACACTACACAAGGAGGGTAAGCCACAAAAGGTCATTGCTGAAGAAGCTGGCTGTTCACAGAGTGCTGTATCCAAACATATTAATGGAAAGTTGAGTGGAAGGAAAAAGTGTGGTAGAAAAAGGTGCACAAGAAATCGGGATAACCGCAGCTGTGAAAAGATTGTTGAGATTGTTAAGGCCATTCAAAAATTTGGGGGAGATTCATATGGAGTGTACTGATGCTGGAGTCATTGTTTCAAGAGCCATTACACACAGACATATCCAGGACATGGGCTACAAGTGTCGCATTCCTTGTGTGAAGCCACTCATGACCAATAGACAACACCAGAAGCGTTTTACCTAGGCCATGGAGAAAAAGATCTGGACTGTTGCTCAGTGGTCAAAGGTGTTTCTTTTCAAATGAAAGTACATTTTCCATTTCATTTGGAAATCAAAGTCCCGGAGCCTGGATGAAGAGTGGAGAGGCCACAATCAAAGCTGCTTGAGGTCTAGTATGAAGTTTCCACAATCAGTGATGGTTTGGGGAGCCATGTCATCTGCTGGTGTAAGTCCACTGTGTTTTATGAAGACCAAATTCAGCGCAGCCGTCTATCATGAAATTTTAGAGTACTTCAAGCTTCCCTCTGCCGACAAGCTTTTTGGAGATGGAAATTTCATTCTCCAGCAGGACTTGACACCTGTACACACTGCCAAAAGTACCAATACCTGGCTTACAAACAGCAGTATCACTGTGCTTGGCCAGCAAACTCGCCTGACTTTAACCCCATAAAAAATCTATGGGGCATTGTCCAGAGAAAGATAAGAGACACCAGACCCAACAATGCAGATGAGATAAAGGCTGTTATCAAAGCAACCTGGCCTTTCATAACACCTCAGCAGTGCCACAGGCTTACCGCCTCCATGCCATGCCTCAATGATGCATTAATTGATGCAAAAAGAGCCACAACCAAGTATTGAGTGCATTTACTGAACATACATTTCAGTAGGCCAACATTTCGGATTTTAAAATCATTTTTCAAGCTGGTGTTATAAAGTATTGTATTTTACTGAGATAATGACTTTTGGGTTTTCATTGGCTGTAAGCCATAATCATCAACATTAACAGAAATAAACACTTGAAATAGGTCACTCTGTTTGTAATGACTCTATAGAATATATTAGTTTCACTTTTTGTATTGAAGAAGTGACATAAATTAACTTTTTGATGGTATTCTAATTTATTTTGAAGCACTTGTAGATGGGTCAGAGCAAGATCTTGACTTGACTGTTCAGTCTCCTGCACTTGGAAAGCTAGATAGACAAAATCTCAGCCCAAAAGGGGAGCCACGCCCCTTTTTATAAAAGGTGCTAAAAACTAAAGCAAAACTAAAGAAATTAGCAGGAACATATGTTGGTATATGTGCAATATGTAGGTGCACATTCATTCTTCAGCTCTTTAACAGAGAAAACCTAAGAGAAAAACAAAATGAGCAAATACGTTGTAGCAAATAAGTAAGTATTAATAGTACACGTAAATAACATATTGTACTTTGCTGACACTGTTTTGCTCAAAATAGTATAAAAGCCATCCCACTGAAACAAGGTGTACCCATTCAATATTGTTCCCTCTTTACTGTTTAACCTCACTATGTGTCAGAATACCTGAATATAAATTGGGCAGAGCAGTACCCTGACTGTTCAGACACCTACCCATGAAACGCTATATAGACAAAAATGCCAGCCCCAAAAGGGGGAGCCATGCCCCTATTTGTACATAGTACAAAAAAACTAAAGCAAAACCAATGAAATGAGCTGCAACATATGTTGGTATAAATGCAATCAATAATAATATTGCTATTGGCTCCTTCATCCAATCATGTTTTAACATGTGACCTTCGTTTAATCAATCTATTGATCACTTCTCTGTATATAGTTCTTCTGACATCCACTTTCACACAGCTTTATTAAAGCTGTGCAAACAAAACACATAGGCTTGTACCTGTTGATTCATGTTTTTAAAATTTATAAATACATTTTGGAATTTTAGGAGCTGGAATTTTTCTTATTTTGTTCATAAAAACATATGAGTGGTCACATGTTTTTTCCTACTCCTGCATTCCTAGGACAGATGAGATGAGCAATGCGTAGGTGCATGTTCACACTATGGGCATTTTACAAACAAAACCTAAGATAAAAATAAAATTAGCAAATACCCTGTAGTAAGTAAATAAATAGAAATAGTACATGTAAATAACATGGGGTACTTAGTTGACACTGTTTTGATCAAAAAAGTATTAAACTCTCCCCACCGCGACAAGGTGTACTCAATTAGAGTGGTCCTATCACCAGTATTAAACCTATTTTATAAATGTAGATAAAATAACAGTCTCCTATTCAGCACAGCAAATATACAGACATGGCAGCAATGGAAGGCTTCTGCAGGCCCCTAATTATCATGGGAGTCAATGAATAACTGGCCCACTGCAGCCTTGGGAGACGGTATATATTAAATGTGTTGTTATCAGAGATTGTCAGCAATATTTAAAGAATGAATAGCAGCTATCAGAGCATAGCTCGAATCGCTGCTGGTACATTCAAATACAATCTGTACAACATAGTATATGCTAGGTACTGTGGGGGGGCTCAACAACTTCACATGTCAAAAAATAGTTAAAGTTTTATTATTTCCTAATTCATATGAAGCCTTAGAGAAAAAAAATGTTCCATGGTGGATTTCATAGTATGTTAGTATTTAATTGTACCATACAGCAGCAAAAGATAACCTACCACTCTCCAGTGTGAAACTGTGGAAACTCTGTACGGGTTTTGAGGCTCTGCCTTATTTAAAAAATCTTAATGACTTTTACCAGTTTTATAATCTATAAAGTTGTAAACATTTCAATTACCAAATTGATAGCCTCTATGCCGGTTACATATTGTGTTAAAAGGATCCTGTCATGTAAAATAATGCTATTAGCTTTCAGATACGGGGTTAAACTGCAGGTTAATAGCATTGAGGTAATGTGCAGCACCCACACTGAAAGCCCTGCTTCAGGGAGAAAATGAACTTTATTCCCACTGGCAGCATCTAGCTTCCAGTCATAGGGTGGCACCTGCGTGGCATCAGTCACCACTCACTGTATAGAGAGCGATGGCAGTAATCGCACCCTCGGGTACTGGCTGATAGCCTGCTCTAATGTAAATATTTGCGCATTTATTGGAGTAATTTTTTTTCCAATTTTTTTTTGTTCTTCAGTTTGTGGGTTTTAGTACATTTTGATTTTGAAAAATATAACTTTTTCACTTTGTTACCAAGTCCGTCTATTAGACTTCAACTTCTCTGATTACTCTTCTAATGCATGCTGTCACTTAAGCCAAGCTACTGGTGGTGATCGTGAGGGCACAGCTGATGTGATCGCAATGGCGTAACTATATGACAATTTGCTGTAACGCTTTGCCAACCATGACGTACAGCTACATCACATGTCTGGAAAGGGGTTGAAAGCTTAACCTATAGATTGTAAACTCCTTTATTTTGAGATCTTTTGAGATGTTTTCTTATATTTCATTTTTATGGATCTATTTAACAGTGATACAATATGTGACTGACTCACTGACCACTGATGTAAGCAGCAAAACACATTTGGCCACTTTTACAGAAAACTCTTGGTAGACTTTGTAGTATGGATTGTTCAGAATTCATGTACAAAATTGAAAATATAGAGAATTTTTATCAGTAAGTTTATCCTTTCCATTGGCGATTAACAGGTAGTTAAAAATGGCATAATTGTGCTTTGTAATGAGAGTTTAAAACACACTTTTTCCTCTTCTACTGGTACAGCGGTTTGGTTTAAGGAAATTGTGCATGGTTTCCCTAGAAAGAGAATTGATTTACTATGCAATGCCATGAGCAAAAAACACACACTAAACTTTGGCACAAAATTCTGGCACAAAGTTAACAAATTACACTTAGAAAAAAATCATTCTGAAGAGGCACCAAATTTATCAAAAATCATGATATATAGTAGAAACTTTGGTGCATTGTAAAATCCGTTTAGCCTAAATTAGACAGTTTTTAAAGGACTTTTTTATTTTTTTTTACTTTGAGCTTAAAAATTGATAAGTAGGCAGTTGCTAACAGAGGCAACTACTTGCTTGTTATATCCAGTGCTGGCACAGAGCAGTCACTAACTGAACCTGCCAGACATTCAGCTGCTCCATGTCTGTGGATGAGGTGTGACTGCTGACATCATGCTGATTGGCAGCCAGCACCCCGCTGCCTAATTGCGAGGAGCTGACTCTCAATTAGAATGATGTTGACAGTCACGCCCCATTAACGGAGTAGGCCATAAGAGAAGCCACTGCTCTGTTGATGTGACATCAGCAAAAACTAATGAATCATTGGCACAAGCAGTCTGTGTCCGCTCTGTGCCAGCAGAGATTGGCATCGGGCACAAGAGAAAGATAGTCATTACCTACCTGCATTTTCGCTCTAAGGCCCATTTTAAAACAATGAAATAGTCATGGATAACCCCTTTACGTATATCTGTCCCATTGAATCAAGAAACTTCAACCTTCCTGCCTCTACTTTACTGTCTTTTTCATAATATATCAGATGTTTGCATTCAAGGACAATATACTCTCTAATTTCAAGAATTAGACAAAAAAATATTGGTCTAAAACAGGTGGGAGACACAAAAACTTTTTCACTAATGGATATGACCCTTTCTGGTTGTGGTGGTCTTTGCTGACAAAATTCTTTGAAAGCAACAAATTTCAGAGCTCATGTCTTGACGGTGTCCAGCTGGACAAGTGCTGGGAATGGGCTTTTTAGGAAGAATTAATGCGAATTATGTGAATGCAACTATTCATCTGCATCATTTGGCACAGGTTCCGAAAAGTGGATGAGCTTTTAAGGAATATGAAATGTAAGATATTTGGCTAGTGTAATCAGAACAACATTTAATAAAGGGAACCTTATAAAACACTGGAAGATAGCCACAAAACATGTGTTATAGTATTTTTTATATCACTTTTTAGAGGAGAAAATCTAATTACCAATTTTTATTATCTATAATACAATGCATTGAATGCTGAAGCAATTGTATTCCTTGTATATCTTAAGTATGCGTTGCATTCTCTAAAGGCTAAGAATTTTAGAAAAGTGAATGATTCTGTAGGGGAAATTTGATTTTGACTTATAATAAATCTGCTCTTAGGCATAAGGGGAAGCAGTGGGTTGTTCACAAGTTAGAGATACTTAATACTCAGCAGGCTACAAAAGTGAGATGTGCCTAACTTTGTTCTGAAATATCACTAGAGTACAGCTATTTTCACTGCACAAGGAGGCACATTCTTTGTGCAACTCTCCTCAGATAACCTCCAACATTTGTGTGTTCATTAAAAAATCATGAAATACTATCTCACTATATGTATGTATTTAGCAAACACTGACCTATTATTGCAGGTTGATTGAATAAGATCTAGCCTTAAGAGCTAATTAAAAAGTATAAAAAAATAAGATATGAGATTTCAACATATTGATGACTGTAATTAAGCTATGTGCATTCATATTGTCATTGGTATCAGCAAATAATGATATCAATTTAAAACAATCTGTTATATTGTCCATCCACAGACAAAACCCAGTTTGGAGTATTATAAAACTAAATTTAAGTGAAATGAGCAATAATATAATAATATCAAAGAATAATATCAAAGAATCAAATGAATTATGAATATCCATAAAATGTTGGGTACTTGGTGCATCCGAACGTTTTGAGATTTGCTTCTGTTTTTTAATAGGTGCCAAGATGCGGTATATAGATTCAGTGGCTAATGGAAACAATGGCTAAATGAAATAATGCAGTATTCTGTAATGACAATGGAAAATATATGCAAGGGAGCATCAAATAATATACCGTATTTTTCGGACTATAAGACGCACCCTGGTTTTGGAGGTGGAAAATAGGGAACAATATGTTTGAAGCAAAAATTGTGGTTAAATATTTAATAACATACTATTATATGTTGTGTCATTATATATAATAGCATGTTATTATGTTGGAAGCTTCGGGTAGAAGATGGTGCTGTGGGACCAGTGTTTTGTCTGTAAAGTACTATATGAAGACACCAGAGGGTGAGTATAAGAATGGGGGCACAGGGCTTATATTTAAAGCACCACTGCAGCACTGAAAAAATAACACTGGCATGCTGCTTTAAGATCCTATAGGAGAACTATAACTCACAGCATGTCCTGCAGATCCTATGGCATGCTGGGACCTATAGTTCACCACAGGAGTGGCAAAGTGCTTTTTATGTGCTGTGATCACTAACCTTTTAATTAATTCTTTCTCGTACAGGCTGTGCAGGACCTGCAGCCAGCCATGACCGCAGTGGCCTCCCTCTTATGACCTCACCACAGATCATGTAAGAGGAAGCTGCACTGTTTGAGTGAGCTGTCTGCTGGACCTGTAATGACATCACAAAGAGGCAGGGCTTTGTGCGGTCATGTGATGCTCCAGCCCACCCTCTTCATGACCTCAGCACAGGTCCTCCCCAGAGCATTCAGCAATACATCAGCGCTGTCAGTTATGCAGCGATCTCTCCTCTGGCACTCTGCTCCTGCCCCCTCCTCCACTGGACACCTGATCTCCCCAGCTCCTGCAGGAATCCGGCGCTGGGAAACCATGTGGGTCTGCTGGTTAAGCGGCTAATGAATATTCACTTCATTTTAAGTATCAGGACCAAGTGGTTTTCCCAGCACCAGAATCCTGCAGCAGAGACATTTTCCTGCCTCCTGCAAGTGCGATCCCACTCCACCGCTGCCCCCTCCCCACATGCTACATTTCGACCATAAGATGCACCCACACTTTCCTCTCGAATTTGGAGGGAAAAAAGTGCGTCTTATGGTCTGAAAAATACATTAATAACAGTAAACACATACTTTACTCAGACCCCATATCTGGGGGAGTCTTTCTGTTCCAAGACCCAGATAGACATGAGAGCAGACCTTCCATTTAAAGGGAACCTGTGAACAGGATTGTGCACAGTAACCTACAGACAGTGTCAGGTCGGTGCCATTGTACTGATTAAAATTCAACCTTGGTTGATGAAGCCCTTCTTGTGGTTGCTGTTTAATCTTTATTTTCGTTTTGGAGTTAATGGTATACGATCATGTCATTAATTTAAAACTGAAAATTCTGCCTGCAGAAGGGTATATATGTCTTTGGGGAAAAAAATACCCATCTGCAGGCAGAATTTTCAGTTTTAAATTAATAACATGCTCGTATATCATTAACTCCAAACTGAAAATAAAGATTAAAAAACAACCACAAGATGGATTTCATCAACCAAGGTATCAATGTAATCAGTATAATGGCACCGACCTGATGGTGTCTGTAGGTTACAGTGCACAATCCTGCTGACAGGTTCCCTTTAACACTTTCAAATGTACTCATCCTTTTCTTTATTTTACACAAAGGTTTAAAGCCTTCTCACTTATGACTTCTTCCTCATGTTAAAGCCTTTTTCTAAATAGCAAGTGGACTGATATCAGTAGATATTGAGATGAACACTTTTGGTATGTATTTGCTCAATAACCTAAAAAGAGCACCAAAAACCTACCATACAGTCCAATATAATATAATTTTATTTTTTTGGTATAGAATTACAATAAAGGTGGAATTCACCTTGATTTTAGCAGCACAAGCAGCTATTTATGCATATATGATCCCTTGTGATCCGTATCTTCCTAGACAGTACTCTGCTAAAACCAGTCTTTTTCTTCTCCTGGGTACGCGTCCTTGTCTTTCTGGTACATTTTTGTATATAATTTGCAACTTGGCATTGTGGTCTATATATATTTTTTACCTGTGTATTTTTTTCCCGTTATATAACTTTTTACTGTAATTCTGTACCTATAAAATAAAATTACATTATATTGGACTGTATGGTTGGTTTGTGGTGCTCTTTTTAGGTTATGGTTTATAGTTTTCCGACTGTCCACGTAATTTGATATTGGTCTGGCATCTGTTAGGAGTCGAGTTTCCTCTGCTGCACAGGGGGAATCTCGATCCGTGTCTGCTGCGGTCTCCCATTCTGCTTCGGCCGCAGTGGGCTCTGCTCAGCGGAGGCGTCGCTCCCAGCGTCTCGCTGGGACTGATTCTGTGCAAGGGGTTACTGCTGCCTTTTCTGGTTCTCCTGTTGTACCCTGCACTGATCTGCGGCGAGCGGGCTTCTCTGGGACTAAGTCCTTATTTGCACACACTGAGCATGCCCAGGGCAAGATCTCCCGTTGGAGATCGAGGGTCACATGCTCAGGTACTGCAGCACATCACATTGGTCCTCCTGGCAGGTCCTGAAAGGGCAAAACTTCTGTAACAGCTTCCTGTGCTGCAACTATATAAACTATATAAACCCAGGACAACATCTGCAAAGAGTTTGTATGTTCTCTCCGTGTTTGCGTGGGTTTCCTCCGGGCACTCCGGTTTCCTCCCACATTCCAAAGACATACTGATAGGAATTCTAGATTGTGAGCCCAATCGGGGACAGTGATGATAATGTGTGCAAACTGTAAAGCGCTGCGGAATATGTTAGCGCTATATAAAAATAAAGATTATTATTATTATTATTATTATTATTATTATTAACTGCGCATGACCGCACGGCCATGCGCTAGTATTGTCTTGATATTTTGTGTGTGTGTAGATGGATGTATGTTGATGGATGAAAGCTCCTAAGTATCCCTCCCTAGTGTTGTTGACTGCTCGCGGATGATGGTAGCTATCTAGCGCCCGACTAGCCATCTGCACGTAACACACATCACAGCGTCCTGTTGCTGTGTCCGCCAGTACGGCGCTGTGTGCTTCCTCTGCGCTTTCCTTACCCAAGCCTGGGTGGTTAGTGGCGTCCGTCATTGCGGCACCGCACACATTCTCGTGCCTATAGATTTTATTTTATAAGTTTCCTTACACACCTGTTGTGAATTCTGTGGTCACAAGTGGTATTGCAGTCTCTGGGCGTCCTCCCTCAGGTGTTTTGGTGAGCTCGTTGGCTGCCTTGCTATTTAGCTCCACCTGAGTCTGTCTTCCTTGCTCCTTGTCAATGTTCCAGTGTTGGATCTGAGCTACTGCATCTTTCCTTGGGCCTGCTGCTCTGCTAGATAAGTGCTTCTAGTTTGTTTTCTGTTTTTTCTGTCCAGCTTGTTATTATCTTTTGCTGGAAGCTCTGAGAAGCAAAGGGGTGCACCGCCGTGCTGTTAGTTCGGCACGGTGGGTCTTTTTGCCCCTTTGCGTGGTTTTCGTTTTAGGGTTTTTTGTAGACTGCATAGTTCTCTTTGCTATCCTCGCTCTGTCTAGAATATCGGGCCTCACTTTGCTGAATCTATTTCATTCCTACGTTTGTCTTTTCATCTTGCTAACAGTCATTATATGTGGGGGCTGCCTATTCCTTTGGGGTATTTCTCTGAGGTAAGTCAGGCTTGTATTTCTATCTTCAGGCTAGTCAGCTCCTCAGGCAGTGCCGAGTTGCATAGGTAGTGATAGGCGCAATCCACTGCTGCTTCCAGTTGTGTGAGGACAGTTCAGGTACTGCAGTCTACAGAGATTCCACGTCTCAGAGCTCGTCCTATTGTTTTGGGTTTTTGCCAGATCTCTGTATGTGCGCTGATTACTGCACGCTGTGTTGCCTGATTGCCAGCCATAACAGTACAAGGAGCCTATTCAATGATTTCCAATAGAGGGAAAAAAGAAATCCTGACATCATTTTTTTTTCTTGGCTCTGTCTTCAGTCTTTTTTTTCCCCTAGACATTAGAGTGCTTCAGGACACAGCTGTGGACATGGATATTCAGGCTCTGTGCTCCTCAATGGATAATCTCGTTGTAAATGTACAAAAGATTCAAGATACTATTGATCAGAAATCGATGCTAGAACCAAGAATTCCGATTCCTGATTTGTTTTTTGGTGACAGAACTAAGTTCCTGAGCTTCAGAAATAATTGTAAGCTATTTTTGGCCTTGAAACCTCATTCTTCTGGTAATCCTATTCAACAGGTTTTGATTATTATTTCTTTTTTGCGCGGCGACCCACAGGACTGGGCGTTTTCTCTTGCACCAGGAGATTCTGCATTGAGTAATATTGATGCATTTTTCCAGGCGCTGGGATTGCTTTACGATGAGCCTAATTCAGTGGATCAAGCTGAGAAAAATCTGCTGGCTTTATGCCAGGGTCAGGATGATGTAGAACTATATTGTCAGAAATTTAGAAAATGGTCAGTACTCACTCTGTGGAATGAATCTGCACTAGCGGCTTTGTTCAGAAAGGGTCTCTCTGAAGCTCTTAAGGATGTAATGGTGGGATTTCCTATGCCTGCTGGTTTGAATGAGTCTATGTCCTTGGCCATTCAGATCGGTCGTCGCTTGCGCGAGCGTAAATCTGTGCACCATCTGGCGGTATTGTCTGAGAGTAAGCCTGAGCCTATGCAGTGCAACAGGACTATGACTAAAGTAGAACGGCACGAACACAGACGTCTGAACAGACTGTGTTTCTATTGTGGTGATTCTACTCATGCTATTTCTAATTGTCCTAAACGCACTAGGCGGTTCGATAGCTCTGCCGTTATTGGTACTGTACAGTCCAAATTCCTTTTGTCCATTACCTTAATGTGCTCTTTGTCATCATATTCTGTCATGGCGTTTGTGGATTCAGGCGCTGCCCTGAATCTGATGGATTTGGATTATGCTAAACGTTGTGGATTTTTCTTGGAGCCTTTGCGGTGTCCTATTCCGTTGAGAGGAATTGATGCTACACCTCTGGCCAAGAATAAGCCTCAGTACTGGGCCCAGCTGACCATGTGCATGGCTCCTGCACATCAGGAAGTTATTCGCTTTTTGGTACTGCATAATTTGCATGATGTGGTCGTGTTGGGGTTGCCATGGCTACAAACCCATAATCCAGTATTGGATTGGAACTCTATGTCGGTAACCAGCTGGGGTTGTCAGGGAGTACATGGTGATGTTCCATTTTTGTCTATTTCGTCATCCATTCCTTCTGACATCCCAGAGTTCTTGTCGGACTTTCAGGATGTATTTGAAGAGTCCAAGTCTGATGCCCTTCCTCCGCATAGGAATTGTGATTGTGCTATCGATTTGATTCCTGGTAGTAAATTCCCTAAGGGTCGTTTATTTAATTTGTCCGTACCTGAACACACCGCTATGCGCAGTTATGTGAAGGAGTCCCTGGAGAAGGGACATATTCGCCCATCGTCGTCACCATTGGGAGCAGGGTTCTTTTTTGTAGCCAAGAAGGATGGTTCGCTAAGACCGTGTATTGATTACCGCCTTCTTAATAAGATCACTGTTAAGTTTCAGTATCCCTTGCCATTGATTTCTGACTTGTTTGCTCGGATTAAGGGGGCTAGTTGGTTTACTAAGATTGATCTTCGTGGTGCGTATAATCTGGTGAGAATCAGGCAGGGAGATGAATGGAAAACGGCATTTAATACGCCCGAGGGTCATTTTGAGTATCTGGTGATGCCGTTCGGACTTGCCAATGCTCCATCTGTTTTTCAGTCTTTTATGCATGACATTTTTCGTGAGTATCTGGATAAATTCTTGATTGTTTACTTGGATGACATTTTGATCTTCTCAGATGATTGGGAGTCTCATGTAAAGCAAGTCAGAATGGTTTTCCAGGTACTGCGTGCTAATTCCTTGTTTGTGAAGGGATCAAAGTGTCTCTTCGGTGTGCAGAAAGTTTCATTTTTGGGGTTCATCTTTTCCCCTTCTACTATCGAGATGGATCCGGTTAAGGTTCAGGCCATCCAGGATTGGACTCAGCCGACATCTCTAAAAAGTTTGCAGAAATTCCTGGGCTTTGCTAATTTTTATCGTCGCTTCATCTGTAATTTTTCTAGCATTGCCAGACCATTGACCGATTTGACCAAGAAGGGTGCTGATTTGGTTAATTGGTCTTCTGCTGCCGTGGAAGCTTTTCAGGAGTTGAAGCGTCGTTTTTGCTGTGCCCCTGTGTTGTGTCAACCTGATGTTTCTCTTCCGTTCCAGGTCGAGGTTGATGCTTCTGAGATTGGTGCAGGGGCGGTTTTGTCACAGAGAGGTTCTGGTTGCTCAGTGTTCAAACCATGTGCTTTCTTTTCCAGGAAATTTTCTGCTGCTGAGCGTAATTATGATGTGGGCAACCGAGAGTTGCTGGCCATGAAGTGGGCATTCGAGGAGTGGCGTCATTGGCTTGAGGGTGCTAAGCATCGCGTGGTGGTTTTGACTGATCATAAGAACCTTACTTATCTTGAGTCTGCCAAGCGCTTGAATCCTAGACAGGCCCGTTGGTCGTTATTTTTTGCTCGTTTTGATTTTGTGATTTCATACCTTCCGGGCTCTAAAAATGTGAAGGCAGATGCTCTGTCTAGGAGTTTTGTGCCCGACTCTCCGGGGTTATCTGAGCCGGCGAGTATCCTCAAGGAAGGAGTCATTGTGTCTGCCATCTCCCCTGATTTGCGGAGAGTGTTGCAGAAATTTCAGGCTAATAAACCTGATCGTTGTCCGGCCGAGAAACTGTTCGTCCCTGATAGGTGGACTAGTAAAGTTATCTCTGAACTTCATTGTTCGGTGCTGGCCGGTCATCCAGGAATCTTTGGTACCAGGGAGTTGGTTGCTAGATCCTTTTGGTGGCCGTCTCTGTCGCGGGATGTGCGTGCTTTTGTGCAGTCCTGTGGAATTTGTGCTAGGGCTAAGCCCTGCTGTTCACGTGCCAGTGGGTTGCTTTTGCCCTTGCCGGTCCCGAAGAGGCCTTGGACACATATTTCGATGGATTTCATTTCTGACCTTCCCGTTTCTCAAAAGATGTCTGTCATTTGGGTGGTCTGTGATCGCTTTTCTAAAATGGTCCATCTGGTGCCCTTGGTTAAATTGCCTTCCTCCTCTGATTTGGTGCCTTTGTTCTTCCAGCATGTGGTTCGTTTACATGGCATTCCTGAGAATATTGTTTCTGACAGAGGTTCCCAGTTTGTCTCAAGGTTCTGGCGAGCCTTTTGTGGTAGGATGGGCATTGACCTATCTTTTTCCTCGGCCTTCCATCCTCAGACTAATGGCCAGACCGAACGAACCAATCAGACCTTGGAAACATATCTGAGATGTTTTGTTTCCGCTGACCAGGATGATTGGGTGTCATTTTTGCCGTTGGCTGAGTTCGCCCTTAATAATCGGGCCAGCTCGGCTACCTTGGTCTCTCCATTTTTCTGCAATTCTGGGTTCCATCCTCGTTTCTCTTCAGGACAGGTTGAGTCTTCGGACTGTCCTGGTGTGGATTATGTGGTGGACAGGTTGCAGCAGATCTGGACTCAGGTAGTGGACAATTTGACCTTGTCCCAGGAGAAGGCTCAGCTTTTCGCTAATCGCAGACGCCGTGTGGGACCCCGACTTCGTGTTGGGGATCTGGTTTGGTTATCTTCTCGTCATATACCTATGAAGGTTTCCTCTCCTAAATTTAAACCTCGTTTTATTGGTCCGTATAGGATTTCTGAGATTCTCAATCCGGTGTCTTTTCGTCTGACCCTCCCAGACTCCTTTTCCATACATAATGTATTCCATAGGTCGTTGTTGAGGAGATACGTGGCACCTATGGTTCCATCTGTGGAGCCTCCTGCCCCTGTTTTGGTGGAGGGGGAATTGGAGTATATTGTGGAGAAGATTTTGGATTCTCGTGTCTCTAGACGGAAACTCCAGTATCTGGTCAAATGGAAGGGTTATGCTCAGGAAGATAATTCCTGGGTTTTTGCCTCTGATGTCCATGCCCCAGATCTTGTTCGTGCCTTTCATGTGGCTCATCCTGGTCGGCCTGGGGATTCTGGTGAGGGTTCGGTGACCCCTCCTCAAGGGGGGGGTACTGTTGTGAATTCTGTGGTCACAAGTGGTATTGCAGTCTCTGGGCGTCCTCCCTCAGGTGTTTTGGTGAGCTCGTTGGCTGCCTTGCTATTTAGCTCCACCTGAGTCTGTCTTCCTTGCTCCTTGTCAATGTTCCAGTGTTGGATCTGAGCTACTGCATCTTTCCTTGGGCCTGCTGCTCTGCTAGATAAGTGCTTCTAGTTTGTTTTCTGTTTTTTCTGTCCAGCTTGTTATTATCTTTTGCTGGAAGCTCTGAGAAGCAAAGGGGTGCACCGCCGTGCTGTTAGTTCGGCACGGTGGGTCTTTTTGCCCCTATGCGTGGTTTTCGTTTTAGGGTTTTTTGTAGACTGCATAGTTCTCTTTGCTATCCTCGCTCTGTCTAGAATATCGGGCCTCACTTTGCTGAATCTATTTCATTCCTACGTTTGTCTTTTCATCTTGCTAACAGTCATTATATGTGGGGGCTGCCTATTCCTTTGGGGTATTTCTCTGAGGTAAGTCAGGCTTGTATTTCTATCTTCAGGCTAGTCAGCTCCTCAGGCAGTGCCGAGTTGCATAGGTAGTGATAGGCGCAATCCACTGCTGCTTCCAGTTGTGTGAGGACAGTTCAGGTACTGCAGTCTACAGAGATTCCACGTCTCAGAGCTCGTCCTATTGTTTTGGGTTTTTGCCAGATCTCTGTATGTGCGCTGATTACTGCACGCTGTGTTGCCTGATTGCCAGCCATAACACACACCCAGTTACGGTGTTGTGCCAGCAAGTGTCTAATCGGACTTCAATCCTGTGTAGGGGTTGAGTTCGCTGACTTCTTGCTCGCGCTCTATGTGCGGTACTGCGCTCATAGTAACATAGTAACATAATTAGTAAGGCCGAAAAAAGACATTTGTCCATCCAGTTCAGCCTATATTCCATCATAATAAATCCCCAGATCTACGTCCTTCTACAGAACCTAATAATTGTATGATACAATATTGTTCTGCTCCAGGAAGACATCCAGGCCTCTCTTGAACCCCTCGACTAAGTTCGCCATCACCACCTCCTCAGGCAAGCAATTCCAGATTCTCACTGCCCTAACAGTAAAGAATCCTCTTCTATGTTGGTGGAAAAACCTTCTCTCCTCCAGACGCAAAGAATGCCCCCTTGTGCCCGTCACCTTCCTTGGTATAAACAGATCCTCAGCGAGATATTTTTATTGTCCCCTTATATACTTATACATGGTTATTAGATCGCCCCTCAGTCGTCTTTTTTCTAGACTAAATAATCCTAATTTCGCTAATCTATCTGGGTATTGTAGTTCTCCCATCCCCTTTATTAATTTTGTTGCCCTCCTTTGTACTCTCTCTAGTTCCATTATATCCTTCCTGAGCACCGGTGCCCAAAACTGGACACAGTACTCCATGTGCGGTCTAACTAGGGATTTGTACAGAGGCAGTATAATGCTCTCATCATGTGTATCCAGACCTCTTTTAATGCACCCCATGATCCTGTTTGCCTTGGCAGCTGCTGCCTGGCACTGGCTGCTCCAGGTAAGTTTATCAATAACTAGGATCCCCAAGTCCTTCTCCCTGTCAGATTTACCCAGTGGTTTCCCGTTCAGTGTGTAATGGTGATATTGATTCCTTCTTCTCCTGTGACGCAACAGGATCGCTTCCTTCATGCAGGGTGAAGTTAACCCATGTGTGTATTCTTAGTACCGCCATATAGTCCGTCTTACTAGCAGCAGGGTCTTTTACCTGCACGGTGGACCTCGGACTGCGAACGCACCTAGTTTCATATCATCTATACTTGGTGCTTTCCGCCGGTCCTTAACATAATACTAGCGCCAAGGTCTGGCTAGTAATGACGGACGATCAGCGTTTACAGCGATACATCCAGCAGCTGGAGGGAAGGTTGGCGGCTCTTGAGCATTCAACCTCAGCTGTGGATGTTACTGCTGTCGCTGTTCAGGCTGCAAGTGTGGCTGCAGCTACCTTGTCCACTGCCGCCCCTGTACCGACGCTATCTCGCCTCCCGCTACCAGAGAAATTTTCTGGTGACAGTAAGTCGTGTAGGGGTTTCGTGAGTCAGTGCTCAATACATCTCGAGCTTCTGGCCTCTCGTTTCCCTACAGAGCGGGCTAAGGTGGGCTTTATCGTATCTTTACTGTTGGACAGGGCGTTGCAGTGGGCTACGCCGCTGTGGGAGCGTGGCGATCATGTGGTGCAGAGTGCTCCGTTATTCCTGAGCACTCTGAAACAGGTCTTTTTAGGACCTCGTGTCACCCATGATACGGCGCTCCAACTGTTGGCATTGACTCAGGGCTCGTCCTTGGTCAGCCATTTTGCCGTCCGCTTCCGCACTCTAGCATTTGAGCTGGAGTGGTCGGATAAACCTCTTATTCCTATATTTTGGAGGGGGCTGGCTGACCACGTTAAGGACGCCCTGGCCACTAGGGAGATTCCCGCCACACTGGAAGAATTAATAACAGTGTCTACTCGTATTGACCTCCGTTTTCACGAGCGGAGGTTAGAGCGAGCCCAGTGTAGGCAGAGGTTTCGGCTGGCTCCCACCTTCGCCAAACCTTTGGAATCTCCAGTCCAGGCTCCTGAGTCCCATGAACCTAAGGTAGTGTCTCGAGCGGAATCTAAGTCCCGGACCGCTCGTGCACTCCAGGTTTGCCATGTTTTCCAACAGTCAGGACATCTTGCCACCAGATGTCACCAGCGGTCGAGGAAACATCAGCGTCTAGTGGTAGTAGGTGGAGGTGCACTAGACACGGTGACGTTTGCCTCCAAATTGTCCTTTAAGGGGACAATAACTTTTGGCTCATCCTCCCACTCAGTAGAGCTCTGCGTGGATTCTGGGGCGGAAGGCAATTTTATGTCTTCTGCCTTCGCCCAACGTCACGCAATACCCCTGGTTATGCTACCTCAACCAGTAACGGTACGAGTGGTGAATGGGTCGACACTCCCCGCACAGATAACACATCAGACCATCCCTTTTACTCTGTCCATGTCACCATCCCATCAGGAGATTATATCTCTGCTCATCATTCCCGAGGGGATTGATGAGGTCCTGTTGGGGATACCTTGGTTACGGTTCCACTCTACTCACATCGAGTGGTCCTCAGGCAGAATTCTGGGATGGGGTGAGTCATGTGGGGGTAGGTGTCACCGAGAGTGCGTTCAGGTTGCTACTACTGAGGTACCCGCAGATCTTTCCTCTCTCCCCAAGCAATACTGGTCTTATGCAGACGTGTTCTCCAAAAAGGCGGCGGAGACCCTTCCGCCCCATCGCCCTTATGACTGTCCTATCGATCTCTTGCCTGGTGCAGAGCCTCCCCGGGGTCGAGTTTATCCATTATCTCTCCCGGAGACGGAGGCCATGTCTCAGTACATTGAAGAGAATCTGGCAAGAGGGTTCATCAGGAAGTCAGTGTCACCTGCTGGGGCAGGGTTCTTCTTCGTGCAGAAGAAGAATGGGGAACTACGTCCATGCATAGACTACAGGGGTCTTAACGCTATCACCGTTAAGAACAAGTATCCTTTGCCCTTGATATCCGAGCTCTTCGATAGGCTTCGGGGAGCTAGAGTGTTTACTAAATTAGATCTGCGGGGTGCTTACAACCTGATTCGCATCCGTGAGGGGGACGAATGGAAAACGGCGTTTAACACCAGAGATGGGCACTATGAGTATCTGGTAATGCCCTTCGGGCTCTGTAATGCCCCAGCCGTTTTCCAAGACTTTGTCAACGACATCTTCCGGGATATGCTTTCCACCTCGGTTGTAGTCTATCTGGATGATATTCTCATCTTTTCTCCAGATATTGACTCCCACCGGAGAGATGTTGGCAGAGTCTTCGACCTCCTACGGGCAAATTCTCTCTATGCAAAGTTGGAGAAGTGTATGTTTGAGCAGGAGTCTTTACCTTTCCTGGGCTATATCATCTCCGCCCAGGGATTGGCTATGGATCCTGCCAAACTACAGGCTGTGATGGACTGGCAAGAGCCCCATTCTCTTAAGGCGGTGCAGCGCTTTATAGGGTTCATTAATTATTACCGCCAGTTCATTCCCCACTTCTCAACTCTGGTATCTCCCTTGGTGGCCCTCACCAAGAAGGGAGCGAATCCCAAATTGTGGTCGGAAGAGGTCTCCAAGGCCTTCACTTCTGTTAAGTCTCATTTTGCTAGCGCTCCCATCTTACATCGCCCGATGTGGATAAGCCATTCCTAATGGAGGTGGATGCCTCATCCGTTGGTGTTGGATCAGTCCTCTATCAAAAGGATGCTCAAGGTCGGAAGCATCCATGCTTCTTCTTCTCTAAGACCTTCACATCAGCGGAGAGAAATTACTCCATCGGGGATAGGGAGTTGCTAGCAATGAAGTTGGCCTTTTCAGAGTGGAGACATCTTCTGGAAGGTGCACGGTTTCCCTTCCAGGTTTTCACGGACCACAAAAATTTGGTGTATTTACACACAGCCCAGCGGCTGAATTCTCGTCAGGCCAGATGGTCCTTATTTTTCTCCCGGTTCCATTTTACTCTGCATTATCTCGCCGGGGAGAAGAATATTCGTGCCGATGCTCTCTCTCGCTCCCTTATGTCAACTGAGGAGGAGGAAGAGGAGCCTCGGCTTATTGTCCCTTCTGAGAGCCTGAAAACCATCGCGCCGGTTTCACTAGAGTCTGTGCCTCCGGGCAAGACTTTTGTGCCAATTAATTTGCGACCGGAGGTTCTCTCTTGGGCTCATTCATCCAGGGTGGGTGGACACTTTGGGACAAAAAGGACATCTGAGCTACTGGCGAGGACATACTGGTGGCCGCATATGGTCTGGGATGTCAGGGATTATATTCTGGCGTGTGTCTCCTGCGCCAAAAATAAATCTCTGCGTCAAAGGCCAGCTGGGTTGCTCTATCCCTTGCCGGTGGCAGATAGGCCCTGGGAGATGGTCGGGATGGACTTTGTCGTGGGCTTACCCAAGTCTCGCGGCTGTACCATCATTTGGGTCATCACCGATCATTTCTCAAAAATGGTGCATTTGGTGCCGCTACCACGGTTACCTTCTGCACGGGCCTTGGCAGCGTTATTCATTAAACACATCTTTCGCCTACATGGTATGCCTGACAAAATTGTCAGTGACCAGGGTCCCCAGTTTGCGTCTCGGTTCTGGAGAGAGCTTTGTCGTCTTCTCAGTATTGAGTTGAATCTCTCTTCCGCTTATCATCCCGAGATGAATGGGTTGGTAGAGAGGGCCAACCAGACCTTGGTCACATACCTGCGACATTTTGTTTCAGCCAGGCAGGATGACTGGGCATCCTTGCTATCATGGGCAGAGTTTGCGCTGAACAACGCCGTAGCCGACTCCACTGGACAAACCCCATTCCTCCTCAACTATGGTCAGCATCCACGGGTACCTGTGCCTATGCCCATGTCTTCCGCAGACTCCAGGGTGGCAGACTGGGCTGTGGAGGCACGGGATATTTGGGACCGCACTCAGGATGCCATTCGGGCCTCCAAGGAGAGAATGAGGTCCTCCGCCGATGCTCATCGGCGCCCCGCTCCGACCTTTGCTCCTGGTGACTTGGTGTGGCTCTCCGCCCGTAACATCAGGCTGCGAGTTGAGTCCACTAAGTTTGCTCCTCGCTACTTGGGTCCCTTCAAGGTCCTCGAACAGGTTAATCCTGTGGTCTACCGTCTGGCCCTTCCTCCACGCCTTGGTATTACCGACACCTTTCATGTGTCCCTCCTTAAGCCCGTATACATGTCCCGGTTTTCTGAGTCATCTGCCGAGACATCGGGTTCGTCTACGGACGATTTCGAGGTGAACGCTATCTTGGGGTGCAAGGTGGTACGTGGCAAAAAGTTTTTTTGGGTGGACTGGAAGGGTTACGGTCCTGAGAGCCTGCTGAGCACATTCGGGCTCCGCAGCTTATTGCTGCCTTCGAACGTGGCGAGGCCCAGGGGGGGGGCCCTGGGAGGGGGGGGTAATGTTAGGAGTCGAGTTTCCTCTGCTGCACAGGGGGAATCTCGATCCGTGTCTGCTGCGGTCTCCCATTCTGCTTCGGCCGCAGTGGGCTCTGCTCAGCGGAGGCGTCGCTCCCAGCGTCTCGCTGGGACTGATTCTGTGCAAGGGGTTACTGCTGCCTTTTCTGGCTCTCCTGTTGTACCCTGCACTGATCTGCGGCGAGCGGGCTTCTCTGGGACTAAGTCCTTATTTGCACACACTGAGCATGCCCAGGGCTAGATCTCCCGTTGGAGATCGAGGGTCACATGCTCAGGTACTGCAGCACATCACATTGGTCCTCCTGGCAGGTCCTGAAAGGGCAAAACTTCTGTAGCAGCTTCCTGTGCTGCAACTATATAAACTGCGCATGACCGCACGGCCATGCGCTAGTATTGTCTTGATATTATGTGTGTGTGTAGATGGATGTATGTCAATGGATGAAAGCTCCTAAGTATCCCTCCCTAGAGTTGTTGACTGCTCGCGGATGATGGTAGCTATCTAGCGCCCGACTAGCCATCTGCACGTAACACACATCACAGCGTCCTGTTGCTGTGTCCGCCAGTACGGCGCCGTGCGCTTCCTCTGCGCTTTCCTTACCCAAGCCTGGGTGGTTAGTGGCGTCCGTCAGTGCGGCACCGCACGCACTCTCGTGCCTATAGATTCTATTTTATAAGTTTCCTTACACACCCAGTTGCGGTGTTGTGCCAGCAAGTGTCTAATCGGACTTCAATCCTGTGTAGGGGTTGAGTTCGCTGACTTCTTGTTCGCATTCTATGTGCGGTACTGCGCTCCTGTGACGCAACAGGATCGCTTCCTTCATGCAGGGTGAAGTTAACCCATGTGTGTATTCTTAGTACCGCCATATAGTCCGTCTTACTAGCAGCAGGGTCTTTTACCTGCACGGTGGACCTCGGACTGTGAACGCACCTAGTTTCATATCATCTATACTTAGTAACATAGTAACATAGTAACATAGTTAGTAAGGCCGAAAAAAGACATTTGTCCATCCAGTTCAGCCTATATTCCATCATAATAAGTACCCAGATCTACGTCCTTCTACAGAACCTAATAATTGTATGATACAATATTGTTCTGCTCCAGGAAGACATCCAGGCCTCTCTTGAACCCCTCGACTGAGTTCGCCATCACCACCTCCTCAGGCAAGCAATTCCAGATTCTCACTGCCCTAACAGTAAAGAATCCTCTTCTATGTTGGTGGAAAAACCTTCTCTCCTCCAGACGCAAAGAATGCCCCCTTGTGCCCGTCACCTTCCTTGGTATAAACAGATCCTCAGCGAGATATTTGTATTGTCCCCTTATATACTTATACATGGTTATTAGATCGCCCCTCAGTCGTCTTTTTTCTAGACTAAATAATCCTAATTTCGCTAATCTATCTGGGTATTGTAGTTCTCCCATTCCCTTTATTAATTTTGTTGCCCTCCTTTGTACTCTCTCTAGTTCCATTATATCCTTCCTGAGCACCGGTGCCCAAAACTGGACACAGTACTCCATGTGCGGTCTAACTAGGGATTTGTACAGAGGCAGTATAATGCTCTCATCATGTGTATCCAGACCTCTTTTAATGCACCCCATGATCCTGTTTGCCTTGGCAGCTGCTGCCTGGCACTGGCTGCTCCAGGTAAGTTTATCATTAACTAGGATCCCCAAGTCCTTCTCCCTGTCAGATTTACCCAGTGGTTTCCCGTTCAGTGTGTAATGGTGATATTGATTCCCTCTTCCCATGTGTATAACCTTACATTTATCATTGTTAAACCTCATCTGCCACCTTTCAGCCCAAGTTTCCAACTTATCCAGATCCATCTGTAGCAGAATACTATCTTCTCTTGTATTAACTGCTTTACATAGTTTTGTATCATCTGCAAATATCGATATTTTACTGTGTAAACCTTCTACCAGATCATTAATGAATATGTTGAAGAGAACAGGTCCCAATACTGACCCCTGCGGTACCCCACTGGTACTTGGTGCGTTCCGCCGGTCCTTAACAGCATCTTGGTAGTTAGCACTAATACTTCACTCCATACTTACCCTGCAGGATTTTTTCCCTTACTGCCAAGTGAACTTTCCTTTGTCTCTATTATTGATGTATTCATTCAAGAAGTGCCTACGTATAGTGCAATCCATAGTCTTCCTTGATTTCAAAAGGCCAAATCAATGCTGAAAATGATCATTTTTAAGTATTAAAATTATATTAACTCGTATGTTGAGAAAGCTGCCATGTTACGAAAAACAGTCAATGACAAAACATTCCCCTGTAATCGTGGGTGCCTATTCCTTTGTAAACCAGCAACATAAACAATTGAAGAAAAAGGAATTGACGCACAACCACTGAAAAGCTTTTCTTCTTCTTTTTTTTCGAAATCCATTAAAAGTTATACAAATTATAAAATGTCATTACCTTTGGTCACAGACTTATGCATTTGTGGCATACAAAGCACTCTTATTCATAGTCTGACAGTACTTTTAATGCATTTCTAATAAAGAAGAAACAAAACTTTTGTATTTTTAGTGGTTGGGCCATTAAAATAACCCTATACAAAATATCTTTCTGTATTTTATGAGGGTTGAGAGTGAGTTAAAATAATAAGATATTGTAATATCTTTTATACACACTAGTCCTAGGCCCCTATCTGTCCTTACACTATATTTATATTATTTATTATGCTTTACTTGTATACTGCCATCATTGTTAGTAGTCGAGTTTCCTCTGCTGCACAGGGGGAATCTCGATCCGTCTCCGCTGCGGTCTCCCATTCTCCTCCAGCCGCAGTGGAGTCTGCTCAGCAGTGATCCCAGCGTCTTGCTCAGTCTGACTCTGTGCGAAGAGTTACTGCTGCTTTTCCTGCTTCTGCCATTGAAGCCAGTGCTGGGCAGCGGCGAGTGGACGTTTCTGGATCTAAGTCCTTATTTGCACACACTGAGCATGCCCAGGGCAAGATCTCCTGTTGGAGATCGAGGGTCACATGCTCAGGTACTGCAGCACATCCCATTGGTCCTTTTGGCAGGTCCTGAAAGGGCAAAACTTCTGTAGCTGTTTCCTGTGCTGCAGCTATATAAACTGCGCATGACCGCACGGCCATGCGCTAGTATTGTCTTGTAAATATGTGTGTGTGTTGTGAGTGAAAGTCGCTCTTTAAATAACCCTCCCTATTGAATGTCTGTTCGCGGAAGGTGTATGTTTGCTATCTAGCGCCCGACTTATCCAACAGCACGTAACACACATTACAGCTACCAGTTGCTGTGTCCGCCTGTACGGCACCGTGCGCTTGCTCTGCGCTTTCCTGACCAAAGCCTGGGTGGTTAGTGGCGTCCGTCTGTGCGGCACCGCACGCACTCTTGTGCCTTTATATTTTATTTAGTTTCCTTACACACCCAGTTGTGGTGTTGTGCCAGCAAGTGTCTAATCGGACTTCAATCCTAGTTGGGGTTGAGTTCGCTGACTACTTGCTCGCGCTCTATGTGCGGTACCGCGGTCCTGTGACGCAACAGGATCGCTTCCTTCACGCAGGGTGTAGTTAACCCGTGCGTGTATACTTGTAGTACCGCCATATAGTCCGTCTTACTAGCAGCAGGGTTTTTACCTGCACGGTGGACCTCGGACTGCGAACGCACCTAGTTCCATTTCATCTTGTACTTGGTGCGTTCCGCCAGTCCTAACATAATACTAGCGCCAAGGTCTGGCTAGTAAATGGCGGACGATCAGCGTTTACAGCGGTACATCCAGCAGCTGGAGGGAAGGTTGGCGGCTCTAGAGCGTTCAACCTCAGCTGTGGATGTCACTGCTGTCGCTGTTCAGGCTGCTAGCGTGGCTGCAGCTACCTTGTCCACTTCCACCCCTGTTCCGACTCTATCTCGCCTCCCGCTACCAGAGAAATTTTCTGGTGACAGTAAGTCTTGTAGGGGTTTCGTGAGTCAGTGCTCTATACATCTCGAGCTTCTGGCCTCTCGTTTCCCTACAGAGTGGGCAAAGGTTGGGTTTATCGTGTCTCTCCTGTCAGACAGGGCGTTGCAGTGGGCTACGCCGCTGTGGGAGCGTGGCGATCATGTGGTGCAGAGTGCTCCGTTATTCCTGAGCACTCTGAAACAGGTCTTTTTAGGACCTCGTGTCACCCATGATACGGCGCTCCAACTGTTGGCATTGACTCAGGGCTCGTCCTTGGTCAGCCATTTTGCTGTACACTTCCGCACCCTAGCATCTAAGCTGGAGTGGTCGGATAAAGCCCTCATTCCTATATTTTGGAGGGGGCTGGCTGACCACGTTAAGGACGCCCTGGCCACTAGGGAGATTCCCGCCACACTGGAGGAATTAATAACAGTATCCACTCGTATTGACCTCCGTTTTCACGAGCGGAGGTTAGAGCGAGCCCAGTGTAGGCAGAGGTTTCGGCTGGCTCCCACCTTCGCCAAACCTTTGGAATCTCCAGACCAGGCCCCTGAGTCCCATGAGCCTATGGTAGTGTCACGAGCGGGATCTAAGTCCCGGACCGCTCGTGCACTCCAGGTTTGTCATGTGTGCCAGCAGTCAGGACATCTTGCCACCAGATGTCCCCAGCGGTCGAGGAAACGTCAGCGTCTAGTGGTAGTAGGTGGAGGTACACTAGACACGGCGACGTTTGCCTCCAAATTGTCCTTTAAGGGGACAATAACATTAGGCTCATCCTCCCACTCGGTAGAGCTCTGCGTGGATTCTGGGGCGGAGGGCAATTTTATGTCTTCTGCCTTCGCCCAACGTCACGCAATACCCCTGGTTATGCTACCTCAACCAGTAACGGTACGAGTGGTGAATGGGTCGACACTGCCCTCACAGATAACACATCAGACCATCCCTTTTACCCTGTCCGTGTCGCCATCCCATCAGGAGATTATATCTCTGCTCATCATTCCTGAGGGAATTGATGAGGTCCTGTTGGGGATACCTTGGCTACGGTACCACTTTCCTCACATCGAGTGGTCCTCTGGCAGAATTCTGGGATGGGGTGAATCTTGTGGGGGTAGGTGTCACCGAGAGAGCGTTCAGGTTGCTACTACAGAGGTACCCGCAGATCTATCCTCTCTCCCCAAGCAATATTGGTCTTATGCAGACGTGTTCTCCAAAAAGGCGAGGGAGACCCTTCCGCCCCATCGCCCCTATGACTGTCCTATTGATCTCTTGCCTGGTGCTGAGCCTCCCCGGGGTCGAGTCTATCC
This sequence comes from Ranitomeya imitator, assembly GCF_032444005.1. Classification (NCBI taxonomy): domain Eukaryota; kingdom Metazoa; phylum Chordata; class Amphibia; order Anura; family Dendrobatidae; genus Ranitomeya; species Ranitomeya imitator. The sequence goes on along the minus strand of NC_091285.1, from coordinate 326,077,546 downwards.
ATTATCTCTCCCGGAGATGGAGGCAATGTCTCAGTACATTCAAGAGAATCTGGAAAGAGGGTTCATCAGAAAGTCGGTGTCACCTGCTGGGTCAGGGTTCTTTTTCGTGCAGAAGAAGAATGGGGAACTACGTCCATGCATAGACTACAGGGGTCTTAACGCTATCACCGTTTAAAACAAGTATCCTTTGCCCTTGATATCTGAGCTTTTCGATAGGCTTCGGGGAGCAAGGGTGTTTACTAAACTAGATCTGCGGGGTGCTTACAACCTGATTCGCATCCGTGAGGGGGACGAATGGAAAACGGCGTTTAACACCAGAGATGGGCACTATGAGTATCTGGTAATGCCCTTCGGGCTCTGTAATGCCCCAGCCGTTTTCCAAGACTTTGTCAACGACATCTTCCGGGATATGCTTTCCACCTCAGTTGTAGTCTATCTGGATGATATTCTCATCTTTTCTCCAGATATTGACTCCCACCGGAGAGATGTTGGCAGAGTCTTCGACCTCCTACGGGCAAACTCTCTTTATGCAAAGTTGGAGAAGTGTATGTTTGAGCAGGAGTCTTTACCTTTCCTGGGCTATATCATCTCCGCCCAGGGATTGGCTATGGATCCTGCCAAACTACAGGCTGTGATGGACTGGCAAGAGCCCCATTCTCTTAAAGCGGTGCAGCGCTTTATGGGGTTCATAAACTATTACCGCCAGTTCATTCCCCACTTCTCAACTCTGCTAGCTCCCTTGGTAGCCCTCACCAAGAAGGGAGCGAATCCCAAATTGTGGTCGGAAGAGGTCTCCAAGGCCTTCACTTCTATTAAGTCCCACTTTGCTAGCGCTCCCATCTTACATCGTCCCGATGTGGATAAGCCATTCCTAATGGAGGTGGATGCCTCGTCCGTTGGTGCTGGAGCAGTCCTCTATCAAAAGGATGCTCAAGGTCGGAAGCATCCATGCTTCTTCTTCTCTAAGACCTTCACGCCAGCGGAGAGAAACTACTCCATCGGGGACAGGGAGTTGCTAGCAATGAAGTTGGCCTTTTTGGAGTGGAGACACCTTCTGGAAGGTGCGCGGTTTCCCTTCCAAGTTTTCACGGACCACAAAAATTTGGTCTATTTGCAGACAGCCCAGCGGCTAAATTCTCGCCAGGCCAGATGGTCCCTGTTCTTCTCCCGGTTCCACTTTTCTCTTCATTATCTCGCCGGGAAGAAGAATATCCATGCTGACGCTCTCTCTCGCTCCCTTATGTCAACTGAGGAGGAGGAAGAGGAGCCTCGGCTTATTGTCCCTTCCGAGAGCCTGAGAACCATAGCGCCGGTTTCGCTAGAGTCTGTGCCTCCGGGCAAGACTTTTGTGCCCATTAATTTGCGACCGGAGGTTCTCTCTTGGGCTCATTCGTCCAGGGTGGGTGGACACTTTGGGACAAAGAGGACATCTGAGCTACTGGCGAGGAAGTACTGGTGGCCGCATATGGCCCGAGATGTCAGAGATTACGTTCTGGCGTGTGTCTCATGCGCCAAAAATAATTCTCCTCGACAACGGCCATCTGGGTTACTCTATCCCTTGCCGGTGGCAGATAGGCCCTGGGAGATGGTCGGGATGGACTTTGTAGTGGGTTTGCCCAAGTCGCGCTGCTGTACCGTCATTTGGGTTATTACCGATCATTTCTCGAAAATGGTGCATTTGGTGCCGCTCCCACGGTTACCTTCTGCACGGGCCTTGGCAGCGTTGTTCATAAGACACATCTTCCGCCTACACGGCATGCCAGACAAAATTGTCAGTGACCGGGGTCCCCAGTTTGCGTCTCGGTTCTGGAGAGAGCTTTGTCGTCTTCTCAGCATTGAGTTAAATCTCTCTTCCGCATATCATCCCGAGACAAATGGGTTGGTAGAGAGGGCCAACCAGACCTTGGTCACATACCTGCGACATTTTGTTTCAGCCAGGCAGGATGACTGGGCATCCTTGCTATCATGGGCAGAGTTTGCACTGAACAACGCCGTAGCCGACTCCACTGGACAAACCCCATTCCTCCTCAACTATGGTCAGCATCCACGGATACCTGTGCCTATGCCCGTGTCTTCCGCCGACTCCAGGGTGGCAGACTGTGCTGTGGAGGCACGGGATATTTGGGACCGCACTCAGGATGCCATTTGGGCCTCTAAGGAGACAATGAGGTCCTCTGCCGATGCTCATCGGCGCCCCGCTCCTTTCTCCTGGCGACTTGGTGTGGTTCTCCGCCCGTAACATCAGGCTGCGAGTTGAGTCCACTAAATTTGCTCCTCGCTACTTGGGCCCATTCAAGGTCCTCGAGCAGGTTAATCCTGTGGTCTATCGTTTGGCCCTTCCGCCATGCCTGGGTATCACCGACACCTTTCATGTGTCCCTCTTGAAACCCGTGTATATGTCCCGGTTCTCCGAGTCATCTGCTGGGACATCGGGTTCGTCTACGGACGATTATGAGGTGAACGCTATTTTATTTGGTAGACTGGAAGGGTTATGGCCCCGAGGACAGGTCCTGGGAGCCTGTTGAGCACATTCGGGCCCCGCAGCTTAGCGAGGTCCAAGGAGGGGGGGGGCCCTAGGAGGGGGGGTAATGTTAGGAGTCGAGTTTCCTCTGCTGCACAGGGGGAATCTCGATCCGTCTCCGCTGTGGTCTCCCATTCTCCTCCAGCCGCAGTGGAGTCTGCTCAGCAGGGACGTCGATCCCACCGTCTCGCTCAGTCTGACTCTGTGCGAAGAGTTACTGCTGCTTTTCCTGCTTCTGCCATTGAAGCCAGTGCTGGGCAGCGGCAAGTGGACGTTTCTGGATCTAAGTCCTTATTTGCACACACTGAGCATGCCCAGGGCAAGATCTCCTGTTGGAGATCGAGGGTCACATGCTCAGGTACTGCAGCACATCCCATTGGTCCTTTTGGCAGGTCCTGAAAGGGCAAAACTTCTGTAGCTGTTTCCTGTGCTGCAGCTATATAAACTGCGCATGACCGCACGGCCATGCGCTAGTATTGTCTTGTAAATATGTGTGTGTGTTGTGAGTGAAAGTCGCTCTTTAAATAACCCTCCCTATTGAATGTCTGTTCGCGGAAGGTGTATGTTTGCTATCTAGCGCCCGACTTATCCAACAGCACGTAACACACATTACAGCTACCAGTTGCTGTGTCCGCCTGTACGGCGCCGTGCGCTTGCTCTGCGCTTTCCTGACCCAAGCCTGGGTGGTTAGTGGCGTCCGTCTGTGCGGCACCGCACGCACTCTTGTGCCTTTATATTTTATTTAGTTTCCTTACACACCCAGTTGCGGTGTTGTGCCAGCAAGTGTCTAATCGGACTTCAATCCTAGTTGGGGTTGAGTTCGCTGACTACTTGCTCGCGCTCTATGTGCGGTACCGCGGTCCTGTGACGCAACAGGATCGCTTCCTTCACGCAGGGTGTAGTTAACCTGTGCGTGTATACTTGTAGTACCGCCATATAGTCCGTCTTACTAGCAGCAGGGTTTTTACCTGCACGGTGGACCTCGGACTGCGAACGCACCTAGTTCCATTTCATCTTGTACTTGGTGTGTTCCGCCAGTCCTAACAATCATATTCCACAGTGCTTTACAGACATTATTTATCGCTGTCCCCAAAGGAAGTCAGAATTCCCTATTAATATGTTTTGGGTGTGTGGGAGGAAAGCCGGAGGAAAAGCATACAAATATGAGGAAAACATACAAACTCCTTGAAGATGTTGTCCTTCGTGGGACATGATCCCAGCACTGCAAAGCAACAGTGCTAACCACTGAGCAACCATGCTGTAACTTCTAGGTCTTTAGTGCTGTTTCTACTGATGCTTCCTTATAGACGTGAGGTCAATGATTGAGCTGCACATAATTATGTGGTGGCAATGCATGTATGTGACATCAATGATGTGTCACATAGGGGGCAGTGCATGTCACTGGCTTCAGCTCTTGGAAAAGCCTAAAACTAGTGCCAAGAGATTAAGGAGCTGCTGAAGTTGCAGAAGCGACATAAGGACTAACGACTTAACATGGGAAAGTATAATGTTTTTTGTTTTTATTTAAAATTGAGCCCCTTCCATATCTTCTATTATTATGTTTTGGGGTCTGGAGACACCTCAGTACATAACAAATGTATTTTTAAAGCAATTAGAGTACTTTAAATTCTGAAAGATATTATGTGCACCGCATTTATTAGAGGTCTTTTCTGCAGTTTTAGGGCTTTTTGAGGTTAAACATTGACTCTATTGTGAGCATTGTCTGATTCATTTGTAACATCGATTTTTGCTGTTTTTATTGTTTTTACATTTTGTGATTTTTTTCTGCTTTTTTATATTATGGTAAACAGTTTTTAATATATTGTTGATCCCCTTTTTTCTTAGCGTGCATCTATTTCTCTGTTTCTGCATCCTATTTGTTTTGCATGTCATGGGTCAATCCCTTTAAATATGGCGGTATCCTCTTTCTACATGTTTCCCCTTTTCTTTACAATGTTCCACATGAACAGACACCCCTCACTCCAGTACATATTATAAGAGGACACAGCAGCATAGGTCAAGACAGGTAATCCACAGGTTTTACTATCCATAAACCCTTTTTCCTCTATCCTTTTTCAGAACTTACAAGGCTAAAATACATGAGCTTGTTAAATGTGCAACTTTGACTTAATCATTAGGAAGATATCGGTCTGACCATGTTTTTAGTGACATTTGTAATTTTTACACTGTTTTGTTAAATATTTTTAGAGGCGTACTGTTAAGGGCTACCTGCTACATTTGCTGCATGGATTTATTTGCAGACATGTCATAAGCCCTGTTCATTGGCTTATAGTTCACTAAATACAGACTCTAAAAAATTAGCATGCATACCTCAAAAATTGGGCCACTGTTGCTTTACAATTTCTACATCAGCATAGAAAAGTTTTATAGTATGTTTCCCCAAAGAGAGCAGGAAAATTACATTTAGCAAAAAGAATTTCACAGCCTGTGCAACAGGCAGACTTTTAAATAGTATATAGCTACCAATTGTAACTCGCTGCAGATTAAAAACTAATTTTCCATTACCTTTAAAGAAAGCAATTTTACAAATGGCTGTACTTCCTGTATCACACTAAGCATAAAATTTATATCAAGGCTTCACAGAGTGAAAAGCATACAATTATACGCTTCCTGTTTTAAGAGCTATAATTTAATTTTTAATATTTGGAATTAGTTTTCTGTATAGTGTCGTAGCTGTTTGCGCTCTGACCCAATGTCAGATATGCCAGATCACCAGTGAGGCTAAATCAGGAGGTTACGCCCTTAATTGACAAGCGCGCTTGGAGAAAAAGGAAACTGCACACATGCTGTGAGAAAAATCACTTTATCTCATCTAATGGAGCAAGAGGCAGCATTTTATACCATTTACAACAAATGTAACTCAATGTAATTCATGTAACCCTCCCCCCGTTACCCTGGGTCATGCTGATCTTTATTTTCCATGTACCCAGAACATGTTGTGGCTGACTATTGTGAACATATATGATAAGAAGTATAGTCTCCTCATAGAGGAGACTACCAGACTACTGCATCATGACTAAACACATCCTAGCAATTAAAGGCAAAAGGCAAATTAAAGGCAAAACATTAACCCTTCTATATCAATTTCCTCCTTTTGTAAATGGTATAACCTCTGCCACAGGGTCAGCTGATGTCCACAAAGGAGCTACTGCCACATGGGTCTAGTACCCTTAAGGGGGCTTTCTACTTGATTCACCCATCCACCCTCAGTGTGAACACTCACTTCCCCCATCAGCAGTGGTCATCCGGGGTCTCTAGTACACTATGGAAGGCTCAGCCTTAGATTCCTTCCTTACACATACACTATTCAATAGCTTATATAAAGAATATATTAGCTCTTTTACAGCTACATAAAGCAATAAACAAAACAATAAAATTTGCATGCAAGTCTGTAAAATACCAAAAAATAATCCATCCCACTAAACCAATTGGCTGGATTAAAAAGGAGTCTCTGTATTGTATTAGTCTCATTAAGAACCTCAAGGAACCTAGAAAGTCCAAGTCGCATTGTGTATGCAGTGTGGTGTTAATACCTTCCTTCACTACAGGGGTAAGGCTAAATACAGCATAGTCCTTGCAGATACTGTGCTGTGTGTACAGATCCAACTGTCCAACAGTTTTTGTCCTTCCACATTCTTTATAAGAAGAGAATGATGTTGAATAAGTTTGTTGTTCCTGTGAACACACTTTAAAAGTTTATCCAGTGTCTCTGTAGAGTGCAATAATCCTGCCACTGCCAGCAAGATGATTAGGAGAACAGTCATTCTGCTGGTGTAACTATCTTTGTGCAGTGACTGACATGGATCCAGGTGGGCTTTCCCTCAAGTTTCACTGAATTGAATGTGGTCAGCTGGACTTTAACCCCTTCCCGACCCATGACGCTACGTAGGCGTCATGAAAGTCGGTGCCAATCCGACCCATGACGCATATGTGGCGTCATGGAAAGATCGCGTCCCTGCAGATCGGGTGAAAGGGTTAACTCCCATTTCACCTGATCTGCAGGGACAGGGGGAGTGGTAGTTTAGCCCACGGGGGGTGGCTTCACCCCTCCGTGGCTACGATCGCTCTGATTGGCTGTTGAAATTGAAACCGCCAATCAGAGCGATTTGTAATATTTCACCTATTATAACTGGTGAAATATTACAATCCAGCCATGGCCGATGCTGCAATATCATCGGCCATGGCTGGAAACACTAATGTGCCCCCACCCCACCCCACCGATCGCCCCCCCAGCCCTCCGATCTGTCCGGTACACTGGTCCGGCTCCCCTCCATCCTGTGCTCCGCTCCCCCCGTGCTCTTGTCCGCTCCCCCCGTGCTCCAATCACCCTCCCCGTGCTCCAATCACCCCCCCTGCACTCCGATCAACCCCCCGTGCTCCGTTCCATCCCCCCGTGCTCCGTTCCACCCCCCCGTGCTCTGTTCCACCCCCCCGTGCTCCATTCCACCCCTCCCGCACTCCAATCCACCCCCCCATGCTCCGATCCCCCCCCCGTGCTACTCCCCACCCCATCATACTTACCGATCCTGCCGGGGTCCGTCCATCTTCTCCCTGGGCGCCGCCATCTTCCAAAATGGCGGGCGCATGCGCAGTGCGCCCGCCAAATATGGTAGGGACAATAAAAAAATAAAGGTTTTTTTTTTTTTTTCCACTAATGTTAGAATAGGGTTAGGGGTAGGGTTAGGGTTAGGGGTAGGGTTAGGGTTAGGGCTAGGGTTGGGGGTAGGGTTAGGGTTAGGGTTAGGGCTAGGGTTAGGGTTAGGGTTAGGGCTAGGGTTAGGGGTAGGGTTAGGGGTAGGGTTAGGGCTAGGGCTAGGGTTAGGGGTAGGGTTAGGGGTAGGGTTTCGGTATGTGCACACGTATTCTGGTCCTCTGCGGATTTTTCCGCTGCGGATTTGATAAATCCGCAGTGCTAAACCGCTGCGGATTTATGGCGGATTTACCGCGTTTTTTCTGCGCATTTCATTGCGGTTTTACAACTGCGATTTTCTATTTGAGCAGTTGTATAACCGCTGAGGAATGCGCACAAAGAAGTGACATGCTGCGGACAGCGATTTTTGTTTCCCATAGGTTTACATTGAACTGTAAACTCATGGGAAACTGCTGCGGATCCGCAGCGTTTTCCGCAGCGTGTGTACATACCTTTAGAATTAGGCTATGTGCACACGGTGCGGATTTGGCTGCGGATCCGCAGCAGTGTTCCATCAGGTTTACAGTACCATGTAAACCTATGGAAAACCAAATCCGCTGTGCCCATGGTGCGGAAAATACCGCGCGGAAACGCTGCGTTGTATTTTCCGCAGCATGTCATTTCTTTGTGCGGATTCCGCAGCGTTTTACACCTGTTCCTCAATAGGAATCCACAGGTGAAATCCGCACAAAAAACAATGGAAATCCGCGGTAAATCCGCAGGTAAAACGCAGTGCCTTTTACCCGCAGATTTTTCAAAAATGATGCTGAAAAATCTCACACGAATCCGCAACGTGGGCACATAGCCTTAGGGTTAGGGTTGGAATTAGGGTTGTGGTTAGGGTTAGGGGTGTGGTTAGGGGTGTGTTGGGGTTAGGGTTGTGATTAGGGTTATGGCTACAGTTGGGATTATCGTTAGGGGTGTGTTGGGGTTAGTGTTGGAGGTAGAATTGAGGGGTTACCACTGTTTAGGCACATCAGGGGTCTCCAAACACAACATGGCGCCACCATTGATTCCAGCCAATATCGTATTCAAAAAGTCAAATGGTGCTCCCTCAATTCCGAGCCCCGACGTGTGCCCAAACAGTGGTTTACCCCCACATATGGTGTACCAGCATACTCAGGATAAACTGCGCAACAATTACTGGGGTCCAATTTCTCCTGTTACCCTTGTGAAAATAAAAAAATGCTTGCTAAAACATCATTTTTGAGGAAAGAAAAATGATTTTTTATTTTCACGGCTCTGCGTTGTAAACGTCTGTGAAGCACTTGGGGGATCAAAGTGCTCACCACATATCTAGATAAGTTCCTTGGGGGTTCTAGTTTCTAAAATGGGGTCACTTGTGGGGGGTTTCTACTGTTTAGGCACACCAGGGGCTCTGCAAATGCAACGTGACGCCCGCAGACCATTCCATCAAAGTCTGCATTTCAAAAGTCACTACTTCCCTTCTGAGCCCCGATGTGTTCCAAAACAGTGGTTTACCTCCACACATGGGGTATCAGCCTACTCAGGAGAAACTGGACAACAACTTTTGGGGTCCTATTTCTCCTGTAACCCTTGGGAAAATAAAAAATTCTGGGCTAAATAATTATTTTTGAGAAAAGAAAACGTTTTTATTATTTTCACGGCTCTGCATTATAAACTTCTATGAAGCACTTGGGGGTTCAAAGTGCTCACCACACATCTAGATAAGTTCCTTTCGGGGTCTAGTTTCCAAAATGGGGTCGTTTGTGGGGGTTTATACTGTTTAGCCACATCAGAGGCTCTGCAAACGCAACGTGACGCCCGCAGAGCATTCCATCAAAGTCTGCATTTCAAAACGTCACTACTTCACTTCCGAGCCCCGGCATGTGCCCAAACAGTGGTTTACCCCAACATATGGGGTATCATCGTACTCAGGAGAAACTGGACAACAACATTTGGGGTCAAATTTCTCCTGTTACCCTTGGGAAAATAAAAAATTGCAGGCTAAAGATAATTTTTGAGAAAATATTTTTTATTTTTTATTTTCATGGCTCTGCGTTATAAACTTCTGTGAAGCACTTGGGGGTTCAAAGTCCTCACCACACATCTAGATTAGTTCCTTTGGGGGTCTAGTTTCCAAAATAGGGTCATTTCTGGGGGATCTCCAATGTTTAGGCACACAGGGGCTCTCCAAACGTGACATGGTGTCCGCTAATGATTGGAGCTAATTTTCCATTTAAAAAGCCAAATGGCGTGCCTTCCCTTCCGAGCCTGGCCTTGCGCCCAAACAGTGGTTTACCCCCACATATGGGGTATCAGCGTACTCAGGGCAAACAGGTCAACAACACGTGGGGTCCAATTTTTCCTATTACCCTTGGCAAAATAGGAAATTCCAGGCTAAAATATCATTTTTGAGGAAAGAAAAATTATTTTTTATTTTCATGGCTCTGCGTTATAAACTTCTGTGAAGCACCTGGGGGTTTAAAGTGCTCAATATGCATCTAGATAAGTTCCTTGGGGGGTCTAGTTTCCAAAATGGGGTCACTTGTGGGGGAGCTCCAATGTTTAGGCACACAGGGGCTCTCCAAACGCGACATGGTGTCCGCTAACGATGGAGATAATTTTTCATTCAAAAAGTCAAATGGCGCTCCTTCCCTTCCGAGCCTTACCATGTGCCCAAACAGTGGTTTACCCCCACATGTGAGGTATTGGTGTACTCAGGAGAAATTGCCCAGCAAATTTTAGGATCCATTTTATCCTGTTGCCCTTGTGAAAATGAAAAAATTGAGGCTAAAAGAATTTTTTTGTGAAAAAAAAACTACTTTTTCATTTTTACAGATCAATTTGTGAAGCACCTGGGGGTTCAAAGTGCTCACTATGCATCTAGATAAGTTCCTTGGGGGGTCTAGTTTCCAAAATGGGGTCACTTGTGGGGGAGCTCCAATGTTTAGGCACACAGGGGCTTTCCAAACGCGACATGGTGTCCGCTAACGATGGAGATAATTTTTCATTCAAAAAGTCAAATGGCGCTCCTTCCCTTCCGAGCCTTACCATGTGCCCAAACAGTGGTTTACTCCCACATGTGAGGTATTGGTGTACTCAGGAGAAATTGCCCAGCAAATTTTAGGATCCATTTTATCCTGTTGCCCTTGTGAAAATGAAAAAATTGAGGCTAAAAGAATTTTTTTGTGAAAAAAAAACTACATTTTCATTTTTACAGATCAATTTGTGAAGCACCTGGGGGTTCAAAGTGCTCACTATGCATCTAGATAAGTTCCTTGGGGCGTCTAGTTTCCAAAATGGGGTCACTTGTGGGGGAGCTCCAATTTTTAGGCACACGGGGGCTCTCCAAACGTGACATGGTGTCCGCTAAAGAGTGGAGCCAATTTTTCATTCAAAAAGTCAAATGGCGCTCCTTCCCTTCCAAGCCCTGCCGTGCGCCCAAACAGTGTTTTACCCCCACATATGAGGTATCAGCATACTCAGGACAAATTGGACAACAACTTTCGTGGTTCAGTTTCTCCTTTTACCATTGGGAAAATAAAAAAATTGTTGCTAAAAGATAATTTTTGTGACTAAAAAGTTAAATGTGTCACTTTTGGGTATTTTCAGCCATATAGATCCCTCAAACTGACTTCAAATGTGAGGTGGTCCCTAAAAAAATGGTTTTGTAAATTTCGTTGTAAAAATGAGAAATCGCTGGTCAAATTTTAACCCTTATAACTTCCTAGCAAAAAAAAATTTTGTTTCCAAAATTGTGCTGATGTAAAGTATACATGTGGGAAATGTTATTTATTAACTATTTTGTGTCACATAACTCTCTGGTTTAACAGATTAAAAATTCAAAATGTGAAAATTGCGAAATTTTCAAAATTTTCGCCAAATTTCCGTTTTTATCACAAATAAACGCAGACTTTATTGACCTAAATTTACCACTAACATGAAGCCCAATATGTCACGAAAAAACAATCTCAGAACCGCTAGGATTCGTTGAAGCGTTCCTGAGTTATTACCTCATAAAGGGACACTGGTCAGAATTGCAAAAAACGGCAAGGTCTTTAAGGTCAAAATAGGCTGGGTCATGAAGGGGTTAAAACAGGACGTCAAACTGTGGATCTAGGCTCCGTCTCACATGTTTGTGTATGACCACCCAATCACCTGGATTCAGCTGATGTACGTCTGCAATGGCATTAGGATCTGGAATGGATGAGAACACATGTTTATGCACCACATTAAGTCTGTTCTCCAAGACCTGGACATAGGCTGTCAAAGCACCGTGTTTCATTTGTAGCACCTCTGGGAAGTACAGACCAGTTTTTGGCGAACTACCAAACAGGACTTCAAAGGGAGACAAGCCTGTCTTTCTATTTAGATTTTGTCTCATTGACAAGAGTGCACGAGACAAGCACTCTACCAAGCCCTTTCCTGTGTCTGCTATGGCCTTTTGAATTTCTAGATTAAGTGTCTCGTTTAGTCTTTCCACTTTCCCACTACTTTGTGGTCTACATGGTGTATGATATGTTTGCTGTATTCCCATGGCCTGCTTGATTTCCCTCATTATTTCTCCCATGAAGTGTGTGCCCCTATCGCTTTCTATGGTTTCTATGACACCATACCTGCAGATCAGTTCTTTCATCAGTTTGCAGTTGTTTTATCATTTGCACATTTTACCGGATAGGCTTCCGGACAACCAGAGAAGAGATCTACACATACTAGGACATTTTTCATACACTCCTACTTTGGGTAGCTGTATGTAGTCAGTCTCTGAAATGGGTAGAGAGGCCTGGGTGTCGCTGTCTTATGGACTTTTACTGTTTTACCTGGGTTGTGCTGTGCACAGATGAGGCATGACTGTACAAGTTTCGTGGCTGCGTAACTGAAACCAGGAGTGATCTAGAAGGCATTTACCATGGTACACATGTGACATTTTTGAGGTGTAAGTGGGGCCATGTGTTGCTTGCACCCTGATTGGGAACAGGGACCTTGGTATACACAATTTATCCTTATTCTCTCATACTCCATTTGAGTTCAACTCAGCTCCCATTCTCCCCCAGTGTTCCTTCTTTGTTTGGGCAGCTGGAGGGATTTCAGGACCTCTAGTCTCAGTGTGGCTGGAATACGCTGACTCCCCGCAACCGTCCTCTGCTACCTAGGCTACCCTGGTGCTACTTTAGCAGCCTTGTCTGCCCTTCTGTTGCCCTCTACCTCCACTAAGTCTCAGTTTGTGTGTGCTTTCACCTTGATTATGCCAACCTTGACTAGTAACATCAATGCTTTCATTAATTGTTTCATCAGCTCTGCATTTTTAATAGGCTTTCCGGCTGATGTAAGAAACGCTCTGTTTCTCCAGATAGGCCATAATCATGGGATATTCCCCATGCATAATTCAAATCTGTGTAAATATTAGTGACTTTACCTGCAGCAGCTCTACATGCCTCAGTGAGTGCCTTCCACTCTGCCTGCTGTACCGATATGTGTGGAGGGAGTGGTTCAGCTCGGATTACGTAATGTGAGGATAGTACTGCATATCCAGTGTAGAATCGCCTATCCTGGTGGTGTCTGGAGCCATCAACAAGAAAAAAACTCAAAATCTGCATTAGGAACAGGTTTTTTCATGAACATGTGTGAAACCCACTATCTCCTGACTCATTAGTTCTATGCAGTCATGTTCGTGCGTCATGTCAAAGTACTCTTCCTCACTTGATAATACTGTCACCAATTCCCCCTTTTCTGAACCCACAGGCAGATAAGTGGCTGAATTCAGAACATTATATCTTTTGAGGGTGACGTATTCAGGAATTAGTATTACAACACATTCAAGTCTGAGCTGTCTGTATCTGTCTTACCCTACTCACCCTTCTTTGTCTTGATGTGGTTGGTTCTCTGGTAATGGGTCTGGTGGTGGAAGTGACTGGATGATCAGTGGGGGTGACATACTGTTCTACAACTTCCTTCCCAAAAGTCAATGTCCCCACTACCCACTAACCACACTCCTGTGTCACCTTCTTATGTCATTACATGTGATCTTGTCTGGACAGGATTTACTGCAATTCACTTAGGTCGGGTTGCAGCACAGGTCATACAAGTGTTTCTCCAGTCTGGGTTTGTCTGACCACAGTGTTTACAAGTCCATCTGTCTTGTCTGGGTCTCTGGTTATACAAAGGTATGACGGTAGCAGTAATGTGTCAGTCATAGTTGGACTTTTGGCATGGCATGTTCGCCTTTTTAAATTTTGGTCCCTTATCTTTCACTGCTTCCTTTCTTTCTCTCTCTTTTACAATCTGCATATCTCTTCGGGATCCCTTTGGGGGCCCTGACTACACACAAAACAAGTTGCCCATGGCTTCAACTTATTCTCCAGACAGTTCACCATTATTCTGCAAATGCCCTAATACTGTGCCTGGTTCTTGTCTACGGGCCACACGTAGCAAGTCAGAGTGAGCCTGTCAAGGTGTAGCGGGAAGGCTCCTTGCCTCTCACCCAGTAGACCTACAGGATGTAACAAGAAGGCTTTTTGCCTTTTTGCTAGATCAGCTGACTAGAATAGGAAGGCCCAAATGTGTTAGATCTTTAAAATCTCTAGCCCAGCTCTTTGCCTCCCACCCACAACAAAAAACAGCTGACTGACATAAGAAGGCCCAGATGTGTTAGGCCTCTATCCTACTAGATCGGCAGTACAGTTGGCTTCCTCCTTTGTTGATCTTCAGTTAGCTGTATATCAATCACTCAACTTGAAGCAGGTGAATCTTTTACCAATCTTTCAATCACACTGATGACCAAACAATCACTTACAAGTTTCCTTTTAAAACTAGGCACCATATTTTACTTTCAACTTCCAACTTCAGCTTACAACATTTCTTTCTACTTCAATACAGTACTGTTGCTTTAACCCCTTCAAGACCCAGCCTATTTTGACCTTAAAGACCTTGCCGTTTTTTGCAATTCTGACCAGTGTCCCTTTATGAGGTAATAACTCAGGAACGCTTCAACGGATCCTAGCGGTTCTGAGATTGTTTTTTCGTGACATATTGGGCTTCATGATAGTGGTAAATTTAGGTCAATAAATTCTGCATTTATTTGTGATAAACACGGAAATTTGGCAAAAATTTTGAAAATTTCGCAATTTTCACATTTTGAATTTTTATTCTGTTAAACCAGAGAGATATGTGACACAAAATAGTTAATAAATAACATTTCCCACATGTTTACTTTACATCAGCACAATTTTGGAAACAAAATTTTTTTTTGTTAGGAAGTTATAAGGGTTAAAATTCGACCAGCGATTTGTCATTTTTACAACGAAATTTACAAAACCATTTTTTTTAGGGACCACCTCACATTTGAAGTCAGTTTGAGGGGTCTATATGGCTGAAAATACCCAAAAGTGACACCATTCTAAAAACTGCACCCCTCAAGGTACTCAAAACCACATTCAAGAAGTTTATTAACCCTTCAGGTGCTTCACAGCAGCAGAAGCAACATGGAAGGAAAAAATGAACATTTAACTTTTTAGTCACAAAAATTATCTTTTAGCAACAATTTTTTTATTTTCCCAATGGTAAAAGGAGAAACTGAACCACGAACGTTGTTGTCCAATTTGTCCTGAGTACGCTGATACCTCATATGTGGGGGTAAACCACTGTTTTGGCGCACGGCAGGGCTTGGAAGGGAAGGAGCGCCATTTGACTTTTTGAATCAAAAATTGGCTCCACTCTTTAGCGGACACCATGTCACGTTTGGAGAGCCCCCGTGTGCCTAAAAATTGGAGCTCCCCCACAAGTGACCCCATTTTGGAAACTAGACGCCCCAAGGAACTTATCTAGATGCATAGTGAGCACTTTGAACCCCCAGGTGCTTCACAAATTGATCCGTAAAAATGAAAAAGTACTTTTTTTTCACAAAAAAATTCTTTTAGCCTCAATTTTTTCATTTTCACATGGGCAACAGGATAAAATGGATCCTAAAATGTGTTGGGCAATTTCTCCTGAGTACACCAATACCTCACATGTGGAGGTAAACCACTGTTTGGGCACATGGTAAGGCTCGGAAGGGAAGGAGCGCCATTTGACTTTTTGAATGAAAAATTATTTCCATCGTTAGCGGACACCATGTCGCGTTTGGATAGCTCCTGTGTGCCTAAACATTGGCGCTCCCCCACAAGTGACCCCATTTTGGAAACTAGACCCCCCAAGGAACTAATTTAGATGCCTAGTGAGCACTTTAAACCCTCAGGTGCTTCACAAATTGATCTGTAAAAATGAAAAAGTAATTTTTTTTCACAAAAAAATTCTTTTCGCCTCAATTTTCTCATTTTCACATGGGCAGTAGGATAAAATGGATCATAAAATTTGTTGGGCAATTTCTCCCGAGTACGCCGATACCTCATATGTGGGGGTAAACCACTGTTTGGGCACTCGGCAGGGCTCGGAAGAGAAGGCGTGCCATTTGACTTTTTGAATGGAAAATTAGCTCCAATTGTTAGCGGACACCATGTCGCGTTTGGAGAGCCCCTGTGTGCCTAAACATTGGAGCTCCCCCACAAGTGACCCCATTTTGGAAACTAGACCCCCCAAGGAACTTATCTAGATGCATATTGAGCACTTTAAACCCCCAGGTGCTTCACAGAAGTTTATAACGCAGAGCCATGAAAATAAAAAATAATTTTTCTTTCCTCAAAAATGATTTTTTAGCCTGGAATTTCCTATTTTGCCAAGGATAATAGGAGAAATTGGACCCCAAATATTGTTGTCCAGTTTGTCCTGAGTACGCTGATACCCCATATGTGGGGGTAAACCACTGTTTGGGCGCACGGCAGGGCTCGGAAGGGATGGCACGCCATTTGGCTTTTTAAATGGAAAATTAGCTCCAATCATTAGCGGACACCATGTCACGTTTGGAGAGCCCCTGTGTGCCTAAACATTGGAGATCCCCCAGAAATGACACCATTTTAGAAACTAGACCCCCAAAGGAACTAATCTAGATGTGTGGTGAGGACTTTGAACCCCCAAGTGCTTCACAGAAGTTTATAACGCAGAGCCATGAAAATAAAAAAAAAAAATATTTTCTCAAAAATGATCTTTTAGCCTGCAATTTTTTATTTTCCCAAGGGTAACAGGAGAAATTTGACCCCAAAAGTTGTTGTCCAGTTTCTCCTGAGTACGCTGATACCCCATATGTGGGGGTAAACCACTGTTTGGGCACATGCCGGGGCTCGGAAGTGAAGTAGTGACGTTTTGAAATGCAGACTTTGATGGAATGCTCTGTGGGCGTCACGTTGCGTTTGCAGAGCCCCTGATGTGGCTTAACAGTAGAAACCCCCCACAAGTGACCCCATTTTGGAAACTAGACCCCCAAAGGAACTTATCTAGATGTGTGGTGAGCACTTTGAACCCCCAAGTGCTTCATAGAAGTTTATAATGCAGAGCCGTGAAAATAATAAATACGTTTTCTTTCCTCAAAAATAATTATTTAGCCCAGAATTTTTTAATTTTCCCAAGGGTAACAGGAGAAATTTGACCCCAATATTTGTTGTCCAGTTTCTCCTGAGTACGGTGATACCCCATATGTGGGGGTAAACTACTGTTTGGGCACATGCCGGGGCTTGGAATTGAAGTAGTGACGTTTTGAAATGCAGACTTTGATGGAATGCTCTGCGGGCGTCACGTTGCGTTTGCAGAGCCCCTGATGTGCCTAAACAGTAGAAACCCCCCACAAGTGACCCCATTTTGGAAACTAGACCCTGAAAGGAACTTATCTAGATGTGTGGTGAGCACTTTGAACCCCCAAGTGCTTCATAGAAGTTTATAATGCAGAGCCGTGAAAATAATAAATACGTTTTCTTTCCTCAAAAATAATTATTTAGCCCAGAATTTTTTATTTTCCCAAGGGTTACAGGAGAAATTGGACCCCAAAAGTTGTTGTCCAGTTTCTCCTGAGTACGCTGATACCCCATATGTGGGGGTAAACCACTGTTTGGGCACACGTCGGGGCTCAGAAGGGAAGTAGTGACTTTTGAAATGCAGACTTTGATGGAATGGTCTGCGGGTGTCACGTTGCGTTTGCAGAGCCCCTGGTGTGCCTAAACAGTAGAAACCCCCCACAAGTGACCCCATTTTAGAAACTAGACCCCCCAAGGAACTTATCTAGATATGTGGTGAGCACTTTGAACCCCCAAGTGCTTCACAGACGTTTACAACGCAGAGCCGTGAAAATAAAAAATCATTTTTCTTTCCTCAAAAATTATGTTTTAGCAAGCATTTTTTTAGATTCACAAGGGTAACAGGAGAAATTGGACCCCAGTAATTGTTGCGCAGTTTGTCCTGAGTATGCTGGTACCCCATATGTGGGGGTAAACCACTGTTTGGGCACACGTCAGGGCTCGGAAGTGAGGGAGCACCATTTGACTTTTTGAATACGAGATTGGCTGGAATCAATGGTGGCGCCATGTTGCGTTTGGAGACCCCTGATGTGCCTAAACAGTGGTAACCCCTCAATTCTACCTCCAACACTAACCCCAACACACCCCTAACCCTAATCCCAACTGTAGCCATAACCCTAATCACAGCCCTAACCGCAACACACCCCTAACCACAACCCTAACCCCAACACACCCCTAACCATAACCACAACCCTAATTCCAACCCTAACCCTAAGGCTATGTGCCCACGTTGCGGATTCGTGTGAGATATTTCCGCACCATTTTTGAAAAATCTGCAGGTAAAAGGCACTGTGTTTTACCTGCGGATTTTCCGCGGATTTCCAGTGTTTTTTGTGCGGATTTCACCTGCGGATTCCTATTGAGGAACAGGTGTAAAACGCTGCGGAATCCGCACAAAGAATTGACATGCTGCGGAAAATACAACGCAGCGTTCCCGCGCGGTATTTTCCGCACCATGGGCACAGCGGATTTGGTTTTTCATATGTTTACATGGTACTGTAAACCTGATGGAACACTGCTGCGAATCCGCAGCCAAATCCGCACCGTGTGCACATAGCCTAATTCTAAAGGTATGTGCACACGCTGCGGAAAACGCTGCGGATCCGCAGCAGTTTCCCATGAGTTTACAGTTCAATGTAAACCTATGGGAAACAAAAATCGCTGTACACATGCTGCGGAAAAACTGCACGGAAACGCAGCGGTTTACATTCCGCAGCATGTCACTTCTTTGTGCGGATTCCGCAGCGGTTTTACAACTGCTCCAATAGAAAATCGCAATTGTAAAACCGCAGTGAAATGCGCAGAAAAAAACGTGGTAAATCCGCCATAAATCTGCAGCGGTTTAGCACTGCGGATTTATCAAATCCGCAGCGGAAAAATCCGCAGAGGACCAGAATACGTGTGCACATTCCTAACCCTAACCCTAGCCCTAACCCTAACCCTACCCCTAACCCTACCCCTAACCCTACCCCTACCCCTAACCCTACCCCTACCCCTAACCCTACCCCTAACCCTAACCCTACCCCTAACCCTAACCCTACCCCTAACCCTAACCCTACCCCTAACCCTAACCCTACCCCTACCCCTAACCCTATTCTAACAGTGGAAAAAAAAAAATTTCTTTATTTTTTTATTGTCCCTACCTATGGGGGTGACAAAGGGGGGGGGTCATTTATTATTTTTTTTATTTTGATCACTGAGATAGATTATATCTCAGTGATCAAAATGCACTTTGGAACGAATCTGCCGGCCGGCAGATTCGGCGGGCGCACTGCGCATGCGCCCGCCATTTTGGAAGATGGCGGCGCCCGGGAGAAGAAGGACGGGACCACGGCTGGATCGGTAAGTATGATAGGGTGGGGGGGGACCACGGGGGGGGGATCGGAGCACGGGGGGGGGAATCGGAGCGCGGGAGGGGTGGAACGGAGCGCGGGGGGCGTGGAACGGAGCACGGGGGGGCTGGAATGGAGCACGGGGGGGTGGAACGGAGCACGGGGGGGGGTGGATCGGAGTGCAGGGGGGGTGATTGGAGCACGGGGGGGTGATTGGAGCACGGGGGGAGCGGGCACGAGCACGGGGGGGGAGCGGAGCACAGGACGGAGGGGAGCCGGAGCAGTGTACCGGCCAGATCGGGGGGGTGGGGGGGCGATCGGAGGGGTGGGGTGGGGGCACACTTGTATTTCCAGCCATGGCCGATGATATTTCAGCATCGGCCATGGCTGGATTGTAATATTTCACCCGTTATAATGGGTGAAATATTACAAATCGCTCTGATTGGCAGTTTCACTTTCAACAGCCAATCAGAGCGATCGTAGCCACGAGGGGGTGAAGCCACCCCCCCTGGGCTAAACTACCACTCCCCCTGTCCCTGCAGATCGGGTGAAATGGGAGTTAACCCTTTCACCCGATCTGCAGGGACGCGATCTTTCCATGACGCCGCATAGGCGTCATGGGTCGGAATGGCACCGACTTTCATGACGCCTACGTGGCGTCATGGGTCGGGAAGGGGTTAAACACAAATTTCCCAGTGCATAACACATGAAGGACAGAAATACAGAGAATCTTGAGCCCAGCACCATAACCCCTCCCATCAGGACTCAGCGGAGATAAGAACTTACAGCATCCCTCCACACAGAAAGGATAAACTCACAAGCACTCACTCCCATGAGAATTTTAGAAATTTAGTGTCCTTCACACAGAAACACAATATAGCAGTTCTCAGACTTAATTCATTTCTACAAAACCTTCATCCTCTGAGAATCAAAAACAGTTTAGCTATATGGGCAGATCACTGCACAATTTGAAAAATCAGATTCTGACCGCGTCCGGTCAAAACACATACAGAAATCTGTCAAACCATATACACGGGTATATAACACGGGTTTCACTGAATCTCAGATGTAAAGTAAATGTAAATTAAAAATATCCACAACTCATCCAACCTGGACCCTCAGCAACAATTGAATAAGTAATGATACTTATGTGATGATTCATTCATATGTCCTCATTCAGGGATTTTTTCTTTTTTTTCTTTTCTTTCACCTTTTTTTTCTTTTCTTTCACTTTTCAGTTGATTTTTACAAAAAGAGAATCAAAATTCCTTATCTCAATCACTCCGCCTGATTCAGCTCAAAGTGAGTTGAATAATGTCCCCTGTCACATACAGAGGACCACACCTAATGGAACCCCTTAGCTCAATTACTCACCTCTCATCTTATTCAGAGGTTCTCATAGACAGACATACAAGGATTCACACAGCCTTCTTATTTTGCACTTTGGAATTAGCACAACTTATGAAACTGTAGCAGTGTCCACTGACACTCTAAAAATGCCATAGCCAACTACATAAACATAAAAAAACATAAACCACAGAAACACAACCCTATACAATGTACTGACAATCTAAGATGACCAAAAGACCAAAACAACAAAACTGCACAGTCTGTCCTAGCTCTGCATTATACAACCAGTTAGTATATTGACAGATAATACAGATAACCATGATCATCTTATTGCTCTATTATTCAACTCTCATGTGGACATAAACAGACAAACACAAAACTCACTGGTGATGTCGGTTCTTAGAACCATGTTCGCAGCCTTTACCCAGAGATATGGGGAGATCCTGAGAGATTGCAAGTGCAAAACAAAGTGTAAAAATAAATTTTCTCACCTTGCTGCAGCTAGAATTGCATGTCCAATATCCCAGGAAGCTCCACCATACAGATTCCAAATAGGCTGGATACCATGGCCCCACGTTTGGGTGCCAAAACTGTCATAGCTGTTTGTGTTCTGACCCAATGTCAGATATGCCAGATCACCAGTGAGGCTAAATCAGGAGGTTATGCCCTTAAATGACAATCACGCTTAGAGAAAAAGGAAACTGCACACGTGCTGTGAGCAAAATCACTTTATCTGATCAAATGGAGCAAGAGGCAGCATTTCATACAATTTACAGCAAATGTAACTCAATGTAATTCATGTAGCCCTCCCCCCCCCCCCCCCCCCCCGTTACCCCGGGTCATGCTGACCTTTATTTCCCACATACCCAGAACATGTTGTGGCTGAGTATTGAGAACATATATGATAAGAAGCATAGTCTCCTTGAAGAGGAGACTACCGGACTACTGCATCAAGACTAAACACATTCTAACAAAGGAAAAAGGCAAATTAAAGGCTAAACATTAACCCTTTACAGTTTCTACATCAGCATAGAAAAGTTTTAAATTATGCTTCTCCAAAGAGAGCAGGAAAATTATGTTTAGCAAAAAGAATTTCATAGCCAGTGGAACAGACAGACCTTTAAATAGTATATAGCTACCAATTGTAACTCGCTGCAGATTAAAAACTAATTTTCCATTACCTTTAAAGAAAGTAATTTTACAAATGGCTGTACTGCCTGTATCACCCTATGCATAAAATTTAATATCAAGGTTTCACAGAGTGAAAAGCATACAATTATATGCTTCCTGTTTTACGAGCTATAATTTAATTTTAAATATTTGGAATTAGTTTTCTGTATAGTAATGCATAATATTTTTTATACATACGATGTTACATGAATCTGAGGATTTGATGGTATTACTTCATTAATCACTGACTTTTTCTGTGAACTGCTACAACCTATATTGCTAATTTTATTAGACATACTGTCTTATTGTAGAAAGACTTAATATATTCGGTAATATAATATTCTTAGTGCCCCTGTGAAATACGTAATAAGTTGAAGGGTTTGTCTCATACAACCCTATTAATGTTTTCTGCGAAATGTGATCTAAAATATACTCTACATACTGCATCAACTCCATGAAATAATTTCTTGTCATCAAAATGTCTCAATAAATTAGCCTTAAATATGTAGTTTTAGATGATGATTCAAAATAGACTATCATGTAAGTGGACATGATGGTAACACTATTTCTGGCCATTATATGACTTGTACCATGCCTTTTTTAACTTTGAAAGCTCTATCTCAGTTGTTTTTAAGATGGTAGGTTTTACCTTGCTACTGTGAAGTCTCCCATGCACAGTGCACAAAGACATGAGGGATTCCTGCTCTCCTAGCTCCATGTAAACTACAGTTTGGACACACCTATTCATACAGTGATTTTACTTCCTATTGGAATGTGTACAAAGGACCAAGGGATACAAATGGAAACAAGAAGTAAAGAAACATGTAGAAACATGTGTGAAGTAAACCAACATATGTGTTGAACCCAAGATTCCTCAAAGTCCTCTTTCTTACTCTGATTCTTCACATCCTTGGCATTTTCAAAAGCAGCTTCATCTGGTAGTTATCTGGAATAGCTTAAAATGAACAGGCATGCCTCGTCAAGAATTCATTTGTGTATTCACCAGTTTTCAGAAACTGTTTGTCAACATCAGGTGTGTTTTGAAGAGGTAATGATGGCACAGAGTTCCATAGAGTGATGAGCTCTGTTTCTCAGCTGTTTTAAGCCAGAATATGGCAAGAGGCACTCAACTTAATGTAAAGACAAATGAGAATGCATCATTACTTTAATAAATGAAGGTTAGTTAATCTGGAAAATTACTAGAACCTTGAAAGGTATCCTGAAGTATCGTCACGAAAATCATCAATTAGTATGATAATACTGACTTACCTGAGAACAGAGACAGGAAAATAGACCAAGAATTACCTCTACTCCACATGATAATTTAATCAGAGTTACCAACCTCAGAAACCACAAATTGACAGCACTTCAGATAACATCTCTCATAAATTATGCAGAGACATGGAGTAGCAAACCCACCTCAGGATCAATTGCCCAGAAGAGATGGCATAGAACAAGCCTTTATCATCAAAGTGCTGCAAAGAAGACCCCAACAAAGAAGAAGAGACTTGCTTGTGTCAAGCTACAAAAGTATGGTGTAATAGATCAGTGGAAATCTCTTCTGTAATCTTATGAGTGAAAATCTGAGTTTTTCAGTGCCAACTGCCATGCATTCATGAGATGTAGAAAAGGTGAACAGATGGTTTATTCACATGTGGAATCCATTGTGAAGCATCGGTGATACTGTAGAGAGGGTGACACTGTTCCTGATTTATTACAACTTGAACGTACACTTTTCCAGCATGGTTACCACAGTATGCTGCAATCACATGCCATCCCATCATTTGTGTTGCAACAGGACGATTATCCAAAACTTATCTTCAAGCTATATTAGGGCTATGTGACCATGGCGGATGGATTGCAACATCAGATGACATGGCTTCAACAATCACCCGACTTCGACTCAGTTAAGATGGTTTTGAATTAATTGGACTTCAGTGTGAAGGCAAAGCAGCCAAGAAGTGCTCAGCACCTCTGGGACTCCTTCAAGACAGTTGGAAAGATTTCCAGGACACTACCTGATGAAGCTGCTTGACAGAATGTCAAGGAGGTGTAAGACTGTTATCACAGTAAAAGGGGGTAAAGGTTGTAGGGTTAAACACATACTCAGCATGTTGTTCTTTACTCATTTATTCCATTCGTGTTCCTTAATGGTTTTCTTTGGTCAGTCTGAGTATTAGACATAGGTTATAAGAAATTTGAAAAGCTGGTTCTAACATAGAAAATACATTGTATCTGATTAATGAAATAGGATTTACTAACAGAAGTTTGATCACACTGTTAGCAAAGCAGCAGCAATCTATTACATTTGCTGCTTTAGTTGAATAATAATAATAGTTTAACTAAATCATAGATTAACAACACAGAGTTCATTCATGGTTATATTTGGAAAAAAAAATCAAGAATATACAAGTATGTGGAACAGCACGCAGATGCAAAAAATTTTGAAGAAAAGCTAAATCTTGCAATATGATTTATATAAAAATAGTAAGCCTTTCAATACTCTATTATAGTTTGAAACCAATATTTTGATAATTTTGTTTAGATTAGATTTTTTATGTAATGGTAATTAAACTATGATCACTAACAAATAACTTTATGAGAGTTAAAGGGGCTATCCTTTCTGTAATCTCTCTGAGGGAATATAAATGTGTGGAAATTTCCTGGGACCACCTTTGATAAGCCACAGGAAGTGTCCCTTCGCAAAGGATGGATACAGGTCATCTCTGTAGTACTACTCTGAAATACTAAATTTACCCTTTTGTGCCCACGGCATAAGAAATGTATGGCTGTAGCTATCCAGCTAATTGCCAAAGCTTTCTTAAAAAAGGTTGATTTTGAATGCGATCCCTGATCTTATTGTATAGTATGGCATATAAGCAACATAGAAGGCATTGCCAACTCAGGACATAGCTTTATGTAAAGATGACAATCCATTTCTCATGGGCTAAAGTACTTGGTCAATCAATCAAGAACATGATATTTATTCTGTATTTAATACTACATTTTTCTCCATAGAGGGTGCCTTCGGTCAAATATGTCATCAACCTCCTTTCTTTTAATGGGTAATACATATAAATCAAATAAACCCCTCAAGTCAAGAACTGAAAGAATTCCCTTCAGACTGAACTGTTGCATTTATTCCAAGTCAACAATTCTGACAAATCAGCCATTTCAATCCAATCTGTCATACTAATACTTTGTTGCAATATAAATGTTATTTTCCCAAATAAACAAAAATGATTATGCTTCTTTAGTTATTCTGGAATACTTACGACCTGCTTATGGCATAAAAGAAAATGGATGAAAAGTGTGTTGCTGTATGTTTTACATTCATCCTCATACAATGCGATTAACTATTTGTTGCTTAAGGTTTATTCCTAATCCCTCCTTAGCAGTTGTATGTGTGTTATAAATTAAACTGTACCACTGCATAACATACCTAAAGAAGCCAAGTAGCAAGACGTGAACACCGGGAATTAATTAAACAAATGCATCCTTTATTAAACACTATTGAAATTGACATATAACATTGTAAGAAAAACAGATGCCTCTAGTGTGAGGAGCGCTATAAGGTACAGACCCAGCATATAAAAATTATACTGACCAAGTGCAAATATGCAGACAAAATAGGAGATGATAATACACCAATTGACCCTTTTCAGCTGTACAACAGCCTCATGTGGAGACAGTTAAAAGCATAAATAAATGCATATGTATGCAATGAAGAGGAGGAAATATCTATCCCCCAAGACATTATGCTATTACCTTATGATGCCAGTGCATAGAAGAATTTCATTGAGTTAGTAGGACAAAATAATCCAATACCATAGTGTCATAATGGCAATAGTATAAATCAAATTTTGTGCTTATGTCATATTCCTATTTCTCATAGATCAGCGTTATTAGCTAATCATAGAATAAAAACCGCCACTAAATGGAAGTTGGGTATTATAATCAGAAACTAAAAATAAAGATAGGTGCTGACATGATTGTAGCTCTGCAATGCAACTTACAGGTTCAAATGAGGCAGCCTGGTCTGTCCCACATCCCTCTGCCCTGACTCGTGTTTCGTACACCCTTCCTCAGTGAGTGTTGTATGTGTGTTTGAGCTTTAATGCAATAAAAAACGATGTGTCTTACTGATGTATGTGTGACATCTGTACCGGTGCTGGTCCCCTTTACTTCTGCTTCACTCGTTAGCTGACATAGTCAGTAGCCATGTTTTTTTATACTGGGACTATGGGACTATTACTCTGGCAGGTCCAGAAGATGTGGGTATTGGCTTGTGTAGTTTCCTTCTGTCAGCACTGTGTGGGTCTGCTCACTATTTAAACCCCTGAGAATCAGCTCCCACATCTGATTTATCCTTTTCTCTGACATTGGCTTGAATCTTGACTATCTGCTTTCTTCCTGATTTTGTCTCTGATGTGGTCTTTTGGTATTGACTCCTTGTGATCAGCATGCTGCCAGCTACATCCACCGTTGGCAGCTGACTCTCTGGCCTCAGCCCACAGAGGCCGACAGGTCCTTATTTAAGTTCAGCTCTCCCTGTACAGGGGCTAAAGGATGAAAGCCAGGACAACCTCTGGGGTCTGGTAAACAGAATGGTTTGCACTATGTTTGTGGAAGCTCTAGCAACATCTACCATGCTTCAACAAACCATGCAACTTTGACAGTATGTTGAATTTGTTACCTTACCTTGGTGGGTTCATGGACTGGTTCTTTTTGGTGTGAAACTGAAGAACTATGCTGTGTGGTGTGATCTAATTAAACGTTTACACTCTGTAACTCCACCTCCCCCTCTCATGAATATCACGCATAAGCAAAAGGATAGAGAAGAAGATGGTTTTCTTTAATAGAGTAAAATTAGCTAAACAAAAGTGATACGCTAAATGAAAAATGTATTGACCCTCTTAGTTCTGTGGAAGAGCTAAATTATTAGGGAGAGACTTGTCACTCCAGAGGAGCAAGCGGGAAAAATCTGCCCTCAGTGCCCACCATTCTGACTAGTCTCTCTTACGGCTTGTTCCCCAGCAGCTTTTAACCATGTTTTTCTCTGAAATTATACAGTTTCTGAGACATGCCACCCATGGAATGGTTAGCATGGATCAGCTGAAAGGTTACTTTTATGCATACTTGATAGTTTTCTATGAGAGCACAGCAATGCAAATTTCTATTCAAACTTAGGTGAACTGTATAGCATAAAAAAGGTTATTGCATTCATATGCATGTAATTGACAAACAGGAGCTTTGAAGCAAATAAAGCAGGCTATTACTTCACGGTAGTTGGACTTCTGAATGATCAAAAACAATGTCTTTATAGGTTATATAACAACTTTAACTTTTTCTATAGCAACTAGTGAGTCTACAGTCTCTGTCTAGCTGATATTTCAAGGTACATTCAGGCTATTAAAATGAACAGGCTTAACTTTGATCTCATATTCTACTTAAGAATACATTGTCATCACAGTGTGCTATCTGCAGAAAATGAAAAGGCAAATTAGGGCATGCAAATGTATTTTGCTAGAACACACTCTGAAGATCATTTCACTTTTGATTGATACTTAGGCAACGTGTATTGGGTGTTAGAGAAATGTATTTGATAGCTTATTTTGTGATTGCAACATATTCATTTTCAAGTGCTTCTGCATAACAAAGTAAAGGAATACAAGCGGATTGCTATATGAGAGATGGTTATAGTAGGTAATGTTATGGGTTCCAAAAGATGAGCTACTTGGAAATCTTAAATTGTGGATGTGTGGATTTGTGGATCAGGATAAAAGAGCAGCCCAATTTACATTATATATATATATTCTCATTAAGGACACACTGTTAGAGCTAGCGGAAAGCACCAAATAATTAGAGAGATGGTATAAGGTGTAAGGTGCGTTCGCAGCCCGGGGTCCACCGTGCAGAGATGGAACCTGCTGCTGAGTAATGACGGACTATATGGTGGTACAATGAAGATACACACGGGTTAGCTTCACCCTGTATGAAAGAAGCGAACCCTGTTGCGTCACAGGGCCGTGGTACTGCACAAAGAGCGCAAGCAAGGAGTCACAGAACTCAATCCCAAGACTCGGGATTATAGTTCGTCTAGGCCACTTGCGCTGGACACAGCTACTGGGTGTCAGAGGATAACTATAATATTAATTTTATGCACAAGAGTGCGAGCAGTGCCGCTCTGGCAGACGCCACCCACCACCCAGACTTGGGTCAGGGAAGCGCTCTAATAGCGCACGGCGCCGCACTGGTGGTCACAGCAATAGACGCTGTATCGTGTGTTTAGTACTGATGGCTCTGTCGGGCGCTAGATAGCAAACATCCACCTTACGCGAGCAGTCATACACAAGGGAGGAGATGATTAATGAGCAACTTTCACACATCAACACACACGTTTTCAAGTATACACTAGCGCATGACTGAGCAGCCATGCGAAACCTTTTATAGCAGCAGTGCTACAAGACCTTCCAGATGGACCAATAGGAGCTGCAACAGGACCTGAGCATGTGACCCCCGACCTCCAATGGGAGGTCATCCCATTGGCACGCTCAGTATGTGAAAAGCAGGACTTAGTCCCAGAAAGACCCGCTCGCCGCTGAACATTGTTGGCTACAAGGACAGAGCCTGGAAGGGCAGCAGTAAACAGTCATCCAGTATCAGCCTGAGCTAGACGCTGGGATCAATGTCTCTGCTGAGCAGACTCCTCTGTGCCTGGAGAAGAATGGGAGACCGCAGCAGAGATGGCTTGAGATTCCCCCTGTGCAGAGGCGGGAACTCGACACCTAGCAACACACACTAGACAATAAACTATGTACACAATGGTTACACATACACAGTGGTAATATATGCAAATACAAATAGTGGTAGGAAAAAATATATAAACAAAGGGAGCATATCAAATACCGGGTTGATGTTCATCCATGTGTGCACTAGGCCACAAGGGGCATGGGCTGCCAGCTGTTTCATTTATTCTTCACAGCACGTTACTCGACACCCCCTTTTCAAAAAGGATAACTCTTTTTATCACTCCCCTCCTGCCCTCTGGGCTGAACCTAAATCCCCGAACCTTGCTTTAAGAGGCAAAAAACTCCAAAACCCATGAAGAGTCATAATTCTTTAATGGACAGTCTCTGCCTGCACCTCTCTCACAGTCCAGCAGCTTGTCGTGTTCACCCTATTCCACCCTATGTCAGCACAGCAGCAAGCCCTCATTTGTGCAGTTGTGCTCACCTAAAAGATTATTTCCGCCTACACATGGCAAAGCTAATAGCTTGAACTTCACCATCTTTATTCTACTAATAACCTTTATTTATGTATATATTGCAAAGATATTCTGCATAGCTTTACAAGTCAGTCGTTCATATAAAACAGTCAAAAGTTACAAAGTTTATGATAATCAAACAATTAAAGCAAAATAATGAAAAGGGGGTAGATAAAGGCTGCATGAGGCTTTTGGATACAGTTGAGTTTAATGGTGAATTATGTTCAGAGAAGTAGAGAATAGGCTATATATATGAAAAGGACTTTGATTAGGGAACATGATAGGCTACCCTAAACAGATGTGTTTTTAGGGAGTGCCTAAAAATGTCTAAATTGTGGTTATACTCCTAATTCCATGGGGACAAAGGGTATGAGGTGGATTATCTAGGTAGGAGATTGAAATGAGGAGGACAAAGAAAAGATCAGGGGTGTTACCATCTTTGTGTATCTCAGGAGTTAAAAGTTGTGAGAGGCCACAAGAAGTGGCTAGAGATGGAAGCTGGGACGCAGTTGCAGGGTGTGGGTTGTTGAAGTCTTCTTGCATAAGGGTTGGCAGCCGGTATATGACTGCTACTCTGAGGGAGAGGGGATGGAACACCCTGATATGTGAACCTCAAAAGAAACATGGCATTCAATCAACCTGTATTTATTTATTTGATTAAAAAACAGGATTGGTTGTGGCAGCGAGGCTTGTAGGGTTATCGTGGAATTAGCAGTACAGTGGGATATACACATATTCTTTGTGCTCTGATCTAGAGGTGGATATGCCACACGGTCACTATTACTTTCCTGAGAACTAATTATTGTGAACAGCCTGTGACCTCCTCGGATGATTATTGTCCAAATGTGTCATTGTCTGGACGATAGTCGCCAGCTGAGAGCTATGCGCTACAAAGATCACAGCGCTTGATTATGCATGACTCATGGCCTGTGATCTCTGTGATTATTGCATGGCCATGCCAATCTGTTGGCCATGGAAATGCAGCCTTTCTGCCTTGTGGATACAGATGGTTTCTGAAAGCTGATGGCTGTTGCAGTCCCGCAGTGCCAGTTGCCCAGTCACCATTACTTCTGTAAGAGAGATGTGCCTGCACTATGCAGAAACAAAAATGGATAGAGAGAACCACTCCAAAAGAGAGCACACCACTATATAATTATATATAAAGAGGCAAAACTTTTATTGATACAAAAATATAAAAACACTTAAAAAATACATGTATACAACAACATCCCCAGTGCTACTGCCAAAATACAAAAGGTAATGATATATATTATATAGTAAAGATACAAAAATAATAAGCATAGTCATAATGAAAAAACGACCTAGAATATAGAAAATACCATAAACACACACCCTGGAAAGGTATAGAACCGATGGGCAATAACCACTGATAAAACCAACCATGAAGCAACATTCCCTAAGGCAAATATACTGTACCAGAAATACCTGTATGCAGACGCAAGATTACACTGTCAGTGGTCACAAGACAGCAGCATAGAGGACAGCAAAGAGAGGTAAGTATTGCAACAGAGGCCACAAGGCACAAGAAACAGGGAGTTCTGGATGAAAAACTGTGCCTAAATCCACTACCGCAGCCTCGAATAAGTAAGAATCAGCGGAACCCACATATAACACAGCTGAAATAGAGGTGCTGCAGCCGGGGGAAGGTAAGGTCAGGCAGAGAGCAGCGTGGGGAGGAGCCCAACGCGTGTCGCCGTTGCAAGGACGGCTTCATCAGCAGAAAGTCGCAGACAACATCACCATTTCCCTCAAAAATTCTATGTCTGCCAGGGTGCATTTCAACACTGACACCTGGATGAGCAAGCATGTACAGGGGAGTTACATCTCGATAACTGGGCACTGGGTGACTCTGGTGGCTGTGGGCTCAGTCGGGGAAGGCTTGCAGTCCCCAAGGCTTGCAGAGAGCTTGGGGATGGAGAAAAAAAACACTACACACTATGAGATGCATGACTGAACTAATAGACAACAGTGGTTGGAGAACTAAACTACTAAACAGCTAGGGTTGTAGAACTAAACCACTACACACCATAAAATGGATAAATAAACTAATGAATGAAACAAATTAACACCAGAACATGGAGAACTAAACCAATAGACAACAGGGGTTGGAAGACAACAGGGGTTGGAAAATTAAACTAGTAAAGGTGTCAATAGACACCATGTCTTGGAATCACCAGGGCATGCAGAACAAACCTCTGTATGAAACAGTTTCTCCAGTGCTTCTGCCTTCTCCACCTCCTCTACGACCTCCACCTGCACCCTTATCCAATGACTTAATGAAACACATGTCCAACACTGCAGAGAGAATCTCCTTGTACTACGCAGCCTGGGCTCACTGCAATCAGGCAATGTTTACATTAATATGCCTTGGAGATCTCAGTCATACAGATCAACAGTTGTGGACAGTTTGACCAATGGCTGTCTACACTCAACCTGGAGCCAGTGAAGGGTTTGCGCAATAACAGTGCAAACCTGGTGGCGGACCTACACTGGACCAACCTTACACACGTGCCTTGCATGGCTCGCATTCTCAACATGATGGTACAGTAATTCCTCCGCCACTGTCCCAGCCTGATGCGCTGCCGCAGAAACCACTGTCATTGTGTGCTCACTTCCACCATTCCACTTCAGTTGGTATAGAGATCTTTTGCACTACCTGTTAACTGGTTGATATACAATGTGACAACACCGTGGAATTAAACTCTGCACATGTTGCAGCAACTCTGGCAGCAGCGCTGAGACCTGGTGTAGTATGACATTTTTCATACCTGGCACAACGCAGTATACACATGGTGCAATTCACACTTGTGTAGTGGACATAGATGAATCACCTCTGCACCCTTCTGTACGTTTTCTTAATGGCTACTAAGATGGTTAGCAGTGACTATGCCATCATCAGCATCACTATTACTGTCATCTACATACTGGAGCACACGTTAAATAGTCTGGGTGAGCAGGTAGTAGTGGTGGTCCCGCATGAGGACCAGGAAGCAGAGGAGGATGCCTTTTGGGTTAACAATATCTATAAGCTCAGGTCTGTCATCTTAAAGGTGGTTGCCATGGCAGGAACAAATGGAGGACCATGAAAAGGACAAGAAGAAGAGATGACAGTTAGGAGATGAAGATGATAATGATTACCTCTCTTTTGTCCATGGTTGTCAGAAAGGGATGGAGGAAGAAAGCTTGAGTGTTATTCTGCCACCAACACACTGTGGAGTTGGACCTTATGTAAGATACCGACCCATGAGCGTCTTCTTGCAGCAGTATCTGCAATATGATTGTTATCTGTATAATTATGATTTGAAATAGTGCTGACTATTGGGTTGGCAGTGTGTTCTATCCACAATACAAAAGTAAATTTTACCAGCTGCTTTCCCCCTAAAATGATATGCACCCATGCTGCAGTATCAAAACAAGCTGGTGGACAACATTGACAGTGGTTTTCCCCAAAACAAAAGTGAGGCACACAGTTTTCATCACAGTGATAGGCTTCCAACCACAGAAACTTTCAGTCATCAATGCAAAAACATTAGCAGCCTGGCAGCGCTGGAGTCCTGTATTCCAACCCCACCGAGGACAGCATCTGCTATTCTTGGTGTGGGTAAGATGTATGATGTCCCAGCCTCTGACTCTGTCCCAGACACCACCAGGTTCACCCAGTGTGCCATCAGGGAAATTTATCATCCCTATCCACAAGAACTTGTCCATGTGTCTGTGTATTGTGTAACATGTGCTTATGTAATGCGGGGACGGCACACCGAAAAAAATAGTGGCAGCTCCCACAAGCTGAAACGGCAACATTTTCTGGGCTAGCAATCTGGCAATGAGGCATCAGTTCCTGCTTCCTGGACAACAGTTTGGAAAGGCTGTAACACAGGGGAAAGGACAGTGGTTTCACCCTCAGACATAGATTTTGTACCCAGGCGTTCCACCCACCTACTGGGGTGCTCGGCTGCCATGTGCTTCTGCATGTTGTTAGTGCTCAGGTCGGCAGTGTTATTCCCTCTTCTCAGCTTGGTAAGGCACATGCTACAAATTACAGTTGTTTTGTCTGAAGGGCTGAGAGAGGGGCTCTGTGAAACAGTTGACTGAGTTCTCCCTCTGGTCAAACTACTACCTCTTCTTGCCTGTTCTCGTGCTACAAATTATCCCTCTCTGCACTGCTGTGCTCACTAGAGTTGAGCGACCTTGACCTTTTTAGAGTCGAGCCGGGTTTCGCGAAACCCGACTATCTCAAAAGTCGGGTCGAGTGAAATCGGCCGATTATGACGTAAAGTCGGGATCGACCGAAACACGAAACCCAATGCAAGTCAATGGGGCAGCATAGTTGGCAGTGAGTGGGGGCCAGGAAAACACCTAGAGTGCCCATTTTAATGTCAAAACCATCCATTCTTCTTAATGAAGCTTGTCAAGCGTAATTTACCTTATAATAATTGGAAGGCATTTGAAATTGGGGGTCATTTGGCTAAAGTTGTGGTGGGTAGGGCTGGTTCAAGTAATTAGTGGGCCCAGGAAATCTGGACCACGTCACGGCAGTGGAGCAGGGAGAGGTAAGTATTTCAACTTTGCAAGTGCTGTGAACCTGAGCAAGCAGGGGGGGCCCACTCGTTGGCATTGGCACTGGCACAGGGCCCCTCAAAGTACAGCGGTGTGTTTGCACGGCGGGGGCGCCTCCCACCGGCAGCAACACTTTTGCGTACCATGAGAGGCCCTGTGCCAGTGACGTCGCCAACTAGTATTCCTCCCCCCACCTGATAAAGGAACCTGCACTTTCATCTGCACCTTCCTGTTTGTCCCCGTGTAAGGTGGTATGGTATGCGGGAAGGGGGACCTGACTTTCAGCAGGGTCACAATCTTGCAGTGTAGCGTGCACGGGAAATGTTGCGTTATGGGTCAATGTACCAGCAGACTCATCTATCACTGGCTGGGCAATGGGCAGGATGAGGAGGAAACACAGATATAGGCCCAAAGAATAAAGTGGGCTAAATGCAGTTCAAAATTGGTAACACAGGACTAATCAGGGGGCATTGCAGTGGAGGACAACTGGAATGAGAGGCTGACACAGAGAGTAGGCCCAAATCAGTTAGTAGTCGAAATGCAGTTCAAAATTGGCAACAGTAGTAAACAGGCGGCACAGCTTTGTTCAGTGGAGGAGAACAGCAAGGAGTGGCAGACACCGATAGTAGGCCCCAACCCAACTAGTAGGCCAAATGCAGTCTAACATTAACAACTACTTAACGAGCGCCTGAAAACAGAATTTCAGGACAGGAAACCAGGAGAACAGCAAGGAGCGGCAGACACCGATAGTAGGCCCCAAACCAACTAGTACGCCAAATGCAGTTGTTCCGTTTAACCACAATTTAATGAGAGCCTGAAGATAGAAGTTCAGGAAAGGCAACCTGGAGAACACCTTGGAGTGGAACACACCATCTCTCTACACCCCATACCCAATTTGTAGGTCTAATGCAGCGTAGTTTCCAACAACTACTAAACGAGAGCATGATGATCGAAGCATTGGCGAGGAAACCTGGGGAACACCTTGGAGTGGAACACACCATCTCTCTACAGTGGAACACACCATCTCTCTACACCCCATACCCAATTTGTAGGCCTAATGCAGCGTAGTTTCCAACAACTACTAAACGAGAGCCGGAAGATCGAAGCAATGGAGAGGAAACCTGGGGAACACCTTGGAGTGTAACACACCATCTCTCTACACCCCATACCCAATTTATAGGCCTAATGCAGCGTAGTTTCCAACAACTACTAAACGAGAGCCGGAAGATCGAAGCAATGGAGAGGAAACCTGGGGAACACCTTGGAGTGTAACACACCATCTCTCTACACCCCATACCCAATTTGTAGGCCTAATGCAGCGTAGTTTCCAACAACTACTAAACGAGAGCATGATGATCGAAGCATTGGCGAGGAAACCTGGGGAACACCTTGGAGTGGAACACACCATCTCTCTACAGTGGAACACACCATCTCTCTACACCCCATACCCAATTTGTAGGCCTAATGCAGCGTAGTTTCCAACAACTACTAAACGAGAGCCGGAAGATCGAAGCAATGGAGAGGAAACCTGGGGAACACCTTGGAGTGTAACACACCATCTCTCTACACCCCATACCCAATTTGTAGGCCTAATGCAGCGTAGTTTCCAACAACTACTAAACGAGAGCCGGAAGATCGAAGCAATGGAGAGGAAACCTGGGGAACACCTTGGAGTGTAACACACCATCTCTCTACACCCCATACCCAATTTGTAGGCCTAATGCAGCGTAGTTTCCAACAACTACTAAACGAGAGCCGGAAGATCGAAGCTCAGGAAAGGCAACCTGGGGAACACCTTGGAGTGTAACAAACCCTCTCTCTACACCACGGAAGGGCTGATTCTTAGGAAGGAAGGCTGTCGGAAAGAAGCAGGGCGCGTCCGAGGGTGATTATATTCTTATTAGGTATATACTCACCCTCGGACGTGCCCTGCTTCTTTATTTGTAATGAATGTTTATTTGCAATGTGGTTTTGACTTACTCTATTTTTTTGGTAAATAATGATTTTATTATTTTCATTGTTTTGCATCTTCTTGGCAATAATATAAAGAAGACGCGACAGGACAACACTCGGTGGATGCCATATCTGTGTTTAAAATTGAAAAAACCTTTCAGTTAACAACTTGCAGGAGAAAGTTATTGTAGCTGGTGGCCATTTTTAGTACTGTACCAGATTTTTGTTGTATGTGTTTGTTTTTAATGTTAAAATGTCTGCATTTGATATCTCTCCAGTATTTTCTTTTTTATAAGCAAAATACTTATTTTTATATTTTCTGATGTTGGTTCCAGGGGTACACGGGCAGCAGTGGTGTGGTCAGTGGAGGCCTAGTGGAAGGAGTGACCGCAGACAGGCATCGAAGGCCTAAAATAATAACACATGGCTGTAGGCAATTTTAAATTGGTTCCAGGGGTACACGGGCAGCAGTGGTGTGGTCAGTGGAGGCCTAGTGGAAGGAGTCACCGCAAACAGGCATCGAAGGCCTAAAATAATAACACATGGCTGTAGGCAATTTTAAATTGGTTCCAGGGGTACACGGGCAGCAGTGGTGTGGTCAGTGGAGGCCTAGTGGAAGGAGTCACTGCAGACAGGCATCGAAGGCCTAAAATAATAACACATGTCTGTAGGCAATTTTAAATTGGTTACAGGGGTACACGGGCAGCAGTGGTGTGGTCAGTGGAGGCCTAGTGGAAGGAGTGACCGCAGACAGGCATCGAAGGCCTAAAATAATAACACATGGCTGTAGGCAATTTTAAATTGGTTCCAGGGGTACACGGGCAGCAGTGGTGTGGTCAGTGGAGGCCTAGTGGAAGGAGTCACCGCAGACAGGCATCGAAGGCCTAAAATAATAACACATGGCTGTAGGCAATTTTAAATTGGTTACAGGGGTACACGGGCAGCAGTGCTGTGGTCAGTGGAGGCCTAGTGGAAGGAGTGACCGCAGACAGGCATCGAAGGCCTAAAATAATAACACATGGCTGTAGGCAATTTTAAATTGGTTACAGGGGTACACGGGCAGCAGTGGTGTGGTCAGTGGAGGCCTAGTGGAAGGAGTGACCACAGACAGGCATCGAAGGCCTAACATAACAAAAATGTCAATACAATGGTATTGTCAGTGGCAGGCATTGAAGGATGTCAGCGCATAGACTAAACATTGGTGGAGCTGTGAGATAATTTTGCAAGTGGTAGAGCACTGTTTGAGCTGGGGTGGGGGGAAACTGTCTTGTGGCCGGCGGTACAGGCCCAGGGCCCCTCATATTACAACGGTGTGTCTGACGTTGGGTGCGCACCACCACCGCCAGAGACACTTTATTGTACTAGGAGGGACCCAGTGGCAGTGCCGTCGACCAAAAGCGGGCTCACCCACCTCTTCAGACAAACTGCACTCTCACGGGTGCTGTCGCCAAGTGTCGATACCACGGCCCCGTGTGGGGAGTTTGGCCATTTAGTGAGGTGTAAACATGTCGTATGCTGGACAATCAGGTGCAGAAAATTACGAGATTGGAAAAGGCATTCAGAATAGTCCACAGGCAAGACCTTTTCATAGGAAAGCTAGGTGTCAGCCGGGCAAGGTGGGGCAAAAGATTTCGAAATCCAGTTGTGGTTCATTTTAATGAAGGTTAGATCATCTACATTTTGGGTAGCCAGACGAGTCCTTTTTTCTGTTAGTATTGAACCTGCAGCACTGAATACTCTTTCTGATAGGACACTAGCTGCCTGGCAAGCAAGCTCCTGCAATGCATATTCTGCCAATTCTGGCCAGGTGTCTAATTTTGATGCCCAGTAATCAAATGGGAATGACGGTTGAGGGAGAACATCGATAAGGGATGAAAAATAGTTTGTAACCATACTGGACAAATGTTGTCTCCTGTCACTTTGAATTGATGCTGCAGTACCTGTCCTGTCTGCGGTCATAGCAAAATCACTCCACAACCTGGTCAGAAAACCCCTCTGGCCAACGCCACTTCTGATTTCTGCCCCTCTAACTCCTCTGGTCTGCTGGCCCCTGCAGCTCGTGTGAGAACGATCACGGGCGCTGTGTGCAGGGAATGCCAGAAGCAAACGGTCAACAAGAGTTGATTGTTTGGTTGCTAATATTAGTTCCAAGTTCTCATGTGGCATTATATTTTGCAATTTGCCTTTATAGCGAGGATCAAGGAGGCAGGCCAACCAGTAATCGTCATCATTCATCATTTTAGTTATGCGTGTGTCCCTTTTGAGGATACGTAAGGCATAATCCGCCATGTGGGCCAAAGTTCCAGTTCTCAAATCTGCGGTTGTGCTTGGTTGAGGGGCAGTTTCAGGCAAATCCATGTCACTTGTGTCCCTCAAAAAACCAGAACCCGGCCTTGCCGCGCCACCAATTTCCAGTGGCCCCGGAAAAGCTTCCTCATTAAAAATATAATCATCCCCATCATCCTCCTCGTCCTCCTCCTCCTCTTCGCCCGCTACCTCGTCCTGTACACTGCCCTGGCCAGACAATGGCTGACTGTCATCAAGGCTTTCCTTTTCCTCAGCTGCAGACGCCTGATCCTTTATCAGCAGACGCATTAGGGGGATGCTCATGCTTATTATGGCGTTGTCTGCACTAACCAGCCGTGTGCATTCCTCAAAACACTGAAGGACTTGGCACGTCTTGAATCTTCGACCACTGCACACCTGACAACTCCATGTCTGCCATCCTACTGCCTGCCCGTGTATGTGTATCCTCCCACAAAAACATAACAGCCCGCCTCTGTTCACACAGTCTCTGAAGGATGTGCAGTGTTGAGTTCCACCTTGTTGCAACGTCTATGATTAGGCGATGCTGGGGAAGGTTCAAAGAACGCTGATAGGTCTGCATACGGCTGGAGTGTACGGGCGAACGGCGGATATGTGAGCAAAGTCCACGCACTTTGAGGAGCAGGTCGGATAACCCCGGATAACTTTTCAGGAAGCACTGCACCACCAGGTTTAAGGTGTGAGCCAGGCAAGGAATGTGTTTCAGTTGGGAAAGGGAGATGGCAGCCATGAAATTCCTTCCGTTATCACTCACTACCTTGCCTGCCTCAAGATCTACAGTGCCCAGCCACGACCTCGTTTCTTTCTGCAAGAACTCGGACAGAACTTCTGCGGTGTGTCTGTTGTCGCCCAAACACTTCATAGCCAATACAGCCTGCTGACGTTTGCCAGTAGCTGCCCCATAATGGGAGACCTGGTGTGCAACAGTGGCAGCTGCGGATGGAGTGGTTGTGCGACTGCGGTCTGTGGACGAGCTCTCGCTTCTGCAGGAGGACGAAGAGGAGGAGGAGGGGGTGCGAACGGCTACAGCCAATTGTTTCCTAGACCGTGGGCTAGGCAGAACTGTTCCAAACTTGCTGTCCCCTGTGGACCCTTCATCCACCACATTTACCCAGTGTGCCGTGATGGACACGTAACGTCCCTGGCCATGCCTACTGGTCCATGCATCTGTTGTCAGGTGCACCTTTGTGCTCACAGATTGCCTGAGTGCATGGACGATGCGCTCTTTAACATGCTGGTGGAGGGCTGGGATGGCTTTTCTGGAAAAAAAGTGTCGGCTGGGTAGCTCGTAGCGTGGTACAGCGTAGTCCATCAGGGCTTTGAAAGCTTCGCTTTCAACTAACCGGTAGGGCATCATCTCTAACGAGATTAGTCTAGCTATGTGTGCGTTCAAACCCTGTGTACGCGGATGCGAGGCTAAGTACTTCCTTTTTCTAACCATAGTCTCATGTAGGGTGAGCTGGACTGGAGAGCTGGAGATCGTGGAACTAGCGGGGGTGCCGGTGGACATGGCAGACTGAGAGACGGTGGGAGATGGTATTGTTGCCACCGGTGCCCTAGATGCAGTGTTTCCTACTACGAAACTGGTGATTCCCTGACCCTGACTGCTTTGGCCTGGCAAAGAAACCTGCACAGATACTGCAGGTGGTGCGGAAAATGGTGGCCCTACACTGCCGGAAGGGATGTTGCGTTGCTGACTAGCTTCATTGGCCGAGGGTGCTACAACCTTAAGGGACGTTTGGTAGTTAGTCCAGGCTTGCAAATGCATGGTGGTTAAATGTCTATGCATGCAACTTGTATTGAGACTTTTCAGATTCTGTCCTCTGCTTAAGGTAGTTGAACATTTTTGACAGATGACTTTGCGCTGATCAATTGGATGTTGTTTAAAAAAATGCCAGACTGCACTCTTTCTAGCATCGGATACCTTTTCAGGCATTGCAGACTGAGCTTTAACCGGATGGCCACGCTGTCCTCCAACAGGTTTTGGCTTTGCCACGCGTTTTGGGCAAGATACGGGCCCGGCAGATGGAACCTGTTGCGATGTTGATGCCTGCTGCGGCCCCTCCTCCTCCTCTTCAGAACTGCTGCCGCCTGCACCCTGTTCCCCCAATGGCTGCCAATCGGGGTCAAGAACTGGGTCATCTATTACCTCTTCTTGTAGCTTGTGTGTAACTTCGTCTGTGTCACCGTGTCGGTCGGTGGTATAGCGTTCGTGATGGGGCAACATAGTCTCATCAGGGTCTGATTCTTGATCAGCACCCTGCGAGGGCAATGTTGTGGTCTGAGTCAAAGGACCAGCATAGTAGTCTGGCTGTGGCTGTGCATCAGTGCACTCCATGTCAGATTCAACTTGTAATGGGCATGGACTGTTAACTGCTTCACTTTCTAAGCCAGGGACGGTATGTGTAAAGAGCTCCATGGAGTAACCCGTTGTGTCGCCTGCTGCATTCTTCTCTGTTGTTGTTTTTGCTGAAGAGGACAAGGAAGCGACTTGTCCCTGACCGTGAACATCCACTAACGACGCGCTGCTTTGACATTTACCAGTTTCACGAGAGGAGGCAAAAGAGCTAGAGGCTGAGTCAGCAAGATAAGCCAAAACTTGCTCTTGCTGCTCCGGCTTTAAAAGCGGTTTTCCTACTCCCAGAAAAGGGAGCGTTCGAGGCCTTGTGTAGCCAGACGACGAACCTGGCTCCACAGCTCCAGACTTAGGTGCAATATTTTTTTTCCCACGACCAGCTGATGCTCCACCACTACCACTACCCTCATTACCAGCTGACAATGAACGCCCCCGGCCACGACCTCTTCCACCATACTTCCTCATTGTTTTAAAAACGTAAACAAACTAACGGTATTTGTTGCTGTCACACAAATTACACGGT
The DNA here is from genome assembly GCF_032444005.1 of Ranitomeya imitator. Classification (NCBI taxonomy): domain Eukaryota; kingdom Metazoa; phylum Chordata; class Amphibia; order Anura; family Dendrobatidae; genus Ranitomeya; species Ranitomeya imitator. The sequence goes on along the minus strand of NC_091285.1, from coordinate 326,037,058 downwards.
GAGCTATAACTTCAGTATGATTTAGCTACCCCTTTACAGGTGAGTGAGACCACAACGAAAATCAGGCACAATGTTACACACTCTGTTGTTGGTGGCAACAAATGAGAGAGATGCCACACACACAGGACTGTCACTGAAGCACAAATGTAAATATTAATCTCCCACTGATTTGATTTTTTTTTTTTTTTAAGGGAGACTTTAGGAAAAAAAAATAATAGAATAAAATGATTTTTTCAGGAAGAATTTAGAAACCAAATAAAATAAAATGATTTTTTCAGGGAGAATTTAGAAAACAAATAAAACAAAAAAAGGCTGTCTATGGCCCACTGAGTGAGAGATGACGCACACAGGAGTCAGGCGTGGCACACAAGCCCAGAGGCCAATATTTATCTCCCACTGATTGATGTAGTGATTTTTTCAGGTAGATTTTGGAACCCAAATCAAGGTAAAAAAATAATAGGCTTTCTATGGCCCACAATTGGAGAGAGAGAGAGAGATGGCACACCCAGGAGTCAAGACTGGCACACAAGCAGAAAGGGCAATATTAATCTCCCACTGATTTGTTTGTTTTTTTTTTTTTTCAGGGAGACTTTAGGAAAAAAAAAATAGAATAAAATGATTTTTTCAGGAAGAATTTAGAAACCAAATAAAATAAAATGATTTTTTCAGGGAGAATTTAGAAAACAAATAAAACAAAAAAAGGCTTTCTATAGCCCACTGAGTGAGAGATGACGCACACAGGAGTCAGGAGTGGCACACAAGCCCAGAGGCCAATATTTATCTCCCACTTTTTTTTTTTTGTTCCAGGGAAAATTTATAAACCCAATAAAAAAAATAATAAATAGGCTTTCTATGGCCCACTATCTGAGAGACAGAGAGAGATGGCACGCTTAGGACTGGCACACAAGCCCAAAGGCCAATATTAATCTCCCTTTTTTTTTAAGGGAGAATTTATAAAACCAAAAAAAAATAAATAAATAGGCTTTCTATGGCCCACTATTTGTGAGAGAGATGGCACGCTCAGGACTGGCACACAAGCCCAGAGGCCAATATTAATCTCCCACTTTTTTTTTTTTTTTCCAGGGAAAATTTATAAACCCATTAAAAAAAAATAAAAATAAATAGGCTTTCTATGGCCCACTATCTGAGAGAGAGAGATGGCACGCTTAGGACTGGCACACAAGCCCAAAGGCCAATATTAATCTCCCTTTTTTTTAAGGGAGAATTTATAAAACCAAAAAAAAATAAATAAATAGGCTTTCTATGGCCCACTATTTGTGAGAGAGATGGCACGCTCAGGACTGGCACACAAGCCCAGAGGCCAATATTAATCTCCCACTTTTTTTTTTTTTCCAGGGAAAATTTATAAACCCATTAAAAAAAAAAATAAATAAATAGGCTTTCTATGGCCCACTATCTGAGAGAGAGAGATGGCACGCTTAGGACTGGCACACAAGCCCAAAGGCCAATATTAATCTCCCACTGATTGATTTATTGATTTTTTCAGGTAGAATTTAGAACCCAAATAAAGCAAAAAAAAAAAAAAAATGGGCTTTCTATGGCCCACTGAGTGAGTGATGATGCACACAGGAGTCAGGAGTGGCACACAAGCCCTGAGGCCAATATTTTTCTCCCACTGATTGATGTAGTGATTTTTTCAGGTAGATTTTAGAACCAAAATCAAGCAAAAAAATAAATAGGCTTTCTATGGCCCACTGAGTGAGTGATGATGCACACAGGAGTCAAGAGTGGCACACAAGCCCTGAGGCCAATATTTTTCTCCCACTGATTGATGTAGTGATTTTTTCAGGTAGATTTTATAACCCAAATCAAGCAAAAAAATAAATAGGCTTTCTATGGCCCACTGAGTGAGAGATGACACAGACAGGGATGGCACTCTAGCAGAAATGTCAATCTTAATCTCCCACAAAAAAAAAAAAAAAAACAGGGAGTGTCCTTCAATTACTATCTCCCTGCAGTAATCTCAGCCAGGTATGGCAGGCAGCAATAAGGAGTGGACTGATGCACAAATTAAATAAAAAGTGTGTACAAACCAAAAAGATAGCTGTGCAGAAAGGAAGGAACAAGAGGATTTGTGCTTTGAAAAAAGCAGTTGGTTTGCACAGCGGCGTACACACAGCAATGCAGCTATCAGGGAGCCTTCTAGGGCAGCCCAATGAGCTACAGCGCTGAGGGGGAAAAAAAAAAATGTAGCTTCCACTGTCCCTGCACACCGAAGGTGGTGTTGGGCAGTGGAAATCGCTACAGCACAAGCGGTTTGGTGGTTAATGGACCCTGCCTAACGCTATCCCTGCTTCTGACGAAGCGGCAGCAACCTCTCCCTAAGCTCAGATCAGCAGCAGTAACATGGCGGTCGGCGGGAACGCCCCTTTATAGCCCCTGTGACGCCGCAGACAGCAAGCCAATCACTGCAATGCCCTTCTCTAAGATGGTGGGGACCAGGACCTATGTCATCACGCTGCCCACACTCTGCGTTTACCTTCATTGGCTGAGAAATGGCGCTTTTCGCGTCATTGAAACGCGACTTTGGCGCGAAAGTCGCGTACCGCATGGCCGACCCCGCACAGGGGTCGGATCGGGTTTCATGAAACCCGACTTTGCCAAAAGTCGGCGACTTTTGAAAATGAACGACCCGTTTCGCTCAACCCTAGTGCTCACTATGCATACCGCCATGCCAGGTTGGATTAATGGTTTCAACATTGACCACATTGTCTTCATAATTCATCCATCTGGTCCTCGTTCTGAGTAGCGATTTTAGGCTGACCTGATGGCAAATGTGCGTCATGTTTGTCCTCCAACTCTTCAGACATGAATTGACCTTCCCCAAAGAGGCTTTTTCCTGTCCATGGGTGCTCAAATTTTTGTGCATCACTGCACTTCACCTCCTCATGACCATTTTAATGGTGCATGGTGAGATGCCAGAAAAATTACTAGGAAATGAAAACAGTTCTTCGGAGTTGCCAGCGTTGAGGTCATATATCTCTTGGGACCCTTGAGGGGGGAGGAAGGAGGACCAGATTGAGGATTGTGAGGCCCAGCATCTTGATTACTGAAACTGGACCATATGGAAGACTTCGTGGTGCTGCTTGTCAACACATTGGAGCCTTTGTCTGCCATCCAGCCTAAAACATCCTCGCACTTGTCTGGCTTCGACAGTGGTGTAGCTCTGACCAAGTTTTGACTGGAAGCTAGAATGAAATAAAGTCACTTGATCTGTCATATGCCCTTGGCGGGCACCACCACATTCAAGTCCCCGTTCAATAACGTCAGTCTTTCTTCCAATATTGAATGCGCTATGAAAAAAAAAATTCCTGGCTTTATTTTTCATAAGTACACTCACAGAGATATTATGTACAAATTCCCTGTATCTATCAATGTGTGGGTAATTTTTTTTAACTATCAGCTTTATTACACACTAGCTGAAGAGCCCGGCGTTGCCTGGGCATAGTAAATATCTGTGGTTAGTTATAGCACGTCACTTCTCTTATTTTCCCATCACGCCTCTCATTTTCCCAATCACATCTTTAATTTTCCCCCTCACATCTCTCATTTTCTCCCTCACACCTCTCATTTTCTCCCTCACTCCTCTCATTCCCGCCTAACACTTGTCATTTCGACCTCACATCTGTCATTTTCCGATCACTACACTATTTTCCCTCACTCCTCTCATTTTGCACTCACACCTTTTCATTTTCACCTCACACCTCTCATTTTCACCTCAGTATATACATGTTTGTCATCTCCCTTATATATAGTATACACCTGTATGTCATCTCCTGTATATAGTATATACCTGCTGTGTGTCATCTCCCCTGTATATAGTATATACCTGTATGTCATCTCCTCCTATATATAGTATATACCTGTATGTCATCTCCTCCTATATATAGTATATACCTGTATGTCATCTCCTCCTGTATATAGTATATACCTGTGTGTCATCTCCCCTGTATATAGTATATATCTGTGTGTCATCTCCTCCTGTATATAGTATATACCTGTATGTCATCTTCTATATATAGCATATACCTGTATGTCATCTCCTCCTGTATATAGTATATACCTGTAGGTAATCTGCTCCTGTATATAGTATATACCTGTGTGTCATCTCCTCCTGTATATAGTATATACCTGTATGTCATCTCCTCCTGTATATAGTATGTACCTGTATGTCATCTCCTCCTTTATATAGTATATACCTGTGTGTCATCTCTCCTGTATATAGTATATATCTGTGTGTCATCTCCCCTGTATATAGTATATACCTGTGTGATCTCCTGTATTGGACCTCGTTAACACGTTATTTGCTCAGTATTTTTACCTCAGTATTTGTAAGATAAATTGGCAGCCTGATAAATCCCCAGCCAACAGGAAGCCCTCCCCCTGGCAGTATATATTAGCTCACTAGTGTTGAGCATTCCGATACCGCAAGTATCAGGTATCGGCCGATACTTGCGGTATCAGAATTCCGATACCGAGATCCGATATTTTTGTGGTATCGGGTATCGGAGGTGTAAAATAAAGAATTAAAATAAAAAATATTGTTATATTCACCTCTCCGGCGGCCCCTGGAACATCACCGCGAGTTACCGGCGTCCGGCAGGCTCCTTTGTTCAAAATGAGCACCTTTAGGACCTGCGGAATGACGTCGCGGCTTCTGATTGGTCGCGTGCCGCCCATGTGACCGCCACGCGACCAATCAGAAGCCGCGACGTCATTCCACAGGTCCTTAAGGCGCTCATTCTAGGAATTTATCTGAGGAATGACGTCGCGGCTTCTGATTGGTCGTGTGGCGGTCACATGGGCGGCACGCGACCAATCAGAAGCCGCGACATCATTCCGCAGGTCCTAAAGGCGCTCATTTTGAACAAAGAATCCTGCCGGACGCCGGTTCCTCACGGTGATGTTTCAGGGGCCGCCGGAGAGGTGAATATAACAATATTTTTTATTTTAATTCTTTATTTTACACATTAATATGGATCCCAGGGCCTGAAGGAGAGTTTCCTCTCCTTCAGTCCCTGGGATCCATCAGGATACCTTCCGATACTTGGTGTCCCATTGACTTGTATTGGTATCGGATATCGGTATCGGCGATATCCGATACTTTTCGGGTATCGGCCGATACTATCCGATACCGATACTTTCAAGTATCGGACGGTATCGCTCAACACTATAGCTCACACATACACATAATAGACAGGTCATGTGACTGACAGCTGGCGTATTTCCTATATGGTACATTTGTTGCTCTTGTAGTTTGTCTGCTTATTAATCAGATTTTTATTTTTGAAGGCTAATACCAGACTTGTGTGTGTTTTAGGGCGAGTTTCGTCAAGTTGTGTGTGTTGAGTTGTGTGTGGCGACATGCATGTAGCGACTTTTGCGAGATGAGTTGTGTGTGGCAACATGCGTGTAGCAACTTTTTGTGTGTCGAGTTGCATGTGACAGGTTAGTGTAGCAAGTTGTGTGCAGCAAGTTTTGCGCATGGCGAGTTTTGCGCGTGGTGAGTTTTATGTCTGGTGCCTTTTGAGTATGTGCAAGTTTTGTGTGAGGCAACTTTTGCATGTGTTGCAAATTTTGTGCATGTGGCAATTTTTCCGCATGTGCAAGTTTTGCGTGTGGCGAGTTTTCCATGAGGTGAGTTTTGCACTTGTGGCGAGTTTTGCGTGAGCCTAGTTTTTGCATGGGGCGAGTTTTGCGCGTGGTGAGTTTTGAGCGGCGACTTTTGTGTTTCGACTTTTATGTGGCGAGGTTGGTGTATGTGTGGTGAAATGTGTGCTGAGGGTGGTATATGTGTTCAAGCACGTGGTAGTGTGTGGCGCATTTTGTGTGTGTGCTCATATCCCCATGTGTGGTGAGTATCTCATGTCGGGGCCCCACCTTAGCAACTGATCGGTATATACTCTTTGGCGCCATCGCTCTCATTCTTTAAGTCCCCCTTGTTCACATCTGGCAGCTGTCAATTTGCCTCCAACACTTTTCCTTTCACTTTTCCCCATTATGTAGATAGGGGAAAAATAGTTTGGTGAATTGGAAAGCGCGGAGTTAAAAAAATTTCACCTCACAACATAGCCTATGACGCTCTCAGGGTCCAGACGTGTGACTGTGCAAAATTTTGTGGCTGTAGCTGCGACGCCTCCAACACTTTTCATTTCACTTTTTCCCCATTATGTAGATAGGGGCAAAATTGTTTGGTGAATAGGAAAGCGCGGGGTTAAAATTTCACCTCACAACATAGCCTATGACGCTCTCAGGGTCCAGACGTGTGACTGTGCAAAATTTTGTTTCTCTAGCTGCGACGCCTCCAATACTTTTCCTTTCACTTTTTTCCCCATTATGTACATAGGGGCAAAATTGTTTGGTGAATTGGAAAGCGCGGGGTTAAAATTTCACCTCACAACATAGCCTATGACGCTCTCAGGGTCCAGACATGTGACTGTGCAAAATTTTGTGGCTGTAGCTGCAACGGTGCAGATGCCAATCCCGGACATACATACACACATACACACACACATACACACATTCAGCTTTATATAGTAGATGGCAACAGCAGACTCGGTAAAATTTCTGGTAAATAGTAGTGATGAGCGAGTGTACTCGTTGCTCGGGTTTTCCCGAGCATGCTCGGGTGATCTTGGAGTATTTATGACTGCTCAGAGATTATGTTTTCATCGCCTCAGCAACATGATTTACAGCTATTAGCCAGCTTGATTACATGTGGGGATTACCTAGCAACCAGGCAACCCCCATATGTACTCAGCCTGGCTAATAGCTGTAAATCATTCAGCTGCTATGATAAAAACTAAATCTACGAACACTAACAAATACCCAGGGGTCACCCGCATCACCCGAGCAACGAGTACACTCGCTCATCACTAGTAAATAGTAATATTTGCGTTTCTAAGCAAACTAAGCTATTTTTCTATGCTATTTATTTAACCAATATAATTTTTTTATATCGCCTTTAGTACACATGCCAACAGCAACGTAAGGAAAATTATTTGCACTGTTAAGTAGTGATGTTTGCGTATCTCTGCAGGCTTTGCGCAAGTCGCACAACTGCCAACTGCTAGATAAATATAAGCTATTTATTTAGCCAATAGAAATGTTTTAATTTTTTTATATCGCCTTTATAATACACGAAATCTGTAAACTCAGGGAAATTACTGGTAAATAGTGATGTTTGTTTATCTCTGTAGGTTTTGCGCCAGTCGCACAGCTGCTTAATAAATATTAGCTATTTCAGCCCTAGGCGAGGAATATTATTTAGCGATTCGCTTTTAAAAAATGGATGTTTAAAATATGCTGGCCCTGAGGAATATTTTTTAGCTATTGAAAAATTATATGCTGGTACACAGGAATATTATGTAGCTCCCACAAAAATTTGTTTAGTATATGCTGTTACTGAGTAATATTTTTTGGCTCTAAAAAGAGCTGTTTTGTATATTATAGTACAAAATATGAAACCCTGCCTCTCTTTCTAAACCCACAGTTTGATCCTACACTACCTGTATACAACACAATGCAAACTAGCTGAGACCTGCAGCATGCACTTGCAATGATTACACCCAGATGCCTGCTTTCCCCTCGTGTTAAATCTCTTCCTATGCTATCTCCACCTAACAGAAAACTAATCTTCACTCTCAGTAGCTCTTTAAATAGCTTTTTGTAATCACAAACTTTCTCTATATGCTGCTTTCACTCTCCCTACACTCACACTATGCCTTATGGAAGGTCGGCTCAATTAGTAGCTCCTCAAGGTAGACACAGGCACACTGTATTTAAAGTCTCTGGGTGGTTTCCAAACAGTCTCTATTTTTATAGGGGGAGTTAGGCTGGTTTCACATTTGCGTTTAGTGACGCTGCATTTGTACTGCATATAAACGCATGCGTCATGTTTTCCTATATTTAACACTAAAAACACATGCGTTTTTTTTGTATGTGTTTGGCCGCGTTTGACGACGCATGCGTCTTTTCGATGCTTGCGTTCTGCCATGGAAATGCAACATGTAGTAATTTCCAGAGGCGTCTATTTGCCGCATGGAAACGCATGCGTTCGTTTGCGTTTGGTTTGCGTCAAAAAAATACATTGCTGTCTATGTAAACGCATGCGTTTTAGGCACATGCGTTTGGTTGCGGTTTTGAACGCATGCGTTTCAATTGAGATAACCATGTTTAGACACTGATAAGCCACCCCCTACCATCAAGGTGATAAAAGGGAGGTTGTGGACAGTTTCAGGACACTTCTCACCAGACTCTGAGGAAGACGAGACACGGACAGGCCACATCTTGGAGGACAAGACCCTGATCAATGTGAGTATATCCTAGCCAATGCCTTTATTTTCTATTTTTTGGCTCTACTTGTCCTAATTTCTTCCATTTCTTTCTTTCTACATGCATCAGAATGTCTTCTTTGGAGTCTTCATCTGATGAGGAGTTTCGGCCACGTCAGTCGGAAGTGGAGCATGTCAGTGAGGTGAGTATTTGCCTCGTCAGCTTGGTAAGTATTCATTGTCACATCGACACATGTGACAATTTGATTTTTCCTTTTTTTTAGAGCACTTCTACTGAGGCACAGACCGGGCAGGAGCAGCGGAGTCAAGGTTCGGTGGGAAGACGGCAGCGGGTATGTATACAAGGCTGACTGTCCTCAGTGTAATATTCTTGAATCTTCCTTTCTTTCCACTCGTATTTCTTTAATTTTTTCTTCTGGAATCCTTTTGTATGTTGACTTTCCTATTCATGCCATTTGTCTGCATCTTTTTTCTTTCTTTTCCTTATGTAATTGAGCAAACTTTAATGACTTTCTTTGATTTTTAGGTTTCACAACAGGACGATGACCTGATCGACAATGACCTCCTAATCACCCTTGTCCAGGAGCGAGTCCCGTTGTGCTACAGTCGGGATCCACTGAATTCGATCAACACCAGGCTCCAACGTTTATGGAATGAGGTGGCCCAAGCGATGTGGGATGACTGGGACAACGCCCCGCCACGGGTCCGTAGTGCATTTGGTAAGTATTGCACTGCAGTGTGAAGCAGCAGAGACCTTGGCCGTGCTCACTCGACTGTGTGTGATGAAAGAAACTCCCTGGAGTTTCTCTCATCACACACAGTTGTCTGTGCACGGCAAAAAGTCCATTTCCTGACCATAATGTGTTTTTTTTTACCAGTGGACAAAGTAAAAACACGTTGGCGTTCGATGAAGGACCGCTTCAACAAGGACCTGCGTCAAGAGAATCGTGTTGCCAGTGGTTCAGGAGCAAGGATCCGAACGTACAAGTACCATCGCATTCTGTTATTTTTAAGACCAGTCCTTGCCTAGAGAACGCAAGTATTTATCACATGCTTTAGGTTGTATTGTATTGCCATAATCTGTATTTTTAAATTCCACAGGATTTTGCGTCTGGTTAATTTTTGGTATTAATTTCCTTTTTTCACAGCACATACAGCACGACTGTCGGCCCAGGTTCTGGAGCGGTCCTTCATCCGACAGCCACGGACCCGTCCCAGCCATCCAGCAGCGCAGCAGCAGGTGGGCCTTCCACACTAACTGGAGACCAGGGAGCTGGTCCATCAGGTCTTCCTTTTTTGCAGTCCTCTTCCACTGCACCGTTTTTTTGGGGTTCATCCCGGTAGCGGCAGAGGGCTTCGGACAGGTCACTCATGCCCGAGTTTTTGCACTTGAGCTTGGTTTTACACGAAGCAATCAAGGCTTTAGGTGACCGAATGGATGTTTCACATAACCTCTTGAATGCCCGTATCCAGGAGGTCACCAAAAGCCTTGATCAAGTGAAAGCCGACCTCCAGAGGCCAGCTCATCATTTTTTTAACCAAATTGAGCAGGGCATGTCGGAACACCTTACTCCTGATCTCCAGCTCAGTGTGATGCAGGCCTGCAATGCTGCTTACATGCAGGCTATGCAGCAGAGTCGGTATTTCCAGCAGACAGTGGCGGCATATCCAACTGTGCCGTCACTGTCACGATTAACCACAATGCCGCCCTCTGCTGCATACCACTGCACGGCCACCTCAATTCCTTCCACAGGCGGACTCCACTACAGCGCCAGCACCATGACGAGTGCAGTTGGACATCCCACGGCCACCACCGTGACAACTGCTGCTCCTGCTTGGACCTCCTCCACTGACACCACGATGCAGCAGGACCCTGGCATGGCTTTCCGGACCGGCCCCACCACGATGCAGCAGGACCCTGGCATGGCTTTCCAGACCGCCCCCACCATGATGCAGCAGGACCCTGGCATGCCTTTACGGACTGGCCCCACCACGATGCACCAGGACCCTGGCAGGGCTTTCCAGACCGCCCCCACCACGATGCAGCAGGACCCTGGCATGGTTTTCCGGACCACCCCCACCATGATGCAGCAGGACCCTGGCATGCCTTTACGGACTGGCCCCACCACGATGCACCAGGACCCTGGCAGGGCTTTCCAGACCGCCCCCACCACGATGCAGCAGGACCCTGGCATGGTTTTCCGGACCGCCACCACCACGACACAGCAGGACCCTGGCATGGCTTTATGTACCGCCCCCACCACGACGCAGCAGGACCCTGGCATGGCCATCCGCTCGACAAGTGCTATGGACTGTGAGACAGTGCAGCTGGACCCTGACAGGTCACCTGCCACCAAGACACGGCATATGAGCCCACCAAGACGTCCCCCAACCAGGCAAACCCAAAAAAAACCCAGAAAAAAAAACAGAGAACTCTTAGTATTCCTCCTCCTTCACATACCGATTTGTCTGTAATGTCAGTTTTGTCTCACCCTTCCAGTGCGTCTCAAGCCTCTCATGTGTCAAGCCCCATCCCTGAACTTCCAGACCCTTCTAGTTTCATTGCCCCTTCTCCTGCCACCTCTGCGTCGTCCACGGTTAGCCAGGCCTCAGTTCTTCACACCCCCCGTTTAGATCACTCTACCCCAAGCCGGCGCAGTAAAAAATAATTTTTTTTACTTTGTTAACAAAATAAAACAAGTTTGATTTGCCACAATTATGTTTGGTTTATTGTGTCTATCGCCGCCGGCAACACACACCGTGCGCCAAGAAACATCGCCACACACTTATTTTTTGGGCCACATCATATCTCCAGTAGTTAAAAATAAAAGACTGCAGCTATATGTGTGTCTTTAGTATACAGATATGAGGTGGGCCAAAAAATATAACATGTATCTCCATAATCTCTTTTTGTCTATGCCTAGTGTGGCAGTATGAAGAGAAAATGGTGGAAATACAGTGCAGTCCTCTACTGAACAGGTCAGGTGTAAAAAAACTCATTAGTTATGACACCTGACCTGTTGAGTAGATAACTGCCTTGTATAACCACCATTTTCTCTTCTTTATACATAATCGATTACACGCAAATTGAGGGGACAATGGTTGTCACATGCTACATATCTATGCTCACCTGCCCAGGTGTCAGAAATAGTGAATTCATGAGCCTGTATATGTTTATCATGAATTCATTATTTCTGACACCTGACTTGATGAGTATAGATAGCGTGACAGTGATTGTCTCTCCATTTTGTGTCCAATGGATACATGAGAAGACAATCATGACGCAATGACGTCAACAAGCTTACCAATACAGTAACATGGCTGCCATTACTAGCAGTATGTGGCCAGTGTTTTATATCAGTATTTGTAAACCAAAACAAGGAGTGGAACAATTAGAGGTAAATTATGATATTAACATAATAACTAGCACTTCTGCCTTTATCACCCACTCCTGGTTTTGGATTAAAAAAAATGATATTAAATACAGATCAAATACTGCCATTTTTGAATCTCCTAAATGACTGAGTGGTGAAGTACATCCTTTGTATGGCTTCTTCAGGAACGGGTGAGATTGTTCCATAATTTATGGTGCATTTTTTTTGTTAGTGACTTTTGCAGATGCAGTGAGAATTGATGATGATACTGTTTTGATGTCACATTTCTGAGCAAAAGCACACAGGTACAAATAGCAGCATTATTATATAACCTCCTTCAGCCGTTTTTCTGGAGTTTTGGGTAAGGACATGCTAGCAGGAGAAGCAGTTGTAAATTTGAGTATTTTTCTGCTTTAAGTACCGTTTCTCTGTGATTTCCTTGGATAACTGTTTGACCAACTGTTGGTATTATACATGTTTGTCTGTGTGTGTTGGGTTATGTCATTTTTAACTAGTATATTAAATGTTATGTTTTAGATGCTGGAAATCAGGCAGTGGGTGTGCAACTGGTTCATCCAGTTCAATGTTGCGTCGCTCCTTAGTCATTATATAATTGTGGAGAACCACACAGGCTTTGACCACCTCGTCGACTGTTTCCACTTTTAGATTTATGGCTGATGCAAGAATTTGCCATTTAGCGACCAGAATGCCAAAGGTACACTCTACTGTACTTTGGGCCCTGGTCAGTCTGTAGTTAAAGATCCTTCTAGTGTGGTTCAAGTCCCAACTGGAATAGGGCTTCAGTAGGTTTTCACACATCTGGAAGGCCTCATCCCGAACCATAACAAATGGCAGAGGTGGACCTTGAGTGTTGGGGAGAGGCTGTGGCGGGGTAAAATTGAAATTGTTGCCATACACACGCCGGCCCATATCCGAGCTCTTGAAAGTCTGGGAATCTTTGCCACGGCCAAAAGCTCCAATGTCCACGGCGATGAAGTGACAGTCCACATCAGCTATTGCCATGAGCACTACAGAAAAATATTTCTTATAGTTAAAAAAAACTCCAATCCTGTTCTGGCAGGTTTGATAATGCGGATGTGCTTTCCATCCACCGCTCCTAAACAGTTGGGGAAATCACACACATTCCAGAATTTTTCTGCAATTTCACGCCACATGTCCGCGGTGGGTAGGGGTATAAACTCATCCCGGAGTACATTCCACAAAGCCCGACAGGTGTGCACAACTATTCTGGACAGGGTGGATATTCCAAGCCGGTATTGGAAGTGGAGGGATGATAAACTCTCTCCTGTGGCTAGAAATCTGGAAGAAAAACACACACACAAAAAATTGCAATCTATTCTTTTTATGGTGTGGTTACAATAAAAAAAAAGAAAAATGCACAAAAAATACATTTCAGAAAAACCTGAATTTGGACTGTCATTGGTTTAGATTTTGAACGTACCTTAATGTCACCTCACCAGCAGACGTTCCTCGGGTGGAATCGCTCTACGGAGCTGGGTGTCCTGTTGCCGTATGGCTCCTTGGACACGAGAAAGGAAATCCCGGAACGAGTCTTGCGATATTCGCCTGTACTCCTGGAATTACTCCGGGTTGGCATTCAGCTCAGCATAGAGCGTGTGATAGGCTCCACGGCTCTCACGTAGTTCAATAATGGGGTGCCTCCAAAAACGCCTATGTTTTCTCCTCCTCCATCTTTCGCGATTTCTGTCTTGCTCCTAAGCAAAAGCACAGGCAAGAAACAGCTTGAAGCTGAAATCCAGGTTGAAATAAAAGCTCTCCATGCGAAGATCCATCATGACACAGGATACAGTAGCAAACTGTTAACATTTCAGTAGCCCTAGGGTCTATATATAGAGATCCCATCATATACGCCCTCTCTAGCCCCATTGGCGGTGTCTGGTTATCTTGATTTTTCTCTTGTGAAATTTCTCTTCTTGCGCACCAAAAATGCAAACGCAGGAAAAAATGCATGTAAACGCGTACAAACGCAGCGTTTTTTTAGCCGCATGCGTCAACGCATGCATCTAAAAAAACACTGTGTTTGTACGCGTTTACATGCGTTTCTTCCACCACTTGCGGATGCGTTTATAACGCTGCAGATTTAAACGCAAATGTGAAACCAGCCTTAGGATGTTCTTTTATAGTATAAGTTCAAAGGGAAATGAGGCATTGCACAATAATCTGGCAGAAACATGAGTTATACAATGGGTTGTCAAACACATCCTGGGATATGGGATAAGTTACATAAGGGAATGTGGCGGTACTTCCAGCATGTCATTATGTTCTGGTTAAAAAGTTAAAGTTCTCAAGAAAACTTGACTGAACAAATAGAATTTCTGGGTGGTTACAGACCATATTGAAAACAACAACATGTCTTTGACAATTTCTGGGAATCAAAAACTGACCACCGGCCATGTGGATATCGGCATGTAGACAGATGATAACTGGAACATAGACCATTCTTGCATAATACTATTTTCTTCTATTTTATTCAGCATAGAAATTAACCACTTCTTTCACAGGAGCTGTAGTGTGTGATCTGCACGATGGCTATATCTGTTGTAAAACATTAAGTCACATGTGCTGATGACGGATGTGAGCATCATTTGGCATTAAATGGTTAAAGCAATATACCTTGAAAGTAGAAAATGCAGAGTAAAAAGTGAAAAACAAATGGGTACTTCAGGAGTAAATGTTTGCAAAATAACTGTTAGAAATAAGCTGAATGAAATATTTAGAAATAGAAAAGCAAAAAATATAAAAATCAGCAAAAAAAGAATATAACAATGGCAATAAAGGATTAATCTAAAATTGCAGAAGGAAGATAGGTCGGCACTGTGTTGCAAGTAGTGGTGCTCATGGAAAGTCAATGAAGAGTAAAAAAAAGTCACGTCCCGACACCCATATGTTGGATAATTGCTTTTTTATTTCAATGCACAAAGCCAATTAGATGTTTCAGCCCATCCCCGGCTTCTTTCAATGAAAAAAAGCCCAGGATGGCCTGAAATGTCTAATTGGATGTTTGCATTTAAATAAAAAAAGCAATTCCAACACATGGGTGACGGGACCTGGCTTCCTCTAATCTCAAATTGTGTCTTGAGCAACAGTTTTCCAATCTCCTCACCTCCCTGTTGCTAGAGAAGGGGGTAAAAGACACTCCTCCTTGGGTGACAATTATGGTCAGTTTCCTGATGCTGCGCTCAAGTTACTATGACACACTAACAAGCTGTCAATGCTTGTTCTGAAGACCACTGCTATCACTATATTTGCATATATGGAGAAAAAAAGCACAGCAGCACTATGCATGAATCCAGACCATGTGAAAACAGAGAGAAACATTAAAAACGTTCAGTTTTGATTTTACTACTCAAAACATGTTTTTTTCAAAAAATTTATTTTTAACTTAGGGCTATGCACTTTTTTAGTAGTAAAATCAAAATTGAATGTTTTTAATGTTTTTCTGTGTTTTCACATGGCCTGGATTCATGCATAGCACTGCTGTGCTCTTTTTTCTCCATATAATGTAGTCTGACAGCATGCACTTGTTCACATTAGGAGATGCTGGTCAGGTTTTTTTTCTGCATATTTAACTATTGGATGTTGGCTGCCTCCAGCCTGATCTTGCACTCCTCCCATTGACCTGCAGGTGACCGTAATCAGTTCTACCAGCCCATAAATTGTAGGCTTAGCCTGGGGAATGTCCATAAGTTTAGGTTGATAGCCCAAGAGAGGCATGTATGGTAGAGCAGGGACCACTCAGACGGAAGTCACCTTGCCGTGGTTGATGGGCATACATGAAATGGCCAATTTGTGCACTAAGAATCTTCATTATTGATTCATAACCGGAAGTTAAAAATACATTTTTTTGGAAAAAAATTTTTGGAGTAGTAAAATCAAAATTGAAAGTTTTTAATGTTTTACTGTGTTTTCACATGGCCTGGATTCATGCATAGTGCTGCTGTGCTCTTTTTTCTCCATATATTATAGTCTTAGGCTGACAGAGTGCAATTGTTCACATTAGGAGATGCTGGTCAAGTTTTTCTGTATACAGTATATTTGCATAAAGAGATAACAGAGATATATAGAGATGTAGAGATAACAGGGATAATTGCGAAATCCTCCTTGGTCAGGCCTCATTTGGAATACTGTGTCCAGTACTGGGCACCACGTTTTTAAAAGGACACTGAAAAACTGTAGCAAGTTCAGGGATAAACTTCCAGGATGGTGAGTAGACTTCAAAATATCTCCTACGAGGAACAGTTAAAGGGGAATGTTTCACGATTAGAGGGAAGAATGGATTCAATGAAATTTCCACAAATTCTTGATGCAAATTTAAAACTATTTGTAAAAAAAAGCTGAAACTGAAAAAAGGATAGCTTCTACAAATGATTAATGATCCTAAACACGTGTTAAATTCCACAATAGACTATTGCATAATGTGCAAGCTGAAGGTTTTACAAAGCCCCTCATGGTCCCCGGATCTGCACTTCATTAAAAATTGGTAACTAGACCTCAAAATAGCAGAGCATGCGAGACGACCCAGGAATTTCACAAAACTAGAAGAATTTTCCAAGGAAAACTGGAATAAAATACCTCAAACTAGAATACGACAAGTTTTGCTACAAAAAGCATTTACAAGCTGTAATACTTTCAAAAGGGAGTGCTACAAGGAACTTTTGCATCTTCCCATTTTCCTTTCTGCAATTTTTAAAATGTAAAAGAAGAAAATATATACTTTTTTGCCTAAAATACAAAGGAAGTTTGTCATCTTTAACGTTACACCTTTTAGAGATCATTTCATTTTCAACTTACATAATTGTTCACAGTAACTAATTTTGACCAGCAATAACCACACTTTTACATGCCACTGTATAGGTGGAGAGTCATTTTTTAGGTTTCAAATATTCAATAGATCAGAGAGATTTGCGGTCTGGAGAATGAGTTGACATTTTAAAAATTAGAATGAAATGAGCTAGATTAGTTCATTTCATATGCCAATCTTTACACAGTATATATTTATATATTTGCAGCTAGTGGCAATAATAGACTCTAATATGCAATTTCCATTAGTTTTGTAAAGCCTATAGCCTGTTATTCACTAAAATGTTAGACAACATACATTTTTATACTGCAACTTACATGTGGCTTTTATACTATATAATCTATAGGTCCATTTACTTTTTGACATTTGCATGTTTTGTGTAGTTTTTAGTGTTTTTCACTTTTTTCATTGCACCTTATTTTTCCTTTAATTTATACCTATTTGGAATTCTATTTTTGTATATGTCTTCCCCCTTTCTTTTCCATGGTCATCATTGTGGACAAGGTTTCTGATTCCCAGAAGTTTTTGACTGATACATTAATTGTGAATAAAAAAAAAAAATGTGCACAATTAGGCCGGGGTCACACTAGGGAGGAATACGGACGTATGAAAGGCGCAAAAAAAATGCATTCAACACTGACCGATGTTTCTCTATGGGGCAGCTCCTATCTGGTGTATATTTCTCGGCCGCATTTTACGGGCATAGAAAATCGCAGCATGCTGCGATTGTCAGCGTATTGTGAAAAAAATCCTCCACTGAAAGTCTATAGGGGCGAGAAAATATGGATTACACACGGGCCATCAGTGTGACTTGCGAGAAATACGCAGCGGTGTTATACATAAAAGCCGGTAATTCAGTGCGGTGTACAGTAAAATCACAATGACAGGTTACAATAGAATAGATAACATAAATGTCTACACATAGAATAGGTAGATATATATATATATGTCAGTGAGACACATATATATAGTACACACCAAAAGTTTGGACACACCTTCTCATTTAAAGATTTTTCTGTATTTTCATGACTATGAAAATTGTAAATTCACACTGAAGGCATCAAAACTATGAATTAACACATGTGGAATTATATACTTAACAAAAAAGTGTGAAACAACTGAAAATATGTCTTATATTCTAGGTCCTTCAAAGTAGCCACCTTTTGCTTTGATGACTGCTTTGCACACTCTTGGCATTCTCTTGATGAGCTTCAAGAGGTAGTCACCGGAAATGGTCTTCCAACAATCTTAAAGGAGTTCCCAGAGATGCTTAGCACTTGTTGGTCCTTTTGCCTTCACTCTGCGTTCAAGCTCACCCCAAACCATCCAGTTTGGGTTCAGGTCTGATGACTGTGGAGGCTAGGTCATCTGGCGTAGCACACCATCACTCTCTTTCTTGGTCAAATAGCCCTTACACAGTCTGGAGGTGTGTTTGGTGTCATTGACCTGTTGAAAAATAAATGATGGTCCAACTAAACGCAAACCAAATGGAATAGCATGCCACTGCAAGATGCTGTGGTAGCCATGCTGGTTCAGTATGCCTTCACTTTTGAATAAATCCCCAACAGTGTCACCAGCAAAGCACCCCCACACCATCACACCTCCTCCATGCTTCACGGTGGGAGCCAGGCATGTAGAATCCATCCGTTCACCTTTTCTGCGTCGCACAAAGACACGGTGGTTGGAACCAAAGATCTCAAATTTGGACTCATCAGACCAAAGCACAGATTTCCACTGGTCTAATGTCCATTCCTTGTGTTCTTTAGCCCAAACAAGTCTCTTCTGCTTGTTGCCGGTCCTTAGCAGTGGTTTCCTAGCAGCTATTTTAACATGAAGGCCTGCTGCACAAAGTCTCCTCTTAACAGTTATTGTAGAGATTTGTCTACTGCTAGAAGTCTGTGTGGCATTAACCTGCGATTTCTGAGGCTGGTGACTCGGATAAACTTATCCTCAGAAGCAGAGGTGACTCTTGGTCTTCCTTTCCTGGGACGGTCCTCATGTGAGCCAGTTTCTTTGCAGCGCTTGATGGTTTTTGCAATTGTACTTTTGGACACTTTCAAAGCTTTCCCAATTTTTCAGATTGACTGACCTTCATTTCTTAAAGTAATGATGGCCACTCGTTTTTCTTTACTTAGCTGCTTTTTTCTTGCTATAATACAAATTCTAACAGTCTATTCAGTAGGACTATCAGCTGTGTATCCACCAGACTTCTGCTCAACACAACTGATGGTCCCAACCCCATTTATAAGGCAATAAATCCAGCTTATTAAATCTGACAGGGCACACCTCTGAAGTGAAAACCATTCCCTGTGACTATCTCTTGAAACTCATCAAGAGAATGCCAAGAGTGTGCAAAGCCGTCATCAAAGCAAAAGGTGGCTACTTTGAAGATCTTAGAAAATAAGACATAATTTCAGTGGTTTCACACTTTTTGTTAAGTATATAATTCCACATGTGTTAATTCACAGTTTTGATGCCTTCAGTGTGAATTTACAATTTCCATAGTCATGAAAATACAGAAAAATCTTTAAATGAGAAGGTGTGTCCAAACTTTTGGTCTGTACTGTGTATATATATATATATATATATATATATATATATGTATATATGTATTTAATACAGAGCTAGATAGCAGAAACGAAATGCATGAACTACAGGTATGTAACCCATTTTGAAGAATTTTGTACAAAAAAGTCAACCAATACCACAAATATCTTTTATATTTTGTATTGATTTTTTTCTAGTACAGATTTTGAAAACTGCTGATACATGCAAAAAATATGTCTGTTTGTAGCTCCGTGCATAAATATAGTGGCCATTGACATGTGCAGTAGAGAGCTCTAATCAGCCAAACATGTATATAACATGTATATTGGGCAAAATCTGGCATAATGCACTGTAATCACTGTTTAAATGCCAATTAGATTTCTAAGATGGAACAATGGCAGCAACACCAATATTTTTCTCTTTTAACTAATCTGCATTTTTTTCAACATCATATACATATAATGTTTTGTGCTATTCACCTGATGTGTATTAGAAAATATTTTTTTAAATTCATTAACACTTATTTTTCTATCTCAAATAAAGGCTTCCTAAGAGAACTTAACAAAATTCAGTCACACACATCTTTATTCACTGTGGGCCATTTTGCAAATAATTGTATATTTGATAAGTGATAGACGTTGTATAAGAAAAGATTGAAGTCTTTTTCAATTTTATTTATAAGAGTCTGGGAACTATATTGTTAAAATTAAACCTATTTAAAATTCTATTAAATTGTGCGAGCTACACTTAGCAGTAGAATTTCTCCAGAGGCTTCAAGTCAGAACATCTCATTAGAACATGTATTAACATCTTCATTTCCAGACCACACAACTAATAATGAGCAATGTTTTAAAGAAAATGCAATTCTTGGGCTTATTCACAAATCAGTATTTGGTCACTATTTTTCATCAGTGCTTGTCTGCCAAAACCAGGAGTGGATCTTACAAAGAAAATGTATAATTGAAAGATTGACACCTGTTCTGTGCTTTGGAGACACTTCTGGTTTTGGTATACTGATGAATTACTGATCAAAATTACTGATTTGTGGATAAAGCATAAGGTGTATCAATCCGATTCTGAGTCAACGCCAGCTGTTTATCATGTTTATCACCAAGACAGCACTATTCATATCAAACCTACATAGAAAAACAGATCATCTATTAAAACTTTTAATTGTTTAGTTCACATTAGTGATTAAAAACATCGAACATTAATAAATCATTTTAAAAAACATATTATAAACTAATTTTAACAGCCGCCAGAGACTCGGTGCGCAAGGTCAATAATATTTTTAGGGCTTATGCCAAAATATATGTAAATAACTCCAATAAATTATATTATTTTAACGTATAGAAATGTACTGAAATAATCCTTCTAATAGAAAAAGTAGCGCAATAGGAGGAAGAGCTTGCTAAAAAAAGTTTAACCCTATTTGTGCATCATTGTTCTAAATGCATTTCACATACATCTGAGCATTACATTTAGTTGCAAAAGTGAAACATATAAAAGTTATATATATTTTTTTCTCTAATTTTTCATATCAATATTTATAGTCACCACTGAGCCACATAATAGGCTGACTAGTGATGAGTTAATCTTGTGAAATTTTCATTTGTCATCTTTGTAAAATTTAGCTTTAATTTGATTTACAGCAAATCAAAAGTACTTCAAAGTAATTGCCCTGAAAAGAGGGGATTGAAAAAAAGTTGCCAGGGCAATGGAAGTATTGTGTGCTTAAAAGGAAAATGATAGGGAAAAGCTGGTTTATTGTCAACGCGTTTCAGATTTGCAACGTCTCCTTCAGGACAACCATACATAGAACTGTTCTGTCATTGTTCCAGTAAATGAAGAATACTCGGTTTGGGGATTCGATCTGGTAACCAATTGATTTGTGATTAGATCTTTTGTCTTTTGAACTAGTGCTCTTTTCCTTCCCCCAACTGGTGATTGTTTCTATTGTCTTTATTCCCCCTTCTTGGTGTGCTCATTTCTAGGTGTTTTCTATTTTCCCATTTTGGTTTGCTTTATCATGTTCTGGGTGGGGATTAATACTGCACATTATCAATTCACTGCACTGCTTTGCTGGCTATACTTCAAGGTGGATTTGTAATAAGGATTTTCAGCCCTCTAGTTATGGTATTCACCCTGCTAGAGTTACACTGCTTATATTATTGTTTGTCCACATCCCCAGCACCTTTCCCTTTGACAATTTTTAGGTTTCTTAGAGGTTATTCTAGTTTCAGTTATTGCTTGTTTCACCTTACTATTCTATCTTTCCTCTTATAATTGTTATTTAAGTTTCTGACCCCGAGTATTTGTGTCCACCTGCACACTTTTCTTTCCCTTTGATGGTAGTAGGTTGTGCCCTCCCCTCTGGCTCCTCAGGAGGCATGAGAAACCCCTTCAAGGTCTTTTAGGGACTCAAGTCTGAGGTAGTGTTTTTGGTTGTGTGGCTTGGGATTGACTAGTCTGTACAGAGACCAGTTGGGTGTAGGTGCTATTTCTTTCTATAATAAGTCTCCCTTACTCTCTTTACCCATGTGTGAGTGTGGTAGGTGCATAACAGAATCCAAAAGGAAGAATATTCCAAACATCTTTGGGAACTATTCACATATTTATTTGTCTCTTCATGAAATCCCACACAGACTCGATGCTGTTGATGTAAGCTCTCTGGGCTGGCCATATGAATACATTCAAGACTTCTTTGTTCTTCTTTATGCTGAAGATAGTTCTTAATGATATTGGTGCTGTTTGGGGTTGTTGTCCTGCTGCAGAATAAATTAGGACCAGTGAGATGCTTCCCTGATGGTAATGTGTGATAGAAAAGTTTCTACCTTTATTTCTCAGTGTTAAGGACATTGAGAAAAGGGCACTGTGGAGACTGTTAGGTAAGGAAATTTACTGCAGATGAAGGACTCACTATGTTTACTTTACTTCAAAATTTGAAGGTATCAAGCAGTGCACTCACCTCAGAACCTACAAATAGGTCCCAGGTATACTCTTCTACTAAGAAGTCAGGCCAGAAGTGGTCTCCATGTAAGAATTGTGCAAAAAAAAATACACCTTCGAATTGGAAGCAAGGTCAATGACTCAACTATGCATGAAAAATAAAAATGTGGTTGCAGAAACATGGCAGGAGTTGTAATGGATTGATGACCCATAATTTGAAATATTTGGCTGTAACAAAAGGCGCTTTTAGCTGAAGGGTGGGAGCACTGTACAATAATTGTTTTCAGGCAAGAGTGAAGCATGGAGGAGTTTCTTGCAAGTGTAAGGCTGTATTTCAGCAAATGGAATTGAGGAGTTAATGCAGACAGACACTTATCCATCTTTCAATACCATCAGGGAGGTCTATGATTGGTTCCAAATGTTTTCTCAAGCAAGACTACAGTCCCAAACATACAGCCAATATCAAAATGTCAGCATAAAAAAGAACTAGGAGTCTAAGCTAGAACAAGGAGAATTAACTATTACTTTACACATTTATTTTATAAAACATTCTTACTTTTTAGCATTTTTTTCTTAAAAGTTGTGCAGGGAACTGTGATTCCACCTTCCCCAAACTAAGCAAACAAAATGTGCTAGTTAGACAGAAAAAAATAACAGGAGTAACTAGGTATTAGTGTGACCTGCATGTATGTTAAATTAGATTAAAAAAAAACAGGTAAGGAAAATGTTAATACTGGGTGTGAAGAAGTGGATTGAACAGCAAGGTGGGTTGCTGCTGAGGGGAAAAGAAAAAAAAGGAATCTCTTTAAATCTTCAGTTTAGCGAGTGTGAACGAGCTGAGTGTGACCTGAGCATAATTGTGAACGACGGTAAGTGTGACTTGTGATTCAGTGACTTTGGATTCAGGGAATTTCCAAGGGAGGAATTACTGAATTGCTCTCTGTATTTTATTGAAACTCTGCATTTATTTTTTATTTAACATTTCTGTCTGGTGCAATCCCCATTAGGAAATGTGCTCCACTATTGTTAATGCCATCCAGTGCACATCTTGCCACATGTATGCAGTCCTTGAGCAGCTGGTCGAGGGTGCATACTGCTGTGCGAGATGTGAGCACGTTGAGCATTTGGAAGCCCAGATTCTGAATCTAAATGTGCAGCATATCCAAGCCCTTTCCACTTCATGCCGCCTTCAACTCAAAAATATTTCATGGATCTGTACATTCCTAAACCAAGAATCTGCAAAAACCCTAGTCTATGCCCTCATCATCTCCCACCTCGACAACTGTAACCTCCTGCTCTGTGGCCTCCCCTCGAACACTCTCGCACCCCTCCAATCTACAATATTCTAAATTCAGCTGCCTGACTAATCCACCTGTCCCCCCGCTATTCCCCAGCCTCTCCCCTCTGTCAATCCTTTCACTGGCTCCCCATTACCCAGAGACTCCAGTACAAAAGCCTAACTATGACATACAAAGCCATCCACAACCTGTCTCCTCCATACATCTGTGACATCTCCGGGTACTTTCCTGCACGCAACCTCCTATCCTCACAAGATCTCCTTCTCTACTCCCCTCTTATCTCCTCTTCCCACAATCGCATACAAGATTTCTCTCATGCATCACCCCTACTCTGGAACTCTCTCCCACAACATACCAGACTCTCACCTTCCATCTAAACCTTTAAAAAGAACCTGAAGACCTACCTCTTCCGACAAGCCTAAAACCTGCAGTAATCACCGATTGACCAAACCACTGCATGACCAGCTCTATCCTTACCTACTGTATCCTCACCCATCCCTTGTAGATTGTGAGCCCTCATGGGCAGGGTCCTCTGTCCTCCTGTACCAGTTGTGACTTGTATTGTTCAAGATTATTTTACCTGTTTTTATTATGTATACCCCTCCTCACATGTAAAGCGCCATGGAATAAATGGTGCTATAATAATAAATAATAATAATAATAATAGCTGGCAACACTGAGATCCATTGACAATATGGACAGGAGTCTTCTGCTCACTGAGCAGACGCTCAATGGAATAGATAGGGGGGATGGTAGGATGGAGCTGCAGGACAGTGAAGCAGCAAGCTGGGTGACAGTTAGAAGGCCGGGTAGAGGGAAGAGTGCCAGGGAGCCTAGTCCTGATCTAGCACACCCCAATAAGTTTGCTAAGTTGGCAGATGAGGGGGGTGCCAGTACAGGGGTAGCACTGCTGCAGCCAGGCATGTCCTCTGAAAGCCGGAGAAGTGACTGCTACAGTAAGGAGGGAAACAGGAGAGCAGGGCAGGCCAGACAGGTGCTGGTAGCGGGGGATTCAATTATTAGGGGAACTGTTATGACCTTGTGGTCAGGACAATAATGGACCTGGTGGTTAAGAGCACACAGAATGACCTGATAGTTACTGATAATAAAGGACGAGCTCTGGGACGTGGGAACTCTGCTGACCGCAATCCCTAATCCTATCACGCACACTAGAAATAGCCGTGGATTGCTCCTAACGCTCCCTATGCAACTCGGCACAGCCTAAGGAACTAGCTAGCCCTAAAGATAGAAAAATAAAGCCTACCTTGCCTCAGAGAAATTCCCCAAAGGAAAAGGCAGCCCCCCACATATGACTGTGAGTAAAGATGAAAATACAAACACAGAGATGAAATAGATTTAGCAAAGTGAGGCCCTACTTACTGAACAGACTGAGGATAGGAAAGGTTGCTTTGCGGTCAGCACAAAAACCTACAAAAAGACCATGCAGAGGGTGCAAAAAGACCCTCCGCACTGACTCACGGTGCGGAGGCGCTCCCTCTACGTCCCAGAGCTTCCAGCAAGCAAGACAACAATAAAAATAGCAAGCTGGACAGAAAAATAGCAAACCAAAGAAAATACAAGCAGGAACTTAGCTTCTGCTGGGAAGACAGGTCACAAGAACGATCCAGGAGTGAACAAGACCAATACTGGAACATTGACAGGTGGCATGGAGCAAAGATCTAAGTGGAGTTAAATAGAGCAGCCAGCTAACGAATTAACCTCGTCACCTGTGGAAGGAAACTCAGAAACACCCACCAGAGGAAGTCCATGGACAGAACCAGCCGAAGTACCATTCATGACCACAGGAGGGAGCCCGACAACAGAATTCACAACAGGGAACAGATAGGGCAATCTGTCACAAAGACAGGGATCGTCGAATGGTGTGCTACCTACCTGGTGCTCGAGTCCGACACATCGCTGATCGGGTTTACAAATTACTGGGAGGGGCAGGTGAGGACCCAGCGATCATGGTGCACATTGGCACAAATGACAAAGTTAGAAGTAGGTGGAAGGTCCTTAAAAACAATTTCAGGGAATTAGGCTGCAAGCTGAAAGGAAGGACCTCCAACGTGGTATTTTCCGAAATACTGCCTGTACCACGTGCCACGCCAGAGAGGCAATGGGAGATTAGGGAGTTTAATAAGTAGCTCAAGAATTGGTGTAGGAAGGAGGGGTTTGGCTTCCTGCAGAACTGGGCCGACTTCTCAGTTGGCTACAGGTTCTACACTAGGGATGGGCTGCACCTCAATGGGGAAGGTGCAGCTGTGCTGGGGGAGAGAATGGCTAGAAGGTTAGAGGAGTGTTTAAACTAGGGCATGGGGGAGGGTATTCATTTTATTAAAGGGGAAGATAGTGCAGATAGAGACCTGGGCACAAAAAAAGGAAGTTGGGGGTGGCGGCGGCATGGGGGGTGGGGTTAGAACAGTTAATAATTTAAGAAAGAACAGAGGTACAGAGAGATACATAAAGTGCATGTATACTAATGCCCGAAGCCTCGCCAACAAAATGGATGAATTAGAATTAATGTTGTTGGAGCATAGTTATGACATGGTGGGGATATCTGAAACATGGCTGGATGAGAGCCATGACTGGGCTGTTACCTTGCAGGGCTATAGTCTGTTCAGAAATGACCGAACAGATAGGGGAGGGGGAGGTGTGTGTTTATATGTAAAATCATCCTTAAAACCCATCCTGCGTGATAATATAGGTGAATCTAATGAAAATGTAGAGTCCCTGTGGGTGGAGATAAGGGGTGGGGGAAAAAATAATAAATTACTGAAATAGATTGGGGAACAGAAACTGGCAGTTCCAGCAAAGGTAATCATTTTTTTGACAACTATGAGAGACAATTACCTTTCACAACTGGTTCAGGACCCAACAAGAAGGGGGGCACTGCTAGACTTCATATTAACCAACAGGCCAGACCGCATATCAAATATAAGGGCTGGGGGTCACTTGGGGAATAGTGATCACAAAATAATAAGTTTTCATGTATCGTTTAATAAGATGTGTAGTAGAAGGGTCACAAGGACACTAAACTTCAGGAGGGCAAATTTCCAATGGATGAGAGATGATCTTGGTGCAATTAACTGGGATGATATTCTGAGACATAAAAATACACAAAGAAAATGAGAGATGTTTATTAGCATCCTGGATAGGACCTGTGCACAGTATATACCGTATGGGAATAATCATACTAGAAATAGAAGGAAACCAATATGGCTAAATAGAGCTGTAAGGGGCGCAATAAGAGAAAAAAAGAAAGCATTTAGAGAATTAAAGGAAGTAGGTAGTGATGAGGCATTAAATAAATACAGAAAATTAAATAACTTCGGAAAAAGCAAATTAAGGCAGCAAAGATTGAGACAGAGAGACTCATTGCCAGACAGAGTAAAAATATTCCCAAAATATTCTTTAACTACGTAAATAGTAAGAAACTAAAAAATGATAGTGTTGGCCCCCTTAAAAATGGTCTGGGTGAAATGGTGGATGAGGATGAGGAAAAAGCCAATATGCTTAATGACTTTTTTTCATCAGTATTTACTCAAAAAAATTCCATGGCAGACAATATGATCAGTGATAACAAAAATTCCCCATTAAATGTCAGCTGCTTAACCCAGCAGGAAGTATGGCGGCATCTAAAAATCACTAAAATTGACAAATCTCCGGGCCCGGATGGGATACACCCCCGAGTACTGCAGGAATTAAGTACAGTCATTGATAGACCATTATTTTTAATCTTTAAAGACTCCATAATAACAGGGTCTGTACCACAGGACTGGCGTATAGCAAATGTGGTGCCAATATTCAAAAAGGGGACAAAAACTGAACTCGGAAATTATAGGCCAGTAAGCTTAACCTCTACTGTGGGTAAAATCCTGGAGGGCATTCTAAGGGATGCTATACTGGAGTATCTGAAGAGGAATAACCTCATGACCCAATATCAACATGTGTTTACTAGGGACTGTTCCTGTCACACAAATCTGATCAATTTCTATGAAGAGGTAAGTTTGCGACTGGACCATGGGATCGCAGTGGACGTAGTGTATATGGACTTTTCAAAAACTTTTGATACAGTGCCACACAAAAGGTTGATACATAAAATGAGAATAATGGGGATAGGGCAAAACATGTGTAAGTGGGTTAAGAGCTGACTCAGGGATAGGAAACAAAGGGTGGTTATTAATGGAGCAGACTCGGACTGGGTCACGGTTAGCAGTGGGGTACCACAGGGGTCAGTATTATGCCCTCTTCTTTTTAACATATTTATTAATGACCTTGTAGGGGGCATACAGAGCAGAATTTCAATATTTGCAGATGAAACTAAACTCTGCAGGGTAATTAATACAGTGGAGTACAATTCTATATTACAGGATGATTTATGTAAGCTAGAAGCTTGGGCTGATAAATGGCAAATGAGCTTTAATGGGGATAAATGTAAGGTCATGCACTTGGGTAGAAGTAATAAGATGTATAATTATGTGCTTAACCCCTTCGCGACACGCGCCGTACTAGTACTGCGCTGCCGGCACTGCATTAGTGCCAGCAGCAGTACTAGTACGGCGCACCGATCACCGCGGTCTCGTGCTGAGCGCCGCGGTGATCGGGTGCGGGTGTCAGCTGTATATGACAGCTGACACCCCGCAGCAATGCCCACGATTGGCGCTATCACCGATCGCGGGCATTTAACCCCTCTGATGCCGCTGTCAGTAGTGACAGCGGCATAGAGGGGGATCGCGCAGGGACGGGGGCTCCCTGCGCTCTCCCACCGGAGCAACGCAATGAGATTGCGTTGCTCCGGTGACCCGGAAGGAGTCCCCGGATCCAAGATGGCCGCCGGACTCCTTCCGGGTCATGAAGTGACCTGGCTAGCCGGCGCCTGCTGAGAGCAGGCGCTGGAAAGCCAGGTAAGCTGCCTGTCAGATCGTTGATCTGACAGTGTGCTATGCACAGTGTCAGATCAACGATCTGATCTAATACAGAGATGTCCCACCCTGGGACAATGTTAGAAAGTAAAAAAAAAAAAAAATAGAATGTGTAAAAAAAAAATTAAAAAAAATCCCCAAATAAAAAAAAAAAAAACATTTCCCAATAAATCCATTTATTTATGTAAAAAAAAAAAAAAACAATAAATGTACACATATTTGGTATCGCCGCGTCCGTAACGACCCGCTCTATAAAACTATCCAACTAGTTAACCCCTTCAGTGAACACTGCAAAAAAAAAAAAAAAAAAACAAGGCAAAAAACAACGCTTTATTATCATACAGGCGAACAAAAAGTGGAATAACACGCGATCAAAACGAAGGATATAAATAACCATGGTACCGCTGAAAACGTCATCTTGTCCCGCAAAAAAAAAGCCGCCACACAGCATCATCAGCAGAAAAATAAAAAAGTTATAGCTCTCAGAATAATGCGATGCAAAAACAATTATTTTTTTATATAAAATAGTTTTTATTGTGTAAAAGCGCCAAAACATAAAAAAAATTACATAAATGAGGTATCGCTGTAATCGTACTGACCCGAAGAATAAAACTGCTTTATCCATTTTACCACACGTGGAACGGTATAAACGCCTCCCCCAAAAGAAATTCATGAATAGCTGGTTTTTGTTCATTCCGCCTCCCAAAAATCGGAATAAAAAGCGATCAAAAAATGTCATCTGCCCGAAAATGTTACCAATAAAAACGTCAACTCGTCCCGCAAAAAACAAGACCTCATATGACTCTGTGGGCCAAAATATGGATAAATTATAGCTCTCAAAATGTGGTGATGCAAAAACTATTTTTTGCAATAAAAAGCGTCTTTTAGTGTGTGACAGCTGCCAATCATAAAAATCCGCCAAAAAAACGCTATAAAAGTAAATCAAACCCCCCTTCATCACCCCCTTAGTTAGGGAAAAATAATAAAATGTAAAAAAATGTATTTATTTCCATTTTCCCATTAGTGCTAGGGTTAGGGCTAGGGTTAGGGCTAGGGCTAGGGTTAGGGCTAGGGTTAGGGCTAGGGTTAGGGCTAGGGCTAGGGTTAGGGCTAGGGTTAGGGCTAGGGTTAGGGTTAGAGTTGGGGTTAGGGTTTCAGTTATAATTGGGGGTTTCCACTGTTTAGGCACATCAGGGGCTCTCCAAACGCGACATGGCGTCCGATCTCAATTCCAGCCAATTCTGCTTTTATAAAAGTAAAACAGGGCTCCTTCCCTTCCGAGTTCTCCTGTGTGCCCAAACAGTGGTTCCCCCCAACATATGGGGTATCAGCGTTCTCAGGACAAGTTGGACAACAACTTTTAGGGTCCAATTTGTCCTGTTACCCTTGGGAAAATAAAAACATAGGGGATAAAATATCATTTTCGTGGAAAAAAAAAATATTTTTTATTTTCACGGCTCTGCGTTATAAACTGTAGTGAAACACTTGTTGGTTCAAAGCTCTCACAACACATCTAGATAAGTTCCTTTGGGGGTCTAGTTTCCAATATGGGGTCACTTGTGGGGGGTTTCTACTGTTTAGGTACATCAGGGGCTCTGCAAATGCAACATGACGCCTGCAGACCAATCCATCTAAGTCTGCATTTCAAATGGCGCTCCTTCCCTTTCGAGCTCTGCCGTGCACCCAAACAGTGGTTCCAGCCAACATATGGGGTATCTGCGTTCTCAGGACAAGTTGGACAACAACTTTTGGGGTCCAATTTGTCCTGTTACCCTTGGGAAAATAAAAACATAGGGGATAAAATATCATTTTCGTGGAAAAAAAAATATTTTTTATTTTCACGGCTCTGCGTTATAAACTGTAGTGAAACACTTGTTGGTTCAAAGCTCTCACAACACATCTAGATAAGTTCCTTGGGGGGTCTAGTTTCCAATATGGGGTCACTTGTGGGGGGTTTCTACTGTTTAGGTACATCAGGGGCTCTGCAAATGCAACATGACACCTGCAGTCCATTCCATCTAAGTCTGCATTTCAAACGGTGCTCCTTCCCTTCCGAGCTCTGCCATGCACTCAAACGGTGGTTCCCCCCAACATGTGGGGTATCAGCGTACTCAGGACAAATTGGACAATAACATTTGTGGTCCAATTTCTCCTGTTACCCTTGGGGAAAAAAAATTGCGGGCTAAAACATCATTTTGTGGAAAGAAAAAATGATTTTTTAATTTTCACAATGCTACATTCTAAACTTTAGTGAAACAATTGGGGGTTAAAAGTGCTCACCACACATCTAGATAAGTTCCTCAGGGGGTCTTCTTTCCAAAATGGGGTCACTTGTGGGGGGTTTCCACTGTTAAGGCACGTCAGGGGCTCTCCAAATGCGACATGGCGTCCGATCTCAATTCCAGCCAATTTTGCATTGAAAAGTCAAATGGCACTCCTTCCCTTCCGAGCTCTGCCATGCGCTCAAACAGTGGTTTATCCCCATATATGAAGTATCGACGTACTCAGGACAAATTGCACAACAACTTTTGGGGTCCAATTTATCCTTTTACCCTTGGGAAAATAAAAAATTTGGGGCAAAAAGATCATTTTTTGTGAAAATTAATAAAAAAATTTTTTTTACGGCTCTACATTATAAACTTCTGTGAAGCACTTGGAGGATTAAAGTGCTCACCACACATCTAGATTACTTCCTTAGGGGGTCTACTTTCCAAAATGGTGTCACCTGTGGGGGGTTTCCACTGTTTAGGTACATCAGGGGCTCTCCAATCGTGACATGGGCTCCGATCTCAATTCCAGCAAATCTTGCATTGAAAAGTCAAATAGCGCTCCTTCCCTTCCGAGCTCTGCCATGTGCCCAAACAGTGGTTTACCCCCACATATGGGGTATCGGCGTACTCAGGACAAATTGTACAACGACTTTTGTGGTCCAATTTCTCCTGTTACCCTTGGTAAAATGAAACAAATTGGACCTGAAGTAAAAATTTTGTGAAAAAAAAGTTAAATGTTCAATTTTTTTAAACATTCAAAAAATTCCTGTGAAGCACCTGAAGGGTTAATAAACTTTTTGAATGTGGTTTTGAGTACCTTGAGGGGTGCAGTTTTTAGAATGGTGTCACTTTTGGGCATTTTCTGTCATATAGACCCCTCAAAGTCACTTCAAGTGTGAGGTGGTCCGTAAAAAAATGGTTTTGCAAATTTTGTTGCAAAAATGAGAAATCGCTGGTCAACTTTTAACCCTTATAACATCCTAACAAAAAAAAATTATGTTTCCAAAATTGTGCTGATGTAAAGCAGACATGTGGGAAATGTTGTTTATTAACTATATTATGTGATATAACTCTCTAATTTAAGGGCATAAAAACTAAGAGTTTGAAAATTGCTAAATTTTCATAATTTCCGACAAATTTTTGTTTTTTTCACAAATAAATGCAAGTCATATCGAAGAAGTTTTACCACTATCATGAAGTACAATATGTCTCGAGAAAACAGTGTCAGAATCACCAGGATCCGTTGAAGCGTTTCAGAGTTATAACCTCATAAAGTGACAATGGTCAGAATTGTAAAAATTGGCCCTGTCACTTAGGTGAAAACAGGCTTTGGGGTGAAGGGGTTAATTCTAAAACTCTGGGCAAAACCGTCAATGATAAAGACCTGGGTGTATGGGTGGATGACAAACTCACATTTAGTGGCCAGTGTCAGGCAGCTGCTACAAAGGCAAATAAAATAATGGGATGCATTAAAAGAGGCATAGATGCTCATGAGGAGAACATAATTTTACCTCTATACAATTCACTAGTTCGACCACACTTAGAATACTGTGTACAGTTCTGGTCTCCAGTGTACAAGAAAGACATAGCTCAACTAGAGTGGGTGCAGAGAAGAGCGACCAAGGTTATTAGAGGACTGGGGGGTCTGAAATATCAAGATAGGTTATTACACTTGGGGCTATTTAGTTTGGAAAAGCGAAGGCTAAGGGGTGATCTTATATTAATGTATAAGTATATGAGAGGACAGTACAAAGACTTTTCTGATGATCTTTTTAATCATAGACCTGAGACAGGGACAAAGGGGGCATCCTCTATGTCTGGAGGAAAGAAGGTTTAAACATAATAACAGACGCGGATTCTTTACTGTAAGAGCAGTGAGACTATGGAACTCTCTGCCGTATGATGTTGTAATGAGTGATTGATTACTTAAATTTAAGAGAGGACTGGATGCCTTTCTTGAAAAGTATAATGTAACAGGTTATATATTAGGTTCCTTGATAGGGTGTTGATCCAGGGAACAAGTCTGATTGCCGTATGTGGAGTCGGAAGGAATTTTTTCCCCCAATGTGGAGCTTACTCTGCCACATGGTTTTTTTGCCTTCCTCTGGATCAACATGTTAGGGCATGTTAGGTTAGGCTGTGGGTTGAACTAGATGGACTTAAAGTCTTCCTTCAACATTAATAACTATGTTACTATGTTACACTGTTTGAAGCAGTCACATAGTTAAATGTTTGATGTTTTTTTCCAAACAATATTGGTGGTTTGCTTCTGCATAACAAGGACTGATTGAATTGCAGCAACAATATAACCACATTAATCAAGCTGATGCCAGCTCCCAACCTCTCTAGTCCTACCTTACAAAGTGACTCTTCCATTTCTCTCTCCCTATCAATTAAATAATTATTTTATACGCTATCTGTACAGTTTCCTCAGTTTTTTATGGTTTTCTTTCCTTATCGCTATGGCTATGTTGTGTGCTTTAATGATCTTTTACTATGCAGATTCCCAAAAAATGTCTTCAGCAAACTCTGCTGCTTTTATGTTGGCTATGATAGTCCCTACTTATTGGATGTGTACAGGTTTATGTCTATCAATTTAACATGGTCTGATGTATATATCCTAATGTTTTCTGCTGGTCATAGTGTAATATCTGTTAACACTGGACTTGAAGTTTCAGTTGAAACTGGGAGAGTAACATTTAGAGATACATAATATATTGTCCTAAAAATATATATGCAGTAGGACATTTTTTCTAGTGGAGGTGGGTGGACCAGTGAGCAAAACCTAACTAACTGCCCCTCTGATTGTGATTACATGTTGCAAGGTAGATCACATCACTTTTCACTGATTTTAACCCCCTTCACAATATGCACCATACTATTACGGTGCATGTCGTGTCTCCCCCTTTGATGTGGGCTCCAGCGCTGAATCCACATCTTTCCTGGCACGTCAGCTGTTTTGAACAGCTGACAAGTGACTAACAGCCGTGGGTCGAATTGCAATCCACCCATGGCTGTTAACTAGTTAAATGCTGTTATATGCAATTAACTTGCGCTTCCGGGAAGCGCAACGTAATCCCACCCAACGGTGACCCCATTACATGATCATGAGTGACCGATGGGTTGGCATAACAACCAGAATTCTCCAACAGACCTCCAAGGTTGTCAAAGTTTTTTAAAAATATAAAAAAAATATTAAAGTTCAAATCACCCCCCTTTCACCCCATTCAAAATAAAACAATTAAAAAAATCAAACATACACATATTTGGTATCACCGCATTCAGAATCGACCAATTTATCAAGCTATTAAAAGAGTTAATCTGATGGGTAAACGACGTAGCAAAAAAAAAGTCAAAACCCCAGAATTACGCCGCAACATTAAAATCCAACAATGGGCAAAAGACCTTATCCATACTAAAATGGTATAATTAAATACGTCAACTGGGCATGCAAATATCAGCCCTCACCTGGCCCAAATCCTGAAAAATGGAGATGCTAAGGGTCTCGGAAAATAGTCAATTTTTTTTTTACCAAAGTTTGGATTTTTTTACCACTTAAATAAAAAAGATCCTATACATGTTTGGTGTCTATGAACTCATAATGACCTGGAGATTCATATTGGCAGGTCAGTTTAAGCGTTTAGGTCACACTGGCGTATTGCATCCTATGCGAGAGCATCCAATGCGATATGCTAATGACACTCGGCTCCTGCTCGCAGCAGAGCAGGAGCCAAGTGTCATGTGTCTGTGCTCCGATTCTCTCGCACAGGGAGGATCGGAGCACAGCTGTGGAGGTGGCGGACAAATTAATTTCTCCATCTCCTCCATTGCTGGGGTCCGCTTATAATGCACAACACTTGGATGATATCCGAGTGGCGTGCACTGTCTCACTCGCACCCATAGGCTTATATGGGTGCGAGTGAGCCGAAAGTTTTCCTCGGTCCGAGACAATCGCAGCATGCTGCGATTGTCTTGGACCGAGTAAAACGGCCGACAAAAAGTCGGCTGGTGGGAGCTGCCCCATAGCTTAAAATTGGTAAGAGTGCAATGCGATTTTTTATCGCATTGCACTCGGCCGTTTAAAACGCCAGTGTGACACCGGCCTTAGAGCGAATAATAAAAAAAAAAGTTGTGGAATTGCACTTTGTTTGCAATTTCACCGCATTTGGATTTTTTCCCCCTATTTTTTAGTACACAATATAGTAAAACCAATGGTGTCCTACAAATAACAAGCCCTCATTTAGCCATATTCATGGAAAAATAAAAAAAATATGGCTCTGTGAAGAAAGTGAGCGAAAATTAGAAATGCAAAAATGAAAAGGGCTCCATCATGAAGAGGTTAATAAAATAAACTGATCTCCAGGCTGTACAAAAAGGTGACCTACACCTACACGGAATATCTGCTCTCTATTTTTATGCGGCTTTTTTTTTACTTCTATCATTAAATGTTAAGTCTTACCATAATTCTCACAATTGCTATATATTTGATATCACACAGTGGGATATTTGTATTTGTTAGTGGGCATTCACTCCCACCAGTTGGCTTTGTCTACCAATGTATAAATTTGGTGGCAAATCACTCAAAATAATTAGCAAATTCCTAAAATTTAAGCAAAAACTTAATTGAATTAGATTTGGTCTTCTCTACTTGAATCTTTCTGTTCTTTAGATGACACTTCTTGGTTATCATCCCAAATATTTAGAAGAAAAATGAAGCATCATATGCAATTAGTGAAAAAGTGAAAAGGGTCCTTCATTCACTCATACACGATACGTTTCAACTCTATCTGTGCAACCTTTCACAAGCTATTTCTTGCCCTAAGCTGTTTAATTGTTTTTCTGCTAATTACTAACTTTGTTGTTTGTTTCTTTTTTTTCCTTTCTAGATGTATATCCAGACTACTACATTAACAGTGTCCATGAGTTTAAGTGCATCTGTATCTCTGGGAATGCTCTACATGCCCAAGGTTTACATTATCATTTTCCACCCAGAGCAAAATGTTCAAAAAAGAAAGAGGAGCTTCAAGGCTGTTGTGACAGCTGCCACCATGCAGAGTAAGCTGATCCAAAAAGGGAATGACAGACCAAATGGTGAAGTGAAAACGGAACTGTGTGAAAGTCTTGAAACAAATAGTAAGTAGCTGTGTGAATGCTCTGCTGTGGTTGCCGCTAACAAAGTCAGTGCTCAAAATGTTAATTGTGCATTATTTAAACAATAAAATACTATGCAAAAGTTGCGGGTCCTTCTTAATATTGCATGCAGCGTGTAAGTGCATGTTCACACTAGCCGCTGAGCAGAAAAAAACAAAGACAGAAACATAATGATTAAATAACCTGCAGTAAAAAAATAAATAGTATAGTGCATGAAAATAATATATGGTATTTAGTTAACATGTTTTTGATTTAAAAAATGTGAAAGCCATCCCGCCTCATCACGGCAACCGTAATTGGGACGTAACTCTAATTTTAAAAACCTTACCGTTTGTCAGGTGACATGCATGTAGATAAGGGCTGAGATGGACTGAGCTCAATTAATGGACACACAGACAAAGGAGACCACATCAATAGTGCCCATCTCAAAAGATAGGCATGCCACACCTTTATATGCACATGATGCAGACAGACAGAAAAAAAACCAAAAGGTATGAACTGGGGTATAAATTGGTATGCATGCAGTGTGTAAGTGTATGTTCACACTGGCCACTAAACAGAAAAAAACAAAGACAGAAGCATATTGATTAAATACCCTGCAGTAAATAAATAGCATAGTGCATGAAAATTATATACGGTATTTAGTTAACATGTTTTTTGGTAAAAAAAATGTGAAAGACATCACGCCACGTCAAAGCAACCATAATTGGGACAGTCGTTATGCTAAGGCCGGTGTTCCACTTGCAACTGCAATGTGAGAAACTTGCGCGAGTCTTTCGCCTCAATACGAGACACTGCCACTGGCGGTTCGAACCGGAGCATTCAGCTGCATAGAAATACATGCAGCCGCACGCTTCGGTCCCGAGTGCAGGCGGCATTGCTGGGTATAGAGGCGAGAGACTTGTGTGAGTTGTTCTGTACAGCCATAAATGGGGTAATTCTACATTCAGCAGAAATTGTGGGACTAATGTTGAGCGATACCGTCCGATATTTGAAAGTATCGGTATCGGATGGTATCGGCCGATATACGAAAAATATCGGATATCGCCGATACCGATATCCGATACCAATACAAGTCAATGGGACACAAATATCGGAAGGTATCCTCTATGGTTCCCAGGGTCTGAAGGAGAGGAAACTCTCCTTCAGGCCCTGGGATCCATATTCATGGGTAAAATAAAGAATAAAAATAAAAAATATTGATATACTTACCCTCGGACGCACGCTGGTTGTCACCGCTGCAACCGCCATGCTTCCCTTTCTAAGAATGAGCGTGTTAAGGACCTTCGATGATGTCGCGGCATGTGACTGGTCGCTGAGCGGTCATGTGACCGCTCACGTGACCAATCACAAGCCGCCACGTCATCGAAGGTCCTTAACGCGCTCATTCTTAGGAACGAAAGCATGGCGGTTGCAGCGGTGACAATCAGGGCACGTCCGAGGGTAAGCATATCAATATTTTTTATTTTTATTCTTTATTTTACACTTGAATCTTAATCCCGATACCGATTCCCGATATCACAAAAATATCGGAACTCGGTATCGGAATTCCGATACCGCAAATATCGGCCGATACCCGATACTTGCGGTATCGGAATGCTCAACACTATGTGGGACACATTTTGTTGCAATTTTTACACATTTCCCAGTATGAAAATGTAAAATTTGTGGCTAACACATAATTTTGGTGGTAATTTTTTTTTTTTGCTTCATTGCCCAATGGTGTAAAATTCTGTGACACACCTGTTGTATCAATATGATCACTGTACCCCTAGATGAAATCATTGAAACATTAAATTTGCAAAATGGGGTCACTTATGGGGGGTTCTGCTGTTATTATTATTATTATTATACATTTTTATAGCGCCATTTATTCCATGGCGCTTTACATGTGAATACGGGGCAAATATAGACAAATACATTAAACATGAGCAGATAACAAGGCACACGAGTACATAAGGAGGGAGGGCCCTGCCCGCGAGGGCTCACAGTCTGCTGTTCAGACACCTCAAGAGCTCTGCCAATGTGACATGGCACCCTCAAACCAGTGTAGCAAAATCTGCACTGTAATATGGTGCTCCAGCTATTCTAAGCTTTGCACTGTGCCTCAAAAGTAGTTTTCGACCACATATGGGGTATCAGCGAACTCAGCAGAAATTGCACAACAAATGTAGGGGTCAATTTCTCCTGTTATCCTTGTGAGGATACAAAATTTGGGGCTAAAACATTTTTGTTGGAAAAATGTGATTTTTTTTATTTTCAACATTATAAATTTCTGTAAAGCACCAGGGATTTCAAGGTGCTCAGCACACATCTAGATAAGTTCCCTGGAGTGGTTTAGTTATCAAAATGGTGTCATTTGTGGGGGGTTTCCACTGTTTAGGCACATGAGTGGTTCTTCAAATGCGACATGGCGTCCGGTAATAATTCCAGTTAATTTTACATTCAAAAAGTCAAATGGTGCTCCTTCCCTTCCGAGCAATACGGTGCGACCAGAGTTTTTCTCCCACATATGGGATATCAGCATGCTTCAGGAGAAATTGCATGGTGCCTGGTATTGCACAGTTACTCTTATGTAAATGCAAAGTTTGGAGCTAAAAAACATTTTTGTAGGAAAGATGTGTTTTTTTTTATTTTCAAGATTCAATTTTATAAACTTCTGTGAAGCAGCTGAGGTTTCAATGTGCTTAAAACATATCTAGATAGGTTCTGTGAGGGGTCTAGTTTCTAAAATTGTGTCACTTGTGTGGAGTTTCTACTTTTTAGGCACATTAGGGGCTCTGCAAACAAGCCCTGCTCTGTGCCTAAACATTGGTTTTCCCCCACACATGGGGTATTAGCATGCTCAGAAGAAATTGCACAACAAATTGGTACAATTTCTGAAGTTACCTTTATAAATATAAAAAAATGGGTCTAAAGGAGAATGTGAATAAAGTTAAAATATTTATTTTTTCCTATCACATTCCATTAATTCCTGTGAAGCACCTGAAAGGTTAATAAACTTCCTGAATGTGGTTTTGAGTAGCTTGAGGGGTTCAGGTTTTAGAAATGTCACTTTTGGTATTTTCTGTCGTATAGGCAGAAGTCACTTCAAATGTGATGTGGTCCCTAAAAATTGGTTTTGTAAATTTTGTTGTTAAAAATGAGGAATCACTGGTCAACTTTTAACCCTCATAACTTCCTAACAAAAATATTGTGTTTCAAAAATTGTGCTGATGTAAAGCAGACATGTGAGAAATTATATTTATTAACTATTTTGAGAGACATGACTCTCTAATTTAATGGCAAAATAATTAAAAGTTTGAAAATTGCAAAATTTTCAAAATTTTCTACAAGTTTCTGATTATTTCACAAATAAACGCAAGTCATATCAATGAAATTTTACCATTATTATGAAATGCAATACAACTCAAAATAAACAGTCTGAGAACCAGTGAGATCCAATGAAGCGTTCCAGAGTTATGACCTCATTAAGTGACTGTGAATTGAGAAAAAATGGTCTGGTCAGGAAGAAATCAGGCTTTGGAATGAAAGGGTTATAGACCAACCCTTGTTCTACATGTAAAAACAACCAAAACGGCATGCATAGAAATAGCCCTTTTTTCAATTTTACACAAGTCAAGATTGAAACGAGTTATGGTCTTTATTTTTTTTTAGAAATAAAGATATCTTATTATAAATCTTAGGTCAATTTTAGTGAGAGATAAAAGGCTATCTGGCATCAACATTATACTGCCCCCAAAAACCATTGCCATGTAGGTCTTAAAAATACAGTCATTGCTCAATGACTCCACCTAATGCTGCACTAGGCACTTGGCTGACAGAGAGCAGAGCTGTCAATCAAGGAGGGGAAGGTGGCACTGGCCAAGGAAAAATGAAGAAAACTGAGGCATTGCTCCCAATGCCCTTTCAACATAATTTGCTTATACATTCTGAATGTAATTTCTTGGTGCTCCACCAGTGCTTTAAGACCTTACAGGTATCTTTTATCTTGCATTTTCAAGACCCACATGTCGATTCATTCTATGGGGTTAGTATAAAGCTGATGACAGAATATTTTGAAGATCAAATTAGAAAATGACAGATTCTTTTTAGGAAATGCTAAGTAAAAGTTTTTGGTTTATGACATGAAATATATTTTAAGAAGTTAAAATAATATATAGACAATGATATCACTGCCCATATTTTACTAACTATGTGTAATATGTCCATAAATTGCCTAGAAACAAATATTCCTGCTTTTGCTTAGCCATTAAGTTGGCCTAGATTTTCCTAAGGCTGCACTCACCATTTGAAATTGTTTCTGAGAAAATTAATCGACGGTTGGCTCACCTCACAAGCCTTCTGTACTGATCTAAAGTGATTATTCAGTTAATAAATTGTAAATTGCTCACCCTCTTTGATCTCATATGATTTAAACTTGGCGGACGATGAAAAACGGTGTATTTGAATTCTAAACTCTTCTAGCTGAACATTACTGAGGTTAGGCATTCTTATACTGTTATAAAATAGTGTAATGAGGATAAAATAGTGCTTTCACCATGTGGTGCTGTTTTTGACTGTTTAACCACATGCCATCCTAGTTCTGCCTTTTCGTGTTCTAATGGACATGCCACTTTTTATCTCCAACTGTCCAGCACTGCTTACTCCTTGCTGCTAGCAGAGAAACAGCAGGAAGAAATGAGTTCTGTCAGGGTTTCCAGTAGCTCAATTACTCCTTACAAGCCACAGTGAATAACAACCATATCTTGTAAAGTGTTCAATGTTTCCTTTGTGAGTCCATCTGCTCCCTGCACCACAATCGTAGGGAGACCACTTAGTAACTGGAAGTCTAAGTGGTCTCCCATCTGTCAGAGGCACAATCTGTTAGACAAAGAGAATAAGGCAAAGCCAACTCACCGTAATTGTCTAGTTTGGTCTAGAGCATGGTGCAGGACTCCAGAAGATGATCCAGCTGGATCTCTTTGCAATAATAATTTTGTAGACCAATTGTATCCCATAAGTTCTGAGAGTTTTAAATGTTCAAAAGTGCATATTCCTGGATATCCAGGTCAGATACTGTTCTTTTTCCAGGAAGAACTTCACCTATTCCTTATTCACTATGCATCAAAGAACAAGCTTAGTGTCAAGTGACAATCTGTAAGTAAGGAGAAGCTTCTGATATTATATTATAGCCTTTATGGCAATAAAAGAAAAAACTGCAGTATCTTCTCAAGAACCTGAATTTACAGCAGACTTTCCATCTGAACTCCCTGTTTGTGGGATCTGACATTTTCAGTCCTTTGTGAGCTTCTCGCAATTTTTACCAAAGCATCTCTGTATGTTACCGATCTATATTGGCACATTTACTCAACAGTGGAAATTAGGGTTGAGCGACTTTTACTTTTATAGGATCGGGTCGGGTTTCACGAAACCCGACTTTTTCAAAAGTCGGGTCGAGTGATATCGGCCGATCCTATAAAAAAGTCGGGGTCGGGGTCGGCCGAAACTCGAAACCCAATTCAGTGCATTGGGTTTCCAATGGTTCCCAGGGTCTGAAGGAGAGGAAACTCTCCTTCAGGCCCTGCGATCCATATTTAAGTGTAAAATAAAGAATTAAAATAAAAAATATCGCTATACTCACCCTCGGACGTGCCCTGGTACTAACCGGGAACCTTCCTTCCTTCGAATCAGCGCTTGCAGGACCTTGCGGTGACGTCGAGGCTTGTGATTGGTCACGCGACCGCCCATGTGACCGCTCACGTGACCAATCACAAGCCGCAACGTCACCGCAAGGTCCTGGAAGCGCTGATTCTTAGGAAGGAAGGCTGCCGGAAAGAAGCAGGGCGCGTCCGAGGGTGAGTATATTCCTATTAGGTATATACTCACCCTCGGACGCGCCCTAATTCTTTATTTTACACTTAAATACGGATTCCGATACCGATTTCCGATATTGCAAACATATCGGAACTCGGGATCGGAATTCCGATACCAGATTCAGAAGATCGCCGACTTCATGGCCGACCCCACACAGGAGTCGGGTCGGGTTTCATGAAACCCGACTTTGCCAAAAGTCGGCGACTTCTGAAAATGGCCGACCCGTTTCGCTCAACCCTAGTGGAAATACAATTACTACCACCTTACTATAGAATAGTTGTCTAAACATAACCACCATAATTATGAAAACCCTGCAAAAGTTGTAAGGACATCATGCACATTTATTTTTACCAAGCTCAAAAATTAATGCAAATATTTCTGAATTATTCATCAGGTGTGCTGTGCAAACATAGCTCATATAGTTCTTAACAATTTTGTTGTCACCCAGTGTTAGGACTGGCGGAACGCACCAAGAATAAGATGTAATAATAATAGATGAGTTCGCAGTCCGGGGTCCACCGTGCAGGTGAAAACCTGCTGCTAGTAAATGGCAGCGTAATATGGCGGTGGAAGCGAACCCAGTTAAGCCACTGGTCCGCAATACCGCACCTAGGAGTGCAAGCAAGGAGTCAGCGAACTCAACCCCAAGACTCAGGATTGAAGTCCGATCAGACTACTAGCACTCAACACCGCAACTGGGTGTGTTAGGTAACAGTAATAATTAGAGCACCGAAGTGCGAACTGTGCCGAGCTGGCAGACACCACTAAGAACCCAGACGTGGGTCAGGAGGCGCACTACTGGCGCGTGGCGCCGCACTGGCGGACACAGCAATAGACGCTGATACGTGTGTGACACGTTGAGTGGTTAGTCGGGCGCTAGATAGCCATACACCATACGCGAACAGTCATACAATAGGGTAGGGGTATTTAATGAACGACTTGCACTCACAACAAACACACATATACAATTGTACACTAGCGCATGGCCGTGCGGTCATGCGAAGCTTATATAGCTGCAGTACTTTCAGGACCTGCCAGGAGGACCAATGGGAACCACTGCAGCATCTGAGCATGTGACCCTCGATCTCCAACGGGAGATCTCACCCTGGGCATGCTCAGAAGGGAAAAAGCAGGACTTAGTCTCAAAAGCGTCCACTCGCTGCTGCCCAGCACTGGCTTTAATGGCAAAAGCTGGAGAAGCAACAGCAAGCCTAAGCACAGAGTGAGACTGAGCCAGACGCAAGGACCGTCGTCTCTGCTGAGCAGGTTTACCTGCGGCAGGAGAGGAATGGGAGACCGCAGCAGAAGCGTGAACTCGACCCCTAACATCACCCCCCCTCCTAGGGCCCCCCCTTCCTTGGGCCTCGCTACTTTCGAAGGCAGCAATGAGCTGCTGTTAGAATCAGGCTGCACTCAGATGTCGTCCGAGTGCAGTCTGTAATGCCGAAGGCGACGGGAACAAAGAGTGGACTGTTAGAATCAGGCTGCACTCAGATGTCGTCCGAGTGCAGTCTGTTACGCCGAAGGCGACGAGAACAAAGAGTGGACCCACTGGACCGTGACACCGAACCTCCCCTGAGCGAGCACTCCAGAGTGGAACCAACCCCTATACAGGGACTGTTAGAAGGCAAGCACAGGGAAAACTAGTACCACGGAGGTCAGGACCAGGGATTGGCTCCAGGAAAAGGAAACAGGGAGAAAAACGGGGAAAAACAGAAAGGGAAGAAGGTGACGGAGGAAAACCTGGGTGAGAAGTAAAGGAGCTGAGGAACGGACTGAGGAAAGGGAAAACACAGGAACTGCGGAACACAGGAGCAGGAACTGAAAGAGAAAACAGGAGAACAACACAGGGCTGGAAAGGCACAAGACTGGGAATGCACAGGACTGGTAAAGCACAGAAAACTATGCGGCCTAACTAAAGCAGGAAAACACAATAATCAGGCGCCTCCACAAAGGGAGGAGGGCCAGAAGTACCTGAGGCCAGACTTTGATTGGCAGGAAGTACTTCCGGGTCAGGTCATGGAGGGATAGAAGAGCAGAAGGAGCGCGCGCGGTCAGAGCCTACTGCGCCTGCGCAACCCACAGGAGCGCGCAGCTGAGTGCAGGGAGGACGCGCGCCGGAATGCAAGTACCGAGCCCCGAAGTGAGGAGGACGCAGCAAAGACATCAGCTGACCTGGACTCGGCGGCAGCAGGAGGAGCGCCAGGAACAGGAGCCGAGGTAACAGTACCCCCTCTCTTACACCCCCTCCTACTACTCTTTGACAAAAACTTCTTAAGAATGCGAGGAGCATTAATGTTCTCCCTAGGTTCCCATGACCTCTCCTCAGGACCAAAACCCTTCCAATCAACCAAAAAGAATGTCTTGTCTCTGACTCTTTTGGATGCTAAGATATCCTCCACCTCAAAAACGTTATCTGCAGAGATTGGAGGAGGAGAAGGACTCGGAACGGAATGAAAACGATTAAGAATGACCAGTTTTAGGAGAGAGATGTGGAAGACATTAGGAATACGGAGTGAGACAGGTAACCTGAGCTTGTAAGCAACATTGTTAATGCGCCGGAGGACTTCAAAAGGACCGATATAACGAGGTCCAAGCTTGTAAGAAGGAATCTTCAATCTAATATATTTTGAAAACAGCCAAACCTTTTCGCCAGGAAGAAAATATGGAGCCTCCAGAAGCCTCTTGTCAGCATGTCTCTTCATGCATTCACCTGACCTCTTCAGGGCTTCCTTAGCCTCCAGCCAGATCTTGGAGAAATCCACAGTCACGGAGTCAGCTGCTGGAACCCCGGCGGAGGCAGAGATGGGCAATGGAACCCTGGGATGCATGCCATAGACCACAAAGAAAGGAGACTTGCCTGAAGACTCGCCAGGGTGGTTATTGTAGGCAAACTCAGCCCATGGAAGAAGACTTGACCAATTATCGTGATGTGCATTAGAGAAATGGCGAAGATAGGTCGCCAACACCTGATTGACACGTTCCACTTGCCCGTTGGTTTGAGGGTGATACGCGGAAGAGAAATCCAATTTGACCTCCAGGAGACCGCAGAGAGCCCTCCAAAATCGAGAAGTA
The DNA here is from genome assembly GCF_032444005.1 of Ranitomeya imitator. Classification (NCBI taxonomy): domain Eukaryota; kingdom Metazoa; phylum Chordata; class Amphibia; order Anura; family Dendrobatidae; genus Ranitomeya; species Ranitomeya imitator. The sequence continues at coordinate 325,992,455 of NC_091285.1, read as the reverse complement.
AACTGCACACCTCGGTTTGACACCATGTGTGACGGGAAACCATGAAGTCGGAAAACATGCTGGACAAAAACTTTTGCCAGTTCATGAGCTGAAGGTAGTTGCTGTAATGGAACAAAGTGTGCCATCTTGGAGAAGCGGTCTACTACTACCAGGATGGTAATGAAACCGGAAGAGCAGGGTAGATCCATGATGAAATCCAAGGCAATGTGTTGCCAAGGAGTAGAAGGAACAGGTAATGGAAGCAAAAATCCAGAAGGTAATCTTCTGGGAACTTTAACCTTGGCCCAAGAGGAGCAAGAAGCAGAGTAGTCAATCACATCTTGGCGGAGAGAGGGCCACCAGTAAAACCGAGAGATGAGCTCCAAAGTCTTTTTAACCCTGACATGACCAGAGATTTTGGAGGAGTGGCCCCATCGCAACACTTGAGTTCTCTTGGTCTCAGGAACAAAGGTCTTGCCAGGCGGTGGAGTAATCAACCTCACGGGAGCCACAGAGATGACCTTGAGAGGATCAATGATGTGAGAGAGATCCTCCTCCACATCTTGAGGTTGAAAAGACCGGGATAAGGCATCTGCTTTGACATTCTTCAGACCAGGACAAAAATGCAATTCGAAATCAAAGCGAGCGAAGAACAAGGACCACCTGGCCTGTCGGGGATTGAGCCTCCGGGCAGACTGGATGTAGGCCAGATTCTTGTGGTCAGTGAAGATGACAAAAAGGATGAACAGCTCCCTCCAGCAAATGGCGCCACTCCTCAAGGGCCATCTTGATGGCTAGCAACTCTCTATCCCCAATAGAATAGTTGCACTCCGCAGGAGAGAAGGCTTTAGAAAAGAATCCGCAGGAAACCAATCGACCGGAAGAAGACTTTTGGGATAACACTGCGCCAGCTCCAGTGGAAGAGGCGTCCACTTCCAGGATGAACGGCTTATTAGCCTCAGGCCGATGCAATACTGGTGCGGTAGAGAAAGCCTGTTTAAGACTAGAGAAAGCCTCTTCGGCCTCTGAAGACCAAACAATAGAACTGGATCCCTTCCGAGTGAGGTTGGAGATAGGCTTGATGATGGACGAGAAATGCGGAAAAAATTGTCGGTATTAGTTAGCAAAACCGAGGAAGCATTGGATAGCTTTCACCCCAACCGGACGAGGCCACTGTAGGATAGCGGACAACTTCTCTGGATCCATCTCCAATCCATTCGCAGAGACAATATACCCCAAAAAGGGCAATGAAGATCGTTCGAAGAGACACTTTTCCATCTTAGCATAAAGGCGATTCTCCCGGAGGCGCTGCAGGACCAGACGAACGCTTCTTCTGTGGGAAGACAGATCCGTTGAGAAGATGAGGATATCATCAAGGTAGACCACAACGCAGGAGTAAAGCAGATCCCGAAAGATGTCGTTTACAAATTCTTGAAAGACTGCGGGAGCGTTACACAAACCAAAGGGCATGACAAGATACTCGTAATGTCCATCCCGGGTGTTGAAGGCAGTCTTCCACTCATCCCCTGGGCGAATACGAATGAGATTGTAGGCTCCACGTAGGTCCAACTTCGAGAAGATCCGTGCCCCTCTCAAGCGATCAAAGAGCTCTGGAATTAACGGCAAAGGGTATTTATTTTTTTACTGTGATGTCATTCAAACCTCGATAGTCAATGCAGGGACGTAAAGAGCCGTCCTTCTTTTTCACAAAGAAAAAGCCGGCACCAGCAGGCGAGGAGGATTTCCTTATAAAACCCTTAGCGAGATTTTCTTGGATGTACTCAGACATGGCAGACGTCTCAGCAGGGGATAAAGGATAGATCCGACCTCTGGGCGGTGTGGTTCCGGGACGTAACTTGACAGGACAATCATAGGGCCGATTAGGCGGAAGAGTCTCGGCTTCTTTCTTGTCGAAAACGTCAGAAAAGGACCAATAGGCAGGAGGCAAGCCCACGGGGCCAGACGAGGATTGAGAGACCGTAACTGGTCGGACAGAAGCCAAGCACCTCTCTTGACACGGATGTCCCCACCGAAGAATCTCACCAGAACGCCAATCCAGGACGGGTTCGTGAGTCCAAAGCCAAGGAAGACCGAGCAAAAGGGGATGAGACAAATTGGGCAAAACGTAGAGAGCAATCTTCTCTTGGTGCAGAGCTCCCACTTGCAGAGTTACCTCCTCGGTAACCATAGAGATGGTCTCCTGCAGAGGCTTGCCATCAACGGAAGCAATCATTCGTGGACATCTCAGGGCGACCACCGGAATCTGGTATTTCTTCACCTCCTTAAGCCGGATAAAGTTACCTGCCGCACCCGAATCCAAATATGCTAGTTCCGAGCCACGTCTCTGACCCTGAATTATAAGAACAGAAAGAGTAAGAGGCGGAGAGGGTTCAAACACACTTTGGGAGGCCTCTCTTACCTGTCCTAAGTGGAGGCGTTTGCCGGCCTCTCAGGACATGAACGCAGGAAATGAGTTGCTCCACCACAGTACAAGCAAAGACCTTGTGCCAGCCTCTCTCTTCTGCGTTGGTCCGCCATCTTGACCCGATCAACCTGCATGGGTTCAGGAGCAGCACTACCGGAAGAAACCGAAGGGCGAAGAGTGAGAGGACACTGAACAGATAAAGAGGAAGGGCGCATAGGCCTCCTCTCCCTAGCAGCCTCTCTAGAGCGCTCTTGGAAGCGCAAATCAATGCGTGTAGCAAGTGAAATGAGCTCCTCCAAGGAAGTAGGAGGATCCCGTCCTGCGAGCTCATCTTTAATCTTTCCCGACAAACCACGCCAAAAGGTACCTACCAACGCCTCGTTGTTCCACCCTAGTTCAGAAGATAGGGTGCGAAAGCGTATGGCATACTGCCCCACAGAGAGGGTACCCTGATGAAGATTAAAAAGAGCCTCAGTCGTGGAAGCGAGCCTTCCGGGCTCATCAAAAACCCTTCTGAAAGTGTCCAAAAAGGTGACTATACTGGTCACAATAGGGTCGTCTCGTTCCCAGAGGGGATTCACCCAGGAAAGGGCCTCACCCTCCAAATGAGACACGATAAAGGCGACCTTAGCCCGGTCGGTAGGGTACTGTTGGGGCAACAACTCGAAGTGTAAACGACACTGGTTGAGGAAACCCCGACACAGTTTGGGATCGCCGCTGAAGCGAGGTGGTTTACCCAAATGAGGAGTAGGTGCTGTAGCAGTATCAGGAGGTCGGGAAGAACTTTGCGAAGAAGCCGATTGCAAAGAATGTAAGCGATCATCCACGGACGCCATATAAGACAGGATGTGCGCCTGGGTATCACGCTGCTGTACCAGCTCTTGCTGGAGGCTGGCCAACTGAGTAGCATTCCCAGGATCCACGGCTTGTAAAGCAGACAAGCGGGAATCCATTGTCTTCATGAAAGACATGATGCGAGTCTGGTTTTCACGCAAGAAAACCAACTCCTTCTGGGCAGAGGCCCCAGCGGGGTCCATGGCCTGATTATACTGTTAGAATCAGGCTGCACTCAGATGTCGTCCGAGTGCAGTCTGTAACGCCGAAGGCGACGGGAACAAAGAGTGGACTGTTAGAATCAGGCTGCACTCAGATGTCGTCCGAGTGCAGTCTGTTACGCCGAAGGCGACGAGAACAAAGAGTGGATCCACTGGACCGTGGCACCGAACCTCCCCTGAGCGAGCACTCCAGAGTGGAACCAACCCCTATACAGGGACTGTTAGAAGGCAAGCACAGGGAAAACTAGTACCACGGAGGCCAGGACCAGGGATCGGCTCGAGGAAAAGGAAACAGGGAGAAAAACGAGGAAAAACAGAAAGGGAAGAAGGTGACGGAGGAAAACCTGGGTGAGAAGTAAAGGAGCTGAGGAACGGACTGAGGAAAGGGAAAACACAGGAACTGCGGAACACAGGAGCAGGAACTGAAAGAGAAAACAGGAGAACAAGAGGTTAAACAACACAGGGCTGGAAAGGCACAAGACTGGGAATGCACAGGACTGGTAAAGAACAGAAAACTATGCGGCCTAACTAAAGCAGGAAAACACAATAATCAGGCGCCTCCACAAAGGGAGGAGGGCCAGAAGTACCTGAGGCCAGACTTTGATTGGCAGGAAGTACTTCCGGGTCAGGTCATGGAGGGATAGAAGAGCAGAAGGAGCGCACGCGGTCAGAGCCTACTGTGCCTGCGCAACCCACAGGAGCGCGCAGCTGAGTGCAGGGAGGACACGCGCCGGGATGCAAGCACCGAGCCCCGAAGTGAGGAGGACGCAGCAAGGACATCAGCTGACCTGGACTCGGCGGCAGCAGGAGGAGCGCCAGGAACAGGAGCCGAGGTAACAGCTGCGGAGCCCGAATGTGCTCAGCAGGCTCCCAGGATCTATCCTCAGGGCCGTAACCCCTCCAGTCTACCAAATAAAATTTTCTGCCACGAACCACCTTGCACCCCAAAATAGCGTTCACCTCGTAATCGTCCGTAGACGAACCCGACGTCCCGGTAGATGACTCAGAAAACCGGGACATGTACACGGGCTTAAGGAGGGACACATGAAAGGTTTCAGTGATACCTAGGCGTGGAGGAAGGGCTAGACGGTAAACCACAGGATTAACCTGTTCGAGGACCTTGAAGGGACCCAAGTAGCGAGGAGCAAACTTAGTGGACTCAACACGCAGCCTGATGTTACGAGCAGAGAGCCACACTAAGTCACCTGGAGCAAAGGTCGGAGCAGGGCGCCGATGTGCATCGGCAGAGGACCTCATTCTCTCCTTGGAGGCCCGGATGGCATCCTGAGTGCGGTCCCAATGTCTCGTGCCTCCACCGCCCAGTCTGCCACCCTGGAGTCAGCAGAAGACACGGGCATAGGCACTGGAACCCGCGGATGCTGACCGTAATTAAGGATGAAAGGAGTCTGACCGGTGGAATCGGCTACAGCGTTGTTAAGGGCGAACTCTGCCCTCGGTAACAAAGATGCCCAGTCATCCTGCCTGGCAGAGACAAAATGTCGCAGATATGTGACCAAGGTCTGGTTGGCTCTCTCCACCAACCCATTCGTCTCGGGATGATAGGTAGAAGAGAGATTTAACTCAATACTGAGAAGATGACAAAGCTCTCTCCAGAACCGAGACGCAAACTGAGGACCTCGATCACTGACAATTTTGTACGGCATACCGTGAAGGCGGAAGACATGTTTAATAAACAACGCTGCCAAGACCCGTGCAGAAGGTAGCTGAGGAAGCGGCACCAAATGCACCATTTTAGAAAAATGGTCGGTGATTACCCAAATGACAGTACAGCCACGTGACTTGGGCAAACCCACCACAAAGTCCATCCCAACCATCTCCCAGGGCCTGTCTGCCTCCGGCAGAGGATATAACAATCCAGCTGGCTGTTGACGAGGAGACTTATTTTTGGCACAGGAGACACATGCCCGAACATAGTCTCCGACATCACGAACCATATGCGGCCACCAGTATATTCTCGCCAGCAACTCAGATGTCCTCTTTGCCCCAAAGTGTCCACCCACTCTGGACGAATGAGCCCAAGAGAGAACCTCCGGTCGCAAATTGATGGGAACAAAAGTCTTGCCCGGAGGCACAGACTCTAGCGAATCCGGAGCTACGGTTCTCAGACTCTCTGAAGGGACAATAAGCCGAGGCTCCTCTTCCTCCTCCTCAGTTGACACAAGGGAGCGAGAGAGAGCGTCAGCACGAATGTTCTTCTCCCCGGCGAGATAATGGAGAGTGAAGTGGAACCGGGAGAAAAACAAGGACCATCTAGCCTGACGAGAATTCAGCCGCTGGGCTGTACGCAAATAGACCAAATTTTTGTGGTCCGTGAAGACTTGGAAGGGAAACCGAGCACCTTCCAAAAGATGTCTCCACTCCGAAAAGGCCAACTTCATTGCTAGCAACTCCCTGTCCCCGGTGGAGTAATTTCTCTCCGCTGGTGTGAAGGTCTTTGAGAAGAAGAAGCATGGATGCTTCCTGCCTTGAGCATCCTTTTGATAGAGGACTGCTCCAGCACCAACGGATGAGGCATCCACCTCCATAAGGAATGGCTTATCCACATCGGGACGATGTAAGATGGGAGCGCTAGCAAAATGGGACTTTATAGAAGTGAAGGCCTTGGAGACCTCTTCCGACCACAATTTGGGATTCGCTCCCTTCTTGGTGAGGGATACCAAGGGAGCTACCAAAGTTGAGAAGTGGGGGATGAATTGGCGATAGTAATTTATGAACCCCATAAAGCGCTGCACCGCTTTAAGAGAATGAGGTTCCTGCCAGTCCATCACAGCCTGTAGTTTGGCAGGATCCATAGCCAATCCCTGGGCTGAGATGATATAGCCCAGGAAAGGTAAGGACTCCTGCTCAAACACACACTTCTCCAACTTAGCATAAAGGGAATTCGCCCGTAGGAGTTCGAAGACTCTGCCAACATCTCTCCGGTGGGAGTCAATATCTGGAGAGAAGATGAGGATATCATCCAGATAGACTACAACCGAGGTGGAAAGCATATCCCGGAAGATATCATTGACAAAGTCCTGAAAAATGGCTGGGGCATTACAGAGCCCGAAGGGCATCACCAGATACTCATAGTGCCCATCCCTGGTATTAAAAGCCGTTTTCCATTCGTCCCCCTCACGGATGCGAATCAGGTTGTAGGCACCCCGCAGATCTAGTTTGGTGAAAACCTTTGCTCCCCTTAGCCTGTCAAAGAGCTCAGATATCAGGGGCAATGGGTACTTATTTTTAATGGTGATAGCATTAAGACCCCTGTAATCGATGCAAGGACGTAATTCCCCGTTCTTCTTCTGTACGAAGAAGAATCCCGCCCCTGCAGGAGACACTGACTTCCTAATGAACCCTCTTGCCAAATTCTCCTGAATGTATTGAGACATAGCCTCCGTCTCTGGGAGAGAGAGGGGATATACCCTTCCCCGAGGAGGTTCAGCTCCAGGCAAGAGGTCAATAGGACAGTCGTAGGGGCGATGAGGCGGTAGAGTCTCAGCAGCCTTTTTAGAGAATACGTCAGCATAGCACCAATAGCACTTGGGAAGAGAAGAAAGGTCTGCGGGTACCTCGGTAGTAGAAACCTGTACACACTCACTCACACACCTGCCCATACAAGACTTACTCCAACCCAATATTCTCCCTGAGGACCACTCAATATGTGGGGAGTGGAAACGGAGCCAGGGTATTCCCAGCAAAATCTCATCCATTCCCTCGGGAAGAACAAGAAGGGAAATAATCTCCTGGTGGGAAGGGGACATGGACAGCGAGAATGGAACTGTCTGGTGTGTGATTTGCAGTGGAAGTGTCGCCCCATTCACAACTCTAACTGTTACAGGTTTGGCGAGCATGACTAGTGGTATAGCGTGGCGCAGAGCAAAAGCAGAGGACATGAAGTTTCCCTCTGCTCCTGAATCCACACAAAGCTCGACTGTTAGAGTGGAGGAGCCTAACAGGATTGTCCCTTTAAAGGACAGTTTGGAGGAAAATGCAGCTGTGTCTAGTGAACCTCCCCCAATGGTTACTAGACGCGATCGTTTCCCGACCGCCGCGGACATTTATTGGCGTAATGTCCTAGTTGATGACAGTTTTTACAAACCACGGGTACTCGAGCGGCCTGAGATTTAGGTCCCGCTCGAGAAACCTCCATTGCCTCATGGGAGTCGGACGCCAAGACAGGAGATTCAAGAGGTCTGGCGAAGGTGGGAGCCAGCCGAAACCTCTGCCTACACTGGGTCCACTCTAACCTCCGCTCGTGAAAACGTAGGTCGATGCGGGAAGATACAGAAATAAGTTCCTCCAGTATGGCAGGTATCTCCCTGGTGGCCAAGGCGTCCTTCACATGGTCTGCCAGTCCCCTCCAGAACACCGGAATAAGAACTTTGTCTGGCCACTCTAGCTCTGAAGCTAGAGTCCGGAACTGGATGGCAAACTGGCTGACCACGGACGAGCCCTGAGTAATAGACAACAACTGGAGCGCGGTATCGTGGGTAACACGAGGTCCTAAAAAGACCTGCTTCAGAGTGTCCAGGAAGAGAGGAGCACTCTGTACCACACGATCATCTCGCTCCCAAAGTGGCGTTGCCCACTCCAACGCCCTGCCCGACAAGAGAGATAGAATAAATCCCACTCTCGCCCGTTCCGTAGGGAAACGTGACGCCAGGAGCTCAAGGTGTATAGAGCACTGGCTCACGAATCCGCGACATTGTTTACTGTCGCCAGCAAACTTGTCAGGAAGCGGGAGACGGGATAAAGTCAGAGCAGGGGTGGCAGCGGACAAACTGGCTGCGGCTACACTTGCAGCCTGAACAGCGACAGCAGTGACATCCACAGCTGAGGTTGAACGCTCTAGAGCCGCCAACCTTCCCTCCAGCTGCTGGATGTACCACTGTAAATGCTGATCGTCCGCCATTTACTAGCCAGACCCTGGCGCTAGTGTTCTGTTAGGACTGGCGGAACGCACCAAGAATAAGATGTAATATTAATAGATGCGTTCGCAGTCCGGGGTCCACCGTGCAGGTGAAAACCTGCTGCTAGTAAATGGCAGCGTAATATGGCAGTGGAAGCGAACCCAGTTAAGCCACTGGTCCGCAATACCGCACCTAGGAGTGCAAGCAAGGAGTCAGCGAACTCAACCCCAAGACTCAGGATTGAAGTCCGATCAGACTACTAGCACTCAACACCGCAACTGGGTGTGTTAGGTAACAGTAATAATTAGAGCACCGAAGTGCGAACTGTGCCGAGCTGGCAGACACCACTAAGAACCCAGACGTGGGTCAGGAGGCGCACTACTGGCGCGTGGCGCCGCACTGGCGGACACAGCAATAGACGCTGATACGTGTGTGACACGTTGAGTGGTTAGTCGGGCGCTAGATAGCCATACACCATACGCGAACAGTCATACAATAGGGTAGGGGTATTTAATGAACGACTTGCACTCATAACAAACACACGTATACAATTGTACACTAGCGCATGGCCGTGCGGTCATGCGAAGCTTATATAGCTGCAGTACTTTCAGGACCTGCCAGGAGGACCAATGGGAACCACTGCAGCATCTGAGCATGTGACCCTCGATCTCCAACGGGAGATCTCACCCTGGGCATGCTCAGAAGGGAAAAAGCAGGACTTAGTCTCAAAAGCGTCCACTCGCTGCTGCCCAGCACTGGCTTTAATGGCAAAAGCTGGAGAAGCAACAGCAAGCCTAAGCACAGAGTGAGACTGAGCCAGACGCAAGGACCGTCGTCTCTGCTAAGCAGGTTTACCTGCGGCAGGAGAGGAATGGGAGACCGCAGCAGAAGCGGGAACTCGACCCCTAACACCCAGCAGTGTAGCTTCACATTAACAGTTTATTTATGTATTCATATACATTGAGATAATTGTATGTAGCTTTCCATATATACTGCTCTGAATGTGTGCCATTAAAAAAAATCAAAATCTCCTAATCCCATTCATGTACCAGTGGGTCTCCAAATTGTAGTCTTTCGACTGGCAATCTTTTACAAAGTTCAGATCCTTTAAAAAATTCATTTTAAATTCTGCTTTAATGAAGAGTCTTGTTGAAATTTGTGCTTGTATTAAAACTTACAGTGTACATCTGCATCTGCTGACCTCTAATGAGATTAGATTTTTGTATTCTCAGACACAAAGGTTTGCTTCTAGCAATTTTCTACAATTGATTAACTTATGTGCATGTCTCCAAGTAAGCACTCATATAAAATATTTGCGCTATATAAGATATATATCTTTTTGCACTGGTGATCTGTAAATCGTCTCTCATCTCAGTAGTGATTAGCATCACTTGCGTTTTAAGCTATAAAAATGTATAATTTATGAAACAGATGTTCCCCACACAAAATATGCTATCTTAAGCTTATAAGCAGAGTGTGACATTCTAGGATAGATATAGCTCTAATTAAATATATATATGAGATCATCAAGGGTAGGTTTTATAGTGGTATGTTTTAGATTTACAACAAATGTCATGGAAATGTTCAGCTGGTTTAATTGCCGCCATTTGTACAATTTCTAGTAACACAAATTAAATTCCAAAGCTATTGAAAGATGATTATAGATTTCATATAAAAATACTGCTTGCAGTTTTAACATATTTATTATTATTATTTATTATTATAGCGCCATTTATTCCATGGCACTTTACATGTGAGGAGGGGTATACATAATAAAAATAAGTACAATAATCTTGAACAATACAAGTCACGACTGGTACAGTAGGATAGAGGACCCTGCCCACGAGGGCTCACAATCTACAAGGGATGGGTGAGGATACAGCAGGTGAGGGTAGAGCTGGCCGTGCAGTGGTTTGGTCGATCGGTGGTTACTGCAGGTTGTAGGCTTGCTGGAAGAGGTGGGTCTTCAGGTTCTTTTTGAAGGTGTCGATGGTAGGCGAGAGTCTGATATGTTGTGGTAGAGAGTTCCAGAGTAGGGGTGACACGCGAGAGAAATCTTGTATACGATTGTGGGAAGAGGAGATAAGAGGGGAGTAGAGAAGGAGATCTTGTGAGCATCGGAGGTTGTGTGCAGGAAAGTGCCGGGAGACGAGGTCACAGATGTATGGAGGGACAGGTTGTGGATGGCTTTGTATGTCATGGTTAGGGTTTTGTACTGGAGTCTCTGGGTAATGTGGAGCCAGTGAAGTGATTAACAGAGGGAAGAGGCTGGGGAATAGTGGGGGGACAGGTGGATTAGTCAGGCAGCTGAGTTTAGAATAGATTGGTGAGGTGCCAGAGTGTTTGAGGGGAGGCCACAGAGAAAGAGGTTACAGTAGTCGAGGTGGGAGATGATGAGGGCATGGACTAGGGTTTTTGCAGATTCTTGGTTTAGGAATGTACAGATCCGAGACATATTTTTGAGTTGAAGGTGGCAGGAAGTGGAAAGGGCTTGGATATATGGTTTATAGGAGAGATCAGTGTCAAGGATTACCCCGAGACAGCGAGCTTGTGGGACTGGTGAGAGAGTGCAGCTGTTTACTATAATGGATAGGTTCATTGGGGGGACGCATTAGATGGGAGAAAGATGATGAATTCTTTTTTGTCCATGTTAAGTTTTAGAAATCTAGCGGAGAATAAGGATGAAATAGCAGACAGACATTGAGGGATTCTGGTTAGTAGGGAGGTGATATCTGGTCCAGAGATGTAGATCTGTGTGTCATCAGCATAGAGATGATACTGAAAACCATGAGATTCTATGAGCTGTCCCAGGCCAAAAGTGTAAATGGAGAAGAGCAGGGACCCTAGAACTGAACCTTGCGGGACTCCGACAGATAGGGGGCGAGGTGAGGAGGTGGTGTGTGAGTGGGAGACGCTGAATGTCCGGTAAGTTAGGTATGACGAGATCCAGGATAGGGCCAAGTCTGTGATGCCAAGGGATGGTCCACTGTGTCAAAGGCCAAGGACAGGTCCAGGAGGAGGATAGAGTAGTGTCGCTTGCTCTTGGCGGTTAATAGGTCATTGGTGACCTTAGTTAGGGCAGTTTCAGTGGAGTTAAAGGGAAACGGTTGGTAAGTTTTTATTATGTAATCTGAACGCAGCATGATGTAGGGACCGAAACCCAGATTCCAGTGATGTATCACTTACTGGACTTCTTGCTGTCATTTTGATTCAATCACTGTTTTCTCTGCTGCAGATCTAACAGTGCACAAAATGCTGACTTCTGCATTAACACCACCTGCACAACTGATTAGTAGTAGAGTGTTCATGAAAAGCTGCCAGTCAGTGGTGGAGGAGGAGTAATACAGAAAAAGTTGACTAGGAAGCACACGACACCTAGTTCTGTAATGATAACCTGTTGCTGATAAAACAGTGATCTTATCCTAGAAAGTTATGCATCATTGGATTCAGGCTCTCAGCCACTACATTATGCTGCTTTCAGATTACATAGCAACAACCTGTTCATAGATTCCTTTTAAAGGGTTTGTACAGGAATAATATTTTGGTGTTCTGGCCACTAAACAATGTATGGAGGAGCTGTGTCCTGCTTCCAACGTTGATTACTGTATTTCTATAGCAGTTCAGCTAATAAGTGGTAATATCAAGTGTCTGACCCCAACCATTTTGGTTTTGATGCCCTATTCTATGGATAGGTCACCTGTATGTTAGCCCTGAACCACTATAATGGTCACAGACAATTATTTAAAAATGGGCCTTGGATAGAGTATAAAGAGGCAGATATCAAAGACAGGTCCCAGTCCATTGCCAAGTTGGGATATTGCTAGCTTGAACTATGTGATGGAATGCAAATATGTAGATAAAAGGGTATAATGTTTGTTATATTTTTAAAAGGGAGTTTTCATTGAGAAAATAGTATTAATGTGAAAGATAATCAGACTTTTATTGCACATGTAGATTTCCTAACAATCAATATGCCCGTGGTAATATACCTTGAAAATTGTGGTGGATGACATTATTTAGCAATTTAGTATAGTAGGTATAGTAACTGGCACTACAACCTGCTAGTAAGTTTTAAGATGAATGCATTGTTGTGTACATAGTAAGTAAATTATTAATGATACATGTGCTGCTATTAGCAAATGACAGCCTCTGAGAAATGCATTGATTGTTCCAAGAAATAATAATATAATCCAGTAATCTTTTCGTTCTTGAAAAGTTAATTGATGTGATTCATAATTAAAATAGCATATAAGTCAAGGAAAACTGTAACTATATTCTTGCTCAATGTATATTTTCCTTTAAAGAAAAATGAAAAGAATTTGGCAAATTAACTATTCACCCTTTATTCTGCATTCTCAAATTAGTCATTAGCTGATGTTACCTGAAACTAATTTTACCAAAAGTATTTATCACCTTGAATATTACATTTCATTTTAGAGCAGAGAATTTAAACTCTGCCCTCCTCATATTTTGGAAATTTGATATGCTAATTATCGAATCCGAATTTTTCACAAAAAGGTAAAAATTCTATTTATCATAAATTGAAGTCAAAATCAAAGTTTTGTGTTGGAATGCTTTTACTTACAAATATATTTTAATTTCTCCATTTATGGCTGCCATTTTTGCAAAAGTGACAACAGGGGCTGCAGCCATATTGATTGTCACATTAGATTTAGCTTCACAGACAGAGGTATGAAACTAATGTCTTGTCAGTATGTTCAGTTAATAGCAAAGTGACTGTTCTACCGTCTGTTTCTGCAAAGATAATTATAAAATGTGTACAGGCTATGCCATGCTATGCTAAAAACATTTGCCAGCAATGAGATCTGGCTGTTGAACAGATATTCAGTTTGCTGCTCTTTGCTCCCAAAGAAGTGGTGCCCGCAGCAAAGGAAGCAATCAACACTGAAACCACAAATTCCTGTTGATTAAGATGATAACAATCATAACCGGCTTTAGAATGTTTACACATATACCGCTTTTTTGTTTTATGAATTGCAATTAAATAGTTCAAATTTAATTTTTAAATCCAACTTTCAGCATATTTTGATGGAAATGAGCAGAAATTCCAATTCTTCTGTTTGCATGGATTTTCCCAGGAAATTTGATTGCCGAGAAGTTATTTCCTGTGAATTTAATTCCCCTTACTTTGGCCGACATTTTTTCCAGACCTCATAATAAGCATAATATTTGAAAATGAAAAAATCCTTATGCTTATCTCACCAATCACCTCTCTCGTGTCCCTGTGCTTCTCACCGTCATCCATCTAGTACTCATCACATCTTCTTATACCTGCTGCTCTTACTGTAATTGTTGAGCCCCTCACACTGTGCTGGGAATTCTGTGTCTGATTAGACCTGGGAGAGTTCTGCAGAAGTATACAGATTGTCATGACTTCATTGTGTCATGACATGTGCCATGACTTTTTGCACGCATGCACAGAGCTATCAAGGGCCTCATTGAGAGCCATAAGTCCTGGCTGACTTTGAAAGGTTTTCAGCCTGTGGAGATTTCAGCATGAGTGACGGAGTTCAGAAGATGCAACGAATATAGGATGGGTGAAAGTGAGGATCGGGTCCAGAGAGATGGGCAATAAGGTGAAAAAAATTACCGTGTTTTTCAGATTTTAAGATGCACTATTTGTAAGGAAAAAATCTTGTTTAAAGTCTGTTCATCTTATAGTAAGGAGGCTTCTTATTGTGATGGAGGAGAACACAGACACTGTGTTCTTCCCAATCATAGAGAGAAGTGCTCTCTCAACAACTGATCTTCACTTATATATGTGATCGGTGCAGAGCAGGAGAGAAAGCTTCCGGTATCTGAACAGAGACTGCACAAGTTGAGCAACTGAAGGACCTTTTACTCAATTAACTCATTAACCTTGACTGATCACATGACCAAGGAGGTCCTGAGCTAATTGTTTGGAAGATCCTTCAGCTGCTCAACTTTCGCAACCTCTGTTCATGTCAGAAATTGTAAAATGTGGAAACGTAGTGAGTGTGAATGTGTCTATAGGAGAGCTTATGAAAATGTGCCTGTAGCAGAACTCTGTGTGTTTGTATGTGAATGTAGTGCGCATGTAACAGAGCTGTCTATATTTATATTCCATATAGCATAGTTGTGTGTGTTGTAATGCAGCAGGGTTAGTGCAGTGTGACAACCAGGCAGTGACCACAGGAAAGTTAAAAATGTCCAATGTACTCACAAACAGAAAACAAATAGTATCCTCCGGATCACAGCCGGGAATCAAGATAGCCCATATCCGAGACCAGTTGTCATGGGTGACTGCACCACCGTGTCATGCTGAGGGGTGCCAGGCCTTTTGGCTTCAGTTGGCTCGTGTTACTTCACATAGGCTGAGACTTGCAGAGCCACGTGCTCTGCAGTCTGCAAATCAAGGCTAATACACCCAACCGTTTGCTGCGGGGTTCTTAAATGGAATCCATGTGCCACTTGTAAGAGCCGGCCTGGAGGGAGCAAACTGCCTCACTACCATCCCATAGTTCGCTCCAAAAATAAAAACCCACGAAGGGTTTTCTTAAATCTGCCTTTGGAAAATAGCTTGTCCATGACTAAACTTACCTTTATTTTGCACTGCAATCACAGCTATTTCTGAGACTGCAATGCACTCCAGCAGCCTTAATAGGCTTCTATGCATATTTTGGGGGACACATAGTAACCCTCACATATAATACATATCACTGCCTCACATACCCCCACTCTGTTCAAGCTTGTGGGGTTGAACATTTGCTACCATACAGGGGGCCTGTGACAGGGCATCCACCTTTACCTGTGAATCTCTGCCCGATGTTCCACAGTGAAATTAACATTCTGCAGAGATTAAACCATCTGGTGACCCGAGAATGCCTCCCCTTGTTATTTCTCATCCATACAAAGGGTGAATGATCTGTCAGCAAGCGAAATGGTTGACCAAGTAAATAATAACATAGGGACTCCAAGGCCCATTTAATGGCGAGGCACTCCTTCTCCACTATGGTATCATTTTTCTCAGCTGGGGTGAGTTTCCTACTTAGGTAAGTGACTGGATGTTCCTCTCCGTTCACCTCCAGTGACAGGAACGCTCCTAAGCCAATGTTAGAGGTATCTCTTTGCACGATGAAGTGTTTCTGGAAGTTGTGGCTAATTGGGATGGGCTATCTGCACAGCACCCCCTTCATGGATTGGTATGCTCCCTCTGCCTGGGGGTTCCACCAAGCCATGACCGACTTCTTTCCCTTATGGAGATTGGTAACGGGTGTTGTTCTCCCCCAAAAATTAGGTATAAACTTCTGGTAATACCCAGTGATTCCGAAAAACACTCTCACCTGCTTGGTGGTAACAGGTTGTGGCCAGTTCTGAATGGCCTTGATTTTATTTATCTGGGATTTGATAACCTAACAGCCGATCACGTATCCTAAGTACCGGGCTTCCTCAAGCCCTATCGCACATTTCTTGGGATGCGCCGTCAAGCCCGCGGCTCTGAGCGAATCTACAACCAATTGTACCTGTGACAAGTGGGTATACCAGTCAGTACTGAAGATGATGATGTCTTCCAAGAACCCTGATGCATACTTCCGATGGGGTTCTAGCACTCTGTCCATCAACCGCTGGAACATGGCTGGGGCCCCATGTAGTCCAAAGGGCAAGACAACATAGTGGTACAGACCCTATGATGTTATGAAGGTGGTCTTTTCCTTTGCCAACTCCATAAGAGGCACGTGCCAATAACCCTTGATCAGATCGTGTGTTAGGGCTAGCGGAACGCACCAAATAATAAGACAGATAGAGTATGGTGCGTTCGCAGCCCGGGGTCCACCGTGCAGAGATGGAACCTGCTGCCAAGTAATGACGGACTATATGGCGGTACAAAGTGAATACACACACGGGTTAACCTCACCCTGTGTGAAGGAAGCGTACCCTGTTGCGTCACAGGACCGCGGTACCGCACCAAAAGCGCAAGCAAGGAGTCTTAGAACTCAATCCCAAGACACAGGATTTGAGTGCATAGAGACCTCATGCGCTCGACACCGCAACTGTGGTGTCAGAGTGACTGAAATAATTATAACAAAGAAGCACGAGAGTGCATGCGGTGCAGCACTGGCGAACGCCACTAACCACCCAGGTTTGGGTCAGGAAAGCGCTGTGAAAGCGCACGGCGCCGCACTGGCGGTCACAGCAATTAGAGGCTGTAATGTGTGTAACGTGCTGATGGTTAAGTCGGGCGCTAGGTAGCAATCATCCACCTTCCGCGAGCAGTCATACAGTAGGGAGGGGATTTTAAAGAGCGACTTTCATCCATCGACATACATCCATCAACACACACACATTATCAAGACTATACTAGCTCATGGCCGTGCGGTCATGCGCAGCTTATATAGTTGCAGCACGTTCAGGACCTTCCAATAAAGGACCAATGGGAAGCTGCTACCAAAGTTTTGCCCTTTCAGGACCTTCCTGGAGGACCAATGGGATGTGCTGCAGTACCTGAGCATGTGACCCTCGATCTCCAATGGGAGATCTTGCCCTGGGCATGCTCAGAAAGAGAAAAGCAGGACTTAGTCCCAAAAGCATCTGCTCTCCGCTGCCCAACACTGACTTCAATGGCAGAAGCAGGAAAAGCAGCAGTAACTCTTTGTACAGAGTGAGACTGAGCAAGACGCTGGGACCGACGTCTCTGCTGAGCAGACTCCACTGCGGCTGGAGAATAATGGGAGACCGCAGCGGAGATGGCTCGAGATTCCCCCTGTGCAGAAGCGGGAACTCGATACCTAACATTGTGTGTAATAAAATACTGGGTAGTGTTGAGCATTCCAAATGTGCAAATAACGGGTATCGGACGATATTCGCTGTATCAGATTTCCGATACTGAGTTCCGATACATTTAAGATATTGGATACTGGAATCGGAAGTTCCTATAGTGCAATGATGCACTATAATGGAGTGTGGGCAGTGCGTGTGTGGAGATTGTGTGTCTGTGTGTGCGGGCAGGGTCTGTGTGTGACCGTGGGGGGGTCTGTGCGGGCCTGCCGGGGATCTGTAAGGGCCTGCCGGGGGTCTGTGCGGCCTGCTGGGGGTCTTTGCGGGCTGCCGGGGGTCTGTACAGGCCTCTCGGAGGTCTGTGCGGCCTGCTGGGGGTCGTGCGGCCTGCCGGGGGTCTGTACGGGCCTTTCAGGGGTCTGTGCGGCCAGCCGGGGGTCTGTGCGGCCTGCCGGGGGTCTGTAAAGGCCTCTTGAGGGTCTGCACAGCTTACCGGGGGTCTGTGCGGCCTGCCGGGGGTCTTTGTGTTTGTGTGCAGGCATTGTCCGATGGGACTACAAGTCCCATCGGGCTATCCTGCTACAATGGCAGTGATTGACACATTAGCCAATGATGGGACAGTAGTAGTCCCATAATCCGGCTAATGTGTTGAATGTAAAAAGAAAAATACACAAACATACATAATACATACAACATACATACAACATACCACATACATAGAACATACATACACCATACATACTGCATACATACAACATACATACATAAAATATACATACAACATACAACATACATACAACATACATACTACATACTACATACATACAACATAGATACATACTGCATGCATACTGCATACATATTACATACATACATACTACATTGTTATGGACCTGGTGGTTAGGAGCACCCGGAACGACCTGATGGTTAAACTCACACAGGACAAGCTCTGGGAAGTGGGAGCTCTGCTGACCGCAACCCCTAATCCTATCACACAACTAGAAATAGCCGTGGAGCGTACCTAACACGACCTAGACGCCTCTTCACAGCCAAAGAGCTAACTAGCCCTAGAGATAGAAAATAAAGCCTACCTTGCCTCAGAGAAATTCCTCAAAGGAAAAGGCAGCCCCCCACATATATTGGCTGTGAGTAAGATGAAAGTCACAAACACAGAAATGAAACAGGTTTCAGCAAAGGGAGGCCAGACTTACTAAACAGACTGAGGATAGGAAAGGTATCTTTGCGGTTAGCACAAAAAACTACAAAAAGACCACGCAGAGTGTGCAAAAAGACCTCCGCACCGACTCACGGTGCGGAGGTGCCACTCTGCATCCCAGAGCTTCCAGCTAGCAAGGAAAAATCATGATAACCAGCTGGACAAGGAAACAATGAACAAATAATTAACTAGCAGGGACTTAGCTTCTGCTGGAGTAGACAGGTCACCAGAAAGATCCAAGAGCGAACTGAACCAGTACAAGAACATTGACAGCTGGCATGGAGTAACGATCTGAGTGGAGTTAAATAGAGCAGCCAGCCAAAGAATAACCTACGTCACCTGTGGAAGGAACCTCAGAAGCAGCAGCTCCACTCACAGCCACCAGAGGGAGTCCATGGACAGAACTCGCCGAAGTACCATTCATGACCACAGGAGGGAGTTCGATAACAGAATTCACAACAGTACCCCCCCTTGAGGAGGGGTCACCGAACCCTCACCAGAGCCCCCAGGCCGATCAGGACGAGCCAAATGAAAGGCACGAACTAGATCAGCAGCATTAACATCAGAGGCAAAAACCCAGGAATTATCTTCCTGACCATAACCCTTCCACTTGACCAGGTACTGGAGTTTCCGTCTCGAAACACGAGAATCCAAAATCTTCTCCACCACATACTCCAACTCCCCCTCGACCAACACCGGGGCAGGAGGATCAACGGAGGGAACCATAGGCGCCACGTATCTCCGCAATAATGACCTATGGAACACATTATGGATGGCAAAAGAAGCTGGAAGGGCCAAACGAAATGACACAGGATTGAGAACTTCAGAAATCTTATACGGACCAATGAAACGAGGCTTAAACTAAGGAGAGGAAACCTTCATAGGAACATGATGAGATGACAACCAGACCAAATCCCCAACACGAAGTCGGGGACCAACACAACGCCGGCGGTTAGCAAAACGTTGAGCTTCTCCTGGGGCAATGTCAAATTGTCCACCACATGAGTCCAAATCTGCTGCAACCTGCCCACCACCATATCCACACCAGGACAGTCCGAAGGCTCAACCTGCCCAGAAGAGAAACGAGGATGGAAACCAGAATTACAGAAAAAAGGCGAAACCAAAGTAGCCGAGCTGGCCCGTTTATTAAGGGCGAACTCAGCCAAAGGCAAGGAGGACACCCAATCATCCTGATCAGCAGAAACAAAGCATCTCAGATATGTTTCCAAAGTCTGATTAGTTCGTTCGGTTTGGCCATTTGTCTGAGGATGAAAAGCTGAAGAAAAAGACAAATCAATGCCCATCTTAGCACAAAAGGACCGCCAAAACCTCGAAACAAACTGGGAACCTCTGTCCGAGACGATGTTCTCCGGAATGCCATGCAAACGAACCACATGCTGGAAAAACAATGGCACCAAATCAGAGGAGGAAGGCAATTTAGACAAGGGTACCAAATGGACATCTTAGAGAAGCGATCACAAACCACCCAAATGACCGACATCCTTTGAGAGACAGGGAGATCTGAAATAAAATCCATGGAAATATGCGTCCAGGGCCTCTTCTGGACCGGCAAGGGCAAAAGCAACCCACTGGCACAAGAACAGCAGGGCTTAGCCCGAGCACAAGTCCCACAGGACTGCACAAAAGAACGCACATCCCGTGACAAAGAAGGCCACCAAAAGGATCTAGCCACCAAATCTCTGGTACCAAAGATTCCAGGATGACCCGCCAACACCGAACAATGAACCTCAGAGATAACTCTACTAGTCCATCTATCAGGAACAAAGTTTCTCCACTGGACAACGGTCAGGTCTATCAGCCTGAAACTTCTGCAGCACGCGCCGCAAATCAGGGGAGATGGCAGACAAAATTACCCCCTCTTTGAGAATACCCGTCGGCTCAGGAACACCCGGAGAGTCAGGCACAAAACTCCTTGACAGGGCATCAGCCTTCACATTCTTAGAGCCCGGAAGGTACGAAACCACAAAATCAAAACGGGAGAAAAACAGCGACCATCGAGCCTGTCTAGGATTCAACCATTTGGCAGACTCGAGATAAGTCAAATTCTTGTGATCCGTCAAGACCACCACGCGATGCTTGGCTCCTTCAAGCCAATGTCGCCACTCCTCGAATGCCCAATTCATTGCCAACAACTCTCGATTGCCAACATCAAAATTGCGCTCAGCAGGCGAGAATTTTCTAGAAAAGAAGGCACATGGTTTCATCACCGAGCCATCAGAACTTCTTTGCGACAAAACAGCCCCTGCTCCAATCTCAGAAGCATCAACCTCGACCTGAAACGGGAGCGAAACATCTGGCTGGCACAACACAGGGGCAGAAGAAAAATGACGCTTCAACTCCTGAAAAGCCTCTACAGCCGCAGAGGACCAATTGACCACATCAGCACCTTTCTTGGTCAAATCAGTCAACGGTTTAGCAACACTAGAAAAATTAGCGATGAAGCGACGGTAAAAATTAGCAAAGCCCAGGAACTTCTGCAGGCTCTTCACAGATGTCGGCTGAGTCCAATCATAAATGGCCTGAACTTTAACAGGGTCCATCTCGATAGTAGAAGGGGAAAAAATGAAACCCAAAAATGAAACCTTCTGAACCCCAAAGAGACATTTCGACCCCTTCACAAACAAAGAATTCGCACGAAGGACCTGGAACACCATTCTGACCTGCTTCACATGAGACTCCCAATCATCCGAAAAGACCAAAATATCATCCAAATATACAATCATGAATCTATCCAGGTACTCTCGGAAGATGTCATGCATAAAGGACTGAAACACAGATGGAGCATTAGAAAGCCCGAATGGCATAACCAGGTACTCAAAATGGCCCTCGGGCGTATTAAATGCTGTTTTCCATTCATCGCCCTGTTTAATTCGCATAAGATTATACGCCCCTCGAAGATCTATCTTGGTGAACCAACTAGCCCCCTTAATCCGAGCAAACAAATCAGACAGCAGCGGCAAAGGGTACTGAAATTTGACTGTGATCTTATTAAGAAGGCGGTAATCAATGCAAGGTCTCAAAGAGCCATCCTTCTTGGCCACAAAAAAGAACCCTGCTCCCAACGGTGATGACACCAATGGAGAGGTGTCAATAAGACGCGTATCGATTATTAATCCAATACTAGTAAATGGTTAATAAAACACAAACATTAGGAAAAAAGTATTTTAATATTCTTCATTTAACCATACTTACCATACTTCAGCACCTGCAAAAAACGTAAAATAATAAATCGTATACTACCTGTCCGCCGTAGTCCAATTAATAACGAGTGTCCCACAACAATCTCCCCTATAGAACAGTGACATTGGGTGATGTCACTGCTCTATAGGACCTTCAGTGACACACTGACAGGAGACAATGGCTCCTGCAGTGCATCACTGAGAGGTTACTAGAGTTCAAAGTCTCACTTTATGGCAATTGCTGCATGGGAAAATTTTTCCCACAGCAATGCTAAAAGTGAGACTAGGGACTATTTTTTTACAGCGGCGGTGGAATACAGTGCGGAAGGATACATTCCTTCCGTCATTGTATTCCTGGAGCCCCTAGAGAGCGGTCGCATCAGCTGATGCTGCTGTTCTCCACGGGAGATCGTCGTGGGACACTCATAGATTTCTGCGGATCAGGGAGTATATTGGTTGTTTGTTATTTTAATCTTTTTTACAGATGACACTGGTTTCGGGGATCAAAATGACAAGTGATGGTGAGTATGTACTCTATGTTGTATGTACTGTATGCCTGAATGTATGTATTGTATGTAATGTATGAATGTATTGTATGTAGTATGTATGTAGTATGTATGTAATATGTATGTATTATGTATGTTGTATGTATGTAGTATGTATGTACGTACGTAGTATGTATGTAGTAATTATGTATGTAGTATGTTGCATGTATGTTGTATGTAGTATGTATGTATGTTGTATGTATGCTGTATGCATGTGGTATGTTGTATGTATGTAGTATGTATTATGTTGTATGTATGTATGTAGTATATAGTATGTTGTATGTATGTTGTATGTATGTGTTATGTTGTATGTATGTATGTAGTATGCTTGTAGTATGTTGTATATATGTAATATGTATGTACTATAGTATGTATGTTGTATGTAGTATGTATGTAGTATGTTGTATGTAGTATGTATGTATGTATGTAGTATGTGTGTAGTATGTTGTATGTATGTAGTATGTATGTTGTATGTTTGTAGTATGTATGTATGTATGTATGTAGTATGTATGTAGAATTTATGTAGTATGTAGTTTTTTTTGTTGTTGTTTTTTTACATTCAACACATTAGCCGGATGATGGAACTACCACTGTCCCATCATAGGCTAATGTGTCAATCACTGCCATTGTAGCAGGCATAGCCCGATGGGACTTATAGTCCCATTGGACGATGCCTGCACACAAACACAAAGACCCCGGCAGGCCGCACAGACCCCCCAGAAGCTCATACAGACCCCAGGTAGGCCGCACAGACCCCCGAGAGGCCCGTATAGACCCCCTGCAGGCCGCACAGACCCGTAACAGGCCGCACAGACCCCTGAGAGGCCCGTACAGACCCCCAGCAGGCTGCACAGACCCCCGGCAGGCCGCCCAAACCCCAAGAGGCCTGCACAGACCCACGGCAGGCCGCACAGACCCCTGAGAGGCCTGTAAAGACCCCCAGCAGGCCGCACAGACCCCGGCAGGCCACACAGACCCCCGAGAGGCCTGTACAGACCCCCGGCAGGCTGCACAGACCCCTGGCAGGCTGCACAGACCCCCGAGAAGCCCATACAGAACTCTGGCAGGCCGCACAGACCCCCGGAAGGCCGCACAGACCCCTGAGAGGCCCGTACACACCTCGGCAGGCTGCACAGACTCCCGGCAGGCTGCATAGACCCCCGGCAGGCCGCACAGACCCCTGAGAGGCCCGTACAGACCTTGGCAGGCCACACAGACCCCCGGAAGGCCGCACAGACCCCCGAGAGGCCTGTTCAGACCCCCGGCAGGCGGCATAGACCCCCGAGAGGCCTGTATAGATCCCCGGCAGGCCGCACAGACCCCCGGCAGGCCGCCGCACAGACCCCTGAGAGGCCCATACAGACCCCGGCAGGCCGCACAGACCCCCGGCAGGCTGCACAGACCCCTGAGAAGCCTGTACAGACCTCAGCAGGCCACACAGACTCCCGGCAGGCTGCATAGACCCCCGAGAGGCCCATACAGACCCCCAGCAGGCTGCATAGACCCCCAAGAGGCCCGTACAGACCCCCGGCAGGCCCGCACAGACCTTCCACGGTCCCACACAGACACGCAGTCTCCCCCCACGCACCGTCCACACTCTTTCCCCTTCCAGAACAGGATGTACAAGGAAAGAAAGGACTTATTTATATTCCGATATTTGTATCCCATTGACTTGCATTGGTTTCCGGTATAGGTATCGGCGATATCTGATATTTTTTTTATATCGGCCGATACAATCCGATCCCGATATTTCCAAATATCAAAAGGTATCGCTCAACACTAGGGTTGAGCGACCTTGACCTTTTTAGAGTCGAGTCGTGTTTCGCGAAACCCGACTATCTTAGAAGTCGAGTCGAGTGGAATCGGCCGATTATGGCGAAAAGTCGGGTATCGCCCGAAACACGAAACCCAATGCAAGTCAATGGGGGAGCATAGTCGGCAGTGAGTGGAGGCCAGGAAAACACCTACACTGCCCATTTTAATGGCAAAAACATCCATTCTGTTACAGAAGCTTGTCAATCGTAATTTAGCTTATAATAATTGGAAGGCATTTTAAATTGGGGGTCATTTGGCTAAAGTTGTGGGGGGTAGGGCTGGTTCAAGTAATTAGTGGGCCCAGTAAATCTGGACCACGTCACGGCAGTGGAGCAGGGAGAGGTAAGTATTTCAACTTTGCATGTGCTGTGATCCTGAGCAAGCAGGGGGGGCCCACTCGTTGGCATTGGCACTGGCACAGGGCCCCTCAAAGTACAGCGGTGTGTTTGCACGGCAGGGGCGCCTCCCACCGGCAGCAACACTTTTGCATACTATGAGAGGCCCTGTGCCAGTGATGTCGCCAAATAGTATTCCTCCCCCCACCTGATGAAGGAACCTGCACTTTCATCTGCACCTTCCTCTTTGTCCCCGTGTAAGGTGGTATGGTATGCGGGAAGAGGAACCTGACTTTCAGCAGGGTCACAATCTTGCTGTGTAGCGTGCACGGGGAATTTGGCGTTATGGGTCAATGTACCAGCAGACTCATCTATCACTGGCTGGGCAATGGGCAGGATGAGGAGGAAACACAGATATCAGATATAGGCCCAAAAAATAAAGTTGGCTAAATGCAGTTCAAAATTGTTAACACAGGACTAACCAGGGGGCATTGCAGTGGAGGACAACTGGAATGAGAGGCTGACACAGAGAGTAGGCCCAAATCAGTAAGTATTCGAAATGCAGTTCAAAATTGGCAACCGTAGTAAACAGGCGGCACAGCTTTGTTCAGTGGAGGAGAACAGCAAGGAGTGGCAGACACCGATAGTAGGCCCCAACCAACTAGTAGGCCAAATGCAGTCTAACATTAACAACTACGTAACGAGAGCCTGAAAATGGAATTTCAGGACAGGAAACCAGGAGAACAGCAAGGAGTGGCAGACACCGATAGTAGGCCCCAAACCAACTAGTACGCCATATGCAGTTGTTCCATTTAACCACAATTTAATGAGAGCCTGAAGATAGAAGTTCAGGAAAGGCAACCTGGAGAACACCTTGGAGTGTAACACACCATCTCTCTACACCCCATACCCAATTTGTAGGCCTAATGCAGTGTAGTTTCCAACAACTACTAAACGAGAGCCGGAAGATCGAAGCTCAGGAAAGGCAACCTGGAGAACACCTTGGAGTGGAACACACCATCTCTCTACACCCCATACCCAATTTGTAGGCCTAATGCAGTGTAGTTTCCAACAACTACTAAACGAGAGCATGAAGATCGAAGCATTGGCGAGGAAACCTGGGGAACACCTTGGAGTGGAACACACCATCTCTCTACACCCCATACCCAATTTGTAGGCCTAATGCAGCGTAGTTTCCAACAACTACTAAACGAGAGCCGGAAGATCGAAGCTCAGGAAAGGCAACCTGGAGAACACCTTGGAGTGGAACACACCATCTCTCTACACCCCATACCCAATTTGTAGGCCTAATGCAGCGTAGTTTCCAACAACTACTAAACGAGAGCATGAAGATCGAAGCAATGGAGAGGAAACCTGGGGAACACCTTGGAGTGGAACACACCATCTCTCTACACCCCATACCCAATTTGTAGGCCTAATGCTGCGTAGTTTCCAACAACTACTAAACGAGAGCATGAAGATCGAAGCAATGCAGAGGAAACCTGGGGAACACCTTGGAGTGGAACACACCATCTCTCTACACCCCATACCCAATTTGTAGGCCTAATGCAGTGTAGTTTCCAACAACTACTAAACGAGAGCGTGAAGATCGAAGCATTGGCGAGGAAACCTGGGGAACACCTTGGAGTGGAACACACCATCTCTCTACACCCCATACCCAATTTGTAGGCCTAATGCAGCGTAGTTTCCAACAACTACTAAACGAGAGCCAGAAGATTGAAGCTCAGGAAAGGCAACCTGGAGAACACCTTGGAGTGGAACACACCATCTCTCTACACCCCATACCCAATTTGTAGGCCTAATGCAGCGTAGTTTCCAACAACTACTAAACGAGAGCATGAAGATCGAAGCAATGGAGAGGAAACCTGGGGAACACCTTGGAGTGGAACACACCATCTCTCTACACCCCATACCCAATTTGTAGGCCTAATGCAGTGTAGTTTCCAACAACTACTAAACGAGAGCCGGAAGATCGAAGCTCAGGAAAGGCAACCTGGAGAACATCTTGGAGTGGAACACACCATCTCTCTACACCCCATACCCAATTTGTAGGTCTAATGCAGCGTAGTTTCCAACAACTACTAAACGATAGCATGAAGATCGAAGCAATGGAGAGGAAACCTGGGGAACACCTTGGAGTGGAACACACCATCTCTCTACACCCCATACCCAATTTGTAGGCCTAATGCAGTGTAGTTTCCAACAACTACTAAACGAGAGCCGGAAGATCGAAGCTCAGGAAAGGCAACCTGGAGAACACCTTGGAGTGGAACACACCATCTCTCTACACCCCATGCCCAATTTGTAGGCCTAATGCAGTGTAGTTTCTAAGAACTACTAAACGAGAGCCGGAAGATCGAAGCTCAGGAAAGGCAACCTGGAGAACACCTTGGAGTGGAACACACCATCTCTCTACACCCCATACCCAATTTGTAGGCCTAATGCAGTGTAGTTTCCAACAACTACTAAACGAGAGCCGGAAGATCGAAGCTCAGGAAAGGCAACCTGGAGAACACCTTGGAGTGGAACACACCATCTCTCTACACCCCATACCCAATTTGTAGGCCTAATGCAGTGTAGTTTCCAAGAACTACTAAACGAGAGCCGGAAGATCGAAGCTCAGGAAAGGCAACCTGGAGAACACCTTGGAGTGTAACACACCATCTCTCTACACCCCATACCCAATTTGTAGGCCTAATGCAGTGTAGTTTCCAACAACTACTAAACGAGAGCATGAAGATCGAAGCTCAGGAAAGGCAACCTGGAGAACACCTTGGAGTGGAACACACCATCTCTCTACACCCCATACCCAATTTGTAGGCCTAATGCAGTGTAGTTTCCAACAACTACTAAACGAGAGCCGGAAGATCGAAGCTCAGGAAAGGCAACCTGGAGAACACCTTGGAGTGGAACACACCATCTCTCTACACCCCATACCCAATTTGTAGGCCTAATGCAGTGTAGTTTCCAAGAACTACTAAACGAGAGCTGGAAGATCGAAGCTCAGGAAAGGCAACCTGGAGAACACCTTGGAGTGGAACACACCATCTCTCTACACCCCATACCCAATTTGTAGGCCTAATGCAGCGTAGTTTCCAACAACTACTAAACGAGAGCATGAAGATCGAAGCAATGGAGAGGAAACCTGGGGAACACCTTGGAGTGGAACACACCATCTCTCTACACCCCATACCCAATTTGTAGGCCTAATGCTGCGTAGTTTCCAACAACTACTAAACGAGAGCATGAAGATCGAAGCAATGGAGAGGAAACCTGGGGAACACCTTGGAGTGGAACACACCATCTCTCTACACCCCATACCCAATTTGTAGGCCTAATGCAGTGTAGTTTCCAACAACTACTAAACGAGAGCATGAAGATCGAAGCATTGGCGAGGAAACCTGGGGAACACCTTGGAGTGGAACACACCATCTCTCTACACCCCATACCCAATTTGTAGGCCTAATGCAGCGTAGTTTCCAACAACTACTAAACGAGAGCATGAAGATCGAAGCAATGGAGAGGAAACCTGGGGAACACCTTGGAGTGGAACACACCATCTCTCTACACCCCATACCCAATTTGTAGGCCTAATGCAGTGTAGTTTCCAACAACTACTAAACGAGAGCCGGAAGATCGAAGCTCAGGAAAGGCAACCTGGAGAACATCTTGGAGTGGAACACACCATCTCTCTACACCCCATACCCAATTTGTAGGTCTAATGCAGCGTAGTTTCCAACAACTACTAAACGATAGCATGAAGATCGAAGCAGTGAAGAGGAAACCTGGGGAACACCTTGGAGTGGAACACACCATCTCTCTACACCCCATACCCAATTTGTAGGCCTAATGCAGTGTAGTTTCCAACAACTACTAAACGAGAGCCGGAAGATCGAAGCTCAGGAAAGGCAACCTGGAGAACACCTTGGAGTGGAACACACCATCTCTCTACACCCCATGCCCAATTTGTAGGCCTAATGCAGTGTAGTTTCTAAGAACTACTAAACGAGAGCCGGAAGATCGAAGCTCAGGAAAGGCAACCTGGAGAACACCTTGGAGTGGAACACACCATCTCTCTACACCCCATACCCAATTTGTAGGCCTAATGCAGTGTAGTTTCCAACAACTACTAAACGAGAGCCGGAAGATCGAAGCTCAGGAAAGGCAACCTGGAGAACACCTTGGAGTGGAACACACCATCTCTCTACACCCCATACCCAATTTGTAGGCCTAATGCAGTGTAGTTTCCAAGAACTACTAAACGAGAGCCGGAAGATCGAAGCTCAGGAAAGGCAACCTGGAGAACACCTTGGAGTGGAACACACCATCTCTCTACACCCCATACCCAATTTGTAGGCCTAATGCAGTGTAGTTTCCAACAACTACTAAACGAGAGCATGAAGATCGAAGCAATGGAGAGGAAACCTGGGGAACACCTTGGAGTGGAACACACCATCTCTCTACACCCCATACCCAATTTGTAGACCTAATGCAGTGTAGTTTCCAACAACTACTAAACGAGAGCATTAAGATCGAAGCAATGGCGAGGAAACCTGGGGCACACCTTGGGGAGGCAGACACCGTTAGTAGGCCCTACCAAGTTGTACCCCCAATGCAGTTTTAAAATTCCTAGAGGCTGAAAACAAGACTATTGACGCTCAGCTTTTTTCAAAGGAACACAGCTGAATTGAGTGGCGCAGACAGACACAGGTAGTAGGACTTAAACCAAAAATGTGGCTCACTGCAGCTTAAAAAAGTTACAGGGGTACACAAGCAGCAGTGCTCTGGGCAGTGGAGGACAATTTCAATAGTGGACCGCAGACAGACTTTGTACGCCTACTATTAAAAAAAGGATGCTCTATGCAATTAAAAATAGGTTCCAGGGGTCCACGGGCAGCAGTGGTGTGGTCAGTGGACGAGTATTGGAAGGAGGGACCGCAGACAGGCGTAGTAGGCCTAACATAACAAAATTAGGCTGTAGACACTGTAAAATTGGTTCCAGGGGTACACGGGCAGCAGTGGTGTGGTCAGCGGAGGAAAATTGGAATTAGGGACTGCAGACAGACTTTGTAGGCTGTCCCCTGTGGACCATGCATCCAACACATTAACCCAGTGCGCCGTAATGGACACGTAACTTTTTGTGGACAGGCCTACTGGTCCATGCGTCTCTTGTCAGGTGCACCTTTCTACTGTTTGATTGCCTGAGTGCTATGACAATGCAGACTTTTTCATGCCGGTGGAGGGCTGGGATGGCTTTTCTCGCAAAAGAAATGTCGACTGGGTAGCTTGAACCGTTGCACAGCGTAGTTCATCTGGGCTTTCTAAATATAAAACAAAGAAAAAAAGGAGGCTACATGCACTTTCAGCTGGGTTCCAGGGGTACACGGCCAGCATTGGTCTGGTCAGTGGAGAACTATTGGAAGGAAGGACCGCAGACACGCTTCGAAGGCCTAACATAATAACAGATGGCTGTAGGCAATTTTAAATTGGTTCCAGGGGTACACGGGCAGCAGTGGTGTAGTCAGTGGAGGCCTAGTGGAAGGAGGGACCGCAGACAGGCATCGAAGGCCTAACATAATAACACATTGCTGTTGCCAATTTTAAATTGGTTCCAGGGGAACACGGGCAGCAGTGGCCTGGTCAGTGTAGTAGTAGTAGAAAGAACGGACCGCAGACAGGCATCGAAGGCCTAAAATAAAAAAATTGGGCTGGCTGTAGGCAATTTTAAATTGGTTCCAGGGGTACACGGGCAGCAGTGGTGTGGTCAGTGGAGGCCTAGTGGAAGGAGTGACCGCAGACAGGCATCGAAGGCCTAACATAATAACACATGACTGTAGGCAATTTAAAATTGGTTCCGTGGGTACACGGGCAGCAGTGGTGTGGTCAGTGGAGGCCTATTGGAAGGAGTGACCGCAAACAGGCATCGAAGGCCTAACATAATAACACATTGCTGTTGGCAATTTTAAATTGGTTCCAGGGGAACACGGGCAGCAGTGGCCTGGTCAGTGTAGTAGTAGTAGAAAGAACGGACCGCAGACAGGCATCGAAGGACTAAAATAAAAAAATTGGGCTGGCTGTAGGCAATTTTAAATTGGTTCCAGGGGTACACGGGCAGCAGTGGTGTGGTCAGTGGAGGCCTAGTGGAAGGAGTGACCGCAGACAGGCATCGAAGGCCAAACATAATAACACATTGCTGTTGGCAATTTTAAATTGGTTCCAGGGGAACACGGGCAGCAGTGGCCTGGTCAGTGTAGTAGTAGTAGAAAGAACGGACCGCAGACAGGCATCGAAGGCCTAAAATAAAAAAATTGGGCTGGCTGTAGGCAATTTTAAATTGGTTCCATGGGTACACGGGCAGCAGTGGTGTGGTCAGTGGAGGCCTAGTGGAAGGAGTGACCGCAGGCAGGCATCGAAGGCTTAACATAATAACACATTGCTGTCGGCAATTTTAAATTGGTTCCAGGGGAACACGGGCAGCAGTGGCCTGGTCAGTGTAGTAGTAGTAGAAAGAACGGACCGCAGACAGGCATCGAAGGCCTAAAATAAAAAAATTGGGCTGGCTGTAGGCAATTTTAAATTGGTTCCAGGGGTACACGGGCAGCAGTGGTGTGGTCAGTGGAGGCCTAGTGGAAGGAGGGACCGCAGACAGGCTTCGAAGGCCTAACATAAAAAAATAGGGCTGTTGGCAATTTAAAATTGGTTCCAGTGGTACAAGGGCAGCAGTACAATGGTCAGTGGAGGCCTAGTGGAAGGAGGGACCGCAGACAGGCATCGAAGGCCTAACATAATAACACATGGCTGTAGGCAATTTTAAATTGGTTCCGTGGGTACACGGGCAGCAGTGGTGTGGTCAGTGGAGGCCTAGTGGAAGGAGGGACCGCAGACAGGCTTCAAAGGCCTAACATAAAAAAATAGGGCTGTTGGCAATTTAAAATTGGTTCCAGTGGTACAAGGGCAGCAGTACAATGGTCAGTGGAGGCCTAGTGGAAGGAGGGACCGCAGACAGGCTTCGAAGGCCTAACATAACAAAAATGTCAATACAATGGTATTGTCAGTGCCAGGCATTGAAGGATGTCAGCGCATAGACTAAACATTGGTGGAGCTGTGAGAGATAATTTTGCAAGTGGTAGAGCACTGTTTGAGCTGGGGGGGGAACTGTCTTGTGGCCGGCGGTACAGGCCCAGGGCCCTCATATTACAACGGTGTGTCTGACGTTGGGTGCCCACCACCACCGCCAGAGACACTTTATTGTACTATGAGGGACCCAGTAGCAGTGCCGTCGACCAAAAGCGGGCACACCCACCTCTTCAGACAAACAGCACTCTCACGGGTGCTGGCGCCAAGTCGCGATACCACGGCCCCGTGTGGGGAGTTTGGCCATTTAGTGAGGTGTAAACATGTCGTATGCTGGACAATCAGGTGCAGAAAATTACGAGATTGGAAAAGTCATTCAGAATAGTCCACAGGCAAGACCTTTTCATAGGAAAGCTAGGTGTCAGCCGGGCAAGGTGGGGCAAAAGATTTCGAAATCCAGTTGTGGTTCATTTTAATGAAGGTTAGACCATCTACATTTTGGGTAGCCAGACGAGTCCTCTTTTCTGTTAGTATTGAACCTGCAGCACTGAATACTCTTTCTGATAGGACACTAGCTGCCGGGCAAGCAAGCTCCTGCAATGCATATTCTGCCAATTCTGGCCAGGTGTCTAATTTGGATGCCCAGTAATCAAATGGGAATGACGGTTGAGGGAGAACGTCGATAAGGGATGAAAAATAGTTTGTAACCATACTGGACAAATGTTGTCTCCTGTCACTTTGAATTGATGCTGCAGTACCTGTCCTGTCTGCGGTCATAGCAAGATCACTCCACAACCTGGTCAGAAAACCCCTCTGGCCAACGCCACTTCTGATTTCTGCCCCTCTAACACCTCTGGTCTGCTGGCCCCTGCAGCTCGTGTGAGAACGATCATGGGCGCTGTGTGCAGGGAATGCCAGAAGCAAACGGTCAACAAGAGTTGATTGTTTGGTTGCTAATATTAGTTCCAAGTTCTCATGTGGCATTATATTTTGCAATTTGCCTTTATAGCGAGGATCGAGGAGGCAGGCCAACCAGTAATCGTCATCGTTCATCATTTTAGTAATGCGTGTGTCCCTTTTGAGGATACGTAAGGCATAATCCGCCATGTGGGCCAAAGTTCCAGTTCTCAAATCTGCGGTTTTGCTTGGTTGAGGGGCAGTTTCAGGCAAATCCACGTCACTTGTGTCCCTCAAAAAACCAGAACCCGGCCTTGCCGCGCCAACAATTTCCAGTGGCCCCGGAAAAGCTTCCTCATTAAAAATATAATCATCCCCATCATCCTCCTCGTCCTCCTCCTCCTCTTCGCCCGCTACCTCGTCCTGTACACTGCCCTGGCCAGACAATGGCTGACTGTCATCAAGGCTTTCCTCTTCCTCAGCTGCAGACGCCTGATCCTTTATGTGCGTCAAACTTTGCATCAGCAGACGCATTAGGGGGATGCTCATGCTTATTATGGCGTTGTCTGCACTAACCAGCAGTGTGCATTCCTCAAAACACTGAAGGACTTGACACATGTCTTGAATCACTGCACACCTGACAACTCCATGTCTGCCATCCTACTGCCTGCCCGTGTATGTGTATCATCCCACAAAAACATAACAGCCCGCCTCTGTTCGTACAGTCTCTGAAGCATGTGCAGTGTTGAGTTCCACCTTGTTGCAACGTCTATGATTAGGCGATGCTGGGGAAGGTTCAAAGAACGCTGATAGGTCTGCATACGGCTGGAGTGTACGGGCGAACGGCGGATATGTGAGCAAAGTCCAAGCACTTTGAGGAGCAGGTCGGATAACCCCGGATAACTTTTCAGGAAGCACTGCACCACCAGGTTTAAGGTGTGAGCCAGGCAAGGAATGTGTTTCAGTTGGGAAAGGGAGATGGCAGCCATGAAATTCCTTCCGTTATCACTCACTACCTTGCCTGCCTCAAGATCTACAGTGCCCAGCCACGACTGCGTTTCTTTCTGCAAGAACTCGGACAGAACTTCCGCGGTGTGTCTGTTGTCGCCCAAACACTTCATAGCCAATACAGCCTGCTGACGTTTGCCAGTAGCTGCCCCATAATGGGAGACCTGGTGTGCAACAGTGGCAGCTGCGGATGGAGTAGTTGTGCGACTGCGGTCTGTGGACGAGCTCTCGCTTCTGCAGGAGGACGAGGAGGAGGAGGAGGGGGTGCGAACGGCTACAGCCAACTGTTTCCTAGACCGTGGGCTAGGCAGAACTGTCCCAAACTTGCTGTCCCCTGTGGACCCTGCATCCACAACATTCACCCAGTGTGCCGTGATGGACACGTAACGTCCCTGGCCGTGCCTACTGGTCCATGCATCTGTTGTCAGGTGCACCTTTGTGCTCACAGATTGCCTGAGTGCATGGACGATGCGCTCTTTAACATGCTGGTGGAGGGCTGGGATGGCTTTTCTGGAAAAAAGTGTCGACTGGGTAGCTCGTAGCGTGGTACAGCGTAGTCCATCAGGGCTTTGAAAGCTTCGCTTTCAACTAACCGGTAGGGCATCATCTCTAACGAGATTAGTCTAGCTATGTGGGCGTTCAAACCCTGTGTATGCGGATGCGAGGCTAAGTACTTCCTTTTTCTAACCAGAGTCTCATGTAGGGTGAGCTGGACTGGAGAGCTGGAGATCATGGAACTAGCGGGGGTGCCGGTGGACATGGCAGACTGAGAGACGGTGGGAGATGGTATTGTTGCCGCCGGTGCCCTAGATGCAGTGTTTAGTACTACGAAACTGGTGATTCCCTGACCCTGACTGCTTTGGCCTGGCAAAGAAACCTGCACAAATACTGCAGGTGGTGCGGAAAATGGTGGCCCTACACTGCCGGAAGGGATGTTGCGTTGATGACTAGCTTCATTGGCCGAGGGTGCTACAACCTTAAGGGACGTTTGGTAGTTAGTCCAAGCTTGCAAATGCATGGTGGTTAAATGTCTATGCATGCAACTTGTATTGAGACTTTTCAGATTCTGCCCTCTGCTTAAGGTAGTTGAACATTTTTGACAGATGACTTTGTGCTGATCAATTGGATGTTGTTTAAAAAAATGCCAGACTGCACTCTTTCTAGCATCGGATACCTTTTCAGGCATTGCAGACAGAGCTTTAACCGGATGGCCACGCTGTCCTCCAACAGGTTTTGGCTTTGCCACGCGTTTTGGGCAAGATACGGGTCCGGCAGATGGAACCTGTTGCGATGTTGATGCCTGCTGCGGCCCCTCCTCCTCCGCTTCAGAACTGCTGCCGCCTGCACCCTGTTCCCCCAATGGCTGCCAATCGGGGTCAAGAACTGGGTCATCTATTACCTCTTCTTGTAGCTCGTGTGCAACTTCGTCTGTGTCACCGTGTCGGTCGGTGGTATAGCGTTCGTGATGGGGCAGCATAGTCTCATCAGGGTCTGATTCTTGATCATTACCCTGCGAGGGCAATGTTGTGGTCTGAGTCAAAGGACCAGCATAGTAGTCTGGCTGTGGCTGTGCATCAGTGCACTCCATGTCAGATTCAACTTGTAATGGGCATGGACTGTTAACTGCTTCACTTTCTAAGCCAGGGACGGTATGTGTAAAGAGCTCCATGGAGTAACCCGTTGTGTCGCCTGCTGCATTCTTCTCTGTTGTTGTTTATGCTGAAGAGGACAAGGAAGCGACTTGTCCCTGACCGTGAACATCCACTAACGACGGCTTGCTGCTTTTACATTTACCAGTTTCACGAGAGGAGGCAAAAGAGCTAGAGGCTGAGTCAGCAAGATAAGCCAAAACTTGCTCTTGCTGCTCCGGCTTTAAAAGCGGTTTTCCTACTCCCAGAAAAGGGAGCGTTCGAGGCCTTGTGTAGCCAGACGACGAACCTGGCTCCGCAGCTCCAGACTTAGGTGCAATATTTTTTTTCCCACGACCACCTGATGCTCCACCACTACCACTACCCTCATTACCAGCTGACAATGAATGCCCCCGGCCACGACCTCTTCCACCAGACTTCCTCATTGTTTTAAAAACGTAACCAAACTAACGGTATTTGTTGCTGTCACACAACTTACACGGTGAGCTATAACTTCAGTATGATTTAGCTACCCCTTTACAGGTGGGTGAGACCGCAAGGAAAATCAGGCATAATGTTACACACTCTGTTTTTGGTGGCAACAAATGAGAGAGTTGCCACACACGCAGGACTGTCACTGAAGCACAAATGTAAATATTAATCTCCCACTGATTTGTTTTTTTTGTTTTTTTTCAGGGAGACTTTAGAAAAAAAAAATAGAATAAAATGATTTTTTAAGGAAGAATTAAGAAACCAAATAAAATAAAATGATTTCTTCAGGGAGAATTTAGAAAACAAATAAAACAAAAAATAGGCTTTCTATGGCCCACTGAGTGAGAGATGACGCACAGAGGAGTCAGGAGTGGCACACAAGCCCAGAGGCCAATATTGTTCTCCCAATGATTGATGTAGTGATTTTTTCAGGTAGATTTTGGAACCCAAATCAAGCAAAAAAAATAATAGGCTTTCTATGGCCCACAATTGGAGAGAGAGAGAGATGGCACACCCAGGAGTCAAGACTGGCACACAAGCAGAAAGGGCAATATTAATCTCACACTGATTATATTTATTTATTTATTTTTTTCAGGGAGACTTTAGAAAAAAAAATAATTAAAAAAAATGATTTTTTCAGGAAGAATTTGGAAACCAAATAAAATAAAATGATTTTTTCAGGGATAATTTAGAAAACAAATAAAACAAAAAATAGGCTTTCTATGGCCCACTGAGTGAGAGATGACGCACACAGGAGTCAGGAGTGGCACACAAGCCCAGAGGCCAATATTTATCTCCCACTGATTGATTTATTGATTTTTTCAGGTAGAATTTAGAACCCAAATCAACCAAAAAAATAATTAGGCTTTCTATGGCCCACTATTTGTGAGAGAGATGGCACGCTCAGGACTGGCACACAAGCCCAGAGGCCAATATTAATCTCCCACTTTTTTTTTTTTTTTTCAGGGAAAATTTATAAACCCAATAAAAAAAATAATAAATAGGCTTTCTATGGCCCACTATCTGAGAGAGAGAGATGGCACGCTTAGGACTGGCACACAAGCCCAAAGGCCAATATTAATCTCCCACTGATTGATTTATTGATTTTTTCAGGTAGAATTTAGAACCCAAATAAAGCAAAAAAAAAAAAATAGGCTTTCTATGGCCCACTGAGTGAGTGATGATGCACACAGGAGTCAGGAGTGGCACACAAGCCCTGAGGCCAATAGTTTTCTCCCACTGATTGATGTAGTGATTTTTTCAGGTAGATTTTGGAACCCAAATCAAGCAAAAAAATAAATAGGCTTTCTATGGCCCACTGAGTGAGAGATGGCACACTCAGGAGTCAGGAGTGGCACACAAGCCCTGAGGCCAATATTTTTCTCCCACTGATTGATGTAGTGATTTTTTCAGGTAGATTTTAGAACCCAAATCAAGCAAAAAAAAAAAAATAGGCTTTCTATGGCCCACTGAGTGAGAGATGGCACAGACAGGGATGGCACTCTAGCAGAAATGCCAATCTTAATCTCCCACAAAAAAAAAAAAAAAAAAAAAAAAAAAGGAACTGTCCTTCAATTACTATCTCCCTGCAGTAATCTCAGCCAGGTATGGCAGGCAGCAATAAGGAGTGGACTGATGCACAAATTAAATGAAAAGTGTGGACAAACAAACAAGATAGCTGTGCAGAAAGGAAGGAACAAGAGGATTTGTGCTTTGAAAAAAGCAGTTGGTTTGCACAGCGGCGTACACACAGCAATGCAGCTATCAGGGAGCCTTCTAGGGCAGCCCAATGAGCTACAGCGCTGAGGAAAAAAAAAATATAGCTTCCAGTGTCCCTGCACACCGAAGGTGGTGTTGGACAGTGGAAATCGCTACAGCACAAGCGGTTTGGTGGTTAATGGACCCTGCCTAACGCTATCCCTGCTTCTGACGAAGCGGCAGCAACCTCTCCCTAAGCTCAGATCAGCAGCAGTAACATGGCGGTCGGCGGGAACGCCCCTTTATAGCCCCTGTGACGCCGCAGACAGCAAGCCAATCACTGCAATGCCCTTCTCTAAGATGGTGGGGACCAGGACCTATGTCATCACGCTGCCCACACTCTGCGTTTACCTTCATTGGCTGAGAAATGGCGCTTTTTGCGTCATTGAAACGCGACTTTGGCGCGAAAGTCGCGTACCGCATGGCCGACCCCGCACAGGGGTCGGATCGGGTTTCATGAAACCCGACTTTGCCAAAAGTCGGCGACTTTTGAAAATGAACGACCCGTTTCGCTCAACCTTACTCAACACTAGTACTCGGCCTGACCCAGTTGCTCAATCAGCTCGTCCACTCATGGCATTAGATCAAGGTCGAACCTCGACATCTCATTTCATTTTTGGAAGTCATTACAGAACTGTAATGATCCGTCCGGCTTTGGAATTAACACAATCGAGCTAGATGTGTTGTGAGAGCTTTGAACGCCCAAGTGTTTCACTTATAACGCAGAGCCGTGAAAATAAAAAAAAATTTTTCCCACAAAAATTATTCTTTAGCCCCCAGTCATGTATTTTCCCAAGGGTAACAGAAGAAATTGGACCCAAAAGTTGTTGTCCAATTTGTCCTGAATATGCTAAAACCCCATATTTGGGGGGAACCACTGTTTGGGCGCATGGGAGGGCTCGGAAGGGAAGGAGCGCCATTTGGAATACCGACTTAGATGGAATGGTCTGCAGGCGTCACATTGCTTTTGCAGAGCCCCTAATGTACCTAAGCAGTAGAAACCCCCTCACAAGTGACCCCATATTGGAAACTAGACCCCCCAAAGAACTTATCTAGATGTGTTGTGAGAACTTTGAACCCTCAATTGTTTTACTACAGTTTATAAAGCAGAGCCGTGAAAATAAAAAAATATTTTTTCTCCACAAAAATTATTTTTTAGCCCCCAGTTTTGTATTTTTCCAAGGGCAAGAGTTGAAATTGGACCCCAAAAGTTGTTGTCCAATGTGTCCTGAGTACGCTGATACCCCATATGTGAGGGGAACCACTGTTTGAGCGCATGGCAGAGCTCGGAAGGGAAGGAGCGTCATTTGGAATGCAGACTTAGATGGATTGGTCTGCAGGCGTCACATTGCGTTTGCAGAGCCCCTAATGTACCTAAACAGTAGAAGCCCCCCACAAGTGACCCCACATTGAAAATTAGACCCCCAAGGAACTTATCTAGATGCGTTGTGAGAACTTTGAACCCCCAAGTGTTTTACTACAGTTTATAACGCAGAGCCGTGAAAATAAAGAATCTTTTTTTCTACAAAAATTATTTTTTAGCCCCCAGTTTTGTATTTTCCCAAGGGTAACAGGAGAAATTGGACCCCAAAAGTTGTTGTCCAATGTGTCCTGAGTACGCTGATTCTCCATATGTTGGGGTAAACCCCTGTTTGGGCGCACGGGAGAGCTCGGAAGGGAAGGAGCACTGTTTTACTTTTTCAATGCAGAATTGGCTGGAATTGAGATCGGACGCCATGTCGCGTTTGGAGAGCCCCTGATGTGCATAAACAGTGGAAACCCCCCAATTATAACTGAAACCCTAATTCAAACACACCCCTAATCCTAATCCCAACGGTAACCCTAACCACACCCCTAACCCTGACACACCCCTAGCCCTAATCCCAACCCTATTCCCAACCGTAAATGTAATCCAAACCCAAACCCTAACTTTAGCCCCAACCCTAACCCTAACTTTAGCCCCAACCATAACTGTAGCCTTAACCCTGGCCCCAACCCTAACCCTAACACTAATCCTAGCACTAGCCCTAGCCCTAACCATAAACTTAACCCTAGCCCTAACCCTAGCCCTAACCCTAACCCTAGCCCTAACCCTAACCCTAACCCTAGCCCTAACCCTAAGCCTAGCCCTAACCCTAATGGGAAAATGGAAATAAATACATTTTTTTAATTTTTTTATTTTTCCCTAACTAAGGGGGTGATGAAGGTGGTTTGATTTACTTTTATAGGGTTTTTTTGTGCATTTTTATGATTGGCAGCTGTCACACACTAAAAGACACTTTTTATTGCAAAAAATATTTTTTGCGTTACCACATTTTGAGAGCTATAATGTTTCCATATTTGGGTCCACAGAGTCAAGTGAGGACTTGTTTTTTGCGGGACGAGTTGATGTTTTTGCTGGTAACATTTTTGGGCATGTGACATTTTTTGATCGCTTTTTATTCCTATTTTTGTGAGGCAGAATGACCAAAAACCAGCTATTCATGAATTTCATTTAGGGGAGGCATTTATACCATTCCGTGTTTGGTAAAATGGATAAAGCAGTTTTATTCTTCGGGTCAGTACGATTACAGTGATACCTCATTTATTTTTTTTTATGTTTTGGCGCTTTTATACGATAAAAACTATTTAGTAGAAAAAATAATTATTTTTGCATCGCTTTATTCTGAGGACTATAACTTTTTTCTTTTTTCTTTGATAATGCTGTTTGGTGGCTCGTTTTTTTGCAGGACAAGATGACGTTTTCAGCGGTATCATGGTTATTTATATCCATCTTTTTAATCAAGTGTTATTCCACTTTTTGTTCGGCAGTATGATAATAAAGCATTGTTTTTTTGCCTCGTTTTTTTTTCTTGCGGTGTTCACTGAAAGGGTTAACGTGTGGGACAGTTTTATAGGTCGGGTCGTTATGGACACGGCGATACTAAATATGTGTACTTTTATTTTTTTTATTTTATTTAGATAAAAAAATGTATTTATAGGAACAATATATATATATATATATATATATATATATATATATTTTTAGGAATTTTTTAAAAAATTTTTGCACATGTAAATATTTTTTTTTACACTATAACATTGCCCCGTGGGGGGGGGGGAACATCATGTTATAGTGTAAGATCGCTAATCTGACACTTTGCTGTGCACTGTGTCAGATCAGCGATCTGACGTGCACAGCAGGGAGGCTTCCAGTAGTACAGTGATACCAGTTTTGTATCTTTTTTATGTTTTACTTCTATCACACGATTAAAATGCTTTTTTATATAAAATAAAAAAATCATTTTTTTCTTCTCCATTTTCTGAGAGCTTTAACTTTTTTACTTTTTAGCAAACAGTGCTGTGTAAGGGGGTGTGCAGGCGGCTGGTTTGAGCCCTGCATTCCTGTGCATGCCTACCTACTGAAACTGGGTATGTTTTGTGCTTGCTGTGCGCCCTGTGTAGTTTATGATAGTTAACACTGTTTAATATGATAATGGCTGACACTGTTCTTATATCTATGTGTTAGGGACAGGAATAGGGACAGTCAGTGGCAGTGGTAGGTCAGCATTGGTTAGGGTTATGGCAGTGTAGTTGTGGGTTATTGTTAAGGGGGCACTCTAGAGTAGGAGATTAGATTGTGTTGAGAACTGGTTTCAGTCAGAGTAGTGACAGTTGAGAAAGGGGCAGAGCCAGTGTAGTTGCAGGGAGAGTGCCTTTCTGGGGTAATTTTCAGGTAATGGGAGGAGCTAGAGCAGAGTGAGAGGAATTGTTCTAGAAGGAGTGGTAGTAGTTGTGTGGTGAGTTACAGTTGAAAGAGACAGAAGAAGCACTGAGGGAAGCAGGTCTGGAGATGTTAGATCTTAAAGCATGTGAAAAGTGAGGCAGTCTGCAAGGGTCGGTGGCTTGTCAGTGGGATGCCTCCTGTGACGTCAGGGACTTACGGTCTGAATAGGAATTGCAGAGGCAACCTGATTTTTCGGCCAGGAAGGGGAAAGTGGATGAGGAGCACCTAGTATCAGAAAGCTGGAATTCCCAGGGGACTGCGGGTCTGGAAGCCATGGTGCTAGAAGATAAGCTGAAGGAAAAGACCAGGGAAAGTGCAGGAGGAGAAGTTCTTATGTCTTGTGAAGATTGTTGGATTAAGTCTGTTATGAAGATGTACAAATTGAGTAAAGTTTTCTTGAAAATGAATCGGGACTTTGATAACATTTGTGTGTGTCTGTGACGGATTGGAGCCCTGTATGCTGTGAAGGATTCTGACCCACAGGTGGGTGAACTACTTGACACACACAGCACACCACAAAATGGACATGATATTTCTGTAGTGGAGCGTCGGGGTGTGATAAGGAAGCTCCAGCAATCCCTCGGTATGGCTACCACCCTGGCCCCCGTTACATCATCTAAAGGGCTCCATGCCAGAGCTGTATGTGGACTTATTTTTTGCACTACAAGATAAAGATTTGTATGGTACCATTTTGGGTTAGATAACTGTAGTGACACGAGAGTCAGTGGTTGCTCTTGTATGCAGGCGTGGCTGTCTTTAGAAGCACTGCATGGACTAACACATTCTCCTATCCCGTGGGCAGAATACTACTCAGACAAGACAGAGTGAGGGTAACAAAGTGTGGTAATAATTTATTGAACCAACAATAGACAATATATATAGAAGAGTCACAGCAAGTACAAATTGCAAATTGCAGAGTCTGTCACAAAATGAGAGACATCTGCACTAAAAGCCTTCAGAGAAGAACAGTCTATAGGAGAAAACAAAACTGCAAACACATGCGTTGCACACCCGGTCAAACATGTGCAAATTTAAATAAGATAATCTCAAGAAACCATAAATGATAATAATAAGAATTTTTATTTATATAGCGCCAACATATTCCGCAGCACTTAACAATTAAGTGGGGACATGTACAGACAATAAATTCAATACAAGTTAAGACAATTTAAACAGTGACATTAGGAGTGAGGTCCCTGCTCGCAAGCTTACAATCTACAAGGAAATGGGGGGGACACAATAGGTGAAAGGTGCTTGTAATTTCAGGTCTGGCAATTATAATAAATAGGGATTTTCATATAAAGCTGCATGATCCGGTCATCAACCCATGTGTTTAAGTGCAATAGTCAAGTATCAAGTGCAGTTATTATGTGCATGGAGGGTGTGGAGACAGATGAATAGTAGGGTGCAGATTCAGAATAATATTTGGAAGGAGGGAACAGGGCAAAGTTAGTTTACAGAGTAGCTATTGTGGTAGGCATGTTTGAAGATATGGGTTTTCAAAGTGCGCTTGAATAGGTCGGGGCTAGGTATTAGTCTGATCGTCTGGGGAAGTGCATTCCAGAGAGCTGGCGCAGCACGAGAGAAGTCTTGGAGACAGAGGTGCGAGGTTTGGATTACGGGGATGTTAGTCTTAGGTCATTTGTAGAATGGAGGGCACATGTAGGGCAATAGACAGAGATGAGAGAGTAGATATAAGGCGGTGCAGAACTGTGGAGAGCTTTGTGGGTGAGAGAGATGAGTTTGTAGCAAATGGGTAGCCAGTGTAATGACTGGCACAAGATGGAGGCATCAGTGAAGTGGCTGGACAGAAATATGACCCTGGCTGCCGCATTCAAGATGGATTGGAGAGGAGAAAGTTTGGTAAGAGGGAGAGCGATCAGAAGAGAGTTGCAGTTGTCCAGACGAGAATGAATAAGAGCGACAGTAAGAGTCTTAGCAGTTTCAAAGGTGAGAGATGGTCGGATTCTGGAGATGTTTTTAAGATGCAGGTGACAAGAGCAAGTGAGTGATCGGATATAGGGAGTAAAGGAAAGTTCGGTGTCGAATATTATGACCCCAAGACAGCGGGCATGCCGCTTGGGAGTTATGGTTGAACCCTCCAGGGTAATTTCTATGTTATGTAGGGTGAGGTTAGTAGAGGGGAGAAACACAAGAAGTTCAGTTTTGGAGAGATTTAGTTTCAGATAGAGGGAGGACATGATGTTAGAGACAGCAGACAGACAATGCTTGGTATTTTGAATTAGAATAGGGGAGATGTCAGGGGAAGAAGTGTATAGTTGAATGTCATCAGCATAGAGATGATGCTGGAACCCAGATCTGCTGATTGTTTGTCCAATATGGGCAGTGTATAGAGAGAAGAGGAGGGGGCCTAGGACTGAGCCCTGCGGAACCCCGATAGTAAGGGAAAGATACCTGAAGAAAGAGAGAGGCTATATATTTAAAATTATAAATAGTAATTTTGCCCTTTGCCCTAGTAAGCTCTTCCCAGGAACATATAGGACTCACAACAAGTATTGTAAATTACAAAAGCATTTATGTATACATCAATAGCACAAAAGGTATATATGTAAATGGACAACAATACAAAGAAAGAAAAGTGCTGTATATATACACTATACACTAAACAGCATGCTTTGGGGTAGGTGACAAACCAGGCTGCAAATAGGTGACTTATAAAAAATGAAGTATGGGACTTAGCCTAATTTCCTATCCCATATCTTGCTATTCATTTTTTTTATTTTGTTTTACGGTGTTCGCCATATGGAATAAATAACATGACATTTTTAATTATGAGGGGTCGTTCCAGATGCGGTGATACCAGGTATGTGTACTTTTTTGGTTTATTTTTGTTTCATCACAAAGGTTGCGTTTTTATTGTCGGAACAGGTTTTCGTGATTTTGGTGCACTGTTTTGTGTTTTTTGTTTAACTTTTTCTACATATTTAATTTTACTTTTTTCACTTTTTCACTTAGGCTGGTTTCACACTAGCGTTTTTGAACGCATGCGTTTTTTTAAAAAAACGCATGGTACAAAAACGCATGTAAACGCGTGTAAACGCTGCGTTTTTTTGACGCACGCGTTAAACGCGTGCGTCAAAAAAACGCAGCGTTTACACGCGTTTACATGCGTTTTTGCATGCGTTTGCGTTTTTTGTGCATTTTTGGGAAATAAAAAAAAAAAAAAAAAAAAAAAAAGGTTACAATAACCAACCAATGAGAATAGAGTGGGCTAGAGAGGGCGTACATGATTGGGACTCAATATATAGACCCTAGGGGTACATAAAGTTTCAGAGCTTGCTACTGTTTCCGGTGTCACGATGGATCTTTCAATAGCGAACTTTAATTTCCAACTGGAGTTCAGCTTCAAGATTTTCCTTGCCTGTGTTTTTGCTTGGGAGCAAGACCGAAACCGCCAAAGATGGAGAAGGAGACAGCGTCGGCGTTTTTGGAGGCACCCCATCATTGAAGTGCGTGAGACCCGCGGAGCATATCACACCCTGTATGCGGAGCTGAATGCCAACCCGGAGAAATTCCAGGATTACACCAGAATGTCGCAAGATTCTTTCCGTGAATTACTGTCTCGTGTCGAAGGTTCCATACGGCGACAGGACACACGGCTCCGTAGAGCAATTCCACCTGAGGAACGTCTGTTGGTGACATTACGGTACGTTCCAAAAATAAACCAATGATAGTCAAATTTTGGGGTTATGACATGTATTTTGGGTTGTTTTTTTAAAATTTTTCTTATTGAAAAACAACATAAAATAAGAGCCGTTTTATAATTTTTTTTTTGGTTTCTTTTCCTTCTAGATTTCTGGCCACAGGAGAGAGTTTATCTTCCCTGCACTTCCAATACCGCCTTGGAATCTCAACCCTGTCCGGAATTGTTGTGGACACCTGTCGTGCGTTATGGAATGTACTCCGTGAGGAGTTTATACCCGTATCCACCGTGGACATGTGGCGGGAAATATCCAAAACATTTTTGAACGTGTGTGATTTTCCAAACTGTTTAGGGGCGGTGGATGGGAAGCACAT
The DNA here is from genome assembly GCF_032444005.1 of Ranitomeya imitator. NCBI lineage: Eukaryota > Metazoa > Chordata > Amphibia > Anura > Dendrobatidae > Ranitomeya > Ranitomeya imitator. Next base: position 325,947,530 of record NC_091285.1, on the reverse strand, counting down.
CCGCATTGTTAAACCTGCAAGAACCGGATCTGAGTTTTTTAATTATAAAAAATATTTTTCGATAGTGCTCATGGCAATAGCGGATGCGGAGTGTCGCTTCATCGCCGTGGACGTTGGAGCTTTTGGCCGTGGCAATGATTCCCAGACCTTCAAGAGCTCTGATATGGGCCGCCGTGTGTATGGCAACAATTTTAATTTCCCACCTCCACAGCCTCTCCCCAACACTCAAGGGTCACCGCTGCCATTTGTTATGGTTGGGGATGAGGCCTTCCAGATGTGTGAAAATCTCCTGAAGCCATATTCTAGTAGGGACTTGGACCATACTCGCAGAATATTCAACTACAGACTGACAAGGGCAAGAAGAACCGTAGAGTGCAGCTTTGGCATTCTGGTTGCAAAATGGCGCATTCTCGCAACAGCCATCAATCTAAAAGTGGAAACAGTGGACGAGGTGGTCAAAGCCTGTGTGGTTCTACACAATTATATAATGGCTAAGGAGCGACCCCACATTGAACTTGATGAACCAATTTCACACCCATTGCCCGATTTTCATCATCACCCGATGAGGTCAACTGCAGCCGTTGGTCTTATGCGTGACCAATTTGCGGCCTATTTTGTGTCCGATATTGGACGGGTTTCATGGCAGGACAATGTTGTTTAAATGTCCTGTTGTATGTTAATGTTTACCAAATATTAAATACTGATACCAATTTTTCAAATTAATAAACTTTTTTGTGTTCACCAGGTCTCCTGTCTTTTTCCTCTCTAAAGGTTGAACAAAGATGGGCAGTAGTAGTATATCATAATTTGTAATCCAAAACAAGGAGTGGGTGATAGTTGATGAGGTAATAATTTGATTTTTTTAATCATAATTGACCTCTGTTGCACTCCCTATTTTGGTTTACAAACAATGATATAAACACGCATACTTATAATGTAACCAGATTTAAATTTCTTTATTGGTAATCTTCTTGACGTCATTGCGTCACGACTGGCACGCTCTCTATTCCCGTCAAGTCAAGTGTAAGAAATAATGAATTCATGATGAACATAAACATGATCATGAATTCAAAATTTCTTACACCTGCCAAGGTGAGGATAGATAGTTAGCGTGTGCCAACCATTGTCCCATCAGTTTGACAAACATTGTCACATAATGTGCTATATAGAATATGGTGAATATACAAGTCAGTAATCAACTAAACAGGTCAGGTGTCTATTTTGACATCTGACCGGTTCAGTTGAGTTCTGAACTTGATTTACACCATTTTCTCTTTGTACAGTGACACTACACCAGTTAAAAATTAAAAATAAGAGTATGGAAATAACTACTATTTTTTTGGCCAACTCATATCTGTATACTAAAGAAACACATATAGATGTTGTCTGGTATTTTATACTACTGGAGATATGTGTAGGCCAAAAGAATAAAAGTGTGTAAACGCAGTTTATTGGTGTGTATTTAGAGCGGTGAAAGACACAATAAACCAAACATAATTGTTGAAAATAAACTTTTTTTTATTGGGGAAAAACACAAATTTATTTTTTTTTACCGCGCCGGGTTGAACCACGCCGGCTTGGGGTTGAGTGCCGTAACTGGGGGGTATTTAGAACTGAAGCCTGGCTCACCGTGGAGGAGGCAGAGGTTGCAGGAGAATGGGCAACAAAACTTGAAGGGTCTGGAAGTTCGGGGATGGGGCTTAAAACATGAGGGGCTTGAGACAAACTGCACGGTTGAGACACATCGGAAGGTGATGGGGGAGGAATAAACAAAGTTTTCTGTTTCTTATGGGTTTTGCCAGTTTTCTGTGTTTTCCGGGTTGGGGGAAGTCTTTTGGGGCTAGGGTGTAAACTTTGGGTGGGAGACACGTCAGGACCCGGCTCCACAATTTCACAGTCAGTCTCCATTGTGGAGCGCTCGGCAATCTCTGAGTCCAATGGGGGGAAAGATAAAGTCCCGCCTGGGTCCTGGTGCCTCGTTGGGGGGGGGGAAACAAAAACCCTCCCAGGATCCTGGTGCCTCGTTGGGGGGGGGAAACAAATCCCATACCAGCGTCCTGCTGCATTGCTGGTGGGGGGGAACATAAAGCCATGGATGGTTCTTGGTGCATCGGGGTGGGTCCTGCCCGGAAACGTATGGCTTGGTCATGCATCATGGGGTGCCCGGTGCGATACGCCATGGATGTGTCCTGCTGCATCGGGGGGTTTCCTGCCCGGAAAGCAACGCCTCGGTCCTGCTGCATCGGGGTTGGTCCGGTCCGATATGCCAGGCCTCGGTCCTCCTGCATCGGGGTGGGTCCGGTCAGATATGCCAGGCCTCTGTCCTGCTGCATCGGGGGTGGGCCGGTCCGATATTGCATGGATGGGTCCTGCTGCATCGGGGGTGGGCCGGTCCGATAGTGCATGGATTGGTCCTGCTGCATCGGGAGGTTGCCGGGCCGATAAGCCACGCCAGGGTCCTGCGTCATAGAGGTGTCAGCGGAGGAGGTCCAAGCCGGAGCAGCGGTCATCACGGTGGTGGCGGTGGGATGTCCAACAGCACTCGTCATCGTGTTGGCGCTGTACTGGAGAACACCTGTTGAGGGAATAGAGGTGGCCGTGCAGTGGTATGCAGCAGAGGTAGGAATGGTGTTTACTTCGGACAGTGACGGCACAGTTGGATATGCCGCCACATTACGACTCTGACTCTGCTGCATAGCCTGCCCCAAAGCAACATTGCAGGCCTGCATCACACTCAGCTGGAGATCAGGGCTAAGGTGTTCCGACATGCTCTGGTGGATTTTATTAAAAAAATGATGAGCTGGCTTCTGGAGGTCGGCTTTAACTTGATCAAGGCTTTTAGCGACATCCTGGATGCGGCACTGTAACAGGTTATGGGACACATCCATTTTGTCACTTAAAGCCTTGATAGCTTCGTGTAAAACCGAGCTCAAGTGCAAAAACTCGGGCATGAGGGACCTATCCGAAGCCCTCTGTCGCTGCCGGGATGAGCCCGCAAAAATGGGTGCAGCGAAAGAGGACTGCGAAAGGGGAAGACCTGATGGGCCAGCTCCCTGGTCTCCAGTGACTGTGGAAGACCCACCTGGTGCTGCGCTGCTGGATGGCTGGGACGGGTCCGTGGCTGTCGGCTGAAGGACCGCTCCAGAACCTGTGGCGACAGTCGTGCAGTGTGTGCTGTGAAAAAATAAAACAGAAAATTAATACCAAACGATAACAAGACGGTACATCCTATGGAATTAAAAATGACAGATTATGTCAATGCAATACAACCGGAGGCATGTGACAAATACTTACGTTCTCAAGAGAAGGACCGGTCTCAGGAAGGCCAGCACACGGTGGTACTTGTACAGCCGGTGCCTTGCTCCGGAACCACTAGCTGCACTCTTCTCTGCACGCAGGTCCTTGTTGAAGCGGTCCTTCATGGAACGCCAACGTGTTCTTACTTTGTCCACTGTGAAATAACAATAAAATATAATGGTCAGAATCAGGACTTTTGGCCATGCTCTCGTGACTGTGTGTGATGACAGAAACTACGAAAAGTTTCTGTCATCACACACAGTCAAGAGAGCATGGCCAAGGTCTGTTTCTTCACACTATCGTGCAATACTTACCAAATGCATTACGGACCCGTGGCGTTGAATTCTCCCAGCCATCCCACAACGCTTGGGCCACCTCACTCCACAAACGACGGATAACACTATTGACGGAGTGCTGTTGATCCCGGCTGTCCCACAACGGGACTCGCTCCTGTACCAGAGTGATTAGCAGGTCATTATCGATGTGGTCATCGTCCCGTTGTGAAACCTAAAATTTAATTAAAAAAAATTAAGTTTGCTCAACCACATTTAAAAAAAAAAAAAAAAAAAATGAGAAAGGGCAGAAATATGAAAGACAACTTAAATAAGGACAGTCTGCCTGGTATACATACCCGCTGCCGTCTTCCACCTGGACCTTGACTCCGCTGCTCCGTACCTCTCTGTCCCTCAGTTGAAGTGCTCTATAGAATAAAAAAAATATAATTGCCTCGTGTCGATGTGACAGTCAATACTTACCAAGCTGACGGAACAAAAAATTACCTCGCTCACGTGATCCACTTCTGATTGCCGTGGCTGGAATTCATCATCAGACGAAGAAACCGGAGAAGACATTCTGATGCGTGTTGAAAGAAAAACATTGAAAAAATTAGGACATGTAGATCCAAAAAATTGAAGAATAATGCATTGGCAAGGATATACTCACATTGCTCTGTGTCTTGTCCAACAATGCGTCCGGGCAGGGTGCTGTCTTCCTTGGAGTCTGATGAGAAGTGACCAGAAACTTCCCCCAGCCTTCCTTTTATAACCCTTCAGCTATGGGGGAGCCTTATCAGTGTCTAGACAACCTTATCTTAACTATGGTGCCAAAAAAAACGCATGCTTCAAAAAAACGCATGCGTAAAAAAAAACGCATGCAAACGCATGTCCAAAAAAACGCATGCGTCTCCATTGACTCCAATGCAATTTTTTTCCAAAAAAAAACGCATGTGAACGCATGCGTTTTTTTGGAGAAAAAAAAACGCTTTGCAAAATACTACATGTTGCATTTTAGAAAGTGAACGCATGCAGTTAAAAAACGCATGCGTTCACAAACGCGGACAAACGCGGACATCAAAAAACGCACGCGTTTTTAATGTTAAATATAGGGAAAAAAACGCATGCGTTTTTTTTTGTAAAAACGCATGCGTTCAAAAACGCTAGTGTGAAACCAGCCTCAGTCCCACTGTGGAACATGCATATTTTTCACTTTCATCGTTGGTCTCATGTATTGCAGTACCCATGTACTGCAGTGCCTGAGACCTGTCAATGAGTCATTGACAAAGCCTGTGAGATCCGACTTTATAGCTGGATCTTACAGATGACATCAGAGGACCTCAGGGTACCATGGCAACAATCTTCCCAAAAAAGGCCAGGGCCGATAATGCTGCGTGTCATCTGTCAGGTAGAGCTGTCACCAGCAGGGATCTCGGTCACAGGAGGCTCTATTCTTCCATTTACAATGCTGTTTAAAATGGCTATGAGGCAATTAGGTCCTTTAACGACCGCCATTCTAATTCTTATCAGCAGTCTTTGAAGGGTTAAAGAGTACCCTTCTCTTTAATTTTTTTCCTAAATTAATAGTACACATGAAAGTAAGCAAGTTTGTACATAGGAGGGAGAGGATTCCATCTACATAGAATTTTATCAGTAGCAGCCGCCATCTCCTGTCTCAGTAACGGGAGAGACGGTCTTCACTGAATACAGATTTGAACTCAGAATTGAGACTTTTGACAATGACTGATCAATTCTGTCAGAAAAAGAAGCAGATCTCTCTGATAAGATATATTACAAAGTTTCTTATTTTCATGTGTACTATTGATTTATGAAGTATAAAATTACCACGACTGTTACTATTGATTTATGAAGTAAAAAATAAAATAACTGTTGCACTTTAAGTGAGGCTTAACTAAAGCTTTATATAGGAGTCAACACTTTGTTACCTTTGCTTAATAATCCAGTCATATACCAAATATTATATGCGTGTCTGCCATAACGTTCTGATGCGTCCTCTATAATTGCAACGATCAGAAGCTATAGCAGTACCAAAACCTTGGACTAGAGAAACATTACTTTTTATCCAATCATGAAATAAAAGAGGGAGAAAATACAGCTTTACGGAAAATGTAAATATAATCAATAGTAAGATCAATAACTTTGCACTAAATTTGAAGCCCTTCCAGCTATAGAGGTTAACAAATAGCTACATTTTAGTATAGTGAGAAGCCCTCAATTAACTTTTGCTGTAGGAAAGGTTTGTCAGTAACCAGAATGCATTAAACAGCAAAGGAAATTAGCATTGAGCCTTATTTAATTAATTGATTTATTTCCGACTAATTTATCATGATACCTCATTTCTCTTTGCGCTTTATAAATGACCCAATAAAAAGATAATAAAAATAGACAGTTATTTATTAAACTTTAATCTGTTCTGATCCTTCTATGGGGACTTCCAGCAAGCAGATATTTTAATGTTTTTTTTCAAAGCATGATGACAGCAGTGACAGATGAGGTGGAATATATTGCACGGAATGACGCTGTGTGACACTGAATGCAAACACCAAGGCCTTGTAAAGGAAAAACTAATCAGCTTCCTGTACAGTAGCATAGATATTTCACTTAATGGAATTGCACTTAATAACGGGAAATACATCGCGTGAGGGATGCATTCAATACAAGTTGAAGCTCTATGTAATAAAAAAAATATAAATACTTTGAATGTTTTCATACATTTTTATCATATTCTTTTTTTTCTTACACTATGTATTCATGTGGCAAATTATATGGATGTTTTCAAAATACTCAACTCTTTAATGAAAATGATCTAAAACCTATCATTCAGAAAATTAAGGCTATGGAATGCTTTCGGCTACGTTCACATTTGCGTTGTTGGGCGCAGCGTCGGCGACGCGACGCAATGCATCCAACAACGCAAATACACAACGCAGCGTTTTGCGATGCATGCGTTTTCATAAGACCCTACAGATCAAGAATTTTGGCGCAGGGAAAACGCTACAAGTAGCGTCCTCTGCGCCCTGTCTTGTGCGTCTATATGACGCATGCGTCGTAAAACGCAGTACAACACATACCGGCGCATGTCCATGCGCCCCCCATGTTAAAGAAAGGGGCGCATGACGCATGCGTCGGTATCCGTCGACGACGCTGCGCCCAGCAACGCAAATGTGAAATTAATCAACTTTCTAATAGTTATCCTTAGAAATTATTAATCATTTTGCTGTTGTAAAGTTTTACAAACCCTTCACATAGCTGGTTGAGCTGCTGCTTCTCATATAAATTCATAAGAACATCGCCCTTGACTGTGGCAGCTCCCTCTGCTCCCCCTTTCTTGATATTTCCTTCTTTGAGTGTCAGAGAGCAAAATGTAGAGAGGCAAATATTACAGCTGTACTGTATGATAATGGTAGATAAGGAGGAGAGCCAAGGTCTTTAACACTGAGGGATAAGGAAATCACTCCTTCCTTGGCTGTAGAAGGGAAATCAGTACATGAATGAGACAGTCAAGCCTTCTCATCTTAGAAAAACACTGATATTTTGAGCAAGGTAACTCCTATGTCAGGCAATGACTAAAGCAATGGAGACTTATTCAGAGATTAAACAGTTTGGTCATCAGTATGACAATGGTGGAGGAGCTGGAACTTTAACTGATCAGCAGAAATCCACCCCAGCAGTGTCCAGATATGAGTGATGTACAGGGTGTTACCCAGCTTCTCTGTGCATTATCTAGATGCCACTAATGAGGAATGCGGTTTATCTCCCATATGTAGGATAGGTTGTCATTATGTGTTTGGTAGGATCTGACTCTGAAATTTGGTTTACCAATAGCCTGATATAAACAATATATAATTCAGAAAACAGCGGTCCTTACATTGCCTAGTGGCTGCTGACAAGTACTGTGTTTCTCCAATTCACATGGTAACTCATCCTACAGATAGGTGATAAATTGTTAAGTCCCCTTTATTGTAACTTTTGACTGCAAGGTAAACACAAACATATGTCAATAGCGTCTAAATACTTTTTATTGAGACTTTTAATTGGAATATTTTAAATTGTTGATCTGAGGAAAAGGTATCTATTTTTATCATATGATATCTAATAAAACCTGCATACATTTTTGAATGCCTCCAACTCCAATAGACATTTAGTTTCAATTTTATGGCTCAATAAAATTTAGGCAAGTAATATGAATTTCGAGGACTACATGGAAGTTTAATCACAGCAAGTACTTGAGATTATTGGATAGATATTATCGAATCTGTCAAGATTTGAATTCGTAGCAACTTTATTTGGTGAAAAATTAATGTTCTATATCATGATCTGGTGTCCTACAAGTCTCCAACGCATAATAAACATAAGATGTAAACATAAATTAATAACTTACCACTAGAGATGGGTGAACCAGAACAGTAAAGTTCAGCATCTGTACTGAACGCCTACTGTTTGAGCACTGACACCGAATATGGATTTCACCCGGAAGTTTGGGTTCAGTTCCCTGAATACTGGGTGTTTGTTGCACTGTCATGTGCATGAGAGCAAGGAAAACACTACTTTTTATAGGCAGTAAAATCATCACCCCCGGTCAGACAACCGCGCTTCCTATTCTGTCAAATGACAGCGTGAGCCCGCAGCTGTGATCGGAGGTATAAAGTTTACCTCCAATCATTGGTGTCGACTGATGAGACTACTGCTCCCATCAGCACAATGCCTGCTGCTGGTAATCACAGCGAGAGCAGGAGTTGGTTTATGGGAGTATTCATTAGCCAGTCCCTGCACTGTAAATAAATAAATTGTAAAAAATGTGTGGGGTCCCCCTATTTTTGACAACCAGCCTTGCTAAAGCAGACAGCTGGGGGGTTGATACTGTCAGGCTGGTAATGGGCCATGGATATTTCCCCCCCAGCCTAAACGTAGCAGCCCACTGCTGCTCAGAAAAGAGACATCTATTAGATGCGCCAATTCTGGTGCTTTGCCCAGCTCTTCCCACTTGCCCGGTAGTGCTGGCAAGTGAAGTTCATATTTGTGGGGTTGATGTCACTTTTGTATTGTTCGGTGACATCAAGTCCATGGATTAGTAATGGAGAAGCATCTTTAAGACACCTATCCATTACTAATCCTGTAGTTTTATGGTAAATAAATACACAGTCACAATAAAGTCCTTTATTTGGAATAAATAAAAAAACATACTTTTACTTACAGTTATGTTCATCTAACGCCCATTCCAATGAATCCCACGTTTCCTGTAATAAAACAAAAATAAAAAACAACAATATCCCTCACTTCCCCTTTGTTCTGTTCCACGCCGTAAATCATGTCTGGGGGATAAGCAGTTTTCAACCTGGATGGTGCCAAGATCACGTCACTGCTAGTCACTGATGCTACACTCACAGCAGCTCATTCATCAATGGTTCTCAGCCTGGACGGTCGTTAACTGAGTATAACTGTGTTTGTTATTTGTAAATAAAAATAGAAAATGTGTTTTCTTTAATTTCCAATAAAAGGCTTTAAGTTTTTGTGTCTTTATTTACCATGTAACTATAGGTTTAGTAATGGATAGGTGCCTCTCCATTATTAATTATTAATTATTTAACTAATTAAAAAAACAGCATAGGGATCCCTTTATTCTTGATAACCTGCCTTGTTGAAGCTGACAGCTGATGATTGCAGCTTTGCCTGGCTGCTTATCAAAAATACAGGGGAACCCAAGCCATTTTATTTTTAAATTATTTATTTACAGCACAGGCACCAGCTAATCCCACTAGCCGCTCCTGCTCTCGCTGTTATTAGCGGCAGCAGTAGTCCCATCAGCTAACATCAGTGACCAGAGGTAAACTTTACACCTCTGATCACAGCTGCTGGCTCACGCTTTCTTTTTGTAACTGTTCAGCCTAGCCCGCTGGACCAGAACATCCAGGTGTCCATCCATCTCTACTTACCACTTACCTGTCCATCCACTGCCGTGGCCACCCATGCCACTTTTTTATGTCTTTCCACATTTTGTCCATCCTCTGTGTCCTGCTTTAGTCTGGCTAGGCCTCTGACATCACTGCGTGCTATGTCATTGTGGTGTATAACGTGATGTCATGACGGTATGACATGCGTCACCAAAAACTAGTCAGAGCGGTCGCAAATTTACAACAACAGAGAAGAGCCAGAAGATCACAGCATCTTATTTCTCCTACTCCTGCACTGTTTAGAAGGAATTTACCTTCATATTAAACGGTGTAAGTTTCTTTCAGCAGTACAAGGGTTAATCTGCTCTTTTGAGAGCTCATGTAAGCTTTCCTGTGTTAAGGCTCTCAGTTGTGACCTGTTAGCTACTCCCATCTCATATATCTGCACCTTAGCTAGTACTCATTGTCAGAGCTAGCTTATGCTGCATGGCTGGAAGTTGTTGGTAGTTGTTGTTGGAGAAGGTGTTTGGTGGATTTATCTGTGACTGCTGCTAGGTTTTGAGTGTCTGGAATTCCCATTCTTCTCCTACTTTGGTTTAACCCCATCTTCCACTCACTGGTGCATTTCTTTGTTGTCTGTGTGCGTATATTTGTATGTTTGGTATTTTTAATTTTCCCTGTTCAAATTACCTTGTTAGTCTGGTTGATCTATTACGATACAGTACTGCTCCCCTCTTCCCTGGGTAGGGGAAGGTTATATTCTTTGGTGGATTCAAGAACTAAGGCAAGGTGTGTGGCCCCGGCGTCTTCACCAGCAGAAGTAATTTGGGGAACAGGGTGATCTAGGGCCACTCTAGCATTAGGGACAGGGAAGGAGCCACTGGTCCCGGGACACCCAACAACAAAGTCATGACAAGTGCCTTGCAAAGACATGATGAAAAGTGATGTCAATGGCTTACTCTGAACCCGGAGCCATGAGTCAGAGTAAAGCAGGCTAAAGAGGATGAGTGCAACCTAATAAGAGTGCAGAGGACCAGACTGTAAATTGAGCTTTTTTTAACCTTTTGTCAGCCAGTTTGCTGACATTTTGCTGATGCATTATTTAGATTCTGGAGAATCCAAATTTTTGCAAAATTCAAGGCAAAATCAATTTTCTTTAAAGAAATGTTCTCATCTTTACTGGGTACATTATGTTGCTTTGTCTTTATCACAGGTGAAAACACGAGCATGAACATAAATATTGTGGGCACTGGGATATGATTAGTGGGTAGGGATACTGATTGGTGTAACTCATAACTAGATGCAGACAGGAGTTAACAGTGTTTTTCAAATGGGCCCAATTTTGATAAATTTACACAATTCATATCACCTTGCATTAGTTCTTCATAGTGTAATAAGCTATAATTTTTTTACTCTGCATGTCACAATTGCTAACATGCAGATGATAGACCCACTCTGTTGTTAACATATTTGGCCACCTATAATCCATTCTTTATCCTCAACCTCTTCAATGAAGCTTATACTTTGCCAGCAAATATCTCAATTAGCTCCAAATATCCTGAATTAGTCACAGTTAGCCACAATCGACATGAAGATAGGCTAGTGATTTGTAGCACAGGACCACAAAAGTGGTCAGGTGTAGGGTTGAGCGAAACGGGTCGAACATTTTCAAAAGTCGCCGACTTTTGGCTAAGTCGGGGTTTCATGAAACCCGATCCGACCCCTGTGCGGGGTCGGCCATGCGGTACGCGACTTTCGCGCCAAAGTCGCGTTTCAATGACGCGAAAAGCGCCATTTCTCAGCCAATGAAGGTAAACGCAGAGTGTGGGCAGCGTGATGACATAGGTCCTGGTCCCCACCATCTTAGAGAAGGGCATTGCAGTGATTGGCTTGCTGTCTGCGGCGTCACAGGGGCTATAAAGAGGCGTTCCCGCCGACCGCCATCTTACTGCTGCTGATCTGAGCTTAGGGAGAGGTTGCTGCCGCTTTGTCAGAAGCAGGGATAGCGTTAGGCAGGGTCCATTAACCACAAAACCGCTTGTGCTGCAGCGATTTGCACTGTCCAACACCACCCTCGGTGTGCAGGGACAGTGGAAGTTTTTTTTTTTTTTTTTTTTCCCCTCAGCGCTGTAGCTCATTGGGCTGCCCTAGAAGGCTCCCTGATAGCTGCATTGCTGTGTGTACACCGCTGTGCAAACCAACTGCTTTTTTCAAAGCACAAATCCTCTTGTTCCTTCCTTTCTGCACAGCTATCTTTTTTGTTTGTCCACACTTTTTATTTCATTTGTGCATCAGTCCACTCCTTATTGCTGCCTGCCATACCTGGCTGAGATTACTGCAGGCAGGGAGATAGTAGCTGCCTGCCATACCTGGCTGAGATTACTGCAGGCAGGGAGATAGTAATTGTAGGACATTCCCTGTTTTTTTTTTTTTTTTTTTTTTGGTGGGAGATTAAGATTGGCAATTTGGCATTTCTGCTAGAGTGCCATCCCTGTGTGTGCCATCTCTCTCACATAGTGGGCCATAGAAAGCCTTTTCATTTTTCTGTATTTTTTTTTGTGGGGTGTATAAATTCTCCCTGATAAAAATACAGTGGGAGATTAATATTGGCCTTTGGGCTTGTGTGCCAGTCCTGAGTGTGCCATCTCTCTCACAAATAGTGGGCCATAGAAAGCCTATTTTATTTTTTTTTGGGTTTTATAAATTCTCCCTGAAAAAAAGGGAGATTAATATTGGCCTCTGGGCTTGTGTGCCAGTCCTGAGCGTGCCATCTGTGCCAGCCCTGAGCGTGCCATCTCTCTCACAAATAGTGGGCCATAGAAAGCCTATTTAATTTTTTTTTTGGTTTTATAAATTCTCCCTGAAAAAAAGGGAGATTAATATTGGCCTCTGGGCTTGTGTGCCAGTTGTGAGCGTGCCATCTGTGCCAGTCCTGAGCGTGCCATCTCTCTCACAAATAGTGGGCCATAGAAAGCCTATTTAATTTTTTTTTTTGTTTTATAAATTTTCCCTGAAAAAAGGGAGATTAATATTGGCCTCTGGGCTTGTGTGCCAGTTGTGAGCGTGCCATCTGTGCCAGTCCTGAGCGTGCCATCTCTCTCACAAATAGTGGGCCATAGAAAGCCTATTTAATTTTTTTTTTGGTTTTATAAATTTTCCCTGAAAAAAGGGAGATTAATATTGGCCTCTGGGCTTGTGTGCCAGTTGTGAGCGTGCCATCTGTGCCAGTCCTGAGCGTGCCATCTCTCTCACAAATAGTGGGCCATAGAAAGCCTATTTAACCCTCCGTCACATACAATATTCGGACTAACGAGTTCACATACAATGTGCCTGTCAGGCGCCTGCTGGAAAAATACCCATAATATCTAATGTTTGCAATTTCAGTGCTCTAAAAGTGATCAGTGACCTTCATAGGGATGTAATAAAAGAGACTACACATAATCAGTTGCAAAAAAAACATTTACTTAACATAAAACTAATAACTATGAAATACATACTTTTCAAAACTCCCGCCAAATAGTCCCCAGTTCGACTCTCTCAAAAAAATGTACAAAGAAAATTTTTGAACACAAACTTAATTTTAAGGTACCTTAAGTACTATTAAAAACATATTCAATCAGAAGTAGATGCTGAGGTTTCCCCAGAAAAGTCACACTTGCAGAGCAAAGAGCAAGAATTACACACCATTTTTGCATGTGTCAGGCAAATTGCTTTATGACATTTGAGACATTCATAATTTGAAAGCCTTCTGGTTCCGCTTTCCGTTTGGCAGGTGGTGCATCTCCTTCTTTTGTGAGGTGGTGCAGATGGTGACTTTTCACCATCATCTTCTGGGCGGAACCTTTTGAGCTGAACTTGAAGGCGAGAGGGGATACCGATTGTTTTCACGCTTCTCCTGCGTAGCTCTCCAAGTACTAGTTCATGGGCCAATTTTTTCAGATACAATCGTCTACGGAGTGGTTCAAGCTTGTTTTCAAGATAAATTACTTGTGAATTTATACCACCCAAATTCAACATAGCAAAAAATATGACCATTGGCCAGCGTTTGATGTTTCTGCTGACGTTGAAAGTGGAGCACATCTGATCTGCTGTATCCACACCCCCTTTGGTGGCATTGTAAAATGTAATTATCTCCGTTTTTTTTTCTGCCCCAGTCCCAGGATCGATGGCAGCATCATCATGAAGTGTTGATAGAAGAAGTACGATTTTTTTGGCATGTGGTACATAGGAAACTAAAGCCTTTCCATTATGGAATGCATACATACTGCTGTACTGTTGTCTCTCTTTCACACTTACAAACTGTGGCGGCAATTCCCTTTTGTTTTTTCTTACAGTTCCCACATATGACAGCTTCTGAATTTTCAGATAATCAATCAGATCACAACTTGTAAACCAATTGTCAGCTGTAATATTGCGACACGATCCAAATAAGGGTTCAGCCAGTCTTTTTACAACATCAATGGGTTTGTTGCTCACACAGTAAGGACCTTCTGGTTGTTTTCCTGCATAAACTTCCAGGTTGTAAGTGTAGGTCTTACTGGCATCAACAAGGGCATACATTTTTATTCCATATTTGTTTGGCTTTGATGGAATATATTGACGAAAGGCACATCTACCACGAAAACCAGGGAGCATTTCGTCAATAGTGAGATTCTCTCCAGGGTAATAACTTTGTTTACAGTTTACAACAAATCTTTGAAATATATCACGAATTGGTGCAAGTCGGTCATGTGTTTTGCGTTCGGTTCGGGTAGTTCTGTCGTCAAACCGAAGGCAACGAATTAGAATCTTGAATCTGTTTATGGACATAACAAGGCTAAATTTTTCAACTCCATCCCCATCTTTACCCCAAAGTTCCTCCAAACTTTGTCTATTTGCCCTATAAGCTCCTGCAAGGTACAGTAATCCAAAAAAAGCACGCAGTTCTATTTCATCTGTGGGCTTGATGGTTCTGTTGCAGATGTACTTGTCCTTTATAATGTCTACATATTGGTTGGTATATGTGACAATAGAGTCCAGAATGTCATCTGTAAATACACTGTTCCAGCATTCAACTGCAGTTTTTGCATTACGTGCAGTTCCTTTTACTGCAGGAAGGTGAGTAATAATGTTTAAAGGTTCCCTACGTTTTTTCTGGAATGGCTTCTTGTTCCATTTAGTATTTTTATCTTTTCCAATATAATATGATCCAACTTCTTCATCCTCACCACTGTCACCATCTTGCTCTGTTTCAGAATCCAGGACACATTCTTCCACCTCATCATGAGAATCAATCTCACTTTCCTCTCCTAAATCCTCATTCAGTGTGAGGTCTCTATCATCTAACAGCATGTTTGTTACTTCCTCAACATCAAGTTGTTTGGATAAATTGTACATTTTCCTCTCCATTTCAGCAGATAATCTGAAGCAAGAGAAGGAATATGTTAGGGAACTACTGTATATGCCTGAGCAGCACACTTTCTTTTATAAAATCTCCCTTATTTCTATGAAATATCCTCACATTTTGTGCTATACATTCATAAAACAAGCTAAATAAACTATTGTGATGAATAAAAACATAAAATACCAACCTTACTGAATGTGACGTATTCACATACAATGAGCCTGAGAGATCTGTGCAGCTATATCCTCTCCCCTGAAGCTCTGAAATCCAACTGTGATATCAGGTTTCACAGACCTTCAAGAGACAGGAGACTACCTGGAGGGAGGGGGTTTCCTCACAATTTGGTGAGGAAGGAGAAATGAAAGTAAAAGAGAAGCGCCTGTCAGATCAGTTGTATGTGACGGAGGGTTAAATATTTTTTTGGTTTTATAAATTCTCCCAGAAAAAAAGGGAGATTAATATTGGCCTCTGGGCTTCTGTGCCAGTCCTGAGCGTGCCATCTGTGCCAGTCCTGAGCGTCCCATCTCTCTCACAAATAGTGGGCCATAGAAAGCCTATTTTTTTTTTTTTTTGGGTTTTAGAAATTCTCCCTGGAAAAAAAAAGGGAGATTAATATTGCCCTTTGGGCTTGTGTGCCAGTACTAAGCGTTCCATCTCTCTCTCTCTCTCAGTCAGTGGGCCATAGAACGCCTATTTTTGGTTTTATTTGTTTTCTAAATTCTCCCTGAAAAAATCATTTTATTTTATTTGGTTTCTAAATTCTTCCTGATAAAATCATATTTTTTTTATTATTTTTTTTTCTAAAGTCTCCCTGAAAAAAAAAAAAAAAAAAAAAAAACAGTGGGAGATTAATATTGGCCTTTCTGCTTGTGTGCCAGTCTTGACTCCTGGGTGCGTCATCTCTCAGTCAGTGGGCCATAGAACGCCTATTTTTGTTTTTATTTGTTTTATAAATTCTCCCTGAAAAAATCATTTTATTTTATTTGGTTTCTAAATTCTTCCTGATAAAATCATATTTTTTTTATTATTTTTTTTTCTAAAGTCTCCCTGAAAAAAAAAAAAAAAAAACAACCAAAAAAAACAGTGGGAGATTAATATTGGCCTTTCTGCTTGTGTGCCAGTCTTGACTCCTGGGTGTGCCATCTCTCTCTCTCTCTCTCTCCAATTGTGGTCCATAGAAAGCCTATATTTTTTTTCCTTGATTTGGGTTCCAAAATCTACCAGAGAAAATAACTACATCAATCATTGGTAGAAAAATATTGGCCTCTGGGCTTGTGTGCCACTCCTGACTCCTGTGTGCGTCATCTCTCAGTCAGTGGGCCATAGAACGCCTATTTTTGTTTTTATTTTTTTTATAAATTCTCCCTGAAAAAATCATTTTATTTTATTTGGTTTCTAAATTCTTCCTGATAAAATCATAATTTTTTTATTATTTTTTTTTCTAAAGTCTCCCTGAAAAAAAAAAAAAAAAAACAAACAAAAAAAACAGTGGGAGATTAATATTGGCCTTTCTGCTTGTGTGCCAGTCTTGACTCCTGGGTGTGCCATCTCTCTCTCTCTCTCTCTCTCTCTCTCTCCAATTGTGGTCCATAGAAAGCCTATATTTTTTTTCCTTGATTTGGGTTCCAAAATCTACCAGAGAAAATAACTCCATCAATCATTGGTAGAAAAATATTGGCCTCTGGGCTTGTGTGCCACTCCTGATTCCTGTGTGCGTCATCTCTCACTCAGTGGCCCATAGAAAGCATATAGTTTGTTACATTTGTTTTCTAAATTCTCCCTGCAAAAATCTATTTTTTTTTTTTGGGGGGGTTTCTAAAGTGTTCCTGAAAAAAATAAAAATAAAAAAAAAATAATAGTGTGACATTAATATTAACATTTGTGCTTCAGTGACAGTCCTGCGTGTGGGGCATCTCTCTAATTTGCAGCCACCAAAAAAAGAGTGTGTAACATTGGGCCTGATTTTCGCTGTGGTCTCACCAACCTGTAAAGGGGTAGCTAAATCATACTGAAGTTATAGCTCACCGTGTAAGTTGTGTGACTGCAACAAATAACGTTAGTTTGGTTACGTTTTTAAAACAATGAGGAAGTCTAGTGGAAGAGGTCGTGGCCGGGGGCGTTCATTGTCAGCTGGTAATGAGGGTAGTGGTAGTGGTGGAGCATCAGGTGGTCGTGGGGAAAAAAATATTGCACCTAAGTCTGGAGCTGTGGAGCCAGGTTTGTCGTCCGGCTACACAAGGCCTCGAACGCTCCCTTTTCTGGGATTAGGAAAACCGCTTTTAAAGCCGGAGCAGCAAGAGCAAGTTTTGGCTTATCTTGCTGACTCAGCCTCTAGCTCTTTTGCCTCCTCTCGTGAAACTGGTAAAAGTAAAAGCAGCGCGTCGTTAGTGGATGTTCACGGTCAGGGACAAGTCACTTCCTTGTCCTCTTCAGCAAAAACAACAACAGAGAAGAATGCAGCAGGCGACACAACGGGTTACTCCATGGAGCTCTTTACACATACCGTCCCTGGCTTAGAAAGTGAAGCAGTTAACAGTCCATGCCCATTACAAATTGAATCTGACATGGAGTGCACTGACGCACAGCCACAGCCAGACTACTATGCTGGTCCTTTGACTCAGACCACACATTGCCCTCGCAGGGTGCTGATCAAGAATCAGACCCTGATGAGACTATGTTGCCCCATCACGAACGCTATACCACCGAACGACACGGTGACACAGACGAAGTTGCGCAGGAGGTACAAGAAGAGTTATTAGATGACCCAGTTCTTGACCCCGATTGGCAGCCATTGGGGGAACAGGGTGCAGGCGGCAGCAGTTCTGAAGCAGAGGAGGAGGAGGGGCCGCAGCAGGCATCAACATCGCCACAGGTTCCATCTGCCGGGCCCGTATCTTGCCCAAAACGCGTGGCAAAGCCAAAACCTGGTGGAGGACAGCGTGGCCATCCGGTTAAAGCTCAGTCTGCAATGCCTGAAAAGGTATCCGATGCTAGAAAGAGTGCAGTCTGGCATTTTTTTAAACAACATCCAATTGATCAGCGCAAAGTCATCTGTCAAAAATGTTCTACTTCCTTAAGCAGAGGTCAGAATCTGAAAAGTCTCAATACTAGTTGCATGCATAGACATTTAACCACCATGCATTTGAAAGCTTGGACTAACTACCAAACGTCCCTTAAGGTTGTTGCACCCTCGGCCAATGAAGCTAGTCATCAACGCAACATCCCTTCCGGCAGTGTAGGACCACCATTTAGCGCACCACCTGCTGTATCTGTGCAGGTATCTTTGCCAGGCCAAAGCAGTCAGGGTCAGGGAATCACCAGTTTCGTAGTAGGAAACACTGCATCTAGGGCACCGGCGGCAACAATGCCATCTCCCACCGTCTCTCAGTCTGCCATGTCCACCGGCACCCCCGCTAGTTCCACGATCTCCAGCTCTCCAGTCCAGCTCACCCTACATGAGACTATGGTTAGAAAAAGGAAATACTTAGCCTCGCATCCGCGTACACAGGGTTTGAACGCCCACATAGCTAGACTAATCTCGTTAGAGATGATGCCCTACCGCTTAGTTGAAAGCGAAGCTTTCAAAGACCTGATGGACTACGCTGTACCACGCTACGAGCTACCCAGTCGACACTTTTTTTCCAGAAAAGCCATCCCAGCCCTCCACCAGCATGTTAAAGAGCGCATCGTCCATGCACTCAGGCAATCTGTGAGCACAAAGGTGCACCTGACAACAGATGCATGGACCAGTAGGCATGGCCAGGGACGTTACGTGTCCATCACGGCACACTGGGTAAATGTGGTGGATTCAGGGTCCACAGGGGACAGCAAG